>NC_057803.1:358510963-359137032 GCF_018294505.1 Triticum aestivum
AAGACTAGAGATTTGTCAAATTCCATAAGCACAAGGCAACGATATTTTCCAAATATCACAATCATGTTCAGATCACAAAGCGTTGATCTAGACATTAAGTTGAAACCAAGGGATTCAACAAGCATCACTTTATCCATGTGCTGATCCTTTGAGATTGCAACTCTACCTAGGCCCAATACCTTGCTTTTACCAGTGTCAGCAAATGTGATGTGACTTTTGTCAGACGATCATAGGGTTGAATCCATAAGAAGACTTCGATCACCAGTCATGTGGTTAGTGCATCCACTGTCCATAACCCACTCAGTAGCCTTCAGAGCCGTACCCTACAGTGCAGTTTGGGGGATAGGCTTCACAAAGAGAAGTGTGAAGCATAAACATTTGACGAACAAGCATAATATCAGAGTTCACAACCTTGTTAGGGTAGATAGGATGATTGTCAAGAAACCCTGGGATGAAATACATAGTGAGACCATTTTGGCATTTTATCTTGCGTCCTACAAGATGTTTCGGGTCCCCAGCATAAGTGCCTGAATCTTTTGATTTCCGGCTGGAGACCCTTTCCTGCAAAACAAAGTTAATTCTTCTTAACCAGCCACATCTTCAGGGGTGGCTTAGAAGCGATGAGTCTAAGTGCAGCATCTGAGAACTTTGGCTTTGGAACCCTAGCAAATAGCCTTGCAGGAGGTGAATAATACTCATAAGAATAAGCAGAAAAGTTCTTAGTTTTATGAACATAGCGGTTTGAAGAAACACGCTCATATTCATGAGTCTGAGTATGGTTTCCCTGCAAAACATCGGCGTTAGGGTGACCATGGGGGGTCATTTGTCTGTATGAAGCTATTGGACCATATGAAGCCTTTGGTCTAGGGTTTGTCTTCTTCCCAGCTAGTGTCATGATGACATTCACAGGAAGCTTCTCAAGACAACTTTTGGGCACCCAGATCTTCTTCAAGGGTGGTCCATTCCTGCAGTTAGTACCAATATACCTGGCAGACACTTCACCATTCTGATTCTTAAACAACTTATAATTGGCGTCAAAGGATTCATCAATAATAATGGGGTTGGCACAAGTGAAGCCAGATAAGGTAGATGGGTCCACTGAAGGGCCCTTTGCAGCAACCCATGTAGTTTTGGGGTACTGCTCAGGTTTCCAGTATGAACCATCAACGTTCATTTTCCTCTCGAACCCAACACCCTCTTTCCTAGGGTTTCGGTACAGAATTGGTTTCTTAAGAACATCACATAGTGTCGGATGCCCTTTGAGGCTTTTGTACATGCCTGTTCCAAGCAATGTCTTCAACCTAGCATTCCCATCAGCAATAGTAGTGGTATTCTCGGAAGAGGGGTTAGTTACCACATCAACAGTTGAAGATATCGCAACATTAGCAGCATTAGAACATTCATCAACAAAGACAGCACTATCACGCTCAAGACATTTTAAACAGGGTGGCACAAAGTCTTCCTGAGCGGAACTGATCTGTTGAGCGCGAAGTGAATCATTCTCTTTTTGAAGATCTTCATGAGACGCTCTTAGATTCTCTAGATCTTGCTTCCTTTGAAGATAATCATAGGAAAGCTTCTCATGAGTAGCTGAGAGTGTTTCATGATGACTTTCAAGTTCTTCATGCTTAACATGAAGATTTTTAATGTCTTCAATTAAGGACTGAGTTCGATTCATTTCCGCGTCCAACAGGTCATCGCTTTTGTCTAGCAACTTTTGAATATGTTCCATAGCAGTTTGTTGTTCAGTTGCAATTTTAGCAAGATTCTTGTAGCTAGGTTTGGATTCACATTCAGAGTCATTTTCACTGGAGGTTCGAAAGTAAGCATCGCGTGACTTTACCTTGGCACCTCGTGCCATGAAGCAGTAGGTCGGAGCAGAGTCGTCCTCATCATCAGCTTCAGTGTCGGTGACGTGACCATTGTCTTTGGTGTTGAAGATGGACTTGGCGACGAACGTCGAAGCTAGAGACGGGCTTGCCATGCCTGAATCAGACTCCTCCTCAGACTCCACCTCCGCCTCCTTAGAAGCATACTCCTCCTCTGAATCCATTTCATTGCCAATGAATGCACGAGCCTTGCTGGATGAGCTCTTGTTGTGAGATGAAGACTTTGATGAAGACTTCGAAGAAGACTTTGAGGATTCCTTCTTCTTCTTGTCGTCAGAATCATATTCCTTGCTCTTCTTCTTAGATTCCTTGTCCCATTGAGGGCACTCGGAGATGTAGTGGCCTGGCTTCTTGCATTTGTGGCATGTTCTCTTCTTGTGGTCACGAGTGGAACCTCATCATTTCTTGAGTTGGATCTGAAGACTTTCCGAAGGGATTCTTTTTGGAGAACTTCTAGAACTTCTTCACGAGCATAGCAAGCTCATTTCCAATGTCTTCAGGATCCTCAGAACTGCAGTCAGATTCTTCTTTAGATGAGGAAACAGCCTTAGCCTTCAAAGCACGGGTTCGACCATAGTTGGGGCCATAGATGTCGCTCTTCTCAAATAGCTGGAACTCGTGTGTGTTGAGTCTCTCAAGTATGTCAGATGGATCGAGATCTTTGAAGTCAGGACGCTCTTATATCATTAGGGCTAGGGTGTCAAATGAGCTGTCAAGTGATCTCAGAAGCTTCTTCATGATTTCGTGCTTGGTGATCTCAGTGGCGCCAAGAGCACAAAGCTCATTTGTGATATCAATGAGGCGATCAAATGTGAGCTGGACATTCTCATTGTCGTTTCTCTTGAAGCGGTTGAAGAGGTTGCGAACAACATCAATCCTTGAGTCTCTCTGAGTTGAGACGCCTTCGTTGACCTTGGACAGCCAGTCCCAGACCAGCTTCGCAGTTTCTAGTGCACTCACACGGCCATACTGTCCTTTGGTCTGATGACCACAGATGAGTCCAGTTGAATGAACCTCTTGACATCAGCAGCGGTGACACCTTCACCGACCTTGGGAACGCCTGTCTTGGCAACATACCAGAGGTCGACATCAATGGCTTCAAGATGCATGCGCATCTTAGTCTTACAGTAGGGGTAATCAGTGTCATCGAAGACTGGGCACGCAGCGGAGACTTTGATTATCCCTGTAGTCGACATAGCTAAAACTCTAGGTGGTTAAACCGAATCACACAGAACAAAGGAGCACCTTTCTCGGATGCCAAATGAAAGTGCTAGTTATCGATTAGAGGGGGTGAATAGGCGACTTTAATGAAAGTCTTCAAAACACGAGGTCTTTGAAGACAAATAGATGAAATGAACCTATTGATATGTAGCAGAAGATAGACTACACTAGACAAGCCATTGTCAAGTAAGCATTGAAGTGAAAGTACGAAGACTATCAGCAGCTAGGTAGTATGAATCAGAATGGAAGACAGTATGAAGCCAAACAGGTAATAGTCTTCACACGGTGAAGTCAATCAGATCAGACAGGCAAGCAATGACTTCACGAAGACAAACTGAAAAGTAAAGGGAAGCAGGGGATAGAACCAGTTGCTTGGTGAAGACAGAGATTTGGTAGACCAGTTCCAGTTGTTGTGACAACTGTATGTCTAGTTAGGGAGGTTGATATTGAACTTAGAAGACCGTGTCTTCACCTTATTCCCCTTGAGCTAAGGACACCCAGTCCTCGCCCAATCACTCTGATAAGTCTTCAAGGTAGACTTACAAACCTTCACAGATTTCGTTCACCGGCGATCCACAATGGCTCTTGGATGCTCAGAACGCGACACCTAACCGGCTGGAGGATTCACAGTCCTCAAGTGTAACAAGTCTTCAGGTCACGCGGACAGAAAGACTTTAGTGATGCCTAACACTCTTTGGCTCTGGGTGTTTAGGGCTTTGTCCTCGGAAGGATCTCTCTCTCAAAGGCTTCGGAGGTGGGTTGCTCTCAAACGACAAAAGCCGTGCACTAACTCTGAGCAGCCACCAATGTATGGTGTAGGGGGTGGGCTATTTATAGCCAGGAAGGAAGCCGACTTGATATGTCTGAAATGACCCTGGGTCACTAAGGAACCGACACGTGTCCAACGGTCGTATTTCAAACACACGTGGCAGCTTGACTTGGGCTACAAGAAAAGCTGACTCATCCAACTCTGGATAAGATTTGCTCTCATTGTCTTCGCTCGAAGACATAGGATTTTGGTTGAGCATCACATCAGTCACTCTGACTTTGTTCACTTGGACCCCACTTAACAGTACAGTGGTTCCTATGACTCAATAAAGAAGAAAATGAAACTATGAAACAACTATGTATTTGCACTCCATAGTCTCCAAGTGAATGTCTTCACATGTCATAATCTTCATTGTGAATGTTTTCACAAACCACCATTGTCTTTAATGTCTTCACACATTTTTAGAGGTCATCTCTGGTAGGTAGACCGAATCAATAAGGGACTACTACCTATGTTATTCTAAAATTCTCACAAACACATTAGTCACTCAACCAAGTTTGTCGTCAATACTCCAAAACCAACTAGGGGTGGCACTAGATGCACTTACAATCGACCAAGGGTATGATGGTAACTTTGCATTGGTTGAATCTGAGTCGTGGGAGATCTCGATGGAAGCGGGAGATTTTGCCGCCGACCTAAAAATTTGTAAAACTTTACTATTCCCTACTCCCCGTCTGGCGTGTTGGGTGATTGGGCTGAGCAGCTAGGAGTACTGTACTCCCTCCATTTTTATTTACTCTACATATTAGTTTGACTGAAGGCAGACTTCCTAAAATCTGACCAAGTTTATAGAAAAAATATAAACATTTACCATAAAAATCCGTATGATTTGAAAGTACATTCAATAATGAATCTAATGGTATTGATTTGTTATTGTATATGTTAATATTTTTGTTTACAAGCTTTGTCAGAGTTTACAGAACTTGACTTTGACCAATGCTAAAATGCGGACTTAAATAAAAACGGAGGGAGTACACATATGTTTTCTTAGTTTGTTGTGGCATTAATTATTTGTTGTAATTGTGAAATAAATATAGTAAGGTACTGACTTCGAATGTAATGGTTTATAGAATTCAATATTTAGAATCGTTGTTGAATTCCAAGATGAATACCAGGTCTATAGTACTTCACAATATGCTCAAACTCACATAATCCAACTCAAATGAAAATCTAAATGCATTTCATAGTTATTAATTTGTTGGATGCAACAAAACCAACCAAGACTCTACATGATACAGTCTAAAGCAATTTTCAGAACACATCCCAGTGTGTTAATTAAACATGGAGAGTTTGTGAAGATGGAGCAATGGCGGGAGAGAGATGGGTGCGCTCGGCACACAAGATATAGACCTAGTGGAAGAAAGAGACAAAGGATGGGAAAGATTGTATATATGTGGGAGAGAGAGTAGGAGAGAAACTAAGAGAGAGGGAGAGAGAGAGGTAGTGTGCGAGAGAGGGATATATATATATATATATATATATGTATGTATGTATATGGAGGAAGAAGTTAGGTCTGTGAGAATGATGGAGACATGTTATATAAGGAGTGAGATGCGTGTGCATCAAGATTTTGTACATGTGAAAGGAGAAGAGGCAGAAGGTTTGATGAGAGAGCTCAAAAGAATGTGGACTAGAGGGGAATCTTGTGGGCCGAGGGATTGATATTTTTTTTGCAGGAGGGAGGGAGAGAGAGGGGAAAGGAGTTACTCAACCATCGTCACAGCATCCTGCTTCCAAATGGCCCCGCAGTCTCTAGTGCGGTCTGGTCATCATCTTCGTTCGTCTTGCCCTCCTTGAAGATCAAGGTGGTATTCATGTGGGGGTGCAGATAAGCACAGGCGAAAGTAGTCGCTATATAACCTTGGATGGGGATGGATAGTGTGCTCAGGGGGACTGTGTGTGTCAAATATTGAGAGAAATCAAACCTATGGAGAGAATGTGTGTGCATAGTGATCATGGAAGAGAAGCTAATGGTGCAAGACCAATACATCGTGTGCGTCAATGTTTAAGCAATATAGAGAGTTCATGTGCGGGATACAAAGAGAGGACTATGGGGAGTGTGTTTGCGAGGCAAAGAGAAATAACGAGAGATAAATGTGTGTGCTTGGTACATTGTTTGTATGTGACGGAGAGGTACATGCATGCCAAATAGGGTTTTCATGAAGAGATTGTGTGTGCGAGATAGAGAGCGATGTAGGGGCCTTGAGGCGGGCAGGGGCTAGGTGAGGGTATGAAAATGTGTGCGTTGATGCATGTGTTACATGTGATTGTGCAAGGGATGGTCGAATCGAGAGAGATGGTTGTTGGGTTATGGATGCTCCTCTCTCTCACACACACGCACACACAAAAAACACAAAATAGAAGACCGTTCTCTCATGTATACACAACATCTCGGTATATCTCTATGTCTCACTCATACATGATCATTTGCACATTCACACTTCTCTATGGCTATCACATGCACACCGTCTCCACATTGCCCTTCCGCCACAACACACATATAGACACATACACGCGTTCTATCTCCGTTAAACACACATAATCTCTATTAAAAAATGTAGGGGGCACCTAAAACATCCAAATCCAAATAATCACGAACTGAAGCTAAATACAAATGTATAGAAATATTGTAGCGTGAAGAAATTTCCAGCAAAAAAACTAGAGTAATATTCGGGGATTGTTTTCACACACACAAAAAGATTCGGTTGATGTCCTTCCAGCGCGACACAAGATGCACCTTTCAATCGATCATGCGGCCGCAGTGCACGCGCTTGCACAGGATTTCATATCGATGATGTGCTAACTAATGTGGTGTATAAGCGCGGCCACGATGCACGCGATTGCATATGATTACGTGTACTAGTACGGTGTTCTTTTAAGTTTGACCGGCCCTATAACTAAGCTCCCATAAGCGCACTCATCAATATGCCGCCGCCGCTGTTGCGCATGCGTACAGTCACTATAGTACTGTACGGTGCAGTACCATCGCTGTTGTGTGGGACCCGGCCCCACATGTCATCTGCACTACAGCATCGTACAGTACTGCAGAGGATCTCAACCCCTCGCCCGCTCACGTCGTCTAAAGTCCCTCCTCGCGATGATGCCGCGCTGCCAAGCATGCGAGCAGGTCGAGCCGCGTCTATGTCTGCAGCGTACGAAGAGGAGGAGGATGAGTGTGTGCTCCAGCACGCGGGCGAGGAGGAGCTAGCATGTCATTGTCGTCTCCGCCCGCGCGGAGGAGGCTCACACGGTGGATGTCGCGGCGGAAGCCAGTCGCGCCTGCGCCGAGCCCGCAAACCGGATGCGGACGTGGAATCTACCTTCGAGACTACCACATTGATCATGCAATCTGAAGGAACAGCTAGTCGACTCTTGTGAGCCGTTGGATGCAACATAGATTGCTAGAAGGGCTTCTTCATCCTCCGAAAATGATGCACTGTTCATCTTCTCTCTCAACCTTTGAGCCGCCAGCCCGCCACGGGCCTAACCGCCTGCCACGCCCAGCCTTCCCTGAACCGCCTGCCGTGCCCAGCCTTCCCTGAACCGCCTGCCACCGCCATGCTCCGCCCCGCCCCCGCCATCCGTTTAACCCCGTGCACGGTCCATTTTTTCCGGCGAACTGAATTCCACACCCAACACTCATAAGATAGATCATGGGCCCCTGCCACCCTAATATATATACTAGGGCAGATTCTCTATCGTCTTCTTCCTTCGCTTCGGCGAAGTTCTTCTTTCACAAATCGACTGACCTAAATTATACTACTAGTACGTATTAAGTACAGTAGGAACACGAAGAAATGAGTAGTAGTACCAACCAAAATAAGAATAGTAGTAATACATACTAGCACATACTAAAGAGTTCAAACAACGAGAAAGAACATATTAACATAGTTCTCCTGGGGCTCAGCACAACACACCCCTGAAATAAAACTAAGCAACTAGTCCGCTTGACACTTTAGTAGAACCAGCATGAGCAACGACACTGCCACACCTTACTCGGAGTCCTTGTCCACGTCCTCAACTTCATCCTCGTCCCTCTTCCTTTTCCTCTTCGCCGACACTACTTTGCTTGATCTGGACACTGGGCTCTGCTTCTTCATCCAACCCTTGTAGATATTTAAACAAAGGTACGCATCTGTTGCTTCGTACGCGATGTGATCTTCATCTAGTGTCTTCGACTCCCATGCATGATGAAACTTGGGATGACACCCACTTAGTTTGTTTTTGAGCTTTCATAAACTTATAGCTCTAGTGCATTCGTTGCATCGCAATCCCTACTCACTCACATTGATATCTATTGATGGGCATCTCCATAGCCCGTTGATACGCCTAGTTGATGTGAGACTATCTCCTTCTTTTTGTCTTCTCCACAACCACCTTCTATTCCACCTATAGTGCTATGACCATGGCTCACGCTCATGTATTGAGAGAAAGTTGAAAAAGTTTGAGAACATTAAAAGTATAAAACAATTGCTTGGCTTGTCATCGGGGTTGTGCATGATTTCAATATTTTGTGTGATGAAGATGGAGCATAGCCATACTATATAAATTTGTAGAGATAAGCTTTCTTTGGCCATGTTATTTTGAGAAGACATAATTCTCGTGTTAGTATGCTTGAAGTATTATTGTTTTTATGTCAATATTAAACTTTTGCAAATCATACAGACCTGAACATCCATGCCACAATAAAGAAGTATTACATGGATAAATATGTTGGGTAGCATTCCACATTAAAAATTCTATTTTTACCATTTACCTACTCGAGGACGAGTGGGAATTAAGCTTGGGGATGCTTGATACATCTCCAATGTATCCATAATTTTTTATTGTTCCATGCTACTATATTATCTGTTTTGGATGTTTTATATGCATTTATATGCTATTTTATATTATTATTGGGACTAACCTAATAACCTAGAGCCTAGTGCCAATTCCTGTTTTTTCCTTGTTTTTGAGTTTCGCAGAAAAGGAATACCAAACGGAGTCCAAATGGAATAAAACCTTTGCGATGATTTTTCTTGGACCAGAAGACATCCAGGAGACTTGGAGATGAACTCGGAGGAGCCACAAGGTGGCCACAAGGACGGAGGGCACGCCCAGGGGGTAGGGCACGCCCCCCAACCTTGTGGGCCCCTCGTGCACCTCCTGACCTAATTCTTTCGCCTATATATACCCATATATCCCCAAACCAACAAAGGCATCCACAAAAACACTTTTCCACCGCCGCAACCTTCTGTACCTGTGAGATCTCATCTAGGTGCCTTTTTGGGCGTCCTGCCGGAGGGGGCTTCAATCACAGAAGGCTTCTACATCAACTCTATTGCCCTTCCGATGAAGCATCGGTAGTTTATTTCATACCTACGGGTCCATAGCTAGTAGCTAGATGGCTTCTTCTCTCCCTTTGATTCTCAATACCATGTTCTCCTCGATGTTCTTGGAGATCTATCTGATGTAATATTCTTTTGCGGTGTGTTTGCCGAGATCCGATGAATTGTGGATTTATGATCAGCTTATCTATGAATATTATTTCAATCTCCTCTGCATTCTTTTATGCATGATTTGATATCTTTGTAATTCTCTTAGAACTATCAGTTTGGTTTAGCCAACTAGATTGGTTTTTCTTGCAATGGGAGAAGTGCTTAGCTTTGGGTTCAATCTTGCAGTGTCCTTTCCCAGTGACAGTAGGGGCAGCAAGGCACGTATTGTATTGTTGCCATCGAGGATAAAAAGATGGGGTTTTCATCATATTGCTTGAGTTAATTCCTCTACACCATGTCATCTTACTTAATGCATTACTCCGTTCTTTATGAAGGTAATACTCTAGATGCATGCTGGATATCAGTCGATGTGTGGAGTAATAGTAGTAGACGCGGAATCGTTTCAGTCTACTTGACACGGACGTGATGCCTATATTCATGATCATTGCCTTAGATATCGTCATAACTTTGCGCTTTTCTATCAATTGCTCGGCAGTAATTTGTTCACCCACCGTATTATTTGCTATCATGAGAGAAGCATCTAGTGAAACATATGGCCTCGGGTTTATTTTCCATCATATAAGTTTCCAATCTACAGTATTAGTTTCCAATTTACTATTTTCGCAATCTTTTACTTTCCGATCTATAAACCAAAAATACCAAAAATATTTACTTTACCGTGTATCTATCTCTATCAGATCTCACTTTTGCAAGTAACCGTGAAGGGATTGACAACCCCTTTATCGCTTTGGGTGCAAGTTGTTGTTTGTTTGTGCAGGTATTTGGTGACTTGTGTGTTTTCTCCTACTGGATTGATACCTTGGTTCTCAAACTGAGGGAAATACTTATCTCTACTTTGTTGCATCACCTTTTCCTCTTCAAGGGAAAAAACAACGCAAGCTCAAGAAGTAGCAGGAAGAATTTCTAGCGCTGTTGCCGGGGAGATCTACGCCAAGTCAAGACATACCAAGTACCCATCAGAAACTCTCATCTCTTGCATTACATTATTCGACATTCGCCTATCGTTTTCCTCTTCCCCACTTCTAAAATGATTTTTGAAAAGATTTGCCTTTTCTTCGCCCCTCTTCTGTTTGCCTTTTTCGTTTGCTTTTTGTGTGCTCGTGTGTTGGATTGCTTGCTTTGTCATGATGGCTCAAGAGAATACCAAATTGTGTGACTTTTCCAACAGCAATAATAATGATTTTATTAGTACTCCGATGGCTCCCGCTACTAATGCCGAATTTTGTGAAATTAATGTCGCTTTGTTGAATCTTGTTATGAAAGATCAATTTTCTGGCCTTCCTAGTGAAGATGTCGCTTCCCATTTAAACAATTTCGTTGATTTATGTGATATGCAAAAGAAAAAAGATGTGGATAATGAGATTTTTAAATTGAAGCTATTTTCGTTCTCACTTCGAGATCGTGCTAAAACTTGGTTTTCATCTTTGCCTAAAAATAGTATTGATTCATGGAATAAGTGTAAAGATGCTTTATTTCCAAGTACTCTCCTCCTGCTAAGATCATCTCCCTTAGAAACGATATTATGAATTTTAAGCAACTTAATCATGAACATGTTGCACAATCTTGGGAGAGGATGAGATTGATGATACGAAATTGCCCTACTCATGGTTTGAATTTGTGGATGATTATACAAAAAAAATTATGCCGGATTGAACTTTTCTTCTCGAAATCTTTTAGATTCGGCCCCAGGAGGCACTTTTATGGAAATTACTCTAGGAGAAGCTACTAAAATCCTAGATAATATTATGGTAAATTATTCTCAATGGCATAGCGAAAGATCTTCTACTAGTAAAAAAGTGCATGCAATTGAAGAGATTAATGTTTTGAGTGGAAAGATGGATGGGTTTATGAAATTTATTTCTATTAAGAGTGCTTCTATTGATCCTAATGATATGCCTTTGTCTACTTTGATTCAAAATAATAATGAATCTATGGATGTGAATTTTGTTGGTAGGAATAATTTTGGTAATAACGTCTATAGAGGTAATTTTAATCCTAGGCCATTTCCTTGTTATTCCTCTAATAATTATGGTAATTCCTACAACAATTCTTATGAAAATTATAATAAGATGCCCTCTGATTTTGAGAATAGTGTTAAAGAATTTATGAGTTCGCAAAAGAATTCAATGCTTTGATTGAAGAAAAATTGCTTAAGATTGATGATTTGGCTAGGAACATGGATAGAATTTCTCTTGATGTTGATTCTTTGAAACTTAGATCTATTCCATCCAAGCATGATATTAATGAGTCTCTCAAAGCTATGAGAATTTCCATTGATGGGTGCAAAGAAAGAACCGCTAAGATGCGTGCTAAACGAGATTGGTTTGTAAATATGTGTTCTTCTAGTTTCCGTGAGAATAATGATGAATATCTTAAAGTGAATGATGTGACTCCTATTGAATCTTTGTTTTCCAATATAAATCTTGATAAAGATGGGACTGGAGATGAGTCAACTTTAGTTAAAAGGCATCCCAATGATTCGGAGTTTTTAGATCTTGATGCAAAAATTGATAAAAGTGGGATTGGAGAGGTCAAAACTTTAAGTAGGAGTGAACCCACTCTTTTGGATTTCAAGGAATTTAATTATGATAATTGTTATTTAATAGATTGTATTTCCTTGTTGCAATCCATGTTGAATTCTCTTCATGCTTACAATCAAAACAAAGCTTTTACTAAACATATCGTTGATGCTACGATGCAATCTTTTGAAGAAAAGCTTGAATTGGAAGTTTCTATCCCTAGAAAACTTTATGATGAGTGGGAACCTACTATTAAGATTAACATTAAATATTATGAGTGCCATGCTTTGTGTGATTTGGTTGCTAGTGTTTCCACGATTCCAAAAACTTTATGTGATGTGCTAGGTTTCCGTGAATTTGATGATTGTTTTTTAAATTTGCATCTTGCGGATTCCACTATTAAGAAACCTATGGGAAGGATTAATGATGTTCTTATTGTTGCAAATAGGAATTATGTGCCCGTAGATTTCACTGTTCTTGATATAGATTGCAATCCTACATGTCCTATTATTCTTGGTAGACCTTTCCTTGGAACGATTGATGCAATTATTGATATGAAAGAAGGAAACATTAGATTTCATTTTGTTAAGGAAGGGCATGAAACACTTTTAAAAAAATGCCATATGAATCAATTATGAGAGCCACTTATGGATTGCATACCAAAGATGACAATACCTAGATCTATTCGTGTTTTTATGCCTAGCTAAGGGCGTTAAACAATAGCGCTTGTTGGGAGGCAACCCAATTTTATTTTTGTTCTTGCTTTTTAGGTCCTGTTTTGCATTAAATAATTTATCTAGCCTCCTGTTAGATGTGGTTTTTGTGTTTAATTAGTGTTTGTTCCAAGTAAGACTTCGGGATAGCTTATGGTGATAGTTGATTTGATCTTGTTGAAAAACAGAATCTTTTGCGCCTAGGAGATTAATTGTAATTTTTAATAGAAGCGCGATAAAATACTGATTCTTTTTTTAGAAGGTTAATAAGAAAATATCTTAGGTTGTCCTAATTTTCAGAATTTTTGGAGTTACATAAGTATTCGAAATCTCCATATTGCTACAGACTGTTGCGTTTTTAACAGATTCTGTTTTCTATGTGTTGTTTGCTTATTTTGATGAATCTATGGGTAGTATCGGGGGATATGAACCATGGAAAAGTTGGAATACAGTAGATATTACACCGATATAAATAAAGAATGAGTTCACAACAGTACCTAAAGTGATGATTTATTTTCTTATACTAATGGAGCTTATGAGATTTTCTGTTGAGTTTTGTGTTGTGAAGTTTTCAAGTTTTGGGTAAGGATTTGATGGACTATGGAATAAGGAGTGGCAAGAGCCTAAGCTTAGGGATACTCCCAGGGTCCCATAGCTAGATGGTTGGATGGTTGTAGGTGGTACTCCCAGGGGCCGGACGTCCGGGGCTTGGGGCGGATGTCCGGGTCCTGGAGACTTCTCCGGTTGCTTCCGTCGTTCCTCTTCATCCGTGAACTTTGGGACTTGTCCGTCTTCACGTGCATCTTCGAGAGTGCCTTCTTGATACTTGATCATGCACAAGATTGTTCACACACGAACACGTCACCATATACCTCCAGCGTCGAGGGTCATGCACCGCAGCTCACGTCGAAGGAGACCCGTCCGGAAGCGCGGTACGCAAGCAATCCGGCGGGCGCTTTTGAGCAACCCTACGCGCCTGGGAGGGACCCCGTCTGGACACACGGCGGCTATGGGCTGCCCTAGGTCGGTTTTCCTGCCCCTAGAGGCTCGAGGATCGCTGTCCTTCAACACGAAAAACGAGAGAGAGAAAAACAAGGGAGAGATGTAAAACTAGGGTAAAAGGTAGATGAGTTTTGTGATTGTGTGTTATTTTTCAATCGGCCGTCACCCTTAGGTATATAAGAGGCGGATGGAATTCCCGTGCAAGGAAAGATTCATAATTCACGTTCAGAACCCTAGATGGGTCCAACTCAAAATCCAAACTTTCCAAAACTGTTCGGTTTACAAAATGGCTGCATCATGCGGGTCATGTTTGAGGCAGTAAACGACCTCGGATGGAAACGTGCCCAAAAGCAATCTTGACCGTTTTGATGAGACGAACAACTTTCATGTTGAACGTTTTTTTATCAGAGGCCATATTGAGGGGGGTTTCGGCTGTTTTTCGAAGTCTGCGGCAGAAAAATTCAAAATCCGGACAAACATCCACGGAGTGTCCGACGAACCTAGGAGAAATCCAAAACCCGGATGATCATTCCCGGAGTGTCCGGTCATCCTAATGCAGTCGCGCATTTTCGGCTCTAACTTTTGCATACGAACTCCGATTGAGACGTTTTGTATATCAGAATCAACCGCTTCGACGAGACACACAACTTTCATATTGAAACTTTTTACATTTGAGGCCATCTTAATTGGGTTTCAAGTCATTCTTTAATCTGGTATCAACATGAGCATCTCTGAACTTGTCATAACTTTTGCATCTGAGCTCCATTTTAGACCATCTTCATATGCATCTTGATCTTCTCGAAGAGATCCATCCCATGGTGACTCTCAATAATAAGTTTGAATTAATCTTGATATAGCTTCAAGCTACTCTTCATGATCGTGCCACTTTTGAGCGTCAACACATGCCCCCCTGCTTTTTGGCAAAGCTAGCGTGCCGAAAAATAACTTGTACCATGTTTGCTCTAAGGACGATGTGTACACTCCATCGGCCATTTATATGTGCTTAGGGAGATAATTATATATCAGTCATGCTTATTCTTAGGGCGATAATTCTATAGCGGCCTTTGATTTTAAATTTTTGTTTACATCATACCTTGGAACTGATTACCACCAATCGACTTTAAAGAGATAGGAATGAACCCGTTCCTCGTAGCACTAAGGAAATCAAACTCCGAGAGGTTGCGCCCTGTTAAGAAAGTAACATCGGGATGATTCCAATCCACCGGCGCATCGGCCAAAGCAACACAAGTCGAATTATCAGCATGAATGACTTCTACTTCGTCATCGACCCATTGTATTAATAATTGGTGCACGGTAGATGGCACGCACTGGTTAGCATGAATCCAATCACGGCCTAATATAACATTATAGTTACCTTGCACCTCGACGATGAAGAATGTGGTGGCCAAAGTTTTGCTTCCCACGGTGAGTTCCATGCACATCACACCTTTGGCCTCTGTCTTTTCTTTACCGTCAAATCCGCTAAGTACCATATTGGTCTTCATCAATGCATCATCATGTAATCCCAACTTCTTGAAGACCGAATAGGGCATAAGATTTACCACAACACCACCATGAACGAGCATCCTAGCAACCGGTGATCCGTTAATATGACCTTTGAGGTACAATGGCTTCAAGTGTTTCACTGGTTCTTTCGGCTTCTCAAAGATAGTGTTATTAGGACCAAAATCCAGCTGGGACACCTCCTCTTCTCCACCTATAGCACGAAACTCGACAGGTAAGTAATACACCATATTAATATCCATACCTTTCAGAACCAGCGTAGATTCGTAATCCACCAGCTCATCTTCATCTCCTAATGTGTATATTGGGCTTAAAGTTTCCTCAACTGAAGGGGATCTTTCAGGTGGTGTGGACGATGTAATAGGGGTCGCATCATCCTCTTTTGGTGGTGAAGGTGTTGTTGTAGCTAATGTAGAAGCATTTGTGTTTTCTTTTTGTTTGGGCCTCCACACTTTTTTTGTGAGTGCCATGGGCCGAATTTCATGGAACAATTCGTCCCTTTGCTTCTCTTCTTTTCGCTCTACCTTCTCGTGGTTCCTCATACATTGTAATCTTCTTTTCATGGTCTTAGTTAAACCGGGAGGACACCACTTAGGTTGAGTATATTTGGGATCCCTAGGTTTGGTCTTGCTTGGAGAAATTTTTGTTGTCTGATTAGCACCATAGCTCAAACGTCCTTGTGTGGGATAATAAAGCCTCTCGCGAGCAGGCATTCTAGGTGCTGCCCACCCCATATGAAAAGCATAAGGAGCCATTGGGGGCTGCCCCCATCCTCCATTGAAGTCTCGCATGTAATATGGTGCATAGGGGGTTGTGACATCCATGGTGTCGGTGCCCATGACCCATATGGCCTTGCATAGCGTCGAAACTCGTGCTCCGGAGGCGATCTTGAATGCTTTGAATGTGGTGTCCAATTAGAGCTAGAACCGGTCGATTGACTTGCATATTTTGATAGCAGCATATCAAAAGTTGGCTTGATTCGCTTGCGCTTAGCTTCACTCTTTTTCCCACTTGCCAACTTATGGATTCTTGGGCTTGATAAATTTAACATGAGCATCTTCTCGTACTTGTGGTTGCCCCCCGAGTGCAGGATTTTTTCTGGTGATCTTCAATTCCTTGCCATCGGGTTGCTTATCAAGCACAACCTCTCTTCCCAAGGCTTTGTCGCCCTCCTTGCCTTTCATGGGTTCACCAATAACAACATTATCTTTATTAGCAGATTCAGCTATGCTAGGCCGAATTAACATTTTCTTTCCCTCCAAGTCCATGGTGTTTATCGGGAAGGGTTGTTTATCAACTTGCATCTCAGCAAAATTCAATCGTCCGTCATTAATGGCCGATTGTATCTTTCGTCAAAAAACATTGCAATGGTTAGTAGCATGAGAAAATGAATTATGGTACTTGCAATAAGCACGCCGTTTCAGCTCGTCAAACAGCGGTATGGTGTGTGATATTCTAATCATCTTATCTTGCAAGAGAGCATCAAATATTTTATCACACTTAGATATATCAAAAGTAAACTTCATCTCCTCATCACGATTCTTGCGAATCGGCTTAAGAGCATTGCATGTATAGGGTTTGGCCTTTGAGCACCAAACAAACTCAGTAGTATAGACATCAACCTGATCGTCTGAATTATCATCATTGTATTCAACCATATGCATTCTAGGATGATCGGTTGTAGACCTATGAACCTCTTTACTTCGACTCTCTTGAGCCAAACTTTTTGCAAGACCTGGTTAATATTCAAAAACTCATAACTTTCTAGCCTCTCTTTAATGTGAGTTTTTAAACCAATAAGAACAAGATCCGCCAAGTATATCTAAGTTATCACTAAGCTATAACATCGGTTCTTTATATCTCTAAATCTCTTGACATAATCGATAACTGACTCATCATGTTTCTGCCTAACCGATGTAAGATGTGACAACTTAAACTCATCATGAAACTTCTGTTCTAATTGCGACCATAAGAGAATTGAGCAATATGGTAAAGCAGCAAACCATGAAAATGCGGTACCAGTTAAAGATAATGGAAATAAATGCACTTTCAGTTCTTCTATAGAACTCGCTTCACCCAACTGCGCTAGATATTGACTAACATGCTCCCATGTTGTTTTCGTGCCCTCACCACTAAATTTGACAAAATCAGGAACCTTATAACCTCGAGGGTACAAAACTGCATCAAAGTGTTCAGGGTAAGGCTTTTGGTGCACACGACTCTTTTCTTTCGGCTCATTTCCGAAAGTTTCTAGAAACATCTTATGCACATCCTCCCTTAATTTAGCTAAAATTGGATCTGAGGTAGATGAAGATGTTTGTGGCAATGACATAAGAGCAACTTGAGTACTAGCTAGTGGTGCAACTTGTGGGATGGGCTCCGAACCATCATTCGGCGGAAGACCAAACATGCTTGCGCCTATGGGTGGTGTGACAAAGTGATTCGGTGTTGACGCCGAATTGGGCACACTCATAATAGGATTAGGATATGCAGGTGTAGCCACAAGCTGGTTGGTTTGACTAGGGTAAAAATTCAACGGCATACTATATTGTTGTTGTATACGAGGTGCCAATGAAATAGGTAAAGTTGGACTAGGGTTTTTAGATACACCAACAGTACCACTAGATGACGGAGGCATATTTTTCTTAGCATTAGTATTTGCTACAGAAGAATTGTATGTCATCACATTACCCTTACTAACAAGACTTTCAATCATAGCCACTTGCTCTGGAGAAAAAACTTTACTCACAGTGATTACATCTTATTCGTCGATGAGGGGAGGAAAAATGATGTTCCCAACCGGAGTGATGTTGCCTTGACGGTCCTTCTTGAAACTTGCAAGAAATGCCTCTAAATCCTCCTCCTCATGCTTCTTCTTGAGCGCTTCAAAAGCCTCTTCACGCTGCTTCTTGCGCGTTTCATAGGCTTGGCGATCTTCCTCTGATAGCTCATCAAGACTGGGCTTAATGATGTTATCAGCGTCAACTTCTGAGGGCTTGGGGAGATTGGACATGGTTGATGATGATTCTTGATCTTTCTTCCCCAACGGAGTCATCAAAAAGTGTGTTCGCACACGAACACGTCACCGTGTACCTCCATTACCGAGGGTGATGCACCGCAGCTCACGTCAAAGGACACTCGTCCGGAAGCGCGGTACGCAAGCAATCCGGCGGGCGCTTTTGAGCACCTGAAACCCCACGTGCCCTGGAGGGACCCCGACTGGACGCACGGCGGCTATGGGCTGCCCTAGGTCGGTTCTCCCGCCCCTAGAGGCTCAAGGATCGCTGCCCTTCAACATGAAGAACGAACGAAGAACGAGAGAGAAAGAACAAGGGAGAGATGTAAAACTATGGTAAAAGGTAGATGAGTTTTGCGATTGTGTGTTGTTGTTCAATCGGTCGTCACCCCTTAGATATATAAGAAGCGGATGGACTTCCCGTGCAAGGAAAGATTTATAATTCACGTTCAAAACCCTAGATGGGTCCAACTCGGAATCCAAACTTTCCAAAATTGTTCGGTTTACAACCTGGCTGCATCTTGCGGGTCATGTTTGAGGCAGTAAACGACCATGGATGGAAACGTGCCCAAAAGCAATCTTGACTGTTTCGACGAGACGAATGACTTTCATGTTGAACGTTTTTTTATCATAGGCATCTTGAGGGGGTTTTTGGCTGTTTTTCGAAGTCTGCAACAGAAAAATCCAGAATTCGGACAAACATCCACTGAGTGTCCGGGCAACCTCAGAGAAATCCAAAACCCGGATGATCATTCCCGGAGTGTGCGGCCATCCTGATGCATCCGCGCATGTTTGGCTCTAACTTTTGCATACGAACTCCTATTGAGACGGTTTTTATATCAAAATCAACCGCTTCGAAGATACGCACAACTTTCATGTTGAAACTTTTTCCATTTGAGACCATCTTAATTGGGTTTCAAGTCATTCTTTAATCTGGTGTCAACATGGGCATCTCTGAACTTGTCATAACTTTTGCATCCGAGCTTCGTTTTAGACCATCTTCATATGCATCTTGATCTTCTCGAAGAGAGCCAGCCCATGGTGACTTTCAATAATAAGTTTGAATTAATCTTGATATAGCTTCAAGCTACTCTTCATGATCGTGCCACTTTTGAGTGTCAACAAACATCCCGGACTTAGGTAGTAACCATGTCTCGAGTGGATCATATGGAATATCACCAAGGAAGGAAGTCACCTCCGTCTCAAGGGCTCTAGCTCGTGCTCGTGTCATTGGTCCTCTTCGCACTTGATGAGACGATGGTAGGTCCATGGGGATGACCATAGGATGCTCCGCATCATCTCCCCCCCCCCTTGTGAAAGATCCAACCTCAGATCGAAATCCTCATCACCATGGTAGGGAGAGAGATCGTTCATGTTGAAGATATCACCCATAGAGTAATTGTCGCATGGTAAGTCGATCTTGTACGCATTGTTGTAGTAGCATGAGAGCACCTTGAAGGGTCCGTCGGCTTGTGGTTGTAACTTGGACTTTTGTTCATTGGGGAAGTGTTCCTTGCGAAGGTGTAGCCATACAAGATCTCCAATATTGAATATCATGGGTTGCTTGTTGATGTTGAGCTTGGTCGCGAGTCATTGTACTTGGCGCTTGATGGTGTGCCTTGTAGCTTCATGCATCTTCTTGAGGTAGTTCACTCGTGCACTCGCGTCCATGTTGATGCGCTCTTGTAGTGGTAGGGGAAGAATGTCCAATGGGGACAACGGGTTGAAGCCGTAGACAACCTCGAAGGGGGACTTGCCGGTAGTCGAATGTCTTACACGGTTGTAGGTGTACTCGGCGATGGGTAGACACTCCTTGATGTTCTTATTTATCAACACGCGTGGTAGAGTGGAGAGTGTCCGGTTTGTGACCTCCGTTTGGCCGTCGGTTTGTGGATGGTATGCCGAAGAGAATAAGAGCTTGATTCTGAGCTTGCCGCATAAGGTCTTCCAAAAGTAGCTCAAGAACTTGACGTCGCGGTTCGAGACAATCGTCTTTGGCACTCCATGTAGGCGCAAGATTTCCCTACAAAAAAGATTTGCAACATGTGCAGCATCGTCTATCTTGTTGCATGGTATGAAATGTGCCATTTTAGAGAATCTGTCCACAACAACAAACACAGAATCTTTGCCATTTCGAGTTCGAGGCAAACCAAGCACAAAGTCCATACTAATATCTTCCCATGGGTGATACAAAATAGGAAGTGGCATATAGAGACCATGTGATTGAACTTTAGACTTAGCTTTGCGACATGTAGAGCATCGGTTGGTGAAGCGTGAGACGTCGCGGAACATCTTGGGCCAAAAGTAGTTCTTTGAGAGCGTAGCAAAGGTCTTGTCACGTCTGAAGTGTCCCATAAGTCCTACATGAGCTTCTTGCAAAAGTAACAAATGAAGAGAAGACTCGAGAATACATAATTTGTTAGCTCTCATAAGATAATCATCTTTGATGTAATAGCGTTCCCAAGATGTATGCGTTAAACACATAGTTTTAAATAGCCGACTATAGCCTCGCATAGCTGTTTGAGCATGTTGCTACTCAATGATTTCTTGTACAAATTGCCACTATAGCCGTTTTTAAGGGTCACCACTATATGCCATAGCCCGTTATTTAAAACATTGGTTAAACATTTGGCATAAGGAATAGCAAAAAGTAGTATCATGCGCATACAAGTCTTTTATGTGCTCAAAGCTAATGACATTCAATTCAAGTTGGGTAACAAGCATGCATCTATGGGAAAGAGCATCCGCCACAACATTTTCCTTACCTTTGATATACTTGATGACATAAGGAAATGACTCAATGAATTCACTCCACTTAGCATGACGCTTGTTCAACTTAGTTTGACCCTTAAGGTACTTAAGTGTTTCATGATCCGTATGAAGAATGAACTCATGAGGACGGAGATAATGCTCCCAAACATGCAAGACTCTCACTAAAGCATATAACTCTTTATCATAGATGGGGTAGTTAAGTTGTGCTCCGGAAAGTTTCTCACTAAAGTAAGCTATGGGGTGCTTCTCTTGCATTAACACACCTCCTATGACGTACCCACTAGCGTCGCAATAGATCTCAAATGGTTTATCAAAGTTGGGTAATGCTAGCAAAGGGGCATGCATAAGAAAATTCTTAAGTTCATTGAATGTGGTATCTTGAGATGATCCCCAAACAAAGAGTGCATTTTTCTTACTCAAGGCTTGAAAAGGTAAAGCAATGGTGCTAAAATCCTTCACGAATCAACAATAAAATCTGGCTAGGCCAAGAAAACTACGCACTTGCTGCAAGTTTGTTGGTTGGGGCCAAGTTTTAATAGCATTGATCTTAGATTCATCTACATGAACACCCTTAGAAGACACAACGAAACCCAAGAAAACAAGCTTATCAACACCAAAAAGGCATTGTCCATATTAGCATAAAGGCGCTCTTTTCTAAGAGTTTGCAAAATGGTTCTAAGATGGGTGACATGATCTTTGAGAGATTTGCTAAATACAAGAATATCGTCAAAATAGACCACAACAAGTACACCAATGTAGGGCCTAAGAACAAAATGCATGACTCGCATGAATGTACCGGGTGCTTCGGATAAGCCCATTGGCATGACCAACCATTCATACAGGCCAAACTTGGTTTTCAAAGAGGTTTTCCATTCATCACCTTCTTGGATGAGTATTTGGTAATAGCCACTTTTAAGGTCAATTTTAGAGAAAATGGTGGCTCCACTAAGCTCATCTAGCATGTCGTCTAAGCGTGGAATGGGGTAGCGATATCTAACCGTGATAGCATTCATAGGACGACAATCGGAACACATGTGATATGTACCATCTTTCTTGGGAACAAGGATTACCTATACGGCACATGGGGTCAAGCTTTCTCGTACATGGCCATTGTCGATGAGTTGTTGAACTTGATGTTGGATCTCCTTGGTTTCCTCGGGGTTAACGCGGTAGGGAGCCTTGTTAGGAATCGGTGCTCCGGGGATGAGGTCGATGCGGTGTTCGATGCCTCGTAGTGGAGGTAGTCATGGAGGTACCTGTCGGGGAAAACATCTTGGAATTCCTGCAATAGAGAAGATAACACTAAAGGTAGATTGTGAGAGGTGTTAGTTGTTGTTGCCTCGTCCTTGCACAAAAGGACATAGTGCATAACACTTGATGGGTTCTCACACACTTCTCTCATCTCACTTTTGGTGGCAAATAGTACTAAGTTTTTGTTGTCGCTGAAAGTGCGTTATATCGACTAGAGGGGGGTGAATACGCGATTTTTATGAAATTCTTCACTGAGGAATTTTCCGGTGAGGAAATTCCTTAACGAAGAACTACTAGCAGCGGAATGAGTACTCAAAAGTCAACATAACAGAATACAAGCATAGTCTTCATGATGAAATGAAGAAGGGCATAGAGTACAGAAGCGTAAGCACAGGATAACACAGGATGAAGACAAACAGACTGAAGAAATTGAACTGAGGAAATTGAGAAAGTCTTCAGTCAAAGTCTTCAAACACAGATATGAACAAGCACACAACACAGTTATGAGGAAATGGAAGAGTTGAGGAAATAGAACCAGTAAGCTTGGTGAAGACCATGATTTGGTAGACCAGTTCCAACTGCTATCTCAGTTGTACGTCTGGTTGGAGTGGCTGAGTATTTAAACTCGAGGACACACAGTCCCGGACACCCAGTCCTGAACACGCAGCTCAGGACACCCAGTCCTCACCGTATTCTCCTTGAACTAAGGTCACACAGACGTCGTCCAATCATTCGTGGTAAGTCTAAAGGCGACTTCAAAACCTTCACAAACTCAGTCACTCGGCGATCCACAATTCCTCTTGGATGCTCTAGACCATGACGCCTAACCGTCTGGAAGAAGCACAGTCTTCAAAGGTAACAAGCGTCGGATCCACGCAGGATCAATCTCTTCAGTGATGCTCAATCACTTGGGGTTTGTAGGTGTTTGGGTTTTGGGTTTTTCCTCACTTGATGATTTTCGCTCAAAGTCCTCAAAGGATGGGTTGCTCTCAAATGACAAGTGTCAGTTTCTCTCGGAGTAGCCAACCAACTAGTGGTTGTAGGGGGCGGCTATTTATAGCCTAGGGAGCAGCCCGACATGATAAGAAATAAATGCCCTTCAATGATATGACCGTTAGGTGGATAGATATTTTGGGATAGCTGGCGAATAGCACAGCAACGGTCGGAATTTTAAGTAGCAAAATCCTGAGGGCTATCATGTTCCTCACTGTGTAGGCAATCCGCACTGGAGAATTCCTAACTCCTCAGTCAGGACAAATTTCTCAGAGACTTCATTTTTAGGGGTCGACTTTCTCTGTAAATATCAAGCTCCTCATAGACTTATAGACCTGTGTACACTCACAAACGCATTAGTACCTTAACCTATAAGTCTTCAATACACCAAAATCACTAAGGGGCACTAGATGCACTTACAATCTCCCCCTTTTTGGTGATTGATGACAATATAGGTTAAATTTTCAACGGGGATAAACATATGAAGTGTAACTACTGATATTGAGGAATTTGATTGCAAGATATATAAGAACTCCCCCTGAAGATGTGCATAGTGAGGAATTTTCTTTTGAAGCAATGCACACTTGAAGAGTTGAATCATGGAGATCTCCCCCTATATCTTGTAATTCATACACGCATTTGACATATAACAGTGAAGAATTTGAAATGCATGATGAAATATGGTGACTGATGTAAGTCAGCATGCGTGCAATAATATTGACGAGGAATAAGCATGCAGAAAAATGTATCAAGAGTATCAGAGCACCATCGGGTTTAAGTTTACAACTCAATCCAACAAAGTCTCAGAAGAATGAGAGTTGTAACTTAACAAAAAAACGCCCATATAGAAAGACCCGCTTGAAGAATAACTCAAAATTCTCCCCCTTTGTCATCAAATGACCAAAAGGATCGAATATGAGGACTAACGCCCCTGAAGAATATCAAGTTGATGAAGGAGCGTCAGTGTTGTTGGGGTCGTTTGTCGTAGTAAGGCCTGCTGCAGTGTCGTCCAAGTCTTCATTTTCATCAGTGTCGCGGGATGAAGAATATGAGCTGGCCACCAGAGAAGGAACCTTGACCTTCTTGAATTTCTTCGGTGGAGGTGCAGACCAGTCAAAATTTTCATTGAGACCCATTTTCTTCAGATCTTCTTCACCATACAGATGTGACAGGATTGCCCAGGTGCGACCGAAGACTTGATGGAGGTAGTAGTGGTTTTTCTTCACTGCATTGTGTGTGGCAGTCATGTTGTGAAGAAGTGAACTAAACTGACGCTTAACCCATTTGTGATTTCGATCCACCTTCTGGTGAAGACTAAGCAGAAGTTCACGGTCAGTCATCACGCGCGGAGCAGTGGCTTGAGGAGTGGACTTGGGTGCATTGGCAGAGTCATGTGTGGCAGAGTCATCATTGGTGGAATAAGATGCAGCTTTGCGAAACTGACCATCCAATGGACGAATGCCTTCATCTATTACAGCTGGTGCCTTGCCTTTTCCATCAACTGAGGAATATGTCTGCTTGAGGACTTCAATTGGGGGCAAGTAGCTGAGGTGATTCTGGAAATCAGCTTTGTAGTTGAGTGAAGACCTTGTCCTGAGGAATCTCGTAATCCAAGGTGCATAAGACTTCAGCTCAAACGGAGACAGTGCAACATTTGCCATAGTCCTCATGAAGAAATCGTGATAATTTACAAGGATGCCATGAACTATGTTAAATATCAGATTCTTCATGATGCCAACAATTTCCTCATCAGATGAGTCGTGGCCTTTGATAGGACTGATTGTCCTCGTAAGAATACGATAGACAGTTCTGGGCACGTACAACAATTCCTTCACGAGGAATTTGGTTCTTGGTGCTTGACCTGGCTTCAAAGGTTTCATCAGCACCTGCATGTAATGATGTGTGAGCTCAGGTTCACTGTAGATGCAGCGAGCTTCTTCAAGGGGAGGACTGAGTGGTAGAGCATGAAGCAATTCAGAGGCTGGTGCAGTGTAGTGAGTGTTTTCAGACATCCAGTCCAGCACCCATGAATTCACATCTTCAGCATCTCCGGTGATGTGCAGCGTTGCATAGAATTGAAGAATCAATTCTTCATTCCAATCGCAGATGTCAGAGCAAAAGTTTAGCAGTCCAGCATCATGAAGAACACTGAGGACTGGTGCGAAGCACAGCAGAGATTCCATATCCACGTGAGGAATATGCTCATGGTAGAAGATTTTCTCCTTGTTGAACAACACTGAGGAATAGAAATTGGCTTGACTAGCAGTCCAGAAACGCCCTTCCTAATGCGAGCAGAGTTATATGGGTTGTAATCTTCGAAGAATACGTGCTCGCCAAAGAAATCATCAGCGTTGAACTTCTGCTTGCGTGAAAATGGATCATTTGGCTTCGGCAGAGGAGTGTCAGTGAGTTGCATCACGACCTCAGGAATCTCAATCGCAGGTTCTTCAGGCTGAGGAATTTCTGGTTCCTCCTCAGTGGCAGTCTGCGTCGTTGGTTGTTCAGCAGCAGCAGTTTATTCAGCGCTAGTGGCTGGAATTTCCTCATGGACAGATGTAGTGGGATGAGTTTCTTCAGAGCCCATTTGTATAGTTTGTGTGGGGGACTGAGGAATTTGATGTAGAGGGGTGAACATTGGAGAGTTTGGATGCTGACTTTCCCAGAATTCATCACTGATTACGGGTGTGGAGCAGCCAACGTCCACATATTCATCTTTCATTTCTTCAATGCCAGCCTCTTCAGTTGCGAACTGAGGCATAGGCGAGGAGATGATAGGTGTTGAAGGGATCGCATCCACTTCAATTTCTTCATCCAACGATTCAGACGAAGCAGCAGAAGGAGTTTCTTCATCAGATCCGCTGGGGATCACATATTCTTCATCAAAAGGAACAAGGTCCTTTGATGGCCTGGTTGAGATGGGAACAACATCAATCGGATTTGCAAATGAACTTGTCATAGGCTTCATTTTCTTCGGAGCTGAAGAATCTGAAGCAACTGATGCTTTCCTTTTCTTCACTGCAGCATGCTCTGCAGCCTTGGTCTTCTTCACATCTGATGCAGATGGAAGAATTGGAGTTGAAGTTGGTGCAGGAGCAGCTGAGGAATCTGGTTGATGTTCTTCAAGCACAACTGATGCAGTTGCCCTGAGTTCTTCAGTTTCTTCAGGCGCACCACTAGTGGGTGCCCTGGTAATTTCTTCAGTGGCTGGAATGCAGTCATCAGCCCTGGAACTCACATTTTCTTCAGGAGCCTGATTGTCATCAGTGGTGCTGGCATTTTCTTCAGTAGGCTGAGCAGATGCTTCAGCCTGAGGAATTTCCTGTTGCGTTGGGGCTGCAACATTGGAAGTGAAGTTATCCGCAAGTTTCACAAAACAAACCTTGGCTCCAAGCCAATCAGCGCGATATGCGTCAAAGTCATCACTAAGTTTCTTGATCTCAGTTTGAATAGTGACAAGTTCTTCAATTGTCATAGAGATAACGTTTTTCTTCAAATAGCGCTCTTTCTTGTACTGCGCTTTCTTGATCTGCCTGGCCTTCTCAAATTTCCACTTTTCTTCTTGAATGAAGTGGGTCAGCATGTGACTTTGTCCAGGAGTCAGCTTGAAGTCAGGCATGGGAGTGTTGGGGTCCTTGTGCCAGACATCAATGTAGTCAAGGATCAACTTGGGATCCAAAAGTAGTGGCACCTCTGATCATTTGGGTCTAGCGGCCCTGACTTGCCTGTCTCTGATGATTTCTGCAAGTTCATCATCAGCTTCGTCTTCTTCAGACGGTACTTGGAAAGCGACTTGTTTCTTTTGAGGACTTGGGCGAGGACCTCGTCTAGCAGTGGCCTTTGTCTTCAGCAGTGAGGGCCAACTGAGGAACTTGGTGCAGCTGAGGAACTAGCTGAGACACCTGAGGCAATGGAGATGCTTGCAGCCCTTTGGCACGAGACGAGATGCACAGGTGTTGAGGATTTAGTCGGAACAACTGAGGGCTTTGGCGGAGGAGCTGAGGACTTTGGAGGAACAGGAGCGGCATGAGGAATTGGCCGTGAGGGCTTTGAGGATTCTGGCCGTGAGGGCATTGCTGAGGAACTTGGCCTTGAGGGCATTGTTGGTGAAGCACTTGGCTTGCGCGCAGACTCCTTTGACATATCCTTCTTTGGCTTGACAGCAAAGGCCTCAGCAGAGGCAGAGGCAGCAGCAGCAGAGTCTTCATTGAATTTCCTCACTGCTTCTTTAGCTTGCTTAGCTAACTTGGCTTGACGCTTGGCCCATTCATCAGGATAGTCCTCACCGCGCTTGAGGCTGGTGGGATCAGCGATTTGGCTAGGTTCCAATGGAGCTCCTGGGCATGGAGGATTGACTGCGAATTTCTTCATATACTTAGGAGTGACATATCTGTACTCCCTTCATTCTCTTGCCCATCTCCTCTCTATCTTCTGAATGCGCACTTTGCGCTCATTCTTGGTTTCCTCAGTAGGTGTGCAGTACCCAACATATATTTCATCAGGGATCTCAAATGCTGTATTTACCTCAGGCCTCTTTCCTCACTTCTGTGGCTTCTTACCGTCAGCCATTTTCCTCAGTTGAGGAATTTGAACAATTGAATTCTCTGAAGAAGTATGCAACTTTTCTTCAAGGAACACTGCAAATGAGTTAAGTTGATGAGAACCTAGTGATTCAGCAGCTGACATGTGTACCTGTGAACATAATATAGTTGCAAGGAATTTAGAGAGGTCATATGCGTTCTCAGAGGGTTTTTCAAAAGAACAAGTTTGAGGAATTTGACCAGATGAGTCTTGAAGAATTTCACTAAACGTTCTTTGTCTTAGGTTCCAGAGTTGTATAGATTGAAGATCCACACAATTGAGGAATCTTGAATAAAAATGATGCTTAGAGAAATGAATCAAGAACAGGTGACTTGTGAGGTGTTTAGTGTGTGAAACTATGAAGAAAAACACCTTTGAAGATTTTGAAGATAATCATTCAAATCAACGAGGGTAGTAAAAGTAACTTTTAATTACCCTGGACGAAGAACACGACGAACTGGAGTAAGGAGATGTGAAGTTCGTCTGTGCAGATCTTCCACGCCCTAACTTGGCGGAGGACGACGGCTACGGCAGCGGCGGAGTGAAGATTTTCGCGGTCGGCGCGAGTACGTCGGCAACGAGGTCGAGGCAGTGAAGCTCTTCCTCACCGGCGGCGATGAAGTAGCGGCGGCGCTAGGGTTTGAGAAGCTCGAGCTGGAGAGAGAGGTCGAGCGGAGTAAAAGAAGTGAGGAAGGGGCGGAGGGGTATTTATAGCCACGGTGAAAAACTGCTCGCCCGAAGAAATTGGACGAACATGCCCCTGACCTGATACCAGGGTTGAGTATAGCATAGAGGGGGAAGGGTTCACATTCACTTAGCAGAAAAAACAACTTGAAGATTAGCAATAAGTGAATGCTTAAGAGGACATAAAATTATATATATATATATATATAGTCAATGAAGAAAAACGACGGAAGCAGTGAAGACAATGCAAAGTTGAAGAATATGAATAATTGAGGAATTTCAACTTTTGGTGGTGGCGTGACCCACCGTATAAGAATGATGATTTCAGACACCGCGTACAATTATCGTAGGGTTCTGAGAATCAAATTCTTCATTAATTTCTTCACACTAAGAGTGTTGTTCTTCATTGAGTTGAAGAAAAACGTTTCTTCATGTGTTGCACATCTAAGTCATCAATTTTGCATAAGTGTTAGGATGAGTGTCCTTTTCAAAGAACATTCGAAGATTTTAGGATATTTAGCTCACACCGCAACTTGCTAAATCTCTTCTCATCCAAGGGCTTTGTGAAGATATCGGCTAGCTGTTCTTCAGTCTTCACATGCTCAATAGAAATGTCGCCCTTCAACACATGATCACGAAGAAAATGATGACGAATCTGAATGTGCTTTGTCTTCAAGTGCTGAACTGGGTTGTGAGCAATCTTGATGGCACTCTCATTGTCACAGAAGAGAGGCACATTCTTCATGTTGACGCTGTAGTCCTTGAGAGTTTGCTTCATCCATAGCAATTGGGCACAACAAGAACCAACGGCAATATACTCAGCTTCAGCAGTAGATAGTGATACGCAGTTCTGTTTCTTCGAGGACCAACAGACCAAAGATCGTCTGAGGAAATAACATGTACCAGATGTTGACTTGCGGTCCACATGATCACCAGCATAGTCAGAGTCAGAATATCCAACGAGATCAAAAGTCGAGCCCTTGGGGTACCATAATCCAAGTGTTGGTGTGTGAGCTAGATATCAAAGAATATGCTTCACAGCCTTATGGTGTGATTCCTTCGGTGTAGCTTGAAATTGGGCACACATGCAAACACTAAGCATTATATCTGGCCTAGATGCACATAAGTACAATAAGGAACCTATCATGGAGCGGTATACCTTATGATCGAAGTCAATACCATTTTCATTAGTGCACAGGTGGCCATTTGTGGGCATAGGAATTTTGACGCCTTTGCAATCTTGCATGCCGAATTTCCTCAGTACATCCTTGAGGTATTTCCCCTGAGATATGAATATGCCATTGCGTTGTTGACGAATTTGAAGACCTAAGAAGAATTTCAACTCTCCCATCATAGACATTTGGTATTCTTCACTCATCAGATAGGCAAATTCATCACTATAACGTTGGTCAGTACAGCCAAAGATAATATCATCAACATATATTTGGCACATAAACAATTCACCATCATAAGATTTAATGAAAAGAGTAGGGTCGAGTGAACCGGGTTTGAAGCCTTTCGTCATATGGAATTCCTTCAAAGTATCATACCACACCCGTGGGGCCTGCTTGAGGCCATAAAGGGCCTTGTTGAGTCTGAAGACTTTGTCAGGATTCTTTGGATCTTCAAAACCTGGGGGTTAAGCAACATATACTTCTTCCTCAAGCTTACCATTGAGGAATGCACTTTTGACATCCATTTGATATAAAGTGATATCATAATGGTTAGCATAAGCAAGTAATATGCGAATAGCCTCAAGCCTAGCAACAGGTGCAAAAGTTTCATCGAAATCAATTCCTTCAACCTGTGTGTAGCCTTGAGCTACAAGTCGTGCCTTATTCTTCACCACAAGGCCATTTTCATCTTGCTTGTTGCGGTAGATCTACTTTGTGCCGATGATATTGTGCTTGCGAGGATCTGGACGTTTGACCAGTTCCCAGACATTGTTGAGCTCGAACTGATGTAATTCTTCTTGCATGGCCTGAATCCACTCAGGCTCCAAAAATGCTTCATCTACCTTAGTGGGCTCTGTAATAGAGACAAAAGTATAGTGCCCACAAAAGTTAGACAAATGTGAAGCTTTTGAGCGTGTGAGAGGACCTGGCGCTTTGATGTCATTGATGATCTTTTCAACTTGCACTTCTTTTGCAATGTGAGGATGAGCTGGTTGCCGTTGAAGAACTTGATCAGCGTTTTCTTCAGCACCATTTTCTTCAGCATTTTCTTCAGGTGCATTAGCTCGATGTTCTTCATGTTCTGGAATGAATTCTTCATCAGATTCTTCAGTGGGAATGACATCCTCAGTAGCCTTGAACTTGATAGTTTCCTCAGGTGTTGGTTCATCTATCACAGTATGTAGGTGCTCTCTTTGCGAGCCATTAGTTTCATCGAACCGCACATCTACAGTTTCAACAACCTTGTGAAGAACGTTGTTGAAGACTCTGTAGGTGTGCGAGTCCTTTCCGTAACCAAGCATAAGACCTTCATGTGCTTTCGGTGCAAATTTTGAGTTGCGATGAGGATCTCTAATCCAACATTTAGCACCGAAGACTTTGAAATAACTTATATTGGGTTTCTTATCAGTGAGGAGTTCATAGGCAGTTTTCTTGAAGAATTTGTGAAGATATACTCTGTTGATGATGTGGCACGCAGTATCAATTGCCTCAGTCCAGAACCGATGAGGCGTTTTGTATTCATCAAGCATAGTGCGAGTCATCTCAGCAAGAGTCCTATTCTTATGCTCCACGACGCCGTTCTGCTAAGGAGTATAAGGAGCAGATAACTCATGAGTAATACCAAGTTCATCAAGATAGTCATCGAGACCAGAATTCTTGAACTCAGTGTCATTGTCACTTCTGATGTGCTTGATCTTCACACCAAAGTTGGTTGAAGCCCTCGAGGAAAATCGTTTGAAGACTTCCTGCACTTCATGTTTGTAAGTAACAAGGTGTACCCATGTGTAGCGAGAATAATCATCAACAATAACAAAGCCATATTGAGATGCTTCATTTGAAATAGCTGAATAATGATTAAGACCAAAGAGATCCATGTGAAGCAATTCAGATGGGCGAGTGGTGGCCATATAGTCTTCGCTGGATGCTTGGCCTTCGTCATCTTCCCAGCTTCACAGGCTCCGCATAGGTGATCCTTGAGGAATTTTACATTCTCGATGCCAATGACATGCTTCTTCTTCGCAAGCGTGTGCAAATTCTTCATGCCTGCATGACCAAGTCGTCGATGCCAGAGCCAGCCTTCTGAAGCTTTTGCAAGTAAGCACACGGCTGGTTGTGGACCTGTAGAGAAATCAACAATATACAGGTCTCCTCTCCTAAAGCCTTCGAAGACTTTGGAATTGTCAGCTTCCATAACCACAACACAATGGTACTTGCCAAAGACAACAACCATATCAAGATCACAAAGCATTGAGATAGACATAAGGTTGTATCCTAAGGACTCAACAAGCATGACTTTGTCCATGTGTCAATCCTTTGTGATCGCAACCTTACCTAGACCCAATACCTGACTTTTGCCTTTGTCAGCAAAGATGATATGCTTCAGATGCGATGGAGATAATGGAGCATCCATCAATAGATTCTTGTCACCAGTCATGTGGTTTGTACATCCACTATCGAGGACCCATTCAGTGGCTTTGGGTTGATCATCCTTGGCACCCTTTGCCATGAAGCAATAGGTGGGAGCGTAGTCATCATCGCTTTCATCAGCATTGTTGGTGAGGTCATTTTCTTCGGTGTTGAAGATAGACTTGCTGACGAATGCAGTAGCGAGAGCTAGGCTCGCCACTCCGGATTCGGACTCCTTAGATGTCTCCTCTTCCTCATTCTCTTCAGATTCAGCCTCAGAGTCCATTTCCTTGCCAATGAATGCCCTAGCCTTCTTGGAGCTGCTCCTCTTGTGGTATGAAGACTTTGAGGATTTTGATGATGAAGATTTTGTGGATTTTTTTCTTTTTCTTCGCATCATTAGAACTGTAGTCTTTGTATTTCTTCTTCTTTGATTCCTTTTCCCACTGAGGACACTCTTGAATGAAATGTCCAAGTTTCTTGCATTTGTGATAGAGCCTCTTCCTGTAGTCACTGGATGAGGAATCATTTCTCCTTGAGGATCTTCCAAGGCGACCACGTCTTGAGAACTTTTGGAACTTCTTCACGGCAGTGCTAGATCATGGGTTAGTTCTTCAGGATCACCAAGGCTGCTACCAGAGTCTTCATCTTCGGATTCAGATACTGCCTTGGCCTTCAGTGCACGTGATCTGCCATAGCTAGTACCATAGAGATCTCTTTTTTCAGCAAGTTGGAACTCATGAGTATTTAGCCTTTCGAGAATATCAGCGGGATCAAGTGACTTGTAATCAGCACGTTCTTGTATCATCAATGCCAGAGTGTCAAATGAGGAATCAAGCAATCTCAGCAATTTCTTCACCACCTCATGGTCGGTGATGTCAGTGGCACCAAGTGCTTGAAGCTTATTTGAGATGTCAGTGAGGCGATCGAAGGTTTGTTGAACATTTTCATTGTCGAGTCTTTTGAAGCGGTTGAAGAGATTGCGAAGAACATCAACTCGCGAGTCACACTGTGTTGAGACTCCTTCATTCACTTTGGACACCTGTCCCAGATAAGCTTCGGTGTCTCCAAAGCACTCACTCTGCCATACTGTCCTTTGCTCAGATGGCCACATATGATATTCTTTGCTTGAGAGTCGAGTTGCTTGAATCTCTTCACACCAGCAGCATTCAGAGAAGGTGTGACTGAGGGAACACCATTTTCCACAACATACCAGAGATCGTTATCAATTGCCTCAAGATGCATTCGCATCTTATTCTTCCAGTAGGGGTAGTCCATCCCATCGAAGGTAGGACACCCAGCAGAGACCTTGATCATACCTGCGGTCGACATAACTAAAACTCCAGGCGGTTAAACCAAAATCACACAGAACAAGGGAGTACCTTGCTCTGATACCAATTGAAAGTGTGTTATATCGACTAGAGGGGGGTGAATAGGCAATTTTTATGAAATTCTTCACTGAGGAATTTGCCGGTGAGGAAATTCCTTAACGAAGAACTACTAGCAGCGGAATGAGTACTTAAAAGTAAACATAATAGAATACAAGCATAGTCTTCATGATGAAATGAAGACAGGCACAGAGTACAGAAGCGTAAGCACAGGATAACACAGGATGAAGACAAACAGACTGAAGAAATTGAACTGAGGAAATTGAGAAAGTCTTCAGTCAAAGTCTTCAAACACAGATATGAACATGCACACAACACATTTATGAGGAAATGGAAGAGTTGAGGAAATAGAACTGGTAAGCTTGGTGAAGACAATGATTTGGTAGACCAGTTCCAACTGCTATCTCAGTTGTACGTCTGGTTGGAGCGGCTGAGTATTTAAACTCGAGGACACACAGTCCCGGACACCCAGTCCTGAACACGCAGCTCAGGACACCCAGTCCTCACCGTATTCTCCTTGAACTAAGGTCACACAGACCTCGTCCAATCACTCGTGGTAAGTCTTCAGGCGACTTCCAAACCTTCACAAACTCGGTCACTCGACGATCCACAATTCCTCTTGGATGCTCTAGACCATGATGCCTAACCGTCTGGAAGAAGCACAGTCTTCAAAGGTAACAAGTGTCGGATCCACGCAGGATCAATCTCTTCAGTGATGCTCAATCACTTGGGGTTTGTAGGTGTTTGGGTTTTGGGTTTCTCCTCACTTGATGATTTTCGCTCAAAGTCCTCAGAGGATGGGTTGCTCTCAAATGACAAGTGTCAGTTTCTCTCGGAGCAGCCAACCAACTAGTGGTTGTAGGGGCGGCTATTTATAGCCTAGGGAGCAGCCCGACATGATAAGACATAAATGCCCTTCAATGATATGACCGTTAGGTGGATAGTTATTTTGGGATAGCTGGCGCATAGCACAGCAATGGTTGGAATTTTGAGTAGCAAAATCCTCAGGGCTATCATGTTCCTCACTGTGTAGGCAATCCGCACTGGCGAATTTCTAACTCCTCAGTCAGGACAAATTTCTCAAAGACCAGAAGAACTTCGTCTCTGTCACTGAAGAAATTGACTGAACTGTATGAGATTTCCAATGGCTTCACTCGAAGGGATTGGTAGGTGTAGGATTTTGAGTTGAGCATCACGTGGAAATTTTCCTTAGTATTTCCTCGACCCCCTTTAACAGTACGGTGTTTCCTATGACTCAAGAAAGAGAAAATGAAACTACGAAAACAAAAGTCTTCACGCTTCATGTTCCTCGAACGAATACCAAGTCTTCAAGGTCACACCAATTTCTTCACTTTCAAAGTCTTCAGAAAGTCTTCAGTGATCCAAAGTCTTCAGTCAAAGAACTTCATTTTTAGGGGTCGACTTTCTCTGTAAATATCAAGCTCCTCATAGACTTATAGACTTGTATACACTCACAAACGCATTAGTCCCTTAACCTATAAGTCTTCAATACACCAAAATCACTAAGGGGCACTAGATGCACTTACAGTCGCTCATCATGGAGGCACTCATTTTTGGCTTCTCTCACTCCCTTTTGGGTGGCTCACTCTCTCACTATTCTCTCCATGATGGTTGGTAGCTTGCTTGTCGGTGATCACTTGGCTTGGAGACATAGGTCGTAGCATGTACTCCTTTCCCTTCATCTTGAAGCTATAGTGATTGGTTTTCCCGTTGTGGATGACGCCTCGGTCAAATTTCCATGATCTTCCAAGAAGGAGGCGGCAAACGGACATAGGAACAACATCACACTCCAAAGTGTCTTCGTATGCTCCAATCTTGAAGGAGACTTGCACCATGTGCTCCACTTGAATAGTGTCGGAGTCGCTTAACCATTAGACCTTGTATGTATGAGGGTGCTTCATCTTGACCAATTGGAACATGGAGCATAGTGCTTCACTCGCCAAGTTATGGTACTTCCTCTGTTGATGATGACATTCACGGATCCTCCATTGATGCCCGCCTTTGTGTGGAAGATATGGCATCTTTGGTCTTCGTCTTGTTGATGTTGAAGTGTCAAGACCTTGGAGACAACGAGAGCGGGGCTCGAATCTTCATCACAAAAGACTTGACCATCTTCACCTTCATTCGCTTGCCGGTGCATAGCTACATGTTCAAGGGCATCCATTTCTCCTTCACTCATGGAGTCATATGTACCGTCATCGTTGAAAATCATGGTGCGCTTGTTGGTACACTCAAAGGACTTATGGCCTCGACCGCCGCATGTGAAGCATTTGATGGGAACTTGTCTTGATGGTCTCATCCGGTGGAGTTGTAGATGATGAACCTCTCGGCTTGAAGTTGCTTGTAGTAGGAGGACGACTTGAAGTTGTCGAAGTTTTCTTGTAACTTGACTTGTCGTTGTTGCTTGGTGAAGCTTTTGTCATGGAAGAAGGTGTTAAAGTCATTGGGGCTTGATTGTAGGAGGAGTCGTAGGACTTGGAAGAGAACTTGGCATACTTGAAGTCATCTTGCACTTGTCGCTCCGCCTTAGTGGCTTGATGCACTAGCTCGATGAGGTTGGAGTAAGGTTGGAAGTCGGCAATCTTCCTGATAGGATGATTAAGGCCATTCAAGAAACGTGCCATAGTTTGCTCATCATCTTTCGTGACATTTGCTCGAATCATGGCAATCTCCATTTCCTTGTGGTACTCTTCAATGCTCTTTGTTCCTTGCTTGAGGAGTTGTAGTCGCTTGAAGAGGTCGCGGTTGTAGTATGTTGGCACAAAGCGTGCTCTGTGACATCCTTCATTTGATCCCAAGTTGTGATTGGTGGTTCACCTCTTGCTTCCCTACGCTCAGTGACTTGCTCCCACCAAATGAGGACATAGTCTTGGAACTCAAGGTATGCCATCGCGATCTTCTTCTCTTCCTCGTAGTTGTGCAAACGGGAAATCTTGTCAACCTTCAATGCCCATGAAAGGTACTCTTCAGGGTCAATTCTTCAGGTGAACGTGGGCATGGTAAACTTGAGTTTGCCGTAGCATTGTTCTTCATTGTGTTGGGGTCGAGGGTGATGACGTCCTTGACGAGGAGGATTGTCTCCCTCAACTTGCTCTTGGCGTGGTGGATTCCCATTGTCTTGTTTCTCTTGGCGAACTTGCGGTTCTTGTCGATCTTGTGGAGGAGCTTGTGGAACTTGTCGGTGCAACTGTGCTTGATAAATCCTCTCTTGAACTTCATTGCGAAGGGTTTCTTCTTGCTCACGCGTATGGAGGTTGCGTGTGGCGACGGCGACTTGTGTTGTGGAGGGCACGTTGCGCCTCAAGTGCTTGAGCTTCTTGCCATTGTTGTTCTTGATGTTGTGCCTCGGCATCTTGTTCGTCTTGGTGGTGGCGCGCTCGTTCTTCCTTTTGTTGGCGTAGACGTTGTCGTTCTTGTGCTTGCACAAAGGTAGCTTGATTTTGGCGATGCCGATGTGCTTGTTCGTCAAGTTGCTCTTGTGTACGATTGTCGTGTAGAGGATTGCGGTTTGCTTGATGGTCTCGGCGCGCGGCTCGTCGAAGAGTGTTCGATGTCGGTATACTTGAGCCGGATATGGTGTCATCAGAATGTCGACTCGAGCGGCTTTGTCTTGAATATGAGGAAGTGGTAGAAGAGCAGTTGACCAACAAGGCACGAATCTCGTCCATTCTTGCATTGTTCTCTTGTTTTTGTTCGTCGATCTTGTTGTCGAAGTAGTCTCTTTTACGTTGCTCGGAGAGCCGCAAGTCAGTGGGAAGGTTATCGATGCGGTTGCTCAATGCTTGTTGTTCTTGATGCAAAGCTCGTTGTGCACCGAAGAGGTGGTTCTTGGTGACGTAGGTGTTCGGATCCTCGTCTTGCTCGATGAAGAGTGGGTTGGTAGAAGTAGTTGGCCTATCCATCATTTCAAGTAAATGTGCGAGTGGGAGAAAGGAAGAACAATACCATATGTACCTTGACCGATGTTGAGAATGGATCAAAGATCACTCAATGATGTAACAAGGAAATAGCACAATTGGTACCGTTTCTCGTCAATCTCTCACACCTAAACAAAGAAAGCTTATGGTGGAGCTCAGTTAGGACGGTGGCACAAAATTTACGCAACTGTTAGTGAGACTCAATAATGTTGGAAAAGATTTGCAAATTCGCAAATGCAACAAGTAGACCGATAACAAATAGTGGTACGCGGAAACACACACACGAATAGATAGGTGGGGTCGTGCAACCAATGAATGAGCCAAAATGTGGAATCCACGAAAATGCTCTTGTTGCACAACGCTAGAGAGACACTAGCTCGATTGCACAATAGGCTCCAAATTTGTGATCAACCAAGGCTCATGATACCAAGATGATGTAGGGTGGAAATCCTAGGGACAATCTTTCACGATTGGAGCGGATCCTAAGAAGAACACGAGGGGAAAACGAGAGGAAACACTCAAATCAACAAGAACAATCACACATGTGCTAAATCCATGAACATAATGAGTGATACAAGATTCAAACGCAACAAGGGACGATACAAAGGGTCTTCTCCGTGAGGAGGACTTGAGGGGTCTTCCCGTGATGGGGTCTTGAATCCACTTGGGGGATCTTCTCCGTAGAGGTCGTGAACTCCGATGGAGAAGGTATCAAGTGGATGAGCAAAGCTCTATCTCTCAAATGAGCTAATCCTTTTCTAACCCTAGAAAGAGGGAGGAGGAGGAGGAGTATATATAGTATAAGTGGGAGAATGGGTACATGGGCCTCGGCCCTTTACTGTGCGCAGACAGGGGAGCCGGACGTCCGGGCGTCGGGCCGGATGTCCGGGCCTTCACGAAGCGCCGGATGTCCGGGCGGTCAGGGCCGGTCTCGGTGCTCTCTGGATAGGCGGGGTTCGGATTTCCGAGATGGAGGCCGGATGTCCGGCGGCTCAGGAAGAGCCGGATGTCCGGGCTGATGGGGTCCAGCTTCGGTAGTGTTCTGTGATGGGCGCCATATTTCCGGGCGGGGGCCGGATGTATGGGCTTGCGTCTGGCCAGATGTCTGGGGCCTGGGCCAGGCATCTGGGCCCTATAGCTTGATGGCTAGGCGGCTGCTGGTGGTACTCCCAGTGGCCGGACATCCGGGGCTTGGGGCCGGATGTCTGGGTCCTGGAAACTTCTCTGGTTTGCTTCCATCGTTCCTCTTCATCCGTGAACTTGGGGACTTGTCCGTCTTCATGTGCTTCTTCGAGAGGGCCTTCTTGATACCTGATCATGCACAACATTCCGGACTTAGGTAGTAACCATGTCTCGAGTGGATCATATGGAATATCACTAAGGAAGTAAGTCACCTCGGTCTAGAGGGCTCTAGCTCGTGCTCATGTCATTGGTCCTCTTGGCACTTGATGAGATGATGGTAGGTCCATGGGGATGACCATGGGATGCTCCGAATCAAATAGTCTTGATCTTAGATGAGATGGAGTAGAGATTACAAGTTGCAATCCCTCTTACAATAGTGAAGCATGTGATGATGAGGGGGATGAAAGAACCGAAAACTATGATGATCTTCCCGAGCTCTTCCGATCCTCTCCTCTCTTGTTCTCGATGGTGTGGCGACGGCAAGGGTTCTCCTCTCCCTGTGGTCCCTTCACGAAAGTTGTTTGTATAGACGAGGAGGGGTTGTGGGCACTCCAAACGATCGCTCAAGCGAGCGCCCGCGACCGTATGGAACACCGTCTTTCACTCTGGTGCGCCTGTTGACAACGCTCTCTATAGTAAAGTTGCTCCAAATGGCTTGATTTGCAGCAATCCCCTTTGGTTTCCTTCCAAATGTGATATTTCCTACCATCCAAAGGACAAAGTAGATTTTCCTCTCTTTTGTTGGATTGGCATTGGAAATATCCGAAGAATAACAAAAATCCAATGAAACCAAATGGAAATCACTATGAAAAACATCGCAAATTCATGATCCATCAGCCGGTGGTGACGAACGGCATAGAACAACGTGTGGACGAGTGTTTCAATGGAGACGCATGGGCGGCCAACACAGTGCCAACGACCAGGCAGTGAAGCCTGGGCAGCCAACACAACAGCGGCACCCGGGCGGTCAGGCTCGAGCGACGAACGCAGCGTCATGCGGAGGCGGCCGTACATACACTGCGGAGGCGGGACGTGATGCAAGAATCCCGTTCGGAGCAAGGGCAGTGACGGCCGGCGTAGAGCGACGAGCGGACAGATGCGTGAACGACGGTCGTGGTGGGTCACCGCATCGCACGAGGCCGCCGGGTCAAAGAAGAGCTTGGGTCATTGTGCCGGTGTCGGAGTAGAGGCGCAGGGTCAATGGCGGCAGAGGGCGACGCAAACCGATTGTAGATCGAAAAACCAGAAAGAAAAATGTCAATTAAGATGACCGGTGGGGGAGAGAAAAACCCAGATCAAAGGATCGAGAAAAAGACTCTCTAGAGCAGCCATTCAACATGACTGGCGAACAAACCCTAGGAACAGGCGGCGCGGCCCTTGATGGCGATCATGGAGATCGACCGCCCCAGGGGCGGCGCATGTGGAAGCGGCAACGGCGGCTAGGGTTTTAGATCGATTAGGATGATACCATGTAAGAGGGAATGAAGGAAGAGGATTGGCGTAATGTGTTGGATGTATTATTGAGGCTCAAGGGCGAGTATGTATTGAGTATAAGACTTAAAGGGCAAGACGCCTTCTAGAGATAAGATGAAAACAATTATTATCTAATTCCTAACAATCTCTAAATGAGAAAGCTAACTTCCAAACGATCAGAAGGTAACGACGGGTCCGAACGACCCGACGACCGCTCGAACGCTTCTCCAGTGGGACAACCGCTCGATCCTCTCTCTTTTCAGTCTCTGGCATGAAGAGAGAAAAAAGACGCTACAAAGAATCGAATACACAACTTGTTGGTTGAGGGCGTAGCATGCTACCAACTGAGCTAACTTTCTGTTTTGGTTTTTTATGCAAGTTAGATGTATTTACACCTTATTAAATGAGTGGAAAAGAAAAACAACTCAATCCGCTTCTCTTTTTTGTGGTTGAACCTTTGTATTACTTAAGTGATAATGTCATGGTCTGTATTACAAAGATCAATAACTTCTGACAAGCCAAAGTTAAGCCAGACTACGGTTCTATTCTCAGTTCTGGCATATTTTGCCAAATAGTCACTAACAGCATTCTGGCTATGATGGATATGAGTAAAAATAGTTGTACAGAGAGTACGAAGATGCTTGATTTCTTCCACCAGCGAGGCAAGGACCGATCTATCAGTGGCCCTATCATTTATCATCCTCACAGCTTGCAAGGAATCCATCTCAACATGTACAGGTAGCTCCGTTCTCTGAATTGCTATTGATAATCCCTCCATACACGCACTGAGCTCTGCTTCTAAGGCGTTCCTACATGAGAATAGCACCCTGCATGATGTAAAGATGATCTGGCTCGTGCTATCTCGAAGGACCATCCCAGCACCTGCACCACCATCGGCCGTCCAGGATCCATCAGTGTTTAATTTTGCCCAGACCTCCATTGGCATCGTCCATAGAGCATTCGCCACTGGTCTGCTCTCTCACGAGGCAACATAACATGGTCATAATAGATCACCTGTTTCCCCATCCGCTCCTCTTCAGAGTATTTTAGTGTTAAGAGCGAATCTAGATAGCTAACTAGAAAGCTTTTTGATACCTCCATTGGCGGAGGTTCCTTGTAGTGAGTCACCTCATTTCTGTTGTGCCATACTCGCCATAGCGTCAACATTAGCATGCATCGTTCAATTTCGGTTAGTGGCTGCAGCACTTGAAGTAGCCACTCAGTGCCCGTATTTTTCACTTCTTCCAGCTTTGGCAAACGCCATACAGTGGCCATACATCTCCATATTTGCACCGCTAGAGGGCATCTGCATAAGGCATGAAAGGCGTCCTCCTCGTCTCGTCCACAGAGCGGGCAATTCCCTGAATGTTCAAGATTTTGTTTATGTTTATTCTGCCAAGTTGGAAGAGAGTTGATAGCAGCGCGCCGGGCGAAGTTCTTCACAGTGGGCGGAACAAGGCTCTTCCATAGCATTTTCCAACATGTACGGTGGCCATCTGGAGCAATGCTTGATGATTCTTCTGTCATCCTACACATCTCATTGAAGGCCATAGTGTATGTCGACTTTACTGTAAATGCACCACTCTTCGTTGGACCCCAAGCAAGCAAGTCATTGTCTAGTCTTGGTGAAGCTCTTATTTCCAGGATCTCATGTACGTCACAGGGAAGAAATGCTTGTTGTAGCGGGTTAACATTCTAGGATCCATTTCCTGTTAAGAGTTGGGAAACCCATTGGTATCGGCATGTACCTTGTGCCGAAATTGGCTTGTATGAGAAAGGCCTAGGAATCCAAGCATCCCTCCCTATTCGAATACTCCGGCTGTTTCCCACTCTCCATATCAGCCCTTTCTTGAGCAGATCAAGGCCATGGCTGATAGCAGTCCAAGTAGAAGAACCATTACCCGAGAAAACCGTATCCTGTAAATTGCCATTGGCGTAATATTTACTCTTTAACAATCTTGCACATAAACTCTCAGGCCTAGTAGGAGTCTCCAGGCCTGCCGAGCTAGAAGGGCCTGGTTGAACAACCGATAATCATGGAACCCTGCACCCCCTTTGCTTTTTGGTTGTTGCAGTTTTTGCCAAGACTTCCAGTGCACCTTCTGTTTCCCTCGGGCTGCACCCCAATAGAAGTTCCTGACCATCATCGTGAGATCATCACAGACAGAGTAGGGAAGTTTAAAAACTCCCATGACAAACACTGGAAGGGCTTCAGCAACGGATTTAATCAAAACCTCCCTACCCGGTTGGGCTAGGTGCCCATCTCCCCATTGCACTAGCCTCTTCATCAGCTGCATCTGTAGATTTTGAAATCTACCTTTAGACATTTTACCATTAGGTGTTGGTAACCCCAAGTACTTCTCTTCAAATTCAATGCTTGTAAAAGTTAAAACATCCCGTACATATTCTTGGGCATTCATCGGACATGCTTCACCAAACATGATAGAACACTTGTTATAGTTCAGTAGTTGCCCTGTAGCACTTGCATACAGGTCGAGACAGGATTTAACTTGTTCAGCTTGTGCACGAGACGCCTCAAAAAATAAGAGTGTGTCATCTGCAAACAGGAGGTGTGATATGCCAGGAGCACGCCTACAAATCTTTATTGGAGTAATCAAGCCCACTTCAACACGCTGTCTCAGAATTGCAGATAGACCGTTAGCGACGAATAAAAACAAGAAAGGGGAGAGCAGATCACCTTGCCGAAGACCACACGACGGTGCAAATGAATCCAAGAGGGTTCCATTGAATCTCACAGAATATCTCACCGATGTGACACAAGTCATAATCCAGTCAATCCATCAGTGAGAAAAACCCAACTTTTGCATCACTTGCCTTAAGAAGTTCCAGTCAACCCGATCATACGCTTTTCATAGGTCAAGTTTATAAGCACAAAAGCTCTTTGTTGGATCCTTTTCTTGCTTAATATGGTGGATGCATTCAAAGGCAATCAACGCGTTGTCTGTTATCATCCTTCCAGAAATGAAGGCACTTTATTCAGGGGAGATAATATCATCCAGAAGGGGCCTCAGTCTGTTAACAAGGCATTTAGAAACCACCTTATAAATCATGTTACAACGACTAATAGGTCAGAATTCAGAAACTCTTGTAGGGGTAGCAACTTTTGGGATTAACACAATAGATGTCTCATTAACCCCTTCTGGCATGATTCCTGTTTTAAAAAATTCATTGACAACCCTGATAATATTTTCCTTCAAAACCTCCCAGTTACGCTGAAAAAATCTCGCTGGAAACCCATCTGGGCCAGGCGCCTTCAAGGGCCCAATCTGGAATAGAGCATCAGAGATCTCATGATCAGTGAACTCAGCACAGAGCTTATCATTATCGTTGTCGGCTATAACCGTATTAACCAGATCCACAACCCCCGAAGCATCCGGGGATGGAGCAGCTGTGAATATGTCCTTAAAATAGGAAGTAGCCATGTTACTCATAGTATCAGTATCTGTATAAACATTAACATCAGCATCATGCAGCTATTTAATTCTGTTTTTCCGTGCGCGCCATACATATTTACTCTGAAAAAAATTGTGTTCCTATCTCCCTCTTTTAGCCACATGATACGCGAGCGTTGCAACCATAGCATCTCCTCTTTGTACAGAAGCTCATTGAGTTTGTCAGACACCTTCCTTATTTCCTACCTATTAGCATTCATTCACATTAGCTCCTCAAGCTGGTTGCATGATTTATTTATTTCCCTTGTAATGTTCCCAAACCTTTTGTTACTCCATGAACGGAGTGGTGTCATGGTTGATTGCAAGGCAGCACTAACCTGTCCCAGGTTCTCCATTGCACCGAAGGCCGACCACGCCTTATTTACAAGATCTGACAATTCTGCGTCCCATCGCCAAAAGATTTCATATTGACGTGCCTTGGCTCTAGGCCTCTCCTGCTCTGCATTAAACCTTAGCAGCAATGGGATATGATCCGAGCAAGGGGATGCAAGGTGTAGCACAAAAGAGTATGCGTACATGTTTCTCCAATCATTTGTTGCCACCGCATGATCCAAGCGCACACGTACATTTGCAGAACCCGGTCGCATATTGTCGTATGTATAGGGTATGCCAGAAAACCCCAGATCGACTAACTCACATGCCATCAGCCCATCCCGAAACGCGGCCATTTGAGCTTCTGGCCTAGCCGTTAAGGACATGTGTTCAAAACTCTACATCGCCTCATTGAAGTCTCTGATTACTACCCAAGGCAGGTCCGAAGCTTGCTTCAAAGTTTGCAGTTTAGTCCACATCAAGTGCATGTTTTCAACCATAGGTTCACTATAAACTGCAGTTAATCTCCATTGCTCCCCGCCGGGAGAGCTAACAGAAATATCAATGAACCTGTCATCTGTTCCTAGAACTGTTACTTGGTATGATTCGTGACAAAACAATGCTAGTCCACCGCTTAATCCATTACTGTCCACACCCAAAAAACCGTGAAGGCCGAGATGTCCTCTAATTCTTTTCATCTTACTCGATTTTTGTCGAGTTTCGCACAAAAACACAAACATGGGGAGAATGCGACCGCACCAACGTCGCAACATCACGAACTATCCGGGGATTCCCCCCACCCCGGCAGTTCCAACTCAGTAGATTCATTTGGACGGGCGGTCCTTCGCCAAGGAGGCCGCCGATGATTTAGTTGAGGTACTGTCAATGGCCGCACCATCATCTGTCTTATATTTTTTTCCGGTTTGCATTCTTTTGAGGAGTTCCACCATTAGAGATGTTAGGTGGATCAGGTCCCTCAAACTTAGCCACCCTGTCTGCTATGATCCCCAGCGGGACAAGGGCGCCCACAATCATGTCTACCACTTCTTCACCAGTAATGGTGTGTGAAGTGCTCGAGTCATCTGCCCCCCTTTTGCCCAAAATGAGAGGATCATCCTTCTGTCCAAGTTGTGTCACACCAACAGCAGTGGCCAGCTGAACCCCCGGGGTCATACAAGGTGTTTGTAGCATTGAAACGCCAGCTCTTTGCATGAATTGACCCCGTCCAGTGGGGTCTAAAGTTGGAACAAAGTTCTGGTGCTCATTACCGCGACCTCAGACATGGGATCTATCGGTTCCCCGGCCCCTGCCATAGTCGTTCACATCACCCTCATCACCAAAGACACCTGCATCCCGTTCCGAGCTGCGACCATAGCCTCTGCCCGGGGTCCGGTTAGCATTGGCGCCCCTTCTAGCAGCAAGTATAAAAGGACCCCACTCCATATCTTTATCATCATGTTCACCGGATCCACATTCTTCATGCCAGTGCCCTAGCAGGCCACACATATAACAGAAAACAGGGAGTTTCTCAAACTTGACTTGGTAATATTCAGTTTCTCCTCCCTTTGTAAAGCCAACAAACCTTGTCAGCTTTTTTGTGACGCCGAGTTTAACTCTAACCCGTACGAACTCACCAATAAATCCATTTGGCAGAACAATCTGTAGCTCGACCACTTCACCTATGCGCTGCGCCATGTTCTTCACGAACTGCTCCCTCTTAAGCACCATATCCGGGAGTCGGTGGATCTGACACCACATCTCAATTTTATCCAACTTTACTGATTCCGGGTTCTTGAAACCATCATACTCAGCAATGATCAGGGCCATGCCCTTGAAATCCCAAGGATCCTGATGGAGCGCCTTATTCCAGTCTGCTAGACAATTAAATTGTACCGAAAACAGGTTAGGGTTAATTCTTCTCCAAACCACCTCCTTGGCAGGGTTCCAAGCCGCTTTCATGTCGGCGATCAACGCCCCCTGCCCAAAGGATTTGTTCGTCAAAACCCTGGCCAGCGCAAGCCACTTCGGCTTCTCATCTGGTTCGTTCGCTTCTTCCCACACCAAATTATCCAATTCATCCTCCTCCAGATGCAAACGCTCCAGCAAAACACTAGGGTCTTCGGGGGTTTTGGATCGCGATCCGCTAGCCTCCGAGGGTGCGGCCATCTTCCTGGTGGGTGAAACCCTAGCCGCTAAGGTCACGCAAAGACAGACCAGGCAGCCAGGGCAGTGGACGGTGGCTACGATCGATCACAGGGGAACTCTCGACGGCGTACGCTGGAGGACAGGGGAACCCTAGCTTAAGTCGCTAGGGGAAAAAACTGGCGATATTAATGAAAAGACATTTCCTTCAATCAATTCGCTTCTCTCACGCGACAAACCGCTAGATCCTCTCTTTTTCAGTCACGTGTGAAAAGAAAAAAGGGGCTCTACTAGAGAATCGAACAAACAACCTGCTGGTTGAGGCCACAATGCGCTAACAGCAGAGCTAAGTTTTTGTTCTGATTTTTTATATATATTAGATGGATTTTATACCTTATTAAATGAGCGGAAAAGGAAGTCAACGGTGCCTACTTTGACGAGTGGACAAAACCATCTGATCCAAGTTTTTTAATGGTCTGATGCATTGTGTTATACTTTTCCTTTTTCATAATGATGAACATTTTCTAGAGAAATAAATGTTCCACACCCTATGAAATTTGAACAACAGTCTTTTTGTCATGTGTCATCAAAAAAAGTTTGTTTTCAAACATCCCTGATAAATTCTTTGGAATGATTCTGATAATTTACGCACCACAAACTTAATAGCCTACGTACAAACATCGTGGTAGCTTTTTTTACCTGAAAAAACTATAAAAATGTCCTCAGTAAATTGTGTGTAAATAGCATGATAATATACATGTCGCGTACCTGATAACTTACATATAAATACCATGGGAACTTATAAGCCAATGGAAAAAACTGTTCAAACAGACGTTGATAAGTTTTGTGTAATGGATCCCGACGCTTGCCGGCGTGAGGGCATCGTTTTTTGGTGATTTAAGTTTTATTAGGATTTATGACCCGCTCAGGAAGACGAGACAGCGGCAGCTTCTTGAAGTTATCGGGCTAGATGTACTATAGTTACCAACATGGTTATTTTATAGTTATCGGGCTAGATGTACTATAGTTACCAACACGGGTATTTTGTAGTTATCGGGCTAGATGTACTATAGTTACCAACATGGTTACTATGCAATTATCAGGCTAGATGTACTATAGTTATGAACATGGTTAATTTTTTGTAGTTATCTGGCTATGCTGGGTAACTTATACGAAAATAGCATGATAATTTACACATCACAGGCATGATAACTCATGCACAAACATCCGTGATAACTTTGATCCGACAGAAAAAGTTGTTGAAGACATCCCTTGATAGCTTGCGTAAATATAATGATAATTTACACATCACGGACCTGATAACTCGCGCACAGACACCATGATAACTTTGACCCGGAAGAAAAAGTTGTTGAACACATCCCCGATAGGTTCAGCATAAATAGCACGATACTTTACACACCACATAAACCTGATAACTCATGCGTAAACACCGTGATAACTTTGCCCGGGAGAGGTGTTTCAAAACATCCCCCAATAACTTCCATATAAATAACATGATGTTGTACACACCATATACGCGATAACTTACACATAAATACCATGGTAAGTTTGATCCAGGGGTGGTGGGAGGGGAGGAAGTTGTTTGAAAACATACCCCCCCCCCCTCCCGATAACTTCCGTATAAATATTACAATAATATACGCACCGTTGACTTGATAACTCATGTACAAACACCGTGATAATTTTGACTCAGAGGAGGAAGTTGTTTGAAAACATACCCTCGATAATTTATGCGTAAATAGCATGGTAATATATGGACCACATGCATGTCAACTCACACACAAACATAGTTGTAACTTTGTCCTGAAAAAATAGTTGATGTACCACGGTAACTTATGTGTAAATGGCATGAAAATAGACACACATCAGACCTGATAACTTACTTAGCCTAGCCTTGATAACTATTTGCATGAAAAAAAAGTCATTAGAACGTATTAACATGAGATCTAGTTTCAAAGGTTTCGTCACGATGGATTCTATATGTGAAAACGGTTTTTCAATCAGACCAACGGTTTTGAGCTGTAAAACATTTTAAAGCTTCATACAGGAAGGGGGGAAGGACCACACGTGCATCGACTTCACAAGGCTCAACAAGGCCTGCCCTCAGGACCCCTTCCCGCTCCCACACATCGACCAGATTGTGGACTCCACCGCCCAGTGTGATCTGTTATGCTTCCTGGACGCTTTTCCGAGATATCATCGAATCAAGATGGCAACAGAAGACGTCGAGAAGATGACCTTCATCTCCCCGTGCGTACACCTGCATGCCCTTCAGGCTGTGGAATGCCGGAGCGACCTTCTAGCGGCTGATGCACATCTGTCACACCTTACATTTTGTAACATGTCATTTGCATTAATAAAGCATGAAAATTTGACCAAAAACTTTTGCATTATTTGTGTGACGCCCAGATAATTAAGCTATAGTAATTCCCTGCTAATGATGCCACGTCACCTCTGTTACTGTTGATAAACTCACCTTGCTTCGAAACCGATTTAAATTCGTATTCAAAATCTAAGTCAAACAATAAAAGTTTTCAAACTTTAAAACTAAAATATTGGGATTGTGCCAAATAATGCATAGGTAACTGTGGAGAAGAAACCCCACTTTTAAAAATGTATAAATGCTCTAAGGTGAATAAAACAGTAGAAAAAGCCGGCATTTAAAGGCTTTCATAATCAATACAATTCTTAACTAAATTGTTTTGGGGCAAAAACCTTTTGGGGTAGTGGGTTTCGTGGTATTACTATTTTAGGGTTCATTTTAATATTAAGTAAAAAGTATAATTAAAAGAAAGTAAAATAAAGAACAAATAGAAAAGAAATAAATAAACAAAAGAAAAGGAAAATACACAACACCCCTCCCGCACGCTGGGCCAACCGGCCGGCCCAGCCGGCCCTCTTCTCTTGCCTACAAGGCCACCTCCCCGAACCCTAACCCTCACCCGATCCCCACTCCGCCCCCACTCTCCCCTCACTCCCTCGATCCAAGTCGAGATCGAGGCGACTACGCCCCCGACCCCGACGACACCGCCCCGGATCGCCGTCACCGTTGCCACCTTGCCCTCCTCTCCCTCGCGCAGCGCCGTCTCCCTGCGTCGCCTCTCGACCACCCGCCCTCGCCGGACCGATCCGTCCTCGGCTCGTCTCCGTCCTTTGCACCACCTCGCCGCTCGGGTCCGCCCCTGCCGCCGTCGACCACGCTGGCGCCGCCCCGTCCCGGTCTCATCCTCACCAGCCAACCCCGTGCCCGCTGCCTTTTCCCTACACCCCCGCCGTGAGCACCGCACTTGCCTCCCTCTTCCTCCCTTCCTCCTCTGTGCGCACGCACCGCCGTCACTGCGTCGCTCGCTGTACCCCTACGCCGCACGCGCGCTTCGTCGCGCACCGCACGCCCACACCCGCACCGGCCGCGCCCGTCACCGCTCCTGAGCGGCCTGCAAGCCGCCCTCCCGCGCCCTGGCTACTCCGGCCTCGCTCCTGCGGACCCCGCTGCTGGCTTTGCTTCTGCTACCGGCTGCAGTGTTGCTGCTACTCGCTCGCGTGTGCTCGCGTCCCCGTATCGCGCCCCGCCTGCCTCTGAGCTGCTCTGCTCTGGTCGTGACGGCCGCCACTGCAGCCGCCCCTGCTTCCCTGCACGTCCATCGCCTCCCGCTCACTCTCTGCATGCCGTTCGGGGCCGAGGCCATCGGCCCCCGCTCGCGCGACCGCGCCCTCGCGTCGCCCCGCTGCCGCCCTTGCTCCCCGTGCCGAGCCCCCGTCGCCGCGTGCCGCGTCCACTGCTGCATCCGCACCGCGCCCGCCGCCTGCTGTGCACGCCTGCAAGCTCCCCCTAGTGTCGCGCTTGGCCGCCCCCCTCACCTCGCAGACCCACTCCGGCCGGCTGCGGCTGCCCTGCCGTGGCCGCCGGCCAGCCTGCGCACGCTCGGGTCCAGGCGACCCGGCGCTCGGCGCCCAACGCCCGCACACACCCACCCTGCTAAGGCCTTTGGCCCAATGACAAATGGGCCCGTGCCCAGAACGTAAAAAAATGAACTAAAAAGAATTAAAAAAATAAAATTAATTAATTAATTAATTAATTAAACAATTAATTAACTTAATTAATTTTGTTTAATTAAACGAAACAACTAATTAAGCCTAAATAATTAACCTAAACCCTAATTAACCTAAACAGAGAATGAGAGGTGGGTCCCACTGGACCCACACGTCAGGTTTACCAGGTCAATGGTCAACATTGACTGCTGGCGTCATGCTGACGTCAGCATGCACTGTTCTGGATAATGTTGAATTTAAATAATTAAATAAATCCTAAAAATGATTTAAATGTTTTATAATTAATATAATATAAACCGTAGCTCGGATGGAAAAACTTTCTACATGAAAGTTGCTCAGAACAACGATACGAATCCAGATACGTAGCCCGTTCGTCCGCCACGCATCCCTAGCATTGAGAACACACAACTTTCCCCCTCGGATTCATCTGCCGAAAATGCGAAACATCGGGGATATTTTCCCGGATGTTTCCCCCTTCACCAGTACCACCTCATACCGCGTCAGGGCACTCCCTAGCACCACTACTTGTCATGTCATGCGTCGCTATGCATCTGTTTGCTTAATATTTACTATTTCCTCCCCTCTTCTCTCGCTAGACACCGAGACCGACGCCGCTGCTACCCAGTACGACTACGGTGTTTATGACCCCTCTCTCTTGGCAGAGCAACCAGGCAGGCCCCCCCTTGATCACCAGATATCGCCTACTCTTCTCTCTACTGCTTGCATTAGAGTAGTGTAGCATGTTACTATTTTCTGTTAATCCTATTCTAATGCGTAGCCTGTCATTGTTGCCACAACTGTTGATACCTTACCTGCAACCCTAAATGCTTAGTATAGGATGCTAGATTATTATCAGTGGCCCTACATTCATGTCAGTCTGCCATTTTATACTATCGGGTCGTGATCATGTTGTGACTAAAGTCGGGTCCGCTCATTGGGCACCCGCAAGTGATTCCGATGTTGGGGGCTGAAGGGGCAGGTGGTTCCACCCAGGATAGTGGTGGTCCTAGGTTCCCGACGGCCCCCGACTGTTAGTTTGAGGTGGAGCGGCAGGGCAGGCGGAGACCACCTAGGAGAGAGGTGGGCCTGGCCCTGGTCGGCGTTTGTGGTTACTTCAAAATAACACTCTTAACGAGATCTGGGTATTTGATCTGAGTCTGGCTACTGGCCTATACGCACTAACCAACGATGCGGGAACAGTTATGGGCACTCGACGTCGTGGTATCAACCGAAGCCTTCGTGACGTCAGCGACTGAGCGGCGCGTGCCAGGTTGGACTGGAACGCCTGCTCTTGTATAAGGGAGGCTAGGTCTGCTCACCGGCCGCGTACGCAACGTGCAGGTGTGCAATGGGCGATGGGCCCAGACCCCTGTGCCATAGGATTTAGACCAGCGCGTTGACCTCTCTATTGTGCCTAGGTAGGGTTGCAACATGTTGATCTTCTAAGGCCGGGCATGACCTAGAAAAGTGTGTCCAGGCAAATGTGATCGAGCGTGTTGGGAAATATGGTGCACCCCTGCAGGGAAGTTAATCTATTCGAATAGCCGTGATCTTCGGTAACATGACGACTTGGAGTTGTACCTTGACCTTATGACAACTAGAACCAGATACTTAATAAAACACACCCTTCCAAGTGCCAGATACTACCGGTGATCGCTCTCTCACAGGGCAACAAGGGGAGGATCATCGGTTAGGATTATGCTATGCGATGCTACTTGGTGAACTTATCATCTACTCTCTTCTACATGCTACAAGATGGAGGTTGCCAGAAGCGTAGTCTTTGATAGGACTAGCTATCCCCCTCTTATTCTGGCATTCTGCAGTTCAGTCCACATATGTTACCCCTTTTCCATTTGATACCAATGCATACATATGTAGTGTAGTTCCTTGCTTGCGAGTTCTTTGGATGAGTACTCATGGTTGCTTTTCTCCCCCCTTTTCCCCCTTCCTATACTCGATTGTTGCGACCAGACGTTGGAGTCCAGGAGCTAGACGCCACTGTCGATGATGACTGCTACTACTTAGGAGGTGCCTACTACTACGTGCAGGCCGCTGATGACCACCAGGAGTAGTTCAGGAGGATCCCAGGCAGGAGGCCTGCGCCTCTTTCGATCTGTATCCCAGTTTGTGCTAGCCTTCTTAAGGAAAACTTGTTTAACTTATGTCTGTACTCAGATATTGTTGCTTCCGCTGACTCATCTATGATCGAGCTCTTGTATTCGAGCCCTCGAGGCCCCTGGCTTGTAATATGATGCTTGTATGACTTATTTTATTTGTAGAGTTGTGTTGTGATATCTTCCCATGAGTCCCTGATCTTGATCGTACACGTTTGCGTGTATGATTAGTGTATGATTGAATCGGGGGCGTCACAATTTGGCTCTTTATTTGAGTTGGTTTTCTCTCTCTCTGATTTTTAAGTGCTCTTTAAAGTCAACACAACTCCACCTTCTATACTTCATCTCCTTGCCCCAAAATTCTTCCCAATGATCATGCCATGTGTATAGTGCAATATAGTATTTTCATACAAAAATAATTTGGCCAAATAGTATTTTCTAAATTTAGTTTTCCAAAACCCCCTTAATTGTGGTTTGCATAACAAGTACTTGATTTGGGGTATGAAAAATATTTCAAAGAGTACATTTGACTCCTATTAGGTATAGGACTCCCATAAACCACAAAATATAATTTCAAAATCTATTTTCCTATTTTATTTAAAGGTTTTTTCTTAGGGCCAGAAATAGTCTTTAATAGGTTGAAATTATTTAACTGTTTAAAAAATATTTGAGAAAATTTAGGGAAACTCATAGGACATATATTGTCCACATATAAGAGTTTCAACACATGGTCATGTTCAAAATATTGGGAAAAACCCTCCAAAGTCATTTCTGTACATTTCAAGTATTTGAAATATTTCTACAGGAAATATTTTCAAATAAATCTAGGAAAATTCTAGCGAGTCACATATGCATAATGTGATGATCTTGCAAAAGTTTCATCTCAATCCAAATCATTTTGGTTCACAAAAGTGCCCCAAAACCCTCTCTGTCCAGATCCAAGTTTGAACAAACTCTACATTGCCAACTTATTCCAAATGACCCTAAACTTTGTGGATATGCTCAAAACCCCAAATTATGACACTACACCAAGTGGTGCATCAAGGGCAATGGTTTTGCATGACTATATCTTGGTAAATGCATTTCTGTGAATTTCTAGGGTTTATAAAAGTTGCATTGGCAACATTACCCAAATGAACTCAAATTTGGTGTAACACCCAATTTCTATCTGCCATTCCATCCTGATAAGTCTAATGTCAAGTGTAATTCATTTTCTTGCCCAAACTAGCAACAAACACTTCCTGCTAATTTTCCAAAAAGCATCACTTTGACCTCTTCCACTAATCTCCATGGGCTCAACTTTTTACCACAGCTACTCCTGACCCTCTTCTACCTCTAGTAACTCTCCCTTGGCCTCAGCTAAATGATTGAGGGGTGAAACCTCCTCATTTACCCGTTTGGATAGCCACATCGCCCTTCTATCTCACCCCTCCTCTCTCACCAGAGCCCCTACAGAGCATCCAAGGCTCCCTCTCCTTTCTTTACTCTCTCCCACACCTGCTAGACACCAATGGACGTGCTCACTATTGATACGTCCATTTTGCATCATGCTTTCATATCAATATTTATGCATTATGGGCTGTTATTACACATTATATCACAATACTTATGCCTATTCTCTCTTATTTTACAAGGTCTACTGAAGAGGGGGAATGGCGGCAGCGGGAATTCTGGGCTGGAAAAGGAGCAAATATTAGAGATGTATTCTACACAACTCCAAAAGTCCTGAAACTTCATGGGAGCACATTTCAGAATATAGAAAAAATATTGGGCGAAAGAAGTACCAGAGGGGGACCACCCACTGTCCACGAGGGTGGGGGTGTGCCCTACCCCCTGGGCACGCCCCCCTCCCTCATGGGCCCCCCTGACAGCCCTCTGATGCCCATCTTTGGCTATATGAGGTCTTTCGTCGAGGAAAAAAAATCATAAGCTAGCTCACGGGACGAAACTCCGCCGCCACGAGGCGGAACCTTGGCGGAACCAACCTAGGGCTCCGGCAGAGCTGTTCTGCCGGGGAAACTTCCCTCCGGGAGGGGGAAATCATCACCATCGATCCTCTCAGTGGGGGGGGGGGTCAATCTCCATCAACATCTTCACCAGCACCATCTCATCTCAAACCCTAGTTCATCTCTTGTATCCAATCTTTGTCTCAAAACCTCAGATTGGTACCTGTGGGTTGCTAGTAGTGTTGATTACTCCTTGTAGTTGATGCTTGTTGGTTTATTCGGTGGAAGATCATATGTTCAGATCCTTTATGCATATTAATATCCCTCTAATTATGAACATGAAGATGATTTGTCAGTAGTTACGTTTGTTCCCGAGGACATGGGAGAAGTCTTGCTATAAGTAGTCATGTGAATTTGGTATTCGTTCGATATTTTGATGAGATGTATGTTGTCTCTCCTCTAGTGGTGTCATGTGAACGTCGACTACATAACACTTCACCATTGTTTGGTCCTAGGGGAAGGCATTGGGAAGTAATAAGTAGATGATGGGTTGCTAGAGTGACAGAAGCTTAAACCCTAGTTTATGAGTTGCTTCGTAAGGGGCTGATTTGGATCCATATGTTTCATGCTATGGTTAGGTTTACCTTAATACTTCATTTGTAGTTGCGGATGCTTGCAATAGGGGTTAATCATAAGTGGGATGCTTGTCCAAGGAAGGGCAGTACCCAAGCACCGGTCCACCCACATATCAAATTATCAAAGTACTGAACGCGAATCATATGAGCGTGATGAAAAATAGCTTCACGATAATTCCCATGTGTCCTCGGGAGCATTTTCCTTTATATAAGAGTTTGTCCAGGCTTTTGCTTTGCTACAAAAAGGATTGGGCCATCTTTCTGCACCTTATTTACTTTATTTACTTGTTACCCGTTACAAATTATTTATCTGTTACCGATAATTTCAGTGCTTGCAGAGAATACCTTACTGAAAAATGCTTATCATTTCCTTCTGCTCCTCATTGGGTTCGACACTCTTACTTATTGAAAGGACTATGATAGATCCCATTTACTTGTGGGTCATCAAGACTCTTTTCTGGCGCCGTTGCCGGGGAGTGAAGCGCCTTCGGTAGGTGGAATTTGGTAAGGAAAAATTTATATTGTGTGCTGAAATGTACTGTCACTTGTTACTATGGAACATACTCCTTTGAGGTGCTTGTTCAGGGTATCTTCACCCTGACCAGTACAGCAAAGAGTTCCTCCTCAACCTACTGAACCTACTGAAAATGTTTACTTTGACATTCCTTCGGGTATGATAGATAAACTGCAAGCTAATCCTTTCACAGGTGATGGAACATTACATCCCGATTTGCACCTAATCTCTATGGATGAAGTTTGTGGATTATTTAAGCTTGCATGTATGCCCGAGGATGTTATCAAGAAGAAGGTCTTCCCTTTGTCTTTGAAGGGAAAGGCATTGAAATGGTTTAGGCTATGTGATGATATGGGATCATGGAACTATAACCGATTGAAATTGGAATTTCATAAGAAGTTTTATCCTATGCATCTTGTTCATCGTGATCATAATTACATATATAATTTTTGGCCTCGCGATGTAACATCCCAAATTTTCAATTTGGAATGTTATACATTAGATCATCATTGCATATCATATTTTATTGTGCATTTTGGTTGATCCTAGAAAATTCTACGCAACTCAAGGACCCACGAAGAGAGTTGGGGATTTCGTTATTTTCATATTTGAGTTTTCTCAAATTTTGACAATAGGATCATTTGATTTTATTTATTTTATCATCAATTATTTCTATTACAAAAATATGAGAGAGGGAATAAAATGACTTTCCCAAAATAGAGAAATATCGAGGATTTAATAATAAAATCAAATAAGATTTTATTTCGGAGTTTTTCGGTGTTTTATTTGAATTTAGGAAAAATGTGCGTTTTTAAAAATTGCATTTAGGGCCCAAATAAATGTTCACTTTGTCCGTCTTGATTTTAGAAGCCCGGGAAAATTTATTTCGGGATTTTTGGAGTCCGTTTAGTATTTCTTTTTATTTTTCTTCCGAGCGTAACTATTTTAAAAAAGGGGGCAACCGACCTACGGGCCGTGTCCGATTAGGACTCCCGGCCCGTAGGGGCTTTATAAGCTGGCTCACCCCCGGGGGGGGGGGACCCTAGCTCAGCGCCCCGCCCTAGCGCCCCGCCCCAGCCCCGCCGCCGCCCCGCCCGCTGGAGCCGCCGCCCCGCCGCCGCGCCGCCCGCCGTAGCCACCGAGGTTCGCCGCCGCCTCGTAGTCCACGCCGCCGTTTTTTTTTAGAAAACCGAACGGTTTTCCGTCGGTTTTTCTTCAGTTTTTTTTAGTTTTCGTTTTTTAGATCGGTTTTTTCGGTTTAGGTTAAATAGGGAGCGTTCGCTCGTTTGTTCGTTTAGACGAACACGTTCATCATTTAGATCTGGATAACGAACGTTCATTCGTTAATCCATTCGTCATTTTCTTTTCTCGGATTAAATCCGCGATTTTTCTGATCGCGATTCCTGATCCGATTTTCGTTTTAGTATAATTTTTCGCTCGTTTATCGGAATCAGGCGATTCAAGCGCCTAGAGTTTCGTCTCTAAACCCTCTATCCGTTTAACCAACTTAAACAAGATTTTGCTACTGTAAAACTTGCCCTAGATCCAGATTACTAGAACGAAGTTGTTTTCTTTCGCCGTTTGACTTTCGTTGCTTCGCTCGATTTGATTCTTTTTGCCAACCGGAGTTCTTAAGTTGAACCTTCTGGTTAGATCTCTTATTTGAGGTTTACCTGTGCATTAGATGAGTACTTATTGTATGCTTGTTTGTTTGTTGGCGATAGAGTATCCGGAGTGCGCCGCCTGTTACTTCCAATCGTTAGGTTTCCTGGATCATCAGCAAGGCAAGTAACACTTTGATCATACCTTTTCTACTATCCAGTTTTATTGCATTAGATCAATCCTCACACATTGCATGATTAGGACCTAATTAAATTGTGGGATGGGAAGTAGATGAGGTAGTACCTATTACCTGTTTATTATCAAACCTTTGGGAGTTGCTTCTACGTTTGCTTATTATGCCGTGCTATGCTAGTAGACGTGGATTGGGTGAGTGAAATCCATGACAGATGTGAGAGTGTTAATTAATGGTTTATCTAAGGTGGCAACTTAAACACACATCTGGGTGGATTGAGGCACCTGGGTATTTCAGGACTTGCCTGTTTTATTTTGGACCGCCACCCAGGCTCAAAGGGATCATAAGACTATTCATACTAGAAACTTCCGTGTGCAGCCACAAGCTATTATGGGCTCTAGCATAGTTGACTAAGTCGTGCGAACTCTTACAGTGGTAGACTAGCAGATGTAGGGGATGTAGGTGGTATGGTCTACCCGATCGTAAGGTGCTAGCGCTTTTGAAAGGCTATGTCTTCCGTCTTCTCAAACACCATGTAGTGCGAGAAAACAAACAGAGGCGATCGAGTCTTGTGGGGAAAAGTGCGAAAATCTCTGCAGAGTGTAACAAACTAATCATGGTTAGCCGTATCCCCGGTTATGGACATCCTGAGTATCTAGTACCTGGATTTTCATGTGAATCTCAGCATGTTACTCTAAACTAATTTTGTTGGGTTATGTTTAATGATGATGCTTAATTGGGATTGAGAATGCTGTCAACCATTCTCAATGTTTAACAACCACCATGATAGTAATTAAATTTATTCCTTTGCAGTAGGGAAAAATTGGCTTTACGCAAAACAGTAACCATAGAGCTTTCCACCAGCCAAATATGCATATAGTATAGCTGTTTCATTCCATTACTCTCTATGTGTTACCTTGCCAACATATTCCATGTGCTGACCCGTTTTCGGGCTGCAACGTTAATGTTGCATACTTTTCATACGATGATTAAGGAGTTTTAGGTCGTGGTTCTATACTCAGTGATGCCGTTGGAGTTGATGGACTCACTTATCTTCCAAGCCTTCCGCTGTTATAGTTATTAGATGGCCTTAAGCCATATTTATTGTAATAAGTTCTCTTTTGAGACACTCGATGTAATAAGTGTGTGATTGCTACTCTGCTATAAATCCTCCGAGTACTATGTGGTGTCAGCATTACTGATCCAGGGATGACACCGGAGCACAGAGATCAGACTGTTTGAGGTCTAGTCGCTTTACGCGAAGGAGAAAGCATCGCTCAAGCTTGGGCTCTCAAGAGCTCTCAAAAGAAATTATTGTTCAAATTTTTTATGCTCGGCTTTCTCTCGATAATCGCTCCATGCTCGATACTTCTTGTACTGGCTCTTTTATGATGAAGACTATTGTATTCAAATGGGATTTTTTGGAAAGAATTAAAGGGAACTCTGAAGATTGGGATCTCGGCTAAGGTAAGGAGTCAGGTATAACCCCAAAGTTTGGTTGTGTTAAATCTTTTATGGATACCGATGCCTTTCGTGAATTTAGCACTAAATATGGACTTGACTTTGAGATAGTAGCTTCTTTCTGTGAATACTTTGCTGCTCATGTTGATCTCCCAAAGGAGAAGTGGTTTAAATATAATCCTCCCGTTGAAGTAAAAGTAGTTGCACGTATTAAAGTTGAAGAAAAAACTATCACTTATAATGATCCTGTTGTTCCTACTACTTATATTGAGAAACCACCTTTCCCTATTAGAATAAAGGATCATGCTAAAGCTTCAACTGTGGTTCGTAAGATTAATACTAGAACACCTACACCCTCTGACCAAATTAAAGTTGAACCTAGTGTTGCTATGGTTAAAGATCTCTTGGCCGATAATATTGATGGGCATGTTATTTACTTATGTGATGAAGCTGCTAGAATTGATAGACCCGATACTAAAAATGAACATAGACCCGTTGTAGGCATGCCTGTTATTTCTGTTAAAATAGGAGATCATTTCTATCATGGCTTATGTGATATGGGTGCTAGTACAAGTGCAATACCTCATTCCTTATATAAAGTAATTATGCATGATATTTAACCTGCTGAGATAGAGGAAATTGATATTACAATTAAACTTGCCAATAGAGACACTATTTCACCAATTGGGATTGTTAGAGATGTTGATGTCTTGTGTGGGAAAGTTAAATATCCTGCTATTTTCTTGTTCTTGGTTCTCCACAAGATGACTTTTGCCCCATTATATTTGGTAGACCCTTCTTGAATACTGTTAATGCTAAGATAGACTGCCAAAAAGGATGTTGTTACTATTGGTTTGGGGGATATGTCTCATGAGTTTAACTTCGCTAAATTTCGTAGACAACCTCATGATAAAGAATTGCCTAGTAAAGATGAAATTATTGGTCTTACTTCTATTGCCGTGCCTCTTAGTGATACTTTAGAACAATATTTGCTAGACCATGAAAATGATATGTTTATGAATGAAAGAAGGGAAACAGATGAAGTATTCTTTAAACATGGACCTATTTTCAAACACAACTTGCCTGTTGAAATCCTAGGGGATCCTCCTCCGCCCAAGGGTGATCCCGTGTTTGAGCTTAAACCTTTGCCTGATACTCTGAAATATGCTTGTCTTGATGAGAAAGAGATATATCCTATTATTATTAGTGCTAACCTTTCAAAGCAAGAAGAAAATAAATTATTGAAAACTCTGAAGAAGCACCATGCTGCTATTGGATATACTCTTGATGATCTTAAGGGCATTACTCCCACTCTATACCAGCACAAAATAAAATTGGAGAAAGACGCGAAACTAGTTGTTGATCACCAACGATGGTTAAATCCTAAGATGAAATAAGTGGTAAGAAAATAAATACTAAATCTTCTGGAGGCAGGTATAATTTATCCCGTTGCTGATAGTCAGTGGGTAAGTCCTGTCCATTGTGTCCCTAAGAAGGGAGGAATTACTGTTGTTCCTAATGATAAAGATGAATTGATCCCACAAAGAATAGTTACAGGTTATAGAATGGTAATTAATTTCCACAAATTAAATAAAGCTACTAAAAGGATCATTACCCATTACCTTTTATTGATCAAATGCTAGAAAGATTATCCAAACATACACATTTTTGCTTCCTAGATGGTTATTCTGGTTGCTCTCAAATACCTGTGTCAAAAGAGGATCAAGAAAAGAAAACTTTTACCTGCCCTTTCGGTACCTTTGCTTATAGACGTATGCCTTTTGGTTTATGCAATGCACCTGCTACCTTTCAAAGATGTATGACTGCTATATTCTCTCACTTTTGTGAAAAGATTGTTGAGGTTTTCATGGATGATTTCTCCGTATATGGAACTTCTTTTGATGATTGCTTAAGAAACCTTGATTGTGTTTTGCAGAGATGTGAAGAAACTAATCTTGTCTTGAATTGGGAGAAGTGCCACATTATGGTTGATGAAGGTATTGTCGTGGGGCATAAAATTTCTGAAAGAGGTATTGAAGTTGATAAAGCTAAAGTTGATTCTATTGGAAATATGACGTGTCCTAAGGACATTAAAGGTAGTAAGAAGTTTCCTTGGTCATGTCGGTTTTTATAGGAGGTTCATTAAGGACTTCTCTAAAATTTCTTGGCCTCTGACTAATCTCTAATAAAATGATGTTCCTTTTGTCTTTGATGATGATTGTGTAGAAGCATTTGAAATACTTAAGAAAGCTTTGATTTCTGCACCTATTGTTCAGCCTCCTGATTGGAATTTACCATTTGAAATTATGTGTGATGCTAGTGATTATGCTATAGGTGTTGTTCTAGGACAAAGAGTTGATAAGAAATTAAATGTTATCCAATATGCTAGTAAAAATCTAGACAGTGCTCAAAGAAATTATGCTACTACAGAAAAGGAATTTTTAGCAGTTGTATTTGCTTGTGATAAGTTTAGACCTTATATTGTTGATTCTAATGTAACTATTCACACTGATCATGCTGCTATTAAATATCTTATGGAAAAGAAAGATGCTAAACCTAGACTTATTAGATGCGCTCTTGTCAGGACCCCGACTCAATGCCACATCGATCTAGCATGTAACACCTCATATCACTTTGCGGCCTCACGCACGGTATTCCCACGGGTGTCGCCTTACCTTTGCCCGGGACCGTTTGCGCCTTTTGGCACACGTATATGATAGTGTCGCTAGCATCCATATGATAAGGAGCCCGGGCTGACATGGCTAGTCGTAAACCCAAAGTGGCACTAACTTACAGGGACATGCATCTATGACCCAGCATCAAACGTGTCGGTCATCAGCGAGTGAATCCAGGCTGTAGCACTGGGCTAGCAGGACTCCGGAGAACCGGGCTGTAGCGGGCTAACAGGACTCCGGTATTCATCGCGTGACATTTCCCCGAAGGGACAGACACAGGAACGAAGAAGGACACATGCCGGCCAGCCTAAGTGTTCCGGAGCAGTAGCAAGCTACCATGGCTCGGTGGAAACACTAGGAGACATTTCCCGGTAAGAGAGGCTACTAAAGATAAACAACTAGATAGTCAGATCCCACACATACCAAGCATTTCAAACATACACACAATATGCTCGATATGTGCAATACAACATGGCATCACAAGATGACTCTACGACTCAAGTAGTTTATTCTATAGGCTCCGAGGAGCGAGATATTACAAACATGAGTCTCATGACCCAACAATCAGAGCATACAAGTCAAAGCACATGCGGAAGCTTAACATGTCCGAGTACAGACAACTATAAATGAAAAAGGCTGAGAAGCCTGACTATCTACCAGATCCTGCCGAGGGCACAAGATCGTAGCTGAGGTAACAAGCTAAACGTCGAAGACCACGCGGAATTACTAGTGAGACTGAAGTCTCTCTGCAAAAACATAAAATAGGCAAACGTGAGTACAAATGTACCCAGCAAGACTTACATCAGAACTATCTACATATGCATCATTATCAACAAAGGGGATGGTGGGGTTTAACTGCAGCAAGCCAGCTTTGACTCGGTGGCTATCCTGAACTACGACTGCAAGTAACTCTTTTGAGGTGGCGCACACGAGTCCACATATTCACGATATCAATACACCACTATGGATCCGCTCCCGTCTCCCTACGAGAACGCCATCGATAGCACTCACGCTTATCTTGCGTATTTTAGAGTATCCACTTTCACTTGTCTATGAACTATGCAAGGGGTCCAAGTTTCCATATCCGAGGAATCCGGCTATTCGAATAGATGATGTTAACCCTGCAGGGGTGTACTTCTTCACACACGCTTTCGCCACTTATCGCCCTGTACACGTCATGTACCTCGGCAACCTTCAAGCGGAAGCCGGGCGAGGGAGTCGGCCACGACCTGACTAACCGAACAAGTCTCTAGTCCAGGTTTATCGCCTATTCGGGTTCCATCCGCAAGGAGATCCGGCCGGGGTGTCGCTTACGGCCCCAAACGATGTGTGCAGGGTTCCCAAGCCCACCAACCGGGTGCCACTTGGTACACCGGGCCACTGTGCCTAGTCTGTCCCAAGCCCACCTGTACCGGGTGCCACTTGGTAGACTACTAACACTACCTACAAACACCAGAAACTAGTTGCAACTCCTGGACAGAGATCATGTTGATTAATAAGTCGAGAGGGGTCGAGTTACCGGAACCCAATGTGTGGTAGTAACTGGTCATGGATCACAAACACAGAACTCAGTTCCTGAGGACGGCTGCAATGAGACAACCCACCATGTACTCCTACATGGCCTCTCACCGCTACCTTTACCAAATCGTGTTCACACACTTAGTTCACCACAGTAGGACATGTTCACACGCCTCTGATTCATCCCCGATGAATCAGACCTGACTCAACTCTAAGCAGTAGCAGGCATGACAAACAAGCATGAATGAGTAGGCACATCAGGGCTCAAACAACTCCTACTCATGCTAGTGGGTTTCATCTATTTACTGTGGCAATGACAGGTCATGCAAAGGATAAAGGGTTCAGCTACCGCAGCAAGTATCAAATAAGTCGTTGTTGTCCTAATGCAGTAAAAGAGAGCAGGAGCGAGAGAGTGGGATTTTATCGGAATGAACAAGGGGGTTTTGCTTGCCTGGCACTTCTGAAGATAATATAGCTCTTCATCGGTGTCATCGATCACATCGTCGGTACACGTCTATCGAGAGGGGACAATTACCGGCAAAACAGAAAAACACGATCAATGCAATGCACAATATGATGCATGCTATGACATGGCAATATGAATGTGTTTTGGGCTAATGCACCTAAAACCAGATTAAATGAAGTTGGTTTGAATCCAAGATTCAAATTCAAACTCCATATGTGGTTATTTAAATGCCATTCACTTCATTTGTCCTAAACAGTAGTGATAAGTTGTTCTAACATGCATGAAAATGGTACAGATGGATTCCTTGAATTTTTCTGATAATTTTTCATATATAAATTATTTAATTTGGAGTTACGGTTGAATTTCTATGATTTATTGAAGTTTTAGCTATTTTCTGGAATTTCCTGATTATTTTTAAATCCAGAAAATACTTATTGCGTCAGCCCCACGTCACTGTGACGTCAGCAGAGTCAACTGGGCGCCCCAGGTCAAACCTGACCAGTGGGGCCCACTGGTCAGTGACTAGTGCTGGTTAGTGACAATGACAGGTGGGACCAGGTCAACAGCCACGTCAGCTTGGTCAAAGCTGACGTGTGGGCCCATGGTGGTTAGATTAAAACTTAACAGAAAAAGATAAGGATTAAATAAGGGCGTGGGGCCCATACGTCAGCGGCTCTGGGGAGGTTAGCTGGCCGTGATTAGTGCTAATCACACGGCCACGTCGGCTAGGGACGCCGGCGACCATGGCGACGGCGGGACCTCGCCGGAGTTTCTCGGGATGGCGCTACAGCCCACGGCTGGTCGCGCTGAGGGCACCAAGAGGGAGCCCGTGCTCCCGCGCATCTAGTGGCGCATGCAGCTGGGCACAGGGAGGCCGGGGTTCACCGGAAACGGGCTCCTGGCGGCGGCCGGAGTTCGGCCATGTGCGGGGTTGGGGCTGCGGCGCGCTAGGGGAGAAGCTGATGGTCCAGACGGCATCCGCGGGCCACCAGAAGCGCGCTGGTGCCACGGGTTCGAGCAGAGGGGCTCAGGTCAGGAGAGCTACGTGGCCATGGCGGACGGCGGTGCTCGGGAATGTGGGCGGGGGCGCTACGGCACGGGAACGAGCAAAACGAAGGAGGGGAAACGGAGTGGAGCTCACAGCGAGTTCGTCGGCGGTCTCGTTGGGCTCGGGGACGGGTTGTGGACGACATTTCGGTGACGGAGATCGGCGGTGCCCGAGGTTGAAGATGATGTCGATGGCGGCGATACGGCGCGTCCCTGGTTGCTTGGCTCGTCGAGGAGGCGTAGAAGGAGAAGGTGGGGCTCTCGGGCACGTCAGAGGGGTGAGGGGGAGGCGGTGGCCGCGGCAGCAGCAAGCGGCGGCGACGGGCTCCGCTCGGTGAGGAGAACAGAGGAGGGGGGGAAGAGTGTTCAGGGAAGAGAGAGGGAGCATCGAGGGAGGAAGAGGAGCGAGGGGACATGAGGCGTCGTCGTGGCGTCGCTAGGGAGGCCGGGGAAGCAGGAGGTGGCCGGGGCATCGTCAGCGCTCGCCACCGAGCAGCTTCGGTGCGAGGGGAGGAAGACGACAGGAGAAGGGGGGGCCAGGTGGGCTGGGCCGCGCAGGTGGGCTGCACAGTGTTGGGCTGTGGGTGGGCTGCCAGGTAAGCTGAGGTAAGTTCTGTCTCTGCTTTTATTTACTGTTTTCTATTTTTGTTCTGTTTTATTTAATTGGCACTGAATTTTAATTCAAACAGAATTTGAAAACAGTGCCAAAACTCCCCTGGATATTTTTAAGTCACTTAATGGACTTCTCCACACATAAAAAAAATATCTCAGGTCATTTGAAAATATATTCATTATATATTATGAATATAACTCCAAATTCAAATAAAATATTGATTTAAAATCAGAGCCCAATAATTCCTTAGAAATGTCCCAAAATTTTGGTTTGATTTATAACTCTTGCCAAAATTGTCAGAGCTATTTCTAGGGCATTTTGGATTTACTGATTGCAATTTTAGGGTTTCTTGCCCCTCTTTATTTAGGGTTTTGAGGCTTCCAATTTCCCTCAGTTCAAATTTCAGAATTTAAACATGATGCACACACCAGGCAGCACCAGAAGCTAGGGATGTGACAACTCACCCCCACTAAACAAGAATCTCGTCTCGAGATTCAAGCGTAGGGTAGGATGAAGGGGAAACGCAAACTAGTACAATCTTCACGATCCAGGTTGCACTTCAAATGAACGTTGATTTGAACACCATCTTTGTCTTGTCGTCTTGCTCTGAGAACTCCAGCTAATCATGACAAGAAGAGGAAAGGAAAACTCTGGAAGGATCGGTCTTCTCGAAGGTCGAACAACTCAGGATTAACTCCCGGAATGTGACATAGCAACATCTCTCGAGCTGAGAGACGAAGCATACCTCTAGAGGGATGGAGTGGAGCAGGTGACGAGGTTCACTAGGTAGACAACAATTCCAGACTTAAGAATGTGGCGATCGGTTGTCAACGTAGCGAGGAGTTGAATTGCCATGATACCACGACGAAACATCCTGGAGAAGGGTGATTCGTAGATTATTATCTTAAGTGGCAAAAAGAATTACCTTTGATATAGAGATCATTGAGACTCTCTATATCAGCCGAAGGCAAAACACAGCAATAGATTGGCGGGGGTCGGTAGAATGGCATACTCGGACTTGGATGATGTGGATTACCTTGTTGAAGACAACGTAATGGATGAATTTGCTTATCACCGGAGATGGAAGAGACCCATGGTAGAATGGCACATTGGCGGTGCAAGCTAGGAACAAAATGCAAATGCTGGGAATGATTCTGGTAACTGGGGAGGAACCCAACAACACAGAGTGAATTCACTGTTTGAAAAGATCATAGCATTGCCGAGGAAACTGAGAGCAAACCCCGTTAGTGCCGATGATAACACCTAGCGCTTGTGCGTGCTCTCAAGAACTTGAGCATTTCCATATTCATCAAGGTTTTACCAACATCCGTGTCAAGGATCCTGGCAACACAACATACCACCATGATGAACAACGATGGACAATGCAGATGCATAGGAAGATAACACTTTCTCAGATTTCACCTTAGCGAGGCCAAGGGAATGAAATCTGGGTGATCGACCGAGAGACATTTAGCACTCCGCTTCTAATGTTCTCCTTGATGTGCTAGCGTATCCCATTCATAGATATGGTTTGATAACTAGAACATCAAGTAAAAGGTCGGACTTCGGGAGCAATACAATCCATAAGGAACAGTTACGGGGGTAAATCCTACGAAATCCTTATGGGAAGGTGGCCAGCTTCTTCAATCAAGATACTACAATAATAGATCTTCCGGCTGGGTGTGTTGGCCATGACATGCACTTTACCGGCTATCGAGGGACCAATATTATAGTTCTTGGGAAATGTTCCAACCATCATATCTGCCTGAGACTCAGATCTGGTTGGTGTCAGGATATTCCAGACTTATCGAGTCTAGGAAGAAAAATGAAAGTTTGCAACACAAATCGACGAGATGACGTTGCGAGATTCTCAGGAAATGAACTACGATAGCAAGCTCCAAAACATGAGCTGGTTCTGCTACAAACATGTGAACACGTTGTTCCAGACAAGCATGCCCACATGGTAGTCTTACAATAAAACACTACCGAGTTCTGGTTGGGAGCCATCATCGAGGATATCGAAGTCTTTACGCAAGTCCATGGATTAGATCCCAAGCATAGACTTCTTTTCCTTGAACGAGTCAATCAGTGGCTTGGTGTGCTAGGATATACATATGGAATGAAGATGATCAGTCTAACAGACCACAGAATCTTCGCACGTGCATGACCGACTTGGGATGATTCCAAAGGAGCAAAAACAAACTTTCTCGAATTCACGACGGCAACTTACATCAAAATGCACGTGAATCAAAGGAAGTCACTCCTTTCATCAAACAAGTACTTCATGAGCTAGCATGAAGAAAATGCTTTCAAAAGTTTCCAACACTAACTTAATGTTCAACAACATCATGGAGGAGATAAGGATGTTGTCAATGGGCTCAACAACAACTCATCGGAATTTCCATATCACTGGACTTCCACCATCATGTGAACACGGTGATAGCATTGGTCAGACCCAAAAGATATAATGGTGTATGCTCGAGGGATCAACCACGAGTAAGACAACATTACGAACATCGTTGGTTCTGACTTGATTTGACGATAGCCCACACTCAAATCAAAGGATTGATAAGACAATAGGTCCAGCAACTGATCACAGGGACCAATCGATGAAGATATCATCTTTCTTCAACACACACTACACAAGAATATCCCTTTGGAACGAACTAAGTCAGGCAAGCTTTTATCTTCCAACCCTCCAAGTTGTCGTTTAGCTTAACCAACTAGCTCAGGGATATCTAACACCGATTCTTGGAGAGAAGGTGGTTCACAAGAAACCAACTTGATCACGAGCTCAACATAGCGGTCAGGTGACAACCTGGTAATACTTCCGAGAAGATCTTCGGAAATCACGAACCACCGATATGTTACTAAGCTCGAGAACAGTCTTGCTTTTCAGGGCAAGATGATATGATCAAATGAGCGAGGACTTGACAAAATCCTAACTCATCAATCAAAGAGTGCACCAGGAAATAAGGACTAGGTAGCACGATCAATCTTAGAATGGTGATTCAATAACCAACATACTAAGAATAAGATTATTGTCCATTAACTACCAAGCAATGGGGTTGCTAGGAGTATTGAGTTCACACATCATGATTCACTTGTCGGCACTCCGGCTGCAATAACACGGAACCGAGGAATGAAAAAGGATGGCGAGAAGTATCACTATGTCAAGAATTCACAAAAGGTGGTGCAATTCTCATGAAACTCCTGTCATAAAGAAGGTAATACTTCAGGGTAGAGCAGACCAGAAGCTGGATTGTAACTTGATCTGCGGAACACAACTACTTTGACCCAGTCCTAAATATGGATGAGGTACTGGAGTTTGTTTCTCCAAGTCATTCAGGACAGAATGGCTTGACGGACCACAAGAGTAATAAGCATTGATAACACGAATGCACAATTACTCCTGACTATCAATTGATAGACGAGGGCCAGAAAACAACTAAAGAGGGACAACTCAAAGGAACATATGATTTTCTGAGTTGTGAATGCATAGATTAGCATGTCGAACGAGTTCAACATATTTCTTCCGGACAATCCATGCGGAAAGGTAGAACTGGCAGAGTCACAATTATGAATGGAGAACCCATAGAGAGCACTCCTGTTGTGATCTTTTGATCCAACAAACTTTTGCCGTAAGTGGTTCATGGTATTTGGAAGAAGGATATACCACGGACCTCGAGAACTACTGCAAAGGTTACTAATAACCTAAGGGAGCTAGCAATTACTGTCAACATGAAGTAAGTAGGGTGAATCTCGGGTTCAAAACCCAAGGAGTAGAATACCTACTACTAAGTGGCATCACGGGATGCTTTCGGGGATAAAGCCAGAGTCATCACACTGGGACACAAATCATAGCTAGATTACTAGATGATCCCCTAAGACACCTAGGGTCATAATAATATCTCCATCATAAGTGTCAAGGCAATAGAATACCTCAACTCAACAATTAGTGTGATTGAGCTGGCATAAAGGAACATCGAAACCAGAGGGAAAGGATTTTGCAAATGCATCAGATTATTTAGAAACCTGGGATGACTCGCACAACATAACGGCTATAAATGCTCAAAAGATTTGAGACATGCTACAAAAATGGTGGCATAGCCACTCAGAAGCACAATATCAAGGTTTCGAGATCAACAGTTAACATACAGAGGTAGTAGAAGCTGAACTGAGGCTTAAGTCCAACAATCCTATAAGTCTGCGGACTAGTAACACGTGATCCTGATAGAAAGAAGAGATAGCCTAGCTCTTAATCCCCGTAGGAAAAATAAGATGACTCAGATCAGAAGGGCATAAGGTATAAGGAGTAAAAGAGCCTTACGTTCCATCCCACAATCAATTCCCTTATATAACTAAAGAATTTCTAGACTCAACTTCGACCAGTTTGGCTTGGTAATCCTACAGGCAGTCAAGCTCTGATACCAACGCTGTCAGGACCCCGACTCAATGCCACATCGATCTAGCATGTAACACCTCATATCACTTTGCGGCCTCACGCACGGTATTCCCACGGGTGTCGCCTTACCTTAGCCCGGGACCGTTTGCGCCTTTTGGCACACGTATATGATAGTGTCGCTAGCATCCATATGATAAGGAGCCCGGGCTGACATGGCTAGTCGTAAACCCAAAGTGGCACTAACTTACAGGGACAGGCATCCATGACCCAGCATCGAACGTGTCGGTCATCAGCGAGTGAATCCAGGCTGTAGCACTGGGCTAGCAGGACTCCGGAGAACCGGGCTGTAGCGGGCTAACAGGACTCCGGTATTCATCGCGTGACATTTCCCCGAAGGGACAGACACAGGAACGAAGAAGGACACATGCCGGCCAGCCTAAGTGTTCCGGAGCAGTAGCAAGCTACCATGGCTCGGTGGAAACACTAGGAGACATTTCCCGGTAAGAGAGGCTACTAAAGATAAACAACTAGATAGTCAGATCCCACACATACCAAGCATTTCAAAACATACACACAATATGCTCGATATGTGCAATACAACATGGCATCACAACATGACTCTACGACTCAAGTATTTATTCAATAGGCTCCGAGGAGCGAGATATTACAAACATGGGTCTCATGACCCAACAATCAGAGCATACAAGTCAAAGCACATGCGGAAGCTTAACATGTCTGAGTACAGACAACTATAAATGAAAAAGGCTGAGAAGCCTGACTATCTACCAGATCCTGCCGAGGGCACAAGATCGTAGCTGAGGTAACAAGCTAAACGTCGAAGACCACGCGGAATTACTAGTGAGACTGAAGTCTCTCTGCAAAAACATAAAATAGGCAAACGTGAGTACAAATGTACCCAGCAAGACTTACATCAGAACTATCTACATATGCATCATTATCAACAAGGGGATGGTGGGTTTAACTGCAGCAAGCCAGCTTTGACTCGGTGGCTATCCTGAACTACGACTGCAAGTAACTCTTTTGAGGTGGCGCACACGAGTCCACATATTCACCATATCAATACACCACTATGGATCCGCTCCCGTCTCCCTACGAGAACGCCATCCATAGCACTCACGCTTATCTTGCGTATTTTAGAGTATCCACTTTCACTTGTCTATGAACTATGCAAGGGGTCCAAGTTTCCATATCTGAGGAATCCGGCTATTCGAATAGATGATGTTAACCCTGCAGGGGTGTACTTCTTCACACACGCTTTCGCCACTTATCGCCCTGTACACGTCATGTACCTCGGCAACCTTCAAGCGGAAGCCGGGCGAGGGAGTCGGCCACGACCTGACTAACCGAACAAGTCTCTAGTCCAGGTTTATCGCCTATTCGGGTTCCATCCGCAAGGAGATCCGGCCGGGGTGTCGCTTACGGCCCCAAACGATGTGTGCAGGGTTCCCAAGCCCACCAACCGGGTGCCACTTGGTACACCGGGCCACTGTGCCTAGTCTGTCCCAAGCCCACCTGTACCGGGTGCCACTTGGTAGACTACTAACACTACCTACAAACACCAGAAACTAGTTGCAACTCCTGGACAGAGATCATGTTGATTAATAAGTCGAGAGGGGTCGAGTTACCGGAACCCAATGTGTGGTAGTAACTGGTCATGGATCACAAACACAGAACTCAGTTCCTGAGGACGGCTGCAATGAGACAACCCACCATGTACTCCTACATGGCCTCTCACCGCTACCTTTACCAAATCGTGTTCACACACTTAGCTCACCACAGTAGGACATGTTCACACGCCTCTGATTCATCCCCGATGAATCAGACCTGACTCAACTCTAAGCAGTAGCAGGCATGACAAACAAGCATGAATGAGTAGGCACATCAGGGCTCAAACAACTCCTACTCATGCTAGTGGGTTTCATCTATTTACTGTGGCAATGACAGGTCATGCAAAGGATAAAGGGTTCAGCTACCGCAGCAAGTATCAAATAAGTCGTTGTTGTCCTAATGCAGTAAAAGAGAGCAGGAGCGAGAGAGTGGGATTTTATCGGAATGAACAAGGGGGTTTTGCTTGCCTGGCACTTCTGAAGATAATATAGCTCTTCATCAGTGTCATCGATCACATCGTCGGTACACGTCTATCGAGAGGGGACAATTACCGGCAAAAACAGAAAAACACGATCAATGCAATGCACAATATGATGCATGCTATGACATGGCAATATGAATGTGTTTTGGGCTAATGCACCTAAAACCAGATTAAATGAAGTTGGTTTGAATCCAAGATTCAAATTCAAACTCCATATGTGGTTATTTAAATGTCATTCACTTCATTTGTCCTAAACAGTAGTGATAAGTTGTTCTAACATGCATGAAAATGGTACAGATGGATTCCTTGAATTTTTCTGATAATTTTTCATATATAAATTATTTAATTTGGAGTTACGGTTGAATTTCTATGATTTATTGAAGTTTTAGCTATTTTCTGGAATTTCCTGATTATTTTTAAATCCAGAAAATACTTATTGCGTCAGCCCCACGTCACTGTGACGTCAGCAGAGTCAACTGGGCGCCCCAGGTCAAACCTGACCAGTGGGGCCCACTGGTCAGTGACTAGTGCTGGTTAGTGACAATGACAGGTGGGACCAGGTCAACAGCCACGTCAGCTTGGTCAAAGCTGACGTGTGGGCCCATGGTGGTTAGATTAAAACTTAACAGAAAAAGATAAGGATTAAATAAGGGCGTGGGGCCCATACGTCAGCGGCTCTGGGAGGTTAGCTGGCCGTGATTAGTGCTAATCACGCGGCCACGTCGGCTAGTGACGCCGGCGACCATGGCGACGGCGGGACCTCGCCGGAGTTTCTCGGGATGGCGCTACAGCCCGCGGCTGGTCGCGCTGAGGGCACCAAGAGGGAGCCCATGCTCCCGCACATCTAGTGGCGCATGCAGCTGGGCACAGGGAGGCCGGGGTTCACCGGAAACGGGCTCCTGGAGGCGGCCGGAGTTCGGCCATGTGCGGGGTTGGGGCTGCGGCGCGCTAAGGGAGAAGCTGATGGTCCAGACGGCATCCGTGGGCCACCAGAAGCGCGCTGGTGCCACGGGTTCGAGCAGAGGGGCTCAGGTCAGGAGAGCTACGCGGCCATGGCGGACGGCGGTGCTCGGGAATGTGGGCGGGGGCGCTACGGCACGGGAATGAGCAAAACGAAGGAGGGGAAACGGAGTGGAGCTCACAGCGAGTTCGTCGGCGGTCTCGTTGGGCTCGGGGACGGGTTGTGGACGACATTTCGGCGACGGAGATCGGCGGTGCCCGAGGTTGAAGATGATGTCAATGGCGGCGATACGGCGCGTCCCCGGTTGCTTGGCTCGTCGAGGAGGCGTAGAAGGAGAAGGTGGGGCTCTCGGGCACGTCAGAGGGGTGAGGGGGAGGCGGTGGCCGCGGCAGCAGCAAGCGGCGGCGACGGGCTCCGCTCGGTGAGGAGAACAGAGGAGGGGGGGAAGAGTGTTCGGGGAAGAGAGAGGGAGCAGCGAGGGAGGAAGAGGAGCGAGGGGACACGAGGCGTCGTCGTGGCGTCGCTAGGGAGGCCGAGGAAGCAGGAGGTGGCCGGGGCATCGTCAGCGCTCGCCACCGAGCAGCTTCGGTGCGAGGAGAGGAAGACGACAGGAGAAGGGGGGCCAGGTGGGCTGGGCCGCGCAGGTGGGCTGCACAGTGTTGGGCTGTGGGTGGGCTGCCAGGTAAGCTGAGGTAAGTTCTCTCTCTGCTTTTATTTACTGTTTTCTATTTTTGTTCTGTTTTATTTAATTGGCACTGAATTTTAATTCAAACAGAATTTGAAAACAGTGCCAAAACTCCCCTGGATATTTTTAAGTCACTTAATGGACTTCTCCACACATAAAAAAAATATCTCAGGTCATTTGAAAATATATTCATTATATATTATGAATATAACTCCAAATTCAAATAAAATATTGATTTAAAATCAGAGCCCAATAATTCCTTAGAAATGTCCCAAAATTTTGGTTTGATTTATAACTCTTGCCAAAATTGTCAGAGCTATTTCTAGGGCATTTTGGATTTACTGATTGCAATTTTAGGGTTTCTTGCCCCTCTTTATTTAGGGTTTTGAGGCTTCCAATTTCCCTCAGTTCAAATTTCAGAATTTAAACATGATGCACACACCAGGCAGCACCAGAAGCTAGGGATGTGACAACTCTCTTGCTACAAGAATTTGATTTGCATATTGTTGATAGAAAGGGAGCTGAGAACGTCGTTGCAGACAACTTGTCTAGATTAGAGAATGTCCTTGATGACCCACTACCTATTGATGATAGCTTTCTTGATGAACAACTAGCTGTCATAAATGCTTCTTGTACTGCTCCTTGGTATGCTGATTATGCTAATTACATTGTTGCTAAATTTATACCACCTAGTTTCACATACCGACAAAAGAAAAAGTTTTTCTATGATTTAACACATTACTTCTGGGATGACCCACACCTTTATAAAGAAGGAGTAGATGGTGTTATTAGACGTTGTGCACCTGAGCATGAATAGGAACAGATCCTACGCAAGTGTCACTCCGAGGCTTATGAAGGACACCATGCTGGAGACAGACCTGCACATAAGGTATTGCAATCCAGTTTTTATTGGCCTACTCTCTTCAAGGATGCCCATAAATTTATTTTGTCTTGTGATGAATGTCAAAGAATTGGTAATATTAGTAGACGTCAAGAAATGCCTATGAATTATTCACTTGTTATTGAACCATTTGATGTTTGGGGCTTTAATTATATTGGACCTTTTCCATCCTCTAATGGGCATACACATATTTTAGTTGCTTTTGATTACATTACTAAGTGAGTATATGTTATTCCAACTAGTAGTGCTGATCATAACACCTCTATTAAGATGCTTAAAGAAGTTATTTTTCCTAGGTTTGGAGTCCCTAGATATTTAATGACTGATGGTGGTTCACATTTTATTCATGGTACCTTTCTTAAAATGCTTGCTAAGTATGATGTTAATCATAGAATTGCATCTCCATACCATCCACAGTCTAGTGGTCAAGTAGAGTGAGTAATAGAGAGATTAAATTAATTTTGAAAAGACTGTTAATAGATCTAGAAAGAATTGGTCCAAGAAACTTGATGATGCATTATGGGCTTATAGGACTGCATATAAAAATCCTGTGGGTATGTCTCTGTATAAAATGGTTTATGGAAAAGCATGTCACTTACCTCTTGAACTAGAACATAAGGCATATTGGGCCATTAAAGAGCTCAATTATGATTTAAAACTTGCCGGTGAGAAGAGGCTTTTTGACATTAGCTCATTTGATGAATGGAGAACCCAGGCCTATGAGAATGCCAAACTGTTTAAGGAAAAAGTTAAAAGATGGCATGACAAAAGGATACAAAAACGTGAGTTTAATGTAGGTGATTATGTATTGTTATACAACTCTCTTTTAAGATTTTTTGCTGGCAAACTCCTCTCAAAATGGGAAGGTCCTTACGTCATTGAGGATGTCTATTGTTCCGGTGCCATAAAAATCAACAACTTCGAAGGAACAAATCCGAGGGTGGTGAACGTCCAAAGAATCAAACATTATATCTCATGTAATCCCATAAATGTTGATACTAATGTTATTGAAATCGTAACGCCAGAGGAATACATAAGGGACACTTTCCAGAACGTTTTAGACTCCGAAAAGGAATAGGTATGACGTACGGTAAGTAAACGGACTCCAAAACAGTTATAATAGCAATTTTTGTCCGTTCTGGAATATCTAAGAAAATAGGAAATTGAGAAGCAGTCTGAAAAGGACACGAGGCGTCCACGAGGGTGGAGGGCGCGCCCTACCCCCCCTGGGCGCGCCCCCTGCCTCATGGGCACCTCATGTGCTCTCCGGACTCCGTTTTCTTGCATGATACTTCTTTTGGTCGGTAAAAATTCATTATATAATCTCCCGAAGGTTTTGACCACCGTATCACGCAAATATCCTCTGTCTTTGTTTCAAGCTGTTTCCGCTATAGATTACAGCAATATGACATCCCAAGATTCGGAGGGAGAAAGCTATGTGGCTGATTACATTGCAGATCATAAGGTCTACGGGGACATGGAGCATTGTGGTTGGACCACGGAGGAAGAAGAACACTATCAGCCTAGGGTAAAGGAGGAGACGAGCTCAGGTGAAGATGAAGTCACATTACCTCAACCTGGGGACATGCATGTGGAGTTCAAAAAGTCAAGCCTCCCCGATAGAGCAAATAAACCTAAGATCGAGTTTATCCCTTTTCGCCTCATGCAGGAGAGCAAATAGGAACTATGCAAAAGGGTATTAAGCCTTGAGCGGGAGATCGATGACCTAAGGGAGCAAAATTCTATCCTCAAGCGCAAATTAAGGAAGAAGCACGCACCATCAACAACTCCATCATCACCACCTCTGAGGAAGGAGACATAAACACATGGGTATGGGCACTCCCCTTGGCAACTGCCAAGCTTGGGGGAGTGCCCCGGTATCGTATCACCATCACACTTTTATATTTACCATTTTTCTTAGTTCGATCCTTTTGGTAATATCTTGATCTAGTAGAATAAAGTTTTAGTATGATCTAGTTTTGAGTTTTGCTTTATGATCCTTCTATGTAATCGAGTCCATGAGCTATATATAATAATGATTAGTGTTGAGTCAAGGGCTTGATTATCTTGCTATGATCTTGAGGGAATAAAATAAAAGAGAAAGAATGAAAATAACTAAAGAGATCATATGGATCTTATGGATAGTAATGACTTCACATATAAAGAGTATGTTGAATAAAATTTGTTGAAAGTTGACAAGCATAGTTTTGGTCATCGTTGCAACTAATAGGAAGTGATAAAGAAACAGAGGTTTTCACATATAAATATAATATCTTGGACATTTTTTATGATTGTGAGCACTCATTAAAATATGACATGCTAAAGAGTTGATGTTCGACAAGGAAGACAATGTAATGGGTTATGTTTTCTTACATCTGAAATAAATTATATTCTCATGGATCATCCTACATGTTGAGCTTGCCTTTTCCTCTCATGCTAGCCAAATTCTTTGCACCAAGTAGAGATACTACTTGTGCTTCCAAATATCCTTAAACCTAGTTCTGCCATGAGAGTCCACCATATCTACCTATGGATTGAGTAAGATCACTCAAGTAAGTTGTCATCGTTGCAAGCAATAAAAATTTCTCTCTAAATATGTATGACTTATTAGTGTGGAAAAATAAGCTTTATACGATCTTGTGATGTGGAAGAAATAAAAGCGACGGACTACATAATAAAGGTCCATATCACAAGTGACAATATAAAGTGACGTTATTTCGCATTAAGATTTTGTGCATCCAACCATAAAAGCACATGAAAACCTCTGCTTCCCTCTACAGTGGGCCTATCTTTTATTCTTGTCTTATACTTCATATAAGAGTCATGGTGATCTTCACCTCTCCTTTTTACATTTTATCCTTTGGCAAGCACAATTTGTTAGAAAGATCCTGATATATATAGCTAATTGGATGTGAGTTTTCATGAACTATTATTGTTGACATTACCCTTGAGGTAAAAGGTTGGGAGGCAAAAACTATAAGCCCCTATCTTTCTCTATGTCCGACTAAAACTTCATAACCATAAATATTGCGTGAGTGTTAGCAATTGTGAAAGACTTAATGATGGTTGAGTATGTGGACTTGCTGAAAAGCTCTTATTGACTCTTTCCTATGTTATGATAAATTTCAATTGCTTCAATGACTGAGATTATAGTTTGTTAGTTTTCAATGAAGTTTCTGAGTCGAACTTGAAACTGTGAATGAACTGTTACTTTAGCATAAGAGAACATATGACAATATATGTATATGTTGCTGTTCTAACAATGATCATGATGCCCTCATGTCCGTATTTTATTTTATCGACACCTCTATCTCTAAACATGTGGACATATTTTTCGATCTCAGCTTTCGCTTGAGGACAAGCAAGGTCTAAGCTTGGGGGAGTTGATACGTCCATTTTGCATCATGCTTTCATATCGATATTTATTGCATTATGGGTTGTCATTACACATTATATTACAATACTTATGCCTATTCTCTCTTATTTTACAAGGTTTACATGAGGAGGGGGAATGCCGGCAGCGGGAATTCTAGGCTGGAAAAGGAGCAAATATTAGAGACCTATTCTGCACAACTCCAAAAGTCCTAAAACTTCACGGGAGAACGTTTCAAAATATATAAAAAATATTGGGAGAAAGAAGTACCAGAGGGGGGCCACCCACCGTCCACATGGGTGGGGGCGCGCCCTACCCCTTGGGCGCGCCCCCTGCCTCGTGGGCCCCATGGCAGCCCTCTAATGCCCATCTTTGGCTATATGAGGTCTTTCGTCAAGGAAAAAAATCATAAGCTAGCTCACGGGACAAAACTCCACCGCCACGAGGCGGAACCTTGGCAGAACCAATCTAGGGCTCTGGCGGAGCTGTTCTGCCGGGAAAACTTCCCTTCGGGAGGGGGAAATCATCACCATTGTCATCACCATCGATCCTCTCAGCGGGATGGGATCAATCTCCATCAACATCTTCACCAGCACCATCTCATCTCGAACCCTAGTTCATCTCTTGTATCCAATCTTTGTCCCAAAACCTCTGATTGGTACCCGTGGGTTGCTAGTAGTGTTGATTACTCCATGTAGTTGATGCTAGTTGGTTTATTCGGTGGAAGATCATATTTTCAGATCCTTTATGCATATTAATACTCCTCTGATTATAAAGATGAATATGATTTGTGAGTAGTTACGTTTGTTCCTGAGGACATGTGAGAAGTCTTGCTATAAGTAGTCATGTGAATTTGGTATTCGTTCGATATTTTGATGAGATGTATGTTGTCTCTCCTGTAGCGGTGTCATGTGAATGTCGACTACATGACACTTCACCATTGTTTGGGTGTAGGGGAAGGAATTGGGAAGTAATAAGTACATGACGGTTTGCTAGAGTGACAGAAGCTTAAACCCTAGTTTATGAGTTGTTTCGTAAGGGGTTGATTTGGTTAGGTTTACATTAATACTTCTTTTGTAGTTGTGGATGCTTGCAATAGGGGTTAATAATAAGTGGGATGCTTGTCCAAGGAAGGGCAGTACCCAAGCACCGGTCCACCCACATATCAAGTTATCAAAGTACCAAACGCGAATCATATGAGCGTGATGAAAACTAGCTTGACGATAATTCCCATGTGTTCTCGGGAGCGTTTTCCTTTATATAAGAGTTTGTCCAAGCTTGTCCTCTGCTACAAAAAGGATTGGGCCATCTTGCTACACCTTATTTACTTTATTTACTTGTTACCCATTACAAATTACCTTATCAAAAACTATATGATACCGATAATTACAATGCTTGCAGAGAATACCTTACTGAAAACTGCTTATCATTTCCTTCTGCTCCTCGTTGGGTTCGGCACTGTAACTTATCGAAAGGACTACGATAGATCCCCTATACTTGTGGGTCATCAACTATGCATATAAAATGGCATGCCGGCCATTTGCACGCTCTGGAGCGCGCTACAGTGCACTCCCGCACTGTAGCCGCCCTATGCCCAACGCCCTCGGCAACCTCGAGTCTCCCCAGCGTGCCCAACAAGGTGCCTCGACGTCCACGACATGCTCCACCTCTGTCCCCTTCCTCCTCCTCCCTCCTGCTGCCCGTGCTCGCATGTGCGTCGGCCACCTGAGAGCTCCAATGGCTGAGCTCACACGCACGATGCTCTAGCCCTCCCCTGCTCCTTCTCTTCTTCCCCCTGGTCGTAGACCACTCCCACAAGGACCCTAAACACGCACAAGCGAGACCCTGTGACGTCCAGCAACGGCTACCAGCTCGCCGACGCACGATCCACGATGCACCTAGCCCCCCTCTATTTATGCCTCCCCGAGCTCTTCTCTCCTCACCACTCGCCCTCTACGGCACCAAATTAGCCCCCTGGTCCACCCACTCCCCTCTAGGAGCACCCGAGCTCGAGATCAAGCTCGAGCTCCGCCGCCTCGGGTCACCGTCAATCTAGAGGTACGGGCCCTCTCCGCTCCCACTCTTGCTCGATCTGGAGTCGTAGGAGCCCACTGATCATTTCCCCTCTGTCTTCCGCATCGATTGCAGGCCGAACGGAGTAGTCCATCCACCTATCGAGGCTCCGCCGCCCTGCTTCCTTGTCGCCGGCGAACCAGGCCACCCCGGCGACCAACTCCACCTCCATCGGAACGGCGGCACCTCCCTAAGGTCAATGGTACCATCCATGCATCCATCCATGCCCTATATCACCGCTGGCGAGCTCGCCGTCACCTCTGGACGGAGGTAGACGACGACGGTCGTGGGCCCGGTCCGTCAGCATCACGTCCTAATGGGTGGGACCCACCCGTAAGGTTTAAACACACACGCGCGCGCGCACCAGTTCACCCGTCGACTGGAGGCATATTTCCCAAATACGCCTTCGACGTGGCAGCCTTGCGCGGGCTGAATCTCCTCTGGGCCTGCCGCACTGCCTTACTGGCCCAGTGGCACAGTGCCATTTCCCTTTTTGTTTTCTGTCTGTTTTCTAAAAACTCCACAGGATAATTTTTTATCCAAATGCAATAATTCCAACTCCTATATTCCTCTAAAAACCCCACTTATTTAATGGCATAACTTTGTGGCATATCCATCAAACTTTTCTGTACTGTTCAAATTTAAATTCAAATTTGAACAATTAAATCCCTGTTTGAAAATCCCTTACTCTTTACCTTTAGCTCCAAATCCAAAACTAAGAATTTTCCCCTTCTTAGTTTTCCTCGTAGTATTTAACAAAAATAAGTTGACACTTTTTTGAGCACTTTGGTTTTTCTGTTTTGCTATTGCCTTATTTTACCATTATTTATTTTGTGACGAATAGATCCTGTATTTGACGAAGTAGTTAGGGAAGAAGAAGGATAATGACTTGAAGATGTTAAAGACCAAGCCAACGAAGGCAAGCAGCCCTTTGACCATGACACCCCTCTTATTTGTCAGTACCCTCTTTCCGATTGCATGATAGTGAAAAGTGATGGTGATAAACTTGTTACGAACCACTAAATGATGCATGCCCATAGTCATAGCTCTACCTGGTGCATGGAGGAACTATGTCAAAATATTAATCATTGATTCATAAATGTTGCATGCATTCCATGAGCACATCATGGTTGCATTCTTTCGAAAACCCCATCGGGTGACCCTAATGCCCGAGGATGATGTTGGACTAAGGTTACCGCTTGAGGAAGAAGTGGTGTACCAGAGAAAGCATTTGGTGTGAGAGTACAATAATGGATTAGATTTAGGTGTGTTTACCGTTCCAACCAAACATGTGCAACCACTCTACCCCTTATGGGACAGGGCGTTATTCATTACCTAGGTCGATACTAGCATGGTGCCCACCTTACTAGTGATGGGGGTGACATGAGGTCACTCTCGGGACGGGGTCGTGCTCGGAAAGGCGGCCATGACTGTTTTCACAGGGCACCAGACACACCGTTGGTCCCTTCATGTATACGTGATAATATGCAAAGGGCAGAGTCCCACGATCCTTGCTTATACACGAGGGCCATGTACCAATGAGTGGACCCTATGTTAGTGTCGTATAGGGAAAGATAATGATCGGGTGCTTCCCCCGAGTACTTGAGGTACTACGGGATCATGGATGACACGAAAGCTTCCCGGATCTTGTGGGTAAAGTGCAAAACCTCTGCTGAGTGTCAAACTATTCGAATAGCCGTGTCCATGGTCATGGATAGTTGGCTGGTGCTACTTAAACTATGTCCAGAAAATTTACAAACTTGGTACATGTGTGTATGATTGAGAACCATTTGAGTCAAGGCAATGGACTTGGCAGGTAGAATGATCTAGCATTGATACAAACTCTATTATGTTGATATTTATAACCTGTTCGCATGGTTACAAGAGTTCGTTGAAGCATATTTGACAAGATGGTAGGTCATTCCAACTAGCTTGATGCTATGTTGCTTACTTGTTGTTACACCATGCATTGTTACTTTGATCCAAAACATGGGTTGCTTGTGGGTACATTCAGGGTACTCATTGGCTTGCCATTGGTTATTTAATTGGCCAGTCATGGAAGAACAGGAGTTCGAAGAAGAATTCTTTGGAGACGAACATGCGAACTAGGACGCTTTCCCAGTCAGAATGCCCGTAGGTTTAAGGCAGATGGCATGGGTTCTACTTATCAACGAAGATTTCCGCTACTTATACACGAGGGTCGTGTACCAATGAGTGTACACTATGTTAATTTAGAAAAACTTTTGCATTATTTGGCTTTTTATTTGAGTTGGTTTTCTCTTTGTGATTTTCAAGTGCTCTTTAAAGTCAACACAACTCCTTCTATACTTCATCTCCTTGCCCCAAAATTCTTCCCAATGATCATGCCATGTGCATAGTGCAATATAGTATTTTCTTACAAAAATAATTTGGCCAAATAGTATTTTCTAAATTTAGTTTTCCAAACACTACAAGTACTTGATTTGGGGTATGAAAAATCTTTCACAGAGTATATTTGACTCCTATTAGGGATAGGACTCCCATAAACCACAAATTATAATTTCAAAAGTTATTTTTCCTATTTTATTTAAAGGCTTTTTCTTAGGGCCAGAAATAGTCTTTAATAGGCTAAAATTATTTAAATATTTAAAAAATATTTGAGAAAATTTAGGGAAACTCATAGGACATATATTGTCCACATATAAGAGTTTCAACACATGGTCATGTTCAAAATATTGGGAAAAACCCTCCAAAACCATTTCTATCCATTTCAAGTATTTGAAATATTTCTACAGGAAATATTTTCAAATAAATCTAGGAAAATTCTAGCGAGTCACATATTCATAATGTGATGATCTTGCAAAAGTTTCATCTCAATCCAAATCATTTTGGTTCACAAAAGTGCCCCAAAACCCTCTCTGTCCAGATCCAAGTTTGAACAAACTCTACATTGCCAACTTATTCCAAATGACCCTAAACTTTGTGGACATGCTCAAAACCCCAAATTATGACACTACACCAAGTGGTGCATCAAGGGTAATGGTTTTGCCTGACTAGATCTTGGTAAATGCATTTCTGTGAATTTCTAGGGTTTACAAAAGTTGCATTTGCAACATTACCCAAATGAACTCAAATTTGGTGGAACACCCTATTTCTATCTTCCATTCCATCCTGTTAAGTCTCATGTCAAGTGTAATTCATTTTCTTGCCCAAACCAGCAACAAAAACTTCCTGCCAATTTTCCAAAAGCATAACTTTGACCTCTTCCACTAATCTCCATGTGCTAAACTTTTTACCATAGCTACTCCTGACCCTCTTCGACCTCCAGTAACTCTCCCTTGGCCACAACTCAATTATTGAGGGGTGAAACCTCCTCATTTACCCGTTTGGACAGCCACAACACCCTTCTCTCTTACCCCTCCTCTCTCACCAGAGCCCCTCCAGAGCATCCAAGGCTCCCTCTCCTTTCTTTACTCTCTCCCACACCCGCTAGACACCAATGGACGTGCTCACTGTGCATACAAAATGGCAAGCCGACCATTTGCATGCTCTGGAGTGCGCTACAGTGCACTCCCACACTGTAGCTGCCCTCTACCCAATGCCTTCGGCCACCTCGGGCGTCCCCAATGCACCCGATGAGGTGCCTTGACGTCACAGACACGCTACACCTGTGTCCCCCTGCTCCTTCTCCCTCCTGCTGCCCCTCCTCGCACGTGCGCCGGATGCCCGAGAGCTCCAATGGTCGAGCTCACATGCCCGATGCTCTAGCCCTCCCCTGCTCCTTCTCTTCTTCCCCCTGGTCGTAGACCACTCACACAAGGACCCCAAACACGCACAAGTGAGCCCCCGTGGCCTCTAGAAATGGCTACCAGCTCGCCGGCGCATGAGCCACGGTGCACCTCGCCCCCCTCCATTTAAGCCTCCCCGAGCTCTCCTCTCCTCACCACTCACCCTCTGCAGCACCAAATTAGCCCCTGGTCCACCCACTCATCTCCAAGAGCACCCAAGCTCGAGATCGAGCTCGAGCTCCGCCGCCTCGGGTCGCCGTCGATCCAGAGGTACGGGCCCTCTCCGCCCCCACTCATGCTCGATCTGGTGCCGTAGGAGCCCACTGATCATTTTGCCTCCCTCTTCCGCACCGATTGCAGGCCGAACGGAGTAGTCCATCCACCTCCCGACACGCCGCAGCCCTGCTTCCGGCGACCAACTCCACCTCCATCCAAATGGCGGCGCCTCCCTAAGATCAACGGTACCACCCATGCATCCATCCATGCCCTATATCGCCGCCGGTGAGCTCGCCGTCTCCTTTGTACGGAGGTAGACGACGACGGCCGTGGGACCTGTCCGTTAGCCTCACGTCCTGACGGGTGGGACCCACCCGACAGGTTTAAACACACACACGCGTGTACCTATTCGCCCGTCGGCTGGAGGCGTATTTCCCAAATACGCCTTCAACGTGGTAGCCTCGCACGGGCTGAATCTCCTATGGGCCTGCTGCACTGTGGCCTTACTGGCCAGTGGCATAGTGCCATTTCCCTTTTTCTTTTCTGTCTGTTTTTGAAAAATTCCACAGGATAAAATATGTATCGAAATGCAATAATTCCAACTCCCATATTCCTCTAAGAACCGCACTTTTTTAATGGTATAACTTTGAGGCATATCCATCATATTTTTCTGTACTGTTCAAATTTGAACAATTAAATCCATGTTTGAAAATCCCGTACTCTTTACCTTTACCTCCAAATCCAAAACTAAGAATTTCCCCCTTCTTAGTTTTCCTCCTAGTATTTAACAAAAATAACTTGGCATTTTTCTGAGCACTTTGGTTTTTCTGTTTTGCTATTGCCTTATTTTCTCGTTATTTCTTTTGCGATGAATAGACCCTGTATTTGACGAAGTAGTTGGGGAAGAAGAAGGAGAAGGACTTGAAGACGTTGAAGACCAAGCCAACCAAGGCAAGCAGCCCTTTGACCAGGACACCCCTCTTATTTGTTGGTATCCTCTTTCCGATTGCATGATAGTGAAAAGTGACGGTGATAAACTTGTTACGAATCACTAAATGATGCATGCACATACTCATAGCTCTACCTAGTGCATGGAGGAACTATGTCAAAAGATTAATCATTGATGCATAAATGTTTCATGTATGCCATGAGCACCTTGTGGTTGCATTCATTTGAAATCCCCATCGGGTGCCCCTAATGCCCAAGGGTGATGTTGGACTAAGGTTACCACTTGAGGAAGAAGTGGTGTACCAGAGAAAGCATTTGGTGTGAGAGTAAAATTATGGATTAGATTTAGGTGTGTTTACCGTCCCAACCAATCATGTGCAACCACTCTACCTGTTGGGGATATTACTACCAGTATGACCCGCCCAGGAGGGGTCGGGTCAACCCTAATGGCCGGTTACATAAGAAGCCCAATATACATTCAAGATGATAGTTTATTAAACATATAGAAGGCCCAAAGGCCTGGGGCCGGCTTAAGGCCCGATATTGTAAACTGCCATATGTAAGGAAAGACTTGTAAAGAAAGGCATGTAAAGGAAGTCACCGAGCCTGACACGGTTATGAGCCGGTCGGGACTCTGTACGCGACCAGGCGTCAACCCATGTATATAAGGGGACGACCCGGTGGCGGCTTAGGTGAAGAAACAACCAAATCGATAACCAAGCCGGCGAATTGAGCCCCTTGGAGATTGAAACTTAAGCAATACCAATCCCAACTAGACGTAGGCTTTTACCTTCATCGTAAGGGGCCGAACTAGTATAAAAACTCTCTCGTGCGTCCCTTGTCCCAATTAACCCCTTTAAGCTTCCTAGTGTGATGGCCCTACGACTAAGTCCTTGCTCTAGGACATCTACCGTGTCAACTCCATGGTAGTTGGCGCCCACCGTGGGGCCAGCGCACGGTGGATTTGAGTTCTTGAAGGGCAACTTCGAAGGGCTCAAGGGATACGCTGTGGGCCAGATGACCAATAGTCGTCGCAGCAAGCTCTACATCGACGACAATGGCTGGGGCCTCGAGGCCGCTCAATGGAGTATGGGTATCGTGTCCCCTTCGGCAGAATTCACGTCTTCATCAGCCGGATCGGCGAGTCAGCCCCTGAGCCGGACGTCCACACCAACCTCATCGAAACGGCTCAGCGCGCCAGGATCGCCCGTGTTCAATCTGTCGTGAAACATGCCTTCGTAGGCTGCATCCATGGCAGTGAATACTCTGAAGGATCGATGGAAGGTGGGGAGACGGCCATCTGCTCTGATGCTGCATCATCAACAGGTGAGACGGACTCGTTATACCAACTCCAAGACGGCATGCTCAAGGGCTGTTCCGATGGCAGCAGTGTTCCGGACCCTCTTGAGCCGCCGAATTGGGCCTGAGTCTTCATGGCGGGGACGCGGCCCAGGCAGAATTCTACCGTATCGGCAGCAGCAGCTACTGGATCGGCAGCAGCCGGGTCAGGAGACCTTGCGTGCCCCCGGCTTAGATTCTAATGGACCTCATGGATCGGCTGACGACTCTGTTAACCGCTGCGGTAGAGCCGGCGAATAAAGCCCAGCACGACGCAGAAGTGGCACGTGTGTGGGAGGAGATGGTGCAAGCTAAAGAAAATCTAGCCGCGGAAGAAACCCGGATGGCAGCAGAACGAGCAGCTCTGGACGCTCGTGCTCATCAACTTCAAGCAGAAACTTTCCGGTTCTCGGTGGATCTTAACACATCAAACGAGGTCATGAGGAGGAGGCATCAGAAAACTCAGTCGTGTCTGCCTCTAACACTGGATCCGAGGAACCTGTTCCATACACCCCGGGCTGGGGGGAGCAACCTGCCAGAAGCAAACCGGGTCACGACACCCAGTGCACCAGTTCAGCCATGCGCCACGGAGCCACCTCGCATAAATACATCTCCTCCTCGTTATGGATTAACACCTCCGGGTCACTTCTCCAACCCTCTAGAAAACCTCATTGCAGCGTCGGATCGTTTGGTGGCTCTCCCAATGGAAGGCGACTCGCCAGCAGCAATTGAAACCCGGAGGATAAGAGAACTACTTCAGACAGCTCTGGCCCAGCAGGAGGCATACTCTTATAGTCGAGATAGGATTCATTCAACTCCTCGCCCAAGCCGGAGCCCGAGTTACAGTAGGCACATGGAGTCCGCAGAGATGTCAAGTAATGCTCAACACCACAACCGGCCATATAGGCATGAACCGGTGCAGGCTGGAGCCCATAACTTGGCGAATCAAGAGAGGATTCGTCAAGGGGCGGAACGAGCAGCTCAAATAGCGGCAGAGCAGGCGGCTCACCAGACCTTTCCGGCTTATCCAGCAACCTCGATTGAGGCAGGAGTGGCCACAAGAAACCGGAGGCGTGCCTTGCTTGGTACCAGACATAAGCAATGAGCGGTTGCCAAAGGATTTCAAGGGGCATCGTAAGGTGCCTAATTACATGGCTGACCTGCAGCCGGGGGCTTGGATTGAGAGTTATGAAATGGCAATGGAACTATTAGAGGTTAGCGATGCCGCAATGGCCAAGTATTTTTCCATGATGTTGGATGGAGTAGCTCGGACTTGGTTGAAGGGATTGCCACCCAATTCTATCGGCTCATGGGCAAAGTTGAAGGCGCAGTTCATCCAGAACTTTAAGGACACATGTAAGCAGGCAATGTCGATTGTGGACCTGACCAATTTCAAGCAAGAGGATGGTGAATCTACAACCCATTGGGTGCGCCGGGTCAAGGAGATAATACATTCATCTGATAAGATGGATGCTGGCTCAACAGTTTTGATGTTGGAGAAAAATTGTCGTTTTGAACCTCTGAGGCAGTAGCTGGGGCAGCTTAAATGTGATTGCAATGACATGGGAACGTTGATGGCGGCTCTTGTCAAGTATGCCGATTCTGATACCACCAAGGACCCGGTGTCTGACGAAGAAAAGGCAACAAAGGGAAAGAAGAACGACAACGGCAAGGGTCAGCAGCATAACCCGGCGAATCAGGGAGGTAATAAATGTAAGGCTAATGAGTTTGTTGCTAATACTAATGCGCAGGGTGGTAATCAGCGGCGCAAGGGCAGACAACCCCCTCGATCGGGCGGGTCAGGCCCCACCCTTGAGCAGTTGTTGAATGAACCTTGTGCAAAACACGGTACCCGGGAGAAACCAGCCACCCACTTGTGGAAGGATTGCACAATCATGAAAGCATTTAAAAATTCAAATGCATTTGATGGGGGTCACGGCCCAGGTGGCAGTTCAGGTGGAGGCGGCTTTCAAGGCCCGGGCGCCGGTTCAAGCGGAGGAGGTTTTCACGGTCAGGGTTATCCTGGTCACCAAGGAGGATATAATCAGCAACCCGGCCAAGGGAATCAGCAGCAGCAATCCGATTATTAGAGCAACCCGAAGCAGTTGAGTAGTGGACAGTATCATGTATTTACTACCAATTTATGTAAGAGGGACCAAAAACTTCACAAGAGGGCCGTCAATGCCATTGAGCCGGCAATTCCACGTTATCTACATTGGTCAGAGCAGCCTATTGTGTGCAGCAGAGAGGATCACCCTCCCCGGGTTGATAATCCGGGTCATTTGGCTTTGGTAGTGGCACCTCAAGTTGGTGGATACAAGTTCACTAAGGTACTCGTGGATGGAGGCAGCAGCATCAACTTCCTCTCTATGAGACGTTCCGCTGGATGGGGTTGACGGATAAGAATCTTAAACAATCCAACACTGTTTTTCACGGGGTGGTACCTGGTAAGTCGGCATACCCAGTTGGTAAGATTGAGCTGGAAGTAGCCTTTGGGGATGAGTATCATTCCAGAGCGGAGAAATTAACCTTTGAGGTGGTTAAGATCAAGAGCCCATATCATGCTCTGTTCAGGTGGCCGGCTTATGCCAAGTTCATGGCTCGGCCGTGTTATGTATATTTACAGCTCAAGATGCCGGGTCATAAGGGCACCATTACAGTACATGGGAGCCGGAAGATAGACTTGGAATGCGAAGAAGGTGATGCTGCCTATGCTAAATCTGTTTGTGCAACAGAGGAGTTAAAATTCTACAAGGATCATGTTGACCCGGCAGACATGACGTCATTAAAGAAACCAACAACAGAGCATGAGCCGTAGTTGAAATTCAAATCAGCTAATGACACTAAGATGGTTGACTTTGTACCTGGCGACTCATCCAAATAGTTCATCATCAGCGCAAACTTGGATCCAAAATAGGAAAGCGTGCTCATCGAGTTCATCCGTGAGAATCGGGACATCTTTGCATGGAAACCTTCAGACATGCCGGGTGTCCCGAGGGAACTCACTAAGCACACTCTTAATATCGATCCATAGTTCAAACCTGTCAGACAGTTTCTCCGACGGTTCAGTGAAGAAAGGCACAAGGCCATTGGGGAAGAGGTGGCCCGGCTCTTCGCAGCCGGGTTCATTGTGGAGATCTTTCACCCCGAATGGTTAGCTAACCCAGTGCTTGTACTAAAAAAGAATGGCACCTGGGTATGTGTGTCAATTACATAGATCTGAACAAGGCTTGTCCGGCTGTTCCTTTTTCTCTCCCCCGTATTGATCAGATCATTGATGCTACGGCGGGTTACGCACGGTTGAGTTTCTTAGAGGCTTATTCCGGTTATCATCAGATTATGATGGCAGTCAAGGATCAAGAGAAGACAACTTTTATAACTCCTTTTGGAGCTTTCTGCTATGTGTCTATGCCCTTTGGGCTTAAGAGTGCCCAGGCGACTTACCAGCGGTGTGTGGAAAATTGTCTTCACAATCAAATTGGGCGCAATGTTCATGCTTATGTGGATGACATAGTGGTGAAATCCAGGGAAGAAGAAACCTTGTTCACGGACCTGAAAGAGACTTTTGATAATCTCCGGGTTTACAAAATGATGCTTAACCCGACCAAGTGTGTTTTAGTAGTACCAACCGGCAAGCTCTTGGGTTTTTTGGTGCCTAACCGAGGTATTGAAGCTAACCCGGAGAAAATCAAGACAATTACATCCCTAGCCAAACCAACCTGCGTCAACGATGTTCAGCGGCTGGCGGGTCATGTGGCTGCTTTGAGCTGGTTCATAAGCCGGTTAGGGGAAAAGGCTATGCCTCTGTATCAGTTGATGAAGAAAACATATGTTTTTGTTTGGAGCGATGCTGCGAACGCTGCTTTTGAGGATCTGAAGGCACAGCTGGCTGAGCCGTCGGTCCTGGCTGCTCCAATTGAGAAAGAGCCGCTACTGTTATACGTGGCTGCCAACTCACGGGCTGTTAGTGTGGCTATTGTGGTAGAGTGCAAGGAGGCTGGCAAAGAACATCCGGTTTAGCGGCCGGTTTATTATGTCAGTGAAGTGCTAATTGAGTCTAAGCAACGATATCCACATTGGCAGAAGCTTGTTTATGGGGTGTTTATGGCGAGCCGGAAGCTTAAGCATTACTTTCAGGGACATCCAATCACTATGGTTAGCTCTGCTCCTTTAGGGGATATTATTCAAAATAGAGAAGCCACGGGGCGAGTCGCCAAGTGGGAAATTGAGCTTGGGTCTCATGGGTTGAAGTATGTTCCACGTACTGCAATTAAGTCTCAAGCCCTGGTCGACTTCATCAATGACTGGACAGAGATGTAGATGCCAAAAGAGAAGCCAGACAACACGTATTGGACTATTCATTTTGATGGATCCAGGCAATTGGAAGGCTCGGGGGCTGGAGTCATGCTAACTTCCCCACGGGGTGACAAATTTTTTTATGTGTTGCGGTTGATGTTTCCTTGCACTAACAGCGCAGCAGAGTATGAAGCCTTGCTCCATGGTCTTCGAGTGGCAAAAGAGATGAGCTTGAGCCGGGTCAGATGTCTTGGTGACTCGGATCTAGTGGCTCAATAGGTATCTGGCAAGTGGGATTCCAAGGACCCTCTCATGGCGGCTTATTGCCGAGAGGTTGATGCAGTTGCAGGATATTTTAAAGGTTATCAGGTGGAACACATTAACCATCTAAAGAACAAAGCAGCTGATGCTTTAAGCCGGCTGGGGTCTCAGCGTAAGCCAGTGCCACCTAACACCTTTTTGGATGTTTTGCATAACCCCTTTGTCAAGTTGCCCACAAAAGAAGATTTAGCTGTTCCTGACCCGGAGGCGCAGCTGGTAGCAGCACTTCATGTCATCCCAGATTGGACGGTGCCGTTCTTGGCTTACATGACCTAGGGAGAGTTGCCAGTGGATGATACCCTCGCTCGATAGATAACCCGATGATCTAAGTCCATGACGATTTTGGATGGCGAATTATACTATGGCAGTGTTTCTGGAGCATTTCAGCGGTGTGTTTCCCCCGAAGAAGGTCAAGAAATCCTTCGTGAGATCCATGAAGGCAATTGTGGTCATCACGCCGGGTCAAAATCTTTAGTGGCCAAGGCGTTTCGTCACGGTTTTTACTGGTTGACGGCTCACGCTGATGCAGAAGATCTGGTCAGTAGATGTGATGGATGTCAAAAATTTGCACGACGAGCACATGTGCCGGCTCAAGAGCTCCGGATGATTGCAATCACTTGGACGTTTGCGGTCTGGGGGCTTGACATGGTGGGACCTTTCAAAAGGTCTAAGGATAAAAAGACACATCTCCTGGTGGCAGTTGACAAATTCACCAAGTGGGTTGAGGCGGAGCCTGTGAGTAAATGTGACGCAGCCACGACGGTTCAGTTCATGAAAAAAGTAATTTTCCGTCTCGGGTTTCCATGCAGTATTATCACTGACAATGGCACTAATCTGTCCCAAGGAGCTATGGAGGAATTTTGTCAACGAGAGCACATCCGGCTTGTTGTTTCTTCTGTAGCTCACCCTCAATCCAATGGTCAAGCTGAGAGAGCCAATTAGGAAATTTTGAAAGGGCTCAATCCCCGGATTATGGTTCCTTTACAACGAACGCCAGGTTGTTGGGTAGAGGAATTACCCTCGGTATTATGGAGCATCAATACTACGCCCAATAGGTCTACAGGTTACACACCTTTCTTCATGGTTTATGGAGCAGAAGCAGTATTGCCTAGTGACATCCGTCATGACTCGCCCTGTGTGGTGGCTTATGTTGAAGCTAATAATCAACAAGCCAAACAAGATGCACTTGACTTGTTGGATGAACAAAGAGACTTAGCAGTAGCCCGGTCAGAAATTTATCAACAAGACCTGCGCTGATACCACAACCGCTGGGTCAAGTCCAGGACTTTTCAAGAAGGCGACTTGGTGCTCTGGCTCATCCAGGATCTCTCAGATGCACACAAGTTATCCCCACCTTGGGAAGGACCCTTTGTGGTCAGTAAGAATTTAAACAATGGGTCATATTACCTCATTGACATTCGAGAGCATGCAGACTCACATAAGTCGGAGGAGGAGACCCGCCGACCGTGGAACATTGCTCAACTTCGGCCATACTACACCTGAGCCATCGGCTCTCCTCATGTACATACGTTCACATTGTATATACCATGGTAAGAAATAAAGTAAGAGCACCGGTCTCTTTTCTTTTCAAAAATTATACATCTTTGTTAAAACTTATTTTTCAAATGACTATTAAGGAACTAATCATATTTGAATCAAGTTTACCTTTTGTCCGGCTTATGATTGTATCCGAATCTAGCTGTAATCACATGGTCACTTGGGGGCTTCCTATTCAAACATAGGTCGTATTCGAACCAAAGAGAACATAGCTGTCGTAACCCTCTTGATCGGCTCAAGGCCAAACTCACTTGGGGGCTTGTTGATCGTATCCGAATCATAGCTTAACCCCTCTTGAGTCCGACTTGGATCATATTAGAATCAGGGTGGTTAAAAACCTCTCAAGGTCATTTGGGGGCTTCCTGTTCAAACATAGGTCATATTCGAACCAAAGAGAACATAGCGGTCGATACCCTCTTGATCGGTGCATGCCAAAGCCACTGGGGGCTATATGGTCGTATTCAAACCTTAGCTTAACCCCTTTGGTCTGGTTTACTGGTCGTATTCGAATCAGAAACCCCCAACCTTTTGAATACAAGATTAAAATTATGCTTGCTTTCCTTTTAGTTTGTTGTTCTTTCAATATTACAAATAAATTAGCCAGGTCTTCTTCACCGATTCAATTATTGGACAACACAGCCGCCCGGGTCATTCAAGCCGGCGATTCAAGGATCAAAAGGTATAAGCTACTAAGGTATAATGATCATTGAGTATTAAAAAAGCATTAACTTTTCATAAATATTGACTTATCAAATTCAATCACCCAGATTATTTAAACCTGGGATCTAAAGATCAACAGGGATAAGGTATGGTCATTACTTATACATACTTACCTTATCTTTTATTTGTATTTGTCTCTACTCTTATCGAGGTAAATATATTGGCTCTCCGTTAGGTGTTTAAAACCGCTTGGGTCTAAACCGCCATGCCAGTCTTTTCTTTATATTTACAGGAACAGAGTTCAAACATTGCAGAGACAAGTATTAAACAATGCATGAGCAAGCATTAAACATTGGCATCTGGAAACACAGATTCACATATAAGTATTTTATGCGCGATGGCACAAGCAAACATGCGGTGTTTTAACAGCTAAGTTATTACAAGGCTTTATAAGCCCATGAAGATGATCATTGTCCCTCCCTCACCGGTTCACCATCTTGAGTCTTCTAGAAGTTGGGTTTTGACCAATCAAAGCCGTTCATGGCGACAAATTCGGCTTCATCGTCAATCAGGCTGACCGGGTCAACCTCCAGGGCAAATGTATCTTCTCTCACTGGTGGGATCAAGTCTGTTACTTTATATGAGGGAGGGGCCATCTTCTTATTTTCACTATCAAAACCCGGCTGGTACTTGTCCACATTGGTGTCATCTCCAAGACTAGTCGCCTGAGGCCAAACTTCACGAACGCAGGCTATGAAGTCATCCTGATCATAGGGAGACCCGTCCTCCTTCACGGTAGGATAGCCCCTTGCCATGTCTGCCGGGTCTAGGTCTGGCACCCAAGCCTTGGAGCGGCTTAGGGCAGTCAAAGCTCCGGCTCGTGCGCAGGAGCGTTTTACCTCTTGGAACCTGACAGGAAGGATGGACAGCTTCTTCAGGATGTTGCTGTGCTGGTTAGGTCCTTGATTAGCAGGAGAGATGGCAGCCAGAGCCCGTTGTGCACCGATATACAATTGTTCAACTAAAGTGTATACTACCTTCAGTTTAATCAACGTGTCTTGGCTCAGATTTTTATTTCGCGGACCTGCATATATTTTTAACAGAGTCAGTTGGCGGATTGTACTCTGGTTTGGCAAAAATTATATGAAAGGTCAAATCAGGCAGCTTACCAAAGATAGCAGCGACCATCTGAGACACCCGGCGCTTTAAACCGTTCAGCTCTGTTGAAATTTCTTTCAGAGCTGTTTCGGTTGTCTCAGCTCGTCGGGTCAGAAGTGTTTTCTCATTTTCCCAAACCTTCTCCTTGCCAGCAAAGCTGGTCTTCAAATTTTCCGTTGCAAAAAGGCTCATTTACAGTTTGGAGGTGGAAGATTTGATTTCTGACTCCTGACTCGCTAGTCGGGTCTTTGTGTCCGACAATTGAGAGTTCAATTCAGACAAGGCATTCTGTGAAATGTTCAGATAAGTCAAGACTTGGTTTCAAATTCAAATATCCAAATTCAAGATTCAAGTCTCAAGTACTTTACGAATAAACCACTTGACACTTGGGGGCTAATGTATGCCAAATCAAAATTTTACGACTCTACAATCATATTTAAAGTCCGAAGTCCCTTACAAAGTAAAAGCACTTGGCACTTGGGGGCTAATGTACGCAGTTCAGCAAGTTTATCAAGGTTAAACTGGAGTGTTAAGTACTTTGAAGACGGTTTTAAATTCTAAAGTACTGATTCATTAATGATCAAAATAAACCGGTCCTTGGGGACTATGGGTGAAGTTTTTGTTCTATCAATATCAGGCAAAGATTCAGAGGTAAAAGTCTCGGCCTATATTTTAAGTCTACAGGTTATTCCATTTCTCTCATAATCTGAAGACTTGGGGTCTGAAGGAATATTAGTAAACCGGAAACAACGTACCTCATACTTCAACTGAAGCTGCTTGACCATCTCGATCTCAGACTCACGACTGGAGTGTAGATGACTGAGATAGCCGGATAAGATATCACTGACATTGAGACGGTCATAGTTGGCAACATCAAAGCGAACCTTCTGCCTCTCCAATGCTTCTTCCTTTGCTGTGCACCGAGCCAGCACCGTTGGGTTCCCCAGCTCAACAAAGCGGCTCCCGGTAATTTGAACATCTTGAGCAGGTGGAGACGGCGTGTTGGTTGAGCTTGTCGGCGCAGCTGTAGAAGGATTCATAATGGCTTCGTCAAAAGTCAGCTCATGAGGGTTTGCCTCATTGTCAATAGGCGGGTGTTCTGGAGCGTTAGCCAATGGAGAAGGCTACCTAGCCGGTTCACATGCTAGCACTGGCGGGTCTTCCGCCGGTTTAGCCACCTTCGTCTTCTTAGATTTAGCCTGACCACTAAGGAAAAATATTGCAAGATTGTCAGCATAAAGATACAATTGAGCAACCCGGAAGAAAGGAGGATTTCTGATTACCCAGGAGCAGTCTTGAAAGCCGGAAATTGTGTTTGTGATGAGTCGCCTGAGGAACGAGACACCTCCTGAAAGGATAAAATAAAAGAGTTAAAAGAAATACAAGGAGCAGGATTCATTAAAACGAGTTAAAAACAGTAATAAGTAAACATCGTTCGGGCATTTCTGAGGGGTCTGTTGAAGGAAGACAGCCGGTTCATCTTCAATCCCAACTTCACGGCAGCTTTCATGTTGCTGCTTTTTCAAATGAAAGTTGGGATCCAAGTGAGCTAAGGGGTTAGAAAACCTTACTTTACGGATCACTCGTTGAACTTTGTGTCTTGGTAAGGGCTCTGAGTCAGAGGAAATGATAGTTACCTCTGCTTCCCCTGCCTGACTGGCCCCAGTGTCATCCTGGTAAGGATCACTGTCAATAAGATTGTTAAAAAATTGGCCAAGGGAATCAAGGGCTACCTCCGAGTCAAATGTATCATCAAGTTTCATCAAATCTTCAGCAGTGGTCTTCTTCTTCTTCTTCTTCTTCGATCTCCGGGTCGATTTCTTGGCGTTCATGGCGGCGAGTTTCGCCTTCTTGGCAGCTTCGTGATCATATTTCACTTTCCAAAAGTCAGAGTTGGCCTACAAAGACAAGAGGAAGGATCAGTGATAAACAATACGACTGGACAAAATACAAAGGAAAAAAGAATCAGAATATCCTTACTTCTGGTACCGGGTTAAGTTTATAGAAGGGATTTAACCCAACAACACTGCAATCTTCATACTTCTCATTCACCAGAAGGTTTGACATTGAGACAATATCCTCCTCGGTTAGTTGAACCGGGGAATGATGGAGAGAGTCGTCCGGGTCTCCATCGTATTCGTACATCAATTTTGAACGACGGCTTAATGGGATAATCCGCCATGAGATCCAGCAGTGGGTTAGATCGACTCCGGTTAAACCGTTCCCCAACAAACCGTTGATTCTTCTAATAGATGGAAGCAGCTTCTTGCATTCAGCAACGGTAAGTTTATCTGGCAGTGTGAACTTGGAGTCAAGACGATCGGGGCGGTAACCCGACAGTGGCTTCTCGTTGGCGGGTGAGATGTCCTGACAGTAAAACCAAGTTTGATTCCAGTCTTATGGGTGACTTGGTAAAACTATGAGAGGGAAGACAGCACCCTACCGGCACTGAATTGAGATGCCTCCAAGCTCTAAACTAAGGCATCGTTCTGCCGGTTCAGATAGAAGTATTCTCTAAATAGCTCCACAGTTGGCTCTTGCTGAAGATACACCTCACAGAGCACTTGGAAGTTACAAATATTGGATATGGAATTAGGCCCAATATCTTGAGGATGGAGTTTGAAAAAGTGAAGAACTTCTCTGAAAAACTTTGAACCGGGCGGTGAGAAGCCACGGTTCATGTGGTCAATAAAGACGATCACTTCGCCGTCTTTTGGATTGGGTCGTTCTTCTGCCGGGTCAGGAGCATGATAATACATGATGCTTTTTGAGGGCAGAAACCCAATTAGGAAGAACTCTTTTAAGCAATCCTCAGTTATGGTTGAGGGGACCCAATTGCAGATGCTGGGTGTCTTCGACGGCATGCCGTGCAAGGGATTGAAAAAAGGGGGAAACAACATGCCCATTCAGTTTACGACAAAATTAACAGTTAAAGGTTGAAGATGTAAAACAAGTAACGGCGGATTAACTAAGGGCTAATGATATATAAGGAAAAGAAAGCCAGAGTGGTAAACCGCCATGACTATAGATTTTCTCAGAAAGCAGATTCAGCTAAGTGTTGGCATAAACAAGTTTCACCAAGCTATCATTATTATTTTGGATCAAATGGTTGTCCCAAAAAGAAAATTTTCTAGACCTAAAAATCCAGTACAGATGAGTTCGTCAGCTATAACAAAGCATCTATACAGGAAAAAGGGATCTACTGCTATCAAAAATGAATGCAAAACAACTACCGCGCAAGTTGCATCTCCTTTTTGGATCAAGAGAGGCTGCAGAGGAAGAACTACCAAGAAAGTTCATGAGGAACAGAGAATAACAACAATGAACCCGCAAGCCCTAATGTAGATCTAAAAAGTTTGAGAAAGCAAGACTTACGGATGCGGATTTGCTGCGGAGGGTCGTCGCCGTTTATCTAGACAGTGCAGGGTGATGCAGCGGCCAAAGCTCAAGGACGACAATGAGAGTTGCGGCGGCGGCGGAGCTCGAGTAGTAGCGGAGACTGCGAGATGAAGAAGATGAAGAAGAGAAGAGAATGACAAAAACCGGCCGCATGCCTATTTATAAGGGCCGATGCGAACAGATGGGCGCGAAAATCAAGGGAGAACCAAATAATGGTTATCCAGCTATATAGACGCCTCGATTCTCAGGAAGCATTAAAGATAAAAGATTGGTTGGAAGATGACATCACGAAAGTTTTTAGTGTTTTCAAAAGATGACGTCACGGCAGGTTACAGAAGTTTTTAGACAGAGGACGGATTTCATCTAAGTATTGAAGATTGACAAAGAACAAAGTTCAAAGTCAACCTGGGGCCTCATGTTGGGGATATTACTACCAGTATGACCCGCCCAGGAGGGGCCGGGGCAACCCTAATGGCGGGTTACATAAGTAGCCCAATATACATTCAAGATGATAGTTTATTAAACATATAGAAGGCCCAAAGTCCTGGGGCCGGCTTAAGGCCTGATATTGTAAACTGTCGTATGTAAGGAAAGACTTGTAAAGAAAGGCATGCAAAGGAAGTCACCGAGCCGGACACGGTTATGAGCCGGCTGGGACTCTGTAGGACACCAGGCATCAACCCATGTATATAAGGGGACGACCCGGTGGCGGCTTAGGTGAAGAAACAACCAAATCGATAACCAAGCCGGTGAATTGAGCCCCTTGGGGATCGAAACTTCAGCAATACCAATCCCAACTAGACGTAGGCTTTTACTCATCATAAGGGGCCGAACTAGTATAAAAACTCTCTCATGTGTCCCTTGTCCCGATTAACCCCTTTAAGCTTCCTAGTGCGATGGCCCTACGACTAAGTCCTTGCTCTAGGACATCTGCCGTGTCAACTCCATGACACTACCCCTTATGGGACTGGGCGTTATTCATTACCTAGGTCGATACTAGCATGGTGCCCACGTTACTAGTGACGGGGGTGACATGAGGTCACTCTCGGGATGGGTCATGCTCGGATAGGCGGGAATAACTGTTTTCACAGGGCACCGGACACATCGTTGGCCCCTTCGTGTATGCGTGATAATATGAGAACGGGCAGAGTCCCATGATCTTTGCTTATACACGAGGGCCATGTACCAATGAGTGGACATTATGTTAGTGTCTTCTAGGGAAAGATAATGATCGAGTGCTTCCCCTGAGTACTTGAGGTACAGCAGGATCGTGGATGACACGAAAGCTTCCCAGATCTTGTGGGTAAAGTCCGCAACCTCTGCAGAGTGTCAAACTATTCGATTAGCCGTGTCCACAGTCATGGACAGTTGGGTGGTGCTACTTAAACTATGTCCAGAAATTTTACAAACTTGGTACATGTGTGTATGATTGAGAACCATTTGAGTCAAGGCAATGGAGTTGACAGGTAGAATGAGATAGCATTGATCCAAACTCCATTACGTTGATATCTATAACCCGTTCTCATGGTTACTAGAGTTCGTTGAAGCATATTTTACAAGATGATAGGTCATTCAAACTATCTTGATGCTATGTTGCTTACTTGTTGTTACACCATTCTTTGTTACTTTGATCCAAAACATGGGTTGCTTGCGATTACATTCAAAGTACTCATTGGCTTGCCACTGGTTATTTAATTGGCTAGGCATGGAAGTATAGGAGTTCGAAGAAGAATTCTTTGGAGATGAACATGCGAACTAGGATGCTTTCCCAGTCAAAATGCCCGTAGGTTTAAGGCAGATGGCATGGGTTCTACTTATCAACGAAGATTTCCGCTGCTTAAGTTATTTGGTATTCATCCCTTGAGGCTTTGTCTATGTAAGACTTGACCATAATGGTCATAATTTGTGTATGTTGGTATATATGGATGTAAGACTCTTGTTATCCAGCTTTTGTGTGTTCAGTAAGCATTGATCTATAGGATCACTGTACACGTGCATTCAGTGATCACCACTTATGAGTCGGGGTCCCTGCAACATCGTGTTGGGGCCGCAACTGGGGAGAAATGCGGAGGCGTACGTCGATGACATCATGGTCAAGGCACGGGAGGCGAGGACCCTGATCGAAGACCTAGAGGAGATGTTCGCCAATATCCGCAAGGTGAACCTAAGGCTCAAACCAGAGAAGTGCATGTTCAGGATTCCGTCCGGCAAGCTACTGGGCTTCTTGGTATCACAAAGAGGAATCGAGGCTTATCCCGAGAAGATCAAGGCAATAGAAAGGATGAGCTCTCCTTAGACTCTCAAAGAGATGCAGAAGCTCACGGGCTGCATGACCTCCTTGGGGCGCTTCATATCCAAGCTTGGCGAGCGCACCCTCCCTTTCTTCAAGTTGATGAAGAGGAAGGGCCCTTTCGAATGGATCCCAGAAGCTGAGGCACCCATCGAAGACCTCAAGAGACACCTCACCATCCCACCTGTCATGGTGGCACCTCGTCTTCGTGAGCCCCTGGTGCTCTACCAGGCGGCCAACCCCCACTCAGCTGGCACAACACTCGTGGCGGTCCGGGAGGAGCACGCCAGAGCAAGCGCAAAGCCGAGTGATCCACGGGGAGGCGCGCAACCTTCACCGCCTCAGGAAGGCGTCTCCTCGTCGCCTTGGGCCTCCTTTTATAGAAAAAAGGGGTTGCCACAGTGGCACGCAGGAGGTGGAAAGGCAACAGTGTTGCGAGGTTATCCTGGTATTACAGGACAAAGCGCATAAAATGCGAGGCTTAGGTGTCCCTCCACTATATCGGGGGCGAGGCCCGTCCCGTCCGTCGCCGCTCCTCCAAGCTTCGACATGCGCCCTTGTTGAGCATCTGGTGCACTTTGTCAGTACAGTGCCGCAGGATGCGTGCACGCTAGCTCGTGTAGCAGAAGCTCATGCTCACGCTCCGCGTCGCCTCAAGGAAAATGTGTCATTATTTCCAGGCCACCCCATGACGTCGTCTCCGCATACCCCCTAGAGAAGGTGTTGTGCCGCCCCAATGACACTGCGAGGGTTGCAGAGTGGAATGTAAGTGCATCTAGTGCCACCCCTAGTTGGTTTTGGAGTATTGACGACAAACCTAGTTGAGGGACTAATGTGTTTGTGAGAATTGCAGGATAACACAGGTAGAAGTCCCTCATTGATTCGGTTTTCCTACCAGAGATGACCCCTAAAAATGTATGAAGACATTGAAGTCAAAGGTGGTATATGAAGACATTCACATTGAAGACTATGACAAGAGAAGACATCGCGTGAAGACTATGGAGCGCGAAGACTTAGCAGTTTCGTCGTTCTGTGTTTTTCTTTGTTGAGTCATAGGAACCACCGTACTGTTAAGTGGGGTCCAACAGAACCAGTCAGAATGACTGAAGTGATGCTTAACCAAAATCCTATGTCTTCGAGTGAAGACTATGAGAGAAAATCTTGTCCAGAGTTGGATAAGTCAGCTTTTCTTGTAGCCCAAGTGAAGTTGCCGTGTGTGTTTGAAATTTGACCGTTGGAACACGTGTCAGTTCCTTAGTGACCCAGGGTCATTTCAGACAAATCAGGTCGGGTTGCCTAGTGGCTATAAATAGCCCACCCCCTACAACCATAAACGGTTGGTTGCTCAAAGTTAAAGCACGGCTTTTGTCGTTTGAGAGCAACCCACCTCGAAGCCTTTGAGAGAGAATTCCTTGCGAGGATAAAGCCCTAACCACCCAGAGCCAAAGAGTGTTGGGCATCACTTAAGTCTTCCTGTCTGTGTGATCTGAAGACTTATTACACTTGAGGACTGTGAATCCTCCAGCCGGTTAGGCGTCGCGTTCTGAGCATCCAAGAGTCATTGTGGATCACCGGTGAACGAAGTCTGTGAAGGTTTGGAAGTCTACCTTGAAGACTTACCAGAGTGATTGGGCAAGGACTGGGTGTCCTTAGCTCAATGGGAATAAGGTGAAGACGAGGTCTTCTGAGTTGAATCTCAGCCTCTCTAACCAGACGTACAGTTGTCACAGCAACTGGAACTGGTCCAACAAATCATTGTCTTCAACAAGTCACTGGTTTCATCCTTCCTGTCGGTGTCAAAACCGTCGGATCTCGGGTAATGGGTCCCGAACTATGCGTCTAGGCCGGATGGTACCAGGAGGCAGGGAACACGATGTTTTACCCAGGTTCGGGCCCTCTTGATGGAGGTAAAACCCTACGTCCTGCTTGATTAATATTGATGATATGGGTAGTACAAGAGTAGATCTACCACGAGATCAAGGAGGCTAAACCCTAGAAGCTAGCCTATGGTATGATTGTTGTATATGGAGTTGATTGCCTACGGACTACAACCCTCAGGTTTATATAGACATCGGATAGGGTTAGGGTTACATAGAGTCGGTTACAATGGTAGGAGATCTTGAATATCCGCATCGCCAAGCTTGCCTTCCACGCCAAGGAAAGTCCCATCCGGACACGGGACGAAGTCTTCAATCTTGTATCTTCATAGTCCAGGAGTCCGGCTGAAGGTATAGTCCGGCTACCCGAACACCCCCTAATCCAGGACTCCCTCAGTAGCCCCTGAACCAGGCTTCAATGACGACGAGTCCGGCGCGCAAATTGTCTTCGGCATTGCAAGGCGGGTTCCTCCTCCAAGTCCTTCATAGAAGATTGTAAACACCAAGAGTAGTGTCCGGCTCTGCAAAATAAGCTTCCACATATTGCCATAGAGAGAATAATATTAACACAAATCAAATCTGCTGACGTATTCCGCAGTGCGTCATCACACTACAGCCAAGTCCTTCACTCGAATCGTTTTCACTTTTCCACCTCAGCGTGTTTTGCGAGGCGGTTTCCTTGGCACGTCTTGTCAAAGCAGAGATCGTGTGCCCCCCTTTTACGGGATTCTCATCAATACGGACGTGGGTAACCCAATCGTGCCCGTTAGCATGTTTTCTCGATTAAAGGCGAGTCCCAAACGGTTACGGGGAGGGCTCCTGGTATTCAACCTCTTATAAAGAGACCAGGGCCTTACTCCTTTTCTCCAATCCCAAAACAAGTTCGCCCGTCGCCTCGAGTTCCAACACCCTAGGCTCCAGATTCCGGGCGCCTCAGACCTTCGACAATGTCCGGTTCCGACCTTCAAGGCCGATGGATGCCCTCCTCCGTCACGGAGGAGGACGTGCTAAAGTTGAGAGAGGCTAAGTTCTTGACCGCCGAAATTTCGCACAGGTTGCCTGCTCAAAGGCAGGCTATCCCCAGTCCCCAGCCCGGTGAGAGCGTAGTGTTCGTGTCTCACTTCCTTCGGGGGTTAGGCTTCCCGATGGATCCCTTTGTGAGGGGACTGCTGTTTTATTACGGGCTGGAATTTCACGACTTAGCTCCGGAGTCCATCCTCCATATCTCCTCGTTTATCGTTGTATGCGAAGCGTTCCTCCGTGTTACCCCTCACTTCGGATTATGGCTCAAGACTTTCAAAGTGGAGCCGAAGATGATCAAGGGACGGCACGCAGAGTGCGGAGGCGCTGTTATAAGCAAAAATGCTGATGCTCCATGGCCCGAGGGCTCTTTTCAAGAGGAGCTAGGCTTGTGGCAACGAGAGTGGTTTTATATCACCACTCCCCGGAGCACCAAGTGGGTGGCGCTTCCTGCCTTTTGCTCGGGTCCCCCACCACGGCTAGCGTCATGGGTTAACAGAGGGTTAGATTGGGGTTTGCCCAAAGACGTGCCCTTGTTACAGGGCCGCATTAAGGATCTCTTGGAAGGAGACCTCAGCCTGGTCAAGGTGACGCAGGTCATGCTGATTCGCCGAATATTGCCCGGCAAACGTCGCTCCCTTCGCCTGTGGGAGTTTAATCCAGAGGGACCGCGAGCTCTCCAGAATTTCATGGGCGCAACGCCCGTGGAGATGTATAAACTGTTCTTCGGATCACGAGAGATGTGTCCGGATTTAACCGAGGACGCAGGCCTAAGCTGCAATCGCCCGGATACTCAAGTAAGCAACCTTGTGCCCGGACCTTCTATCCGTATAATTGTCATAAACTTGCCCCTAAAAGAGCCGTCCTTTTAAACAGGAGTGGATAGCGAAGGCAAAGCTGATCAGGTGTCCGGCTCCCCTTCCCGAAACCAGGCCGGATCCCGTGCTGGTCAGGATGCTGGAGATAATGCCTTTGGAGGAGCAGGGGAGGACAAGGAAACTATGGCCTCCTCGAAGGAGGCTGCTCCGAAGGGAGGAACCGACAATTCCTCTCCTAAGGGGAAGAAGAGAGCCGCCTCTGACGACCCGGAAACCATGGCCTCGAAGCGGGGGGAAAAATCCTCGTCAGAGGGTCCGACGCCGGGGAGTTCCTCGGCCGGACTACGCCCTCAAGGGGATCAGCCCTCCAGCGAGCCGTAAGTAGAGAAAGATTTTCCTTTTGAGGGATGAGGGAAATCCTTGATTTAGATCTGAGAAGATTAACCGAATTTTTACCTTGTAGCTCGGACCTCAGCCCTTCTCAGCAGAGCTCGTCTTCGGGGGATCTCCTTCCGGAGATGATGGAGAGCGGGACGCCTCCCCCTGCCGTGCCGCCTAGCGAGGCGGGCGACCCTGAGGTGTCGTCGCGGAGGGTTTCTCCGAATCCGGCAGGGGCGGAAGATAGCTATGTGGCCCCCCGAGGTTCTCCGCGTCCGGCCTTCGAAAGAGGTCGTGGGACAAGTCCGGCACCGTCTGGTGCTCGGCCGGAGGAGCTAAAGATTCTGCTGGGGCGAGCTTCTATCTCGGAGGAGCACCGTGCATTGATGGGCACGGTGATTGAAAGGATCTCATCCGCAGAGAGCGGATTGCATGAGGCCGTCAAAAGTTTACTGACGGGTTTTGAGGTACATTAGATAATGTACACTTTTGTCAGTTGCGCATGAATAAGATGCGCCCTGTGTAGATAGTAGCCCCTGAGACTCTGCGCGTCGTCAAGAAATGACGGCACGCGGAGGATCATAATCCCAGGTCTAAGATGTCGCCTTTGAATGTAGGCGGCAGGGTGTCCGGAATCGAGCCGAACTGATGATTTTGCCGAACTAAAGCGGCAACTGGACGTGGCAGATGCCGACATCGCGCTTGTCAACAAGCGGCTTGATGAGGCTCAAGGTATGTAATTCCTCGGGCGGCATCAGGTAAGAAGAGTTTTATGCCAGTGTCTTACGATGTGTGTGCTTGACGCAGATGGTGCGGCCGCCGTGGAGAGTCTTAGGGCAGAACTTGCCCGAGCTAAAGAACAAGCCAGAGAAAGTGATGCGGCTGCCAAGAAAGCCCTTGAAGAGCTGAGAGCCGAACAGGCTGCTCATTGCCGAAGCAAGGAAGAGATGGCCGAGATGGCCGAAAAGTTAAAGAGTGCTGCAGACCGTTGCAGACTTCTTGAGAAAGAAGACCAGGCGAAACAGACGGACTTAGAGAAGGCCGTTGCCAATGCCAAGGACGCGCGCTCTGCGATGAGAGCTGCGAAGGAGGAGCTGCGTCAGGCCGAACAGATTGCGGCTGGAAAGCCCTTTATGCTGCGAAGGAAATTTTGCGATCCGAAGTTTGCTCCGTTGGACCGGATGTGGAGTGTGGAGGATACCTATCTGGATTTGGCAGCGAGTGCTGCTGATGCGACCGAACACTTTCGAGATCAGAAAGATCGCGAAGTGGAAAAGCTTTTCTGGTCGCAGTTTCACAATCCAGAGCGTCCACTGGCAGTGGACGATCGTTTGGCTCAATGGGCCGAACTGAATAGGTTGTCCGGACTCGCCATGAAGTACGTCATGGGTCATCTGTGGCCGGGGAGATCGGAGCCGAAGAGTTATTTCAGCTTGGTGCAGCAATTCCTTGACGCGGTGCCGCGTATTAATGCAATGAAGAGGTCAGCATGCATAGAGGGCGCAAGGATGGCTCTTGCCCGTGTCAAGACATACTGGGCAGAGATGGAGACCACCATTGTTGCGTCCCGAGATTCAGACAAAAGCCGAGTACCCTCCGAGCACTATTTTCAGGAAGTCCTTGAAGGCGCTCGTGTAATAGAGACGCAGTGCTCGAAAGATGCTATGTTATGATAGCATATGTAATTATAAAGTAATATTTTGATAAACTGTAGTGGCCTTTTTATACTTGTGCCTTCAAGTATTGGGAACACCTCCTGTGCGGCCGTTTTAAGATATATATATATACAAAATCTGAAAGATGGCAGTCGTTGGCTTCAGCCCCCATGCACATAGTGCGGGGGTGCTCGCAGAAGACGCATTTTCACACTTAACCCAACGTCTTGGTCCTACAAAGGAGGTGATAGCGCAGCGGGCCAGGCAACCGGACTATAATGCTTTAACACTTTCACTTAGCCATAGGAGCTTGACAGTGAGACTATTTAGGTAGCCCCTTGGTGGCGACTGCGCTCGCCCGAGTTCGGGGCGCGTATGTGCCTGACCGGGAAGCGGCCCTTCGTTAAAGCGGAGGAATCCGATAGATTCCGATAGGTCATCGAGTGGCTGACCAGTCTCACGCTACATCATGACAGTCAGTTTTCGGCTTTCTCTACTGAGGTGCTCGCCCGGCCGAACCGGGGCACAATCGCAGTAGTTCTCCTGGTGCTACCTTAGCCGATAGAGCGGAACGTAAGGTAGCCGAACTCAGGAGCCGGGCAACCCAACATTTGACCAAAGACATGATTCGGAGCCGATGCATATAATGCCAAAACTCGCGACGCCGAACACTCCCTAAGGTGTTCGGTCTTTATGAGTGCGGGCGAAACAACACTCTTTATTAAAAAAGCCCCTAGTGTCCAGGTACGTGCAAAAATTCTGACGTGGCCACATGCCAAGACGCCAGCCTCCTCCTTGGTTATATCAGAAAAAAACCAGGGGATGTGTAGCAACAAGAGACAGTAAAAAAGGTTTACGCAGGGTCTTAATCTAAAAAGAATCCTTTAGGACGGGTCCCTACTGCACGTCTGCGCCTGTGTCTCCGTTGTGCCGTATCCTGGACGGGCGCCGCACGACGTTCATCTGTAAAAGAGAGGAACTGAGTTGAAAACGGGTCGTGCCGAACAAAAGTTTAAAATAAACAAAGTATAAAGTAAAATATATAAGATTGAGCTTTATTGTCTCTTATTGTATATGCGTGGAGCCCCTAGTGCGGGGGTATATGGCCTCTAGGCCTGCATCAATGATGATTTTGCACCGAACTCGTCTATCCGCGTTCGTGGTCTTGAATGACCTATTTCGAAGTTTTTTGGCCGGTGAGGCCATTTTGCTGTGGGGCTGTCAAAGCGGCCGCACAGTCCTCCGCTTGGGGAGGCGCACTTTAGTGCTTCCCCTTCAAAGAGATGATGCCTCGTGGACCGGGCATCTTAAGCGTAAGAGATGCATAATGCGGTATTGCGTTAAAGCGAGCGAAAGCTTCGCGTCCCAGTAGTGCTTGATAGCGACTTGAGAACGGGACGATATGGAAGGTCAGCTTTTCGCGGCGGAAGTTATCGGCAGAGCCGAATATGACTTCGAGCCGGAGAAAACCCATACAATGGGTGTCCGGACCAGGTATTACCCCTTGAAAGGAGGTTTTGCTGCGGCGGATTCTTGCTGGGTTTATCCCCATGTGCTGGATTGTATCCTGATATATCAGGTTTAGTCCACTGCCGCCGTCCATAAGGACATTTGAAAACTGGAGTCCGCCAATTATTGGATCGAGTATCAAGGCAGTCCAGCCTACATTCTTGATATTTCTAGAATAATCTAGCTGATCGAAGATGATCGGTTTTGACAACCAGTGGCAGGACCCTTTGGGGATGGGCCGTGTGGTGCGTACCTTTACGGGCGCCGCACGTTTTGTTATGTGAAGTGAGTTCACTGTTTTTACTTCTTGTGGGAAGTTCTTTTGTTTCCTGGTGCTCTGCTTTTGGGGTTCGTCCTCGTCTTCGCTTGGTGTGTCGAGCCCCTTGTGTTCGGCATTGAGTCTGCCGGATTGTTTGAAAACCCAACAGTCTCTGTGGGTATGGTTAGCAGGCTTCCCGGGAGTACTGTGTATCTGACATATCCTGTCCAGGATTTTATTTAGGTTGGATGGATCGTCCCTGTTATCCTGGGGGGCGATTTTGCCTGATTTTGTCGTGAGCCTTTGAATCCGGCATTGACTGCCGTGCTCTTCGGACTTTTGTCCTTAGTCCAGCGACGGTCCTTGTTGCGTCGCGGTTTTCCGTTTCCATCCCTAGTTTCGGATGTACTTGGGTCGCTGGGGCTGCACCTTGCCAACCAGCTGTCCTCCCCTGCACAAAAGCGGGTCATGAGGCTTGTTAGTGCGGCCATTGTTCTTGGCTTTTCTTGGCCGAGGTGTCTGGCGAGCCATTCGTCTCGGACGTTATGCCTGAAAGCTGCTAAGGCTTCGGCGTCCGGACAGTCGACTATCTGATTCTTTTTAGTGAGGAATCTATTCCAGAACTGCCGAGCTGATTCTCCGGGTTGTTGAGTTATGTGACTAAGATCGTCTGCATCCGGAGGGCGGACATAGGTCCCTTGAAAGTTTGCTCGGAAAGCATCCTCGAGCTCTTCCCAGCTTCCAATTGTGTTTTCGGGAAGGCTTTTAAGCCAATGCCGGGCTGGCCCTTTAAGCTTAAGGGGTAAATATTTTATGGCGTGGAGATCATCTCCTCTAGCCATGTGTATGTGGAGGATATAATCCTCGATCCAAACTCCAGGGTCTGTTGTTCCATCATATGCCTCTATGTTTACGGGTTTGAATCCCTCTGGAAATTCATAGTCCAGGACCTCATCGGTGAAACATAGGGGGTGTGCGGCGCCCCTGTATTTGGGTGTGCCGGATTCTGATGATGGCTTCATAGCGTTGCTTACGAGAGCTTGCTTTCTTGGCCCATAAATGGACCTGACTGGGCCATGATGCGAATCCTTAAGTGGGTCGCATGCCGATTTAGGTGCGGCGCCGCTTGCCGCTTTATGGGGTCGTCTATCCGACCGTGTGGCTTTCTCATTTTTTGAATGCGAGGGCTCTAGGGCCTCTTCGTCGAATTCAGGCAGTAGCTTTCTTTTCGGATAGCTTTTAGTGCGGCGACTGTCGCCGTATTTATCTGCGGTATTGATTACTTTGCTCCATCTAATCCGGAGTGCATCTTCCGCTGTTTTTAGCTTCCGCTTCTGCTTTTTTAGGCTGCGTGCAGTTGCAACGAGCCTCTCGTGGAGATTCTTCTGCTCCATAGGTTTATCCGGCGTGAGGTCGTCCGGAATGCCGTTTTCGCCGGAGGAGGGATGTTCGGTTTCTCTATCCGTGTTGCCCTGTTCGGACGGTTGCTCTAAGGCCTGCTCGTCGTCTACCGGCTCGTCCTGCTCTATGGCTGGGTTTTTGTCGAGGCGGGGCTTGGGTCGGCGTTTACGCCGACGCTTTGATTGCTTTTCGGGGGGTCGATCTCCCGTCCCATCCCCTTTTTCCTCGTTGTTGCTTCCTTTAGGGGTATCCACCATGTACACATCGTGAGATGAGGTGGCTGTCCAATGCCCTATGGGCGTTGGTTCGTCGGTATCTCCTGCATCGTCATCCATGCTGTCGATGTCTCCGGAGTCGAAGTTGAGCACGTCGTTTAAATTGTCGACAGTGGCTACCAAGTGGGTGGTGGGTGGGCTTTGAATTTCTTCATCTTCCGTATCCCACCTCGCTGACCGTAGTTCGGCCAGGGCTCTCCTGATAAGGAGAGAGACTTAAGAGAATTCAGGATGTCGCCAAAAGGCGAATGTTGAAAGATGTCTGCGGCAGTGAACTCCATTAACGGCGCCCAACCGGATTCGATCGGCAGGGGCGCGGGGGGTTCGGAGTTCGGAAAGGAGTCCGGATCCTCGGAGTCACGGGTCATGCGGAGTGCGGGGCTAGCGTTTGGCTCGATCGCCTTTGAGATCGAAGCCCCCGAGGTGACGCCCAACCGCTCATCCTCGATTGGCGCGATAGGCTCCGAGTTAGGGGTCGGAACCGATGCGTGTGCGGCTTCCAGGACACTGTCCGGAGGCAGAGCTAGATCATGCCCCTCGAAATAGTGCGGCGCGCTTGGCCGTGGCTCGAACCCGTCGAAGATCAAGTCTCCGCGGATGTCAGCCATGTAGTTTAAGCTTCCAAACCTGACTTGATAGCCAGGGGCGTAGCTTTCGATCTGCTCCAGGTGGCCGAGCGAATTGGCCCGCAGAGCAAAGCCGCCGAAGATGAAGATCTGTCCGGGGAGAAAAGTCTCACCCTGGACCGTATCGTTGTTGATGATCAAAGGAGCCATCGGGCCTAAAGGCGACGACACAGAGGAACTCTCGATGAAAGCACCAATGTCGGTGTCAAAACCGGCGGATCTCGGGTAGTGGGTCCCGAACTGTGCGTCTAGGCCGGATGGTAACAGGAGGCAGGGAACACGATGTTTTACCTAGTTTCGGGCCCTCTTGATGGAGGTAAAACCCTACGTCCTGCTTGATTAATATTGATGATATGGGTAGTACAAGAGTAGATCTACCACGAGATCAAGGAGGCTAAACCCTAGAAGCTAGCCTACGGTATGATTGTTGTATATGGAGGTGATTGCCTACGGACTACAACCCTTCGGTTTATATAGACACCTGATAGGGTTAGGGTTACATAGAGCCGGTTACAATGGTAGGATATCTTGAATATCCGCATCGCCAAGCTTGCCTTCCACGCCAAGGAAAGTCCGATCCGGACACGGGACGAAGTCTTCAATCTTGTATCTTCATAGTCCAGGAGTCCGGCTGAAGGTATAGTCTGGCTACCCGAACACCCCCTAATCCAGGACTCCCTCACTTCCCTTCCGTTTACTTACTGTTGGTCCTTGTGAAGTCATTGTACGATTGCATCACCATTTGGCTTCACTGAGTGATTACTTGTTCTGATTGGCTTCACAATATCTTCCTACCTGATCCTTACTACCTAGCTGCTATTAGTCATTGTGCTTTCATTTCATTGAATACTTGACTATGGTTTGCCTAGTGTAGTCTACCTTCCGCTGCATGGTAATAGGTTTATTTCTATCGTTTGTCTTCGAAACTTACATGTTTTGAAGACTTCCCTAAAAATCGCCTATTCACCCCCCCCCCTAGTCGATCACTAGCACTTTTCAATTGGTATCAGAGCAAGGTACTCCCTTGTTTTGTGTGATTCGGTTTAACCACCTGGAGTTTTAGCTATGTCGACTGCAGGGATAATTAAAGTCTCCACTGCGTGCCCCGTCTTCGATGGAACTGAATATCCCTACTAGAAGAATAAGATGTGCATGCATCTTGAAGCCATTGATGTCGACCTATGGTATGTCATCAAGAACAGCGTTCCCAAGGCTGGAGAAGGTGTCACTGCTGCTGATGTCAAGAAGTTCGTTCAACTGGACTCTACTACCAAGAATATCATCTATGGTCATCTGACCAAAGGACAGTATGTCCGCGTGAGTGCTTTGGAAACATCTAAGCTAGTCTAGGACTGGCTCTCCAAGGTCAACGAAGGCGTCTCAACCCAGAGAGATCAGAGAATTAGTGTCCTTCGCAACCTCTTCAACCGCTTCAAGAGAAATGACAATGAGAATGTCCAGCTCACGTTTGATCGACTCACTGACATCACAAATGAGCTTCAAGCCCTCGGCACTACTGATATCACCAAGCATGAAGTCGTCAAGACACTCCTGAGATCACTTGATAGTTCGTTTGACACCCTAGCCCTGATGATTCAAGAATGTCCTAATTTCAAGACACTCGATCCGTCTGACATACTTGAGAGGCTCAACACACACGAATTTCAGCTTTCTGAGAAAAGATACATCTACGGTCCCAACTATGGGCGAACTCGTGCCTTGAAGGCAAAAGCTGTCTCCTCATCTGAAGAAGAATCTGACAGTAGTTCTGATGATCCTGAAGACATTGGAAAGGAGCTTGCTATGCTTGTGAAGAAGTTCCAAAAATTCACCAAGAAGAAAGGCTTCAGAAAGTCTTCACGATCAAGCTCAAGGAATGATGAAGCTTCTGCTCATGACTACAAGAAGAGAACATGTCACAAGTGCAAGAAACCTGGCCACTACATCTCTGAGTGTCCACAGTGGGACAATGAGAACAAGAAGAAGAAGAAGATCAAGGAGTATGACTCTGATGACAAGAAGAAGAAGAAATACTCAAAGTCTTCTTCCAAGTCTTCCTCAAAGTCTTCATCACACAAGAAGAGCTCATCTGGCAAGGAACGTGCGTTTGTTGGCAAGGAAATGGATTCTGAGGAGGAGTCCGCTTCTGAGGAGGCGGAGGTGGAGTCTGAGGAAGAGTCCGATTATGGCGTTGCGAGTCTGGCTACAGCATACGTTGCCAAGTCCATCTTCAACACTGAAGACAATGACTTCATCACCGACACCGATGAAAGTGACAAGGACTACTCTGCTCCTTCCTACTGCTTCATGGCACGCGGTGCCAAGGTAAACACACGCACTACTCACTATCAAACATCTAGTGACGATGACTCTGATTGTGGTTCCAAACCCAGCTACAAAACACCTGCTAAAATTGCAACTGAACAACATAAAGCTGTGGAACACATTCAAAAACTGTTAGACAAAAGCGATGATCTGTTAGACGCTAAAATGACTCGATCTCAGTCCTTAATTGAAGACATAAAAAGTCTTCACGTTAAGTATGAGGAACTTGAAAGTCGTCATGAAACGCTCTCAACAACTCATGAAAGGCTTTCCTATGATTATCTTCAAAGGAAGCAAGATCTTGAGAAATTGAGAGCGGCTCATGAAGATGTTCAAAAGGAAAACGAGTCACTTCGCGCCGAACAGATCAGTTCAGCTCAGGAAGGATTTGAACCACCATGTCTTAAATGCATTGAGCGTGATAACGCTACTTCTGTTGCTGAATGTTATACTGCTGCTACTATTGCAATATCTTCAACTGTTGATGTGGTAACTAACCCCTCTGCTGAGGATACCACTGCTATTGCTGATGAGAATGCTAGGTTGAAGACACTGCTTGAAACAGGGATGTACAAAAGTCTCAAAGGGCATCAGACACTATGTGATGTCCTCAAAAGGCAGATCCTGAATCGAAACCCTAGGAAAGAGGGTGTTGGGTTCGAAAGGAAAATGAATGCTGATGGCTCTTACTGGAAACCTGAGCAGTACCCCAAAACCACATGGGTTGCTGCAAAGGAACCTTCAGCGGATCCATCCACCCTATCTGGCTTCACTTGTGCTAATCCCATTGTTATTGAGGAACCCTTTGATGCAAACTAGAAACTGTTTAAGAATCAGAATGGTGAAGTGTTTGCCAGGTATATTGGTACTAACTGCAGGAATGGGACGCCTATGAAGAAGGTCTGGGTGCCGAAAAGGTGTTTGGAGAATCTTCCTGTGAATGTCGTCATGACAACACAAGTGAAGAAGACAAATCCCAGACCACAGGCTTCATACGGCCCAAAGGCTTCATATAGACAGAGGACTCACCGGAGTCGCACTAATGCAAATGTAGGGAAGCCATACTCAGGCCTATGAATATAAGCGCGGTTCATCAAACCACCATGTTCATAAGACCAAGAACTATTCTGCTTATTCTTATGAGTATTATTGTCCACCTACAAGACTTTTTGCTAGGGCTCCAAAGCCAAAGTTCTCAGATGCTGCACTTAGACTCATTGCTTCAAAGCCACCCTTGAAGATGTGGGTGGCTAAGAAAGCTTAACTCTCTTTTGCAGGGAAAGGTCTCCAGACAAAAACCAAAATCGTCTGACGCTATTGCTGGGGACCTTATGCATCTTGTAGGGCGCAAGATCAAATGCCCAAATGGTCTTATTATGTACTTTGTTCCTGAGTCGCTTGCTACTTGCCCTATCAGTCCTAATCTCGATCTAAGCTTTAATAATCCACTGGTTCATCAAATGTTTTTGCTTCACAATTCTCTTCATGAAGCCTATCCCCCTAACTGCACTGTAGGGTACGACACCAGCAACTTCAGAATGGATTATTGATAGTGGGTGTACCAATCACATGACTGGCAAGCGAAGCCTTCTCATGGACTCAACCTTACGTCCATCTGACAAAAGTCACATCAAATTTGCTGACACTGGTAAAAGCAAGGTATTGGGTCTAGGTAGAGTTGCAATCTCAAAGGATCAACACATGGATAAAGTCATGCTTGTTGAATCCCTTGGTTTCAACTTAATGTCTATCTCAATGCTTTGTGATTTAAGCATGATTGTGATATTTGGAAAATATCGTTGCCTTGTTCTAATGGAATCTGACAAGTCTCTAGTGTTTGAAGGGTATCGGAAAGATGATTTGTACGTGGTAGATTTCTCAGCAGGACCACAACTTGCCGTATGTCTTCTAGCAAAAGCTTCTAAACGCTGGCTCTGGCATCGGAGGCTAGGGCATGCTGGCATGAGGAACCTCCACACCCTTGCAAGGAAGAAGCATGTCATAGGCATTGAGGGTGTCAACCTCAAGAAGGATCACTTATGCGGTGCCTGTGAAGCAAGAAAGATGACGAGGGCCAAGTATCCCTTGAAGACAATCATGACAACGACTCAACCCTTCGAACTGCTCCACATGGATCTTTTTGGTCCCACTCATTACTCAACTCTTACTACTATTGCTTGTCTCTATGGCTTTTTCATTGTTGATGATTATTCAAGATATACTTGGGTGCATATAATCCTCTACAAGACTGAAGTGCATGATGTCTTCAGACGCTTTGCCAATCGAGCAGTGAACAACTATGGCGCCAAGATAAAGCACATCAGAAGTGACAATTGCACTGAATTCAAGAACACTGGCCTAGATACATATCTTGGTACCTTAGGCATCACACATGAATTCTTAGCTCCGTACACGCCACAGCAGAATGGCGTCGTCGAACGCAAGAACAGAACACTTATTGAGATGGCCCAGATGATGCCTGATGAATACAAGACTCCAAGAAAATTCTGGCCGGAAGCCATTGATACTGCATGCCATATCATCAACCGTGTTTATCTTCACAAGCTTCTGAACAAGACATCCTATGAGCTCCTTACTGGCAAGAAGCCAAATATCAGTTACTTCAGAGTATTTGGCGCCAGGTGCTGGATAAAGGGTCCACATCACACTTCAAAATTTGCACCAAAAGCACATGAGGGTTTTATGCTTGGATATGGAAAGGATTCACACTCCTACAGAGTCTTCAACCTTTTTCACTATAAAGTGGTTGAAATAGTGGATGTGCGGTTTGATGAGACGAACGGCTCACAAAGAGAGCACCTGCCAAATGAGCTAGATGAAGTTCCATCCAGTGAATCAATCAAACTTATGGGAACTGGAGAAATCATACCGTCTGAAGCTCAGCCTGAAGAGGAACTTATCATCTCCCCACCTGATCAACCTGAAGACAATGCCCAGCCTGAAGACAATCCCTCTAACGATGACAATGATCAGCAAGAGCAAAATCTTCGTCCTGTACATCCTCGTGTTGCAAATGAAGTACAGATTGAGAGAATAATTGATAGCATCAATGCACCAGGTCCACTCACTCGTTCAAGGGCAACAAAGATAGAAAATTTCTGTGGGCACTTCGCATTCGTCTAAATATCTGAACCCAAGAAAGTTGAACAAGCCTTCATGGAACCTGAATGGATTCAAGCTATGCAAGAAGAGCTTCAACAGTTTGAGCTGAATAATGTATGGGAACTGGTTAAGCGTCCTGATCCTCTCAAGCACAATATAATAGGCACCAAATGGATATATCGCAACAAGCAAGATGAGCATGGTCAAGTTGTTAGAAACAAAGCTCGTCTCATTGCTCAAGGGTACACTCAAGTTGAGGGGATTGACTTTGATGAAACATTTGCTCCTATGGCTAGACTTGAAGCCATACCCATACTGCTGGCCTACGAAAATCATCATAACATTCTTCTATATCAAATGGATGTGAAGAGCGCCTTTCTCAATGGCAAGATTGAAGAAGAAGTGTATGTTGCACAACCGCCTGGCTTTGAAGATCCAAAACATCCTGACATGGTGTACAAGCTCAACAAGGCAGTGTACGGCCTCAAACAAGCCCCTCGGGCATCGTATGACACACTCAAATACTTCCTGAAGAGCAAAGGCTTCAAACCTGGTTCCCTCGATCCCACTCTCTTCATGAAGACATATGATGGTGAACTGTTTGTGTGCCAAATATATGTGGATGACATTATCTTCGGCTGCACCAATCAGAAATACACTGACGAGTTTGGATATGGGTGAGCTGAAGTTCTTCCTTGGTCTTCAAATACGTCAGCAACGCAATGTCATCTTCATATCTCAAGAGAAGTATCTCAAAGATTGCCTGAAGAAATTTGGGATGCAAGACTGCAAAGGCTTCACGACTCCAATGCCAGCCAAACATCATCTAGGTCCCGACGACAATGGTAAAGAGTTCGATCAAAAGGTATACCGCCACATGATTGGTTCTTTACTTTATCTATGTGCATCTAGGCCAGATATTATACTTAGTGTTTGCATGTGTGCTCGATTCCAAGCGGCACCAAAGGAATCGCATCACTTAGCTGTGAAGCAAATTCTTTGATATTTGGCTCACACCCCAACATTAGGATTATGGTATCCAAAGGGCTCAGAGTTTGATCTGGTTGGATTCTCGGATGCTGATTATGCTGGTGACAAGGTGGATCGCAAGTCTACATCAGGCACATGTCATTTTCTGGGACAATCACTTGTATGTTAGTCTTCAAAGAAGCAGAACTGTGTATCTCTCTCCACTGCTGAATCTGAATATATTGCTGCTGGATCTTGCTGCGCTCAGCTTCTGTGGATGAAGCAAACACTCAAAGATTATGGCATTCATCTGAAGCAAGTGCCACTCTACTACGATAACGAAAGCGCCATCAAGATTGCCAACAACCCAGTTCAGCACTCGAAGACAAAGCACATTGAAATTCGTCATCACTTTCTCAGAGATCATGTTATGAAGGAAGATATTGATATCATACACGTCAACAATGAAAAGCAATTGGCAGATATCTTCACCAAGCCCTTGGATGAGAAGAGATTTTGCAAGTTACGATGTGAGCTAAATATCTTGGAATCCTCAAATGTCCTGTGATCAGGCACACATCCTAACACTTATGCATATTGATGACTTAGATGTGCAACACACGAAGTAAAGTATATCTTCAATCAATGAAGACATACATTCTAAGTGTGAATACATTAATGTGGCATTTGACTTCGGAGCGCAATGATAATTGTGCGTCGTGTCTGGGTCTAATACTTCCTATACGGTGGGTAACGCCACCACCAAATTCTTCTGTTTGAAGTGTTTCACCCATGCGTTACATTTTCTATGTCTTCACATTTTGTTTGTCTTCATTCTCAACTTGTCTTCATGATTATCTTCACTATGTTGGTTTGATTGTCTTTCTCACATATATATATATATATATACCAGTGTTCTGTCCTCTACAGCATTCACTTATAGCTATGTCTTCTTGTTGAATCTTTTGAACTAAGTGAATGTGATCGGACCCTAACCTCTCTATGCTTTCTATCTCAAACTCTATCTCTCCAAATAATATGCATTCTCTTGAAACTGTCAAATGTCTTCTCTGCGTCCTTGTCAGCAGAAGATACAGAGACAAACATTAAGTCCGCTTTCAATGCTAATTCCTTCACCTGAAACCCAGAGAAGTGGGAACGACCACCCGACAATCCAGGCGTGCATGGGAACGTGGAACAACCTCCGATATGTTGCATGATGACCACGTGTCCTTCAGATGTGAATCGCTAGGGGCACCTGTGTAATAACACTGTGCCATCCCTGTCCCTATAAATACACGACTCACCACAGTCATTATCCTTTCTTGCACTCTCGCACAAACCCTAGCGCCACCGCTAGCCCTCGATGACGCCAGCGGCGAAGCGCTTAGCTGCCGCGACCTCTCCGACGCCGTCTTCATGCTGGCCGCGGACATCGTCCTCTCCGCCATCGCCGTAGGTGTCCTCCGTCGCCAAGTTAGGGCAGGGACGATCGAACTGCTCGGCCTCGTCTCCCTCTCCATCTAGCAGTTCTTCGTGTGGTAAATCAAACTTCCTTTTTACGGCCACTTTGATCCTATAGATTCATCACTTTCTACCACAAGCAGTTTTTGTTCACACAAGTTGGATCTATTTCATACTGCATCTCATAATATTCCTAGTATGTTCACTTATGCTTCACAAAGTAGTTAGATTCCTCACTTGTACTTATTCGTGGATCCGTACAAATCTGGAACCAACTCTCTATCTATGAGTGAATGTCTTCGCACTATGAGGTCAATGTCCTCTAAACTGATTTATCTTCAAAATCTTCTGAGAATGCATATGACCTCTTCCCCTTCCCTCGCACCTTAATGCTGTCACCGGTACATGTCCGTGGGAGAATCCCTTGGTTCTCATAGTCTGCATTCATTTGCAGAATTCTTACAGCATCATATAAATTCTCCCGAAGCCAGTTCCTGTTTGTCCAGCAAGCGAAAGCCTTTGAAGCCTTTGAACGTGTTGAAGCCATTCTGTGGATGTTGCGAACATCTGACATACACATTTTGATAACTACGTGATCATTCAGTTAAACGGTTTAGAGTTGAGGCACCGAAGACGTTTTAAAACGTCGCGAAACATATGAGATGTTTTGAGGGCTGAAATTGGGATTTCAGGCTCGTGCCCACGTCAAGAGGTATAAGACCTCCGATGATTTTCTTATCCTACAAACTAAGGAGAAAAGCTCAATTGTTGTGCTTGTGCTCAGATTGTATGAGTACAACAATCGCTTGAATCGAGTGGGAGTTGATCTTCCAGATGAAATAGTGATGGTTCTCCGAAGTCATTACCACCAAGCTGCTAGAGCTTCATGATGAACTATAATATATCAGGGACATATATGATGATCCTTGAGATATTCGCGATGTTTGACACCACAAAAGTAGAAATCAAGAAGGAGCATCAATTGTTGATGGTTGGTGAAACCACTAGTTTCAAGAAGGGCAAGGGCACGAAGGGATACTTCATGAAACGGCAATTCAGCTGCTGCTCTAGTGAAGAAACCCAAGGTTGAACCCAAACCCGAGACTAAGTGCTTCTGTAATAAGGGGAACAGCCACTGGAGCAGAATTACCCTAGATACTTGGTAGATGAGAAGTCTGGCAAGGTCGATAGAAGTATATTGGATATACATTGTGTTGATGTGTACTTTACTAGTACTCCTAGTAGCACCAGGGTATTAGATACCGGTTCGGTTGCTAAGTGTTAGTAACTCGAAATAAAAGCTACGGAATAAATGGAGACTAGCTAAAGGTGAGATGACGATATGTGTTGGAAGTATTTTCAAGGTTGATTAAATATCGTACGCTCCCTCTACCATCGAGATTGGTGTTTGCGTTGAGCATAGACATGATTGGATTATGTCTATCGCAATACGGTTATTCATTTGAAGAGAATAATGGTTACTCTGTTTATTTGAATAATACCTTCAAATGGTCTTACACCTGAAATGAATGGTTTATTGAATCTCGATCGTAGTGATACACATGTTCATGCCAAAAGATAGTAGTGATAGTACCACCTACTTGTGGCACTCCCACGTAAGTCATATCGGTATAAAACGCATGAAGAAGCTCCATGTTGATGGATCTTTGGGCTCACTCGTTTTTGAAAAGTTTGAGACATGCGAACCATGTCTATTGGTGTATATGCATGAAGAAACTCCATGCAAATGGACCATTTTGACTCACTTGATTTTGAATCACTTGAGACATGCAAATCATGCCACATGGGCAAGATGACTGAAAGCCTCATTTTCAGTAAAATGGAACTAGAAAGCAACTTGTTGGAAGTAATACATTTTGATGTGTGCAGTCCAATGAGTGCTGAGGCATGTAGTGGATATCATTATGTTCTTACTTCACAGATGATTTGAGTAGATGTTGAGTATATTTACTTGATGAATCACGAGTCTGAATTATTGAAAGGTTCAAGTAATTTTAGGGTGAAGTTGAAAGATCGTCGTGACAAGAGGATAGAAGATCTATGATATGGTCATAGAGATGAATATCTGAATTACGAGTTTGGCACAGAATCAAGACATTGTGGAAATTGTTTCACAACTAATACAGCCTGGAACACCATAGTGTGATGGTGTGTCCGAACATTATAACTGCACCCTATTGGATATGATGCATACCATGATGTCTCTTATCGAATTACCACGATAGTTTATGGGTTAGGCATTAGAGACAACCACATTCACTTTAAATAGGGCACCACGTAATTCCGATGAGATGACACCCTATGAACTATGGTTTAGAGAAACCTAAGCTGTCATTTCTTAAAAGTTTGGGGCTGCGATGCTTATGTGGAAAAGTTTCAGGCCGATAAGCTTGAACCCAAAGCGGATAATTACATCTTCATAGGACACCCAAAACAGTTGGGTATACCTCCTGTCTCTGATCCGAAAGCAATAAGGGATTGTTTCTGGAATCGGGTCCTTTCTCGAGGAAAAGTTTCTCTCGAAAGAATTGAGTGGGAGGATGGTGGAGACTTGATGAGGTTATTGAACCGTCTCTTCAACTAGTGTGTGACAGGGCATAGGGAGTTGTTCCTGTGGCACCTACACCAATTGAAGTGGAAGCTTATGATAGTGATCATGAAACTTCAGATCAAGTCACTACCAAACCTCGTGGGATGACAAGGATGCGTACTACTTCAGAGTGGTACGTAATCCTGTCTTGGAAGTCATGTTGCTAGACAACAATGAACCTACGAGCTATGGAGAAGCGATGGTGGGCCCGGATTCCGATAAATGGCTCGAGGCCATTTAATCCGAGAGAGGATCCATATATGAAAACAAAGTGTAGACTTTGGAAGAACTACTTGATGGTCGTAAGGCTGTTGAGTACAGATGGATTTTAAAAGGAAGACAGACAATGATGGTAAGTGTCACCATTGAGAAAGCTCGACTTGTCGTTAAGGTGTTTCCCAACAAGTTCAAGGAGTTGACTACGGTGAGACTTTCTCACTCGTAGCGATGCTAAGAGTCTGTTGGAATTATATTAGCGATTACTGCATTATTTATGAAATCTTGCAGATAGGATGTCAAAACATTGTTTCCTCGACGATTTTCTTGAGGAAAGGTTGTATGTGATACAACCGGAAGGTTTTGTCAATCCTGAAAGATGCTAATAAGTATGCAAAGCTCCAGCAATCCTTCTAAGGACTGGAGTAAGCATCTCGGAGTTGGAATGTACGCTTTGATCAGATGATCAAAGATTTTGGGTTTATACAAAGTTTATGAGAAACTTGTATTTCCAAAGAAGTGAGTGGGAGCACTATAGAATTTCTGATGAGTATATGTTGTTGACATATTGATGATCAGAAATGACGTAGAATTTCTGGAAAGCATATAGGGTTATTTGAAAAGTGTTTTTCAATGGAAAGCCTGGATTATGCTACTTGAACATTGAGCATCGAGATCTATAAGGATAGATAAAAACGCTTAATGGTACTTTCAAATGAGCACATTCCTTGACATGATCTTGAAGGTGTTCAAGATGGATCAATCAAAGAAGGAGTTCTTGCCTGAGTTGTAAGGTATGAAGTTAAGACTTAAAGCTCGACCACGGCAGAATAGAGAGAAAGGACGAAGGTCGTTCCCTATGCTTAAGACATAGGCTCTACAGTATGCTATGTTGTGTACCGCACCTGAAGTGTGCCTTGCCATGAGTCAGTCAAGGGGTACAAGAGTGATCCCGGAATGGATCACAGTACAGCGGTCAAAGTTATCCTTAGCAACTAGTGGACTAAGGAATTTTCTCGGTTATGGAGGTGATAAAGAGTTCGATGTAAAGAGTTACGATGATGCAAGCTTAACACCTATCCGGATAGCTCTGAGTAGAGATACCGGATACGTATAATGGAGCAACTATTTAGAATAACTCCAAGTAGAACAGTTATTTGAAATGGCTCCAAATAGAGCGTGGTAGCTGCATCTAGGAGATGACATAAAGATTTGTAAAGCACACACGGATCTGAAAGGTTCAGACCCGTTGACTAAAACCTCTCTCACAAGCAACATGATCAAACCCAGAACTCATTGAGTGTTAATCACATAGTGATTTGAACTAGATTATAGACTCTAGTAAACTCTTTGGATGTTGGTTACATGGCGATGTGACCTATGAGTGTTAATCACATGGCGATGTGAACTAGATTATTGACTCTAGTGCAAGTGGGAGACTGTTGGAAATATGCCCTAGAGGCAATAATAAATTAGTTATTATTATATTTCCTTGTTCATGATAATCGTTTATTATCCATGCTATAATTGTATTGATAGGAAACTCAGATACATGTGTGGATACATAGACAACACCATGTCCCTAGTAAGCCTCTAGTTGACTAGCTCGTTGATCAATAGATGGTTACGGTTTCCTGACCATGGACATTGGATGTCATTGATAACGGGATCACATCATTAGGAGAATGATGTGATGGACAAGACCCAATCCTAAGCCTAGCACAAAGATCGTGTAGTTCGTATGCTAAAGCTTTTCTAATGTCAAGTATCATTTCCTTAGACCATGAGATTGTGCAACTCCCGGATACCGTAGGAATGCTTTGGGTGTACCAAACGTCACAACGTAACTGGGTGACTATAAAGGTGCACTACAGGTATCTCCAAAAGTGTCTGTTGGGTTGGCACGAATCAAGACTGGGATTTGTCACTCCGTGTAAGCGGAGAGGTATCTCTGGGCCCACTCGGTAGGACATCATCATAATGTGCACAATGTGATCAAGGAGTTGATCACGGGATGATGTGTTACGGAACGAGTAAAGAGACTTGCCGGTAACGAGATTGAACAAGGTATAGGGATACCGACGATCGAATCTCGGGCAAGTACAACACCGCTAGACAAAGGGAATTGTATACGGGATTGATTAAGTCCTTGACATCGTGGTTCATCTGATGAGATCATCGTGGAACATGTGGGAGCCAACATGGGTATCCAGATCCCACTGTTGGTTATTGGCCGGAGAGGTGTCTCGGTCATGTCTGCATGGTTCCTGAACTCGTAGGGTCTACACACTTAAGGTTCGATGACGCTAGGGTTATAAAGGAAGTTTGTATGTGGTTACCGAATGTTGTTCGGAGTCCCGGATGAGATCCCGGACGTCACGAGGAGTTCCGGAATGGTCCGAAGGTAAAGATTTATATATGGGAAGTCCTGTTTTGTTCACCGGAAGTGTTTCGGGGTTTATCGGTAACGTACTGGGACCACCGGGAGGGTCCCGGGGGTCCACCAAGTGGGGCCACATGCCCCGGAGGCTTGCATGGGCCAAGGGTGGTGAGGGACCAGCCCCTAAGTGGGCTGGTGCGCCTCCCACAAGGCCCAAGGCGCAGCAAAGGAGGAGAGAGGGGAAACCCTAGGCTTAGATGGGCCTAAGGCCCACCCTAGGGGGCGCCCCCTCTCTCCCCCTCTTGGCCGCCTCCCCTTTCCCATCTAGGGCTGCCGCCCCCCCTAGGGGTGGGAACCCTAGAGGGGGCGCACCCTCCTCCCTCTCCCCTATATATAGTGAGGCCTGGAGCTGCCCATAACACGCGATCTGATCTCTGCCTGTTGGTGCAGCCCTCCCTCTCTTTCTCCTCATATCTCGCGGTGCTTGGCGAAGCCCTGCAGGATTGCCACGCTCCTCCATCACCACCACGCCGTTGTGCTGCTGCTGGATGGAGTCTTCCTCAACCTCTCCCTCTCTCCTTGCTGGATCAAGGCATGGGAGACGTCACCGGGCTGTACGTCTATTGAACGCGGAGGTACCGTCCATTCGGCACTTGGTCATCGGTGATTTGGATCACGACGAGTACGACTCCATCAACCCCGTTCACTTGAACGCTTCCGCTTAGCGATCTACAAGGGTATGTAGATGCACTCTCCTTCCCCTCGTTGCTAGTCTCTCCATAGACAGATCTTGGTGACACGTAGGAAAATTTTGAATTTCTGCTACGTTCCCCAACAGTGGCATCATGAGCTAGGTCTATGCGTAGTTTCTATGCACGAGTAGAACACAAAGTAGTTGTGGGCGTTGATTTTGTTCAATATGCTTGCCGTTACTAGTCTTATCTTGATTCGGCGGCATCGTGGGATGAAGCGGCCCGGACCAACCTTACACGTATGCTTACGTGAGACTGGTTCCACCGACTGACATGCACTAGTTGCATAAGGTGGCTGGCGGGTGTCTGTCTCTCCCACTTTAGTCGGATCGGATTCGATGAAAAGGGTCCTTATGAAGGGTAAATAGCAATTGGCATATCACGTTGTGGTTTTGCGTAGGTAAGAAACGTTCTTGCTAGAAACCCATAGCAGCCACGTAAAACATGCAAACAACAATTAGAGGACGTCTAACTTGTTTTTGCAGGGTATGCTATGTGATGTGATATGGCCAAAAGGATGTGATGAATGATATATGTGATGTATGAGATTGATCATGTTCTTGTAATAGGTATCACGACTTGCATGTCGATGAGTATGACAACCGGCAGGAGCCATAGGAGTTGTCTTTATTTATTTATGACCTGCGTGTCAACTTAAACGTCATGTAATTACTTTACTTTATTGCTAAAGCGTTAGCCATAGTAGTAGAAGTAATAGATGACGAGACAACTTCAAGAAGACACGATGATGGAGATCATGATGGAGATCATGGTGTCATGCCGGTGACAAGATGATCATGGAGCCCCAAGATGGAGATCAAAGGAGCTATATGATATTGGCCATATCATGTCACTATTATTTGATTGCATGTGATGTTTATCATGTTTATACATCTTATTTGCTTAGAACGACGGTAGTAAATAAGATGATCCCTCATTACAATTTCAAGAATGTGTTCTCCCCTAACTGTGCACCGTTGCTAAAGTTCGTCGTTTCGAAGCACCACGTGATGATCGGGTGTGATAGATCCTTACGTTCACATACAACGGGTGTAAGACAGTTTTACACATGCAAAACACTTAGGGTTAACTTGACGAGCCTAGCATGTACAGACATGGCCTCGGAACACAAGAGACCAAAAGGTCGAGCATGAGTCGTATGGTAGATACGATCAACATGAAGATGTTCACCGATGATGACTAGTCCGTCTCACGTGATGATCGGACACGGCCTAGTTGACTCGGATCATGTAATCACTTAGATGACTAGAGGGATGTCTATCTGAGTGGGAGTTCATAAGATGAACTTAATTATCCTGAACATAGTCAGAAGGTCTTCGCAAATTATGTCGTAGCTCGCGTTTTAGTTCTACTGTTTAGATATGTTTCTAGAGAAAATTTAGTTGAAAGTTGCTAGAAGCAATTATGCGGACTAGGTCCGTAAACTGAGGATTGTCCTCATTGCTTCATAGAAGGCTTATGTCCTTAATGCACTGCTCAGTGTGCTGAACCTCGAACGTCGTCTGTGGATGTTGCGAACATCTGACATACACATTTTGATAACTACGTGATAGTTCAGTTAAACGGTTTAGAGTTGAGGCACCGAAGACGTTTTAAAACGTCGCGAAACATATGAGATGTTTCGAGGGCTGAAATTGGGATTTCAGGCTCGTGCCCACGTCAAGAGGTATAAGACCTCCGATGATTTTCTTAGCCTACAAACTAAGGAGAAAAGCTCAATTGTTGTGCTTGTGCTCAGATTGTCTGAGTACAACAATCGCTTGAATCGAGTGGGAGTTGATCTTCCAGATGAAATAGTGATGGTTCTCCGAAGTCATTACCACCAAGCTGCTAGAGCTTCGTGATGAACTATAATATATCAGGGACATATATGATGATCCTTGAGATATTCGCGATGTTTGACACCACAAAAGTAGAAATCAAGAAGGAGCATCAATTGTTGATGGTTGGTGAAACCACTAGTTTCAAGAAGGGCAAGGGCACGAAGGGATACTTCATGAAACGGCAATTCAGCTGCTGCTCTAGTGAAGAAACCCAAGGTTGAACCCAAACCCGAGACTAAGTGCTTCTGTAATAAGGGGAACAGCCACTGGAGCAGAATTACCCTAGATACTTGGTAGATGAGAAGGCTGGCAAGGTCGATAGAAGTATATTGGATATACATTGTGTTGATGTGTACTTTACTAGTACTCCTAGTAGCACCAGGGTATTAGATACCGGTTCGGTTGCTAAGTGTTAGTAACTCGAAATAAAAGCTACGGAATAAACGGAGACTAGCTAAAGGTGAGATGACGATATGTGTTGGAAGTATTTTCAAGGTTGATCAAATATCGTACGCTCCCTCTACCATCGAGATTGGTGTTTGCGTTGAGCATAGACATGATTGGATTATGTCTATCGCAATACGGTTATTCATTTAAGGAGAATAATGGTTACTCTGTTTATTTGAATAATACCTTCAATGGTCTTACACCTAAAATGAATGGTTTATTGAATCTCGATCGTAGTGATACACATGTTCATGCCAAAAGATAGTAGTGATAGTACCACCTACTTGTGGCACTGCCACGTAAGTCATATCGGTATAAAACGCATGAAGAAGCTCCATGTTGATGGATCTTTGGGCTCACTCGTTTTTGAAAAGTTTGAGACATGCGAACCATGTCTATTGGTGTATATGCATGAAGAAACTCCATGCAAATGGACCGTTTTGACTCACTTGATTTTGAATCACTTGAGACATGCAAATCATACCACATGGGCAAGATGACTGAAAGCCTCGTTTTCAGTAAAATGGAACTAGAAAGCAACTTGTTGGAAGTAATACATTTTGATGTGTGCAGTCCAATGAGTGCTGAGGCATGTAGTGGATATCATTATGTTCTTACTTCACAGATGATTTGAGTAGATGTTGAGTATATTTACTTGATGAATCACGAGTCTGAATTATTGAAAGGTTCAAGTAATTTCAGGGTGAAGTTGAAAGATCGTCGTGACAAGAGGATAGAAGATCTATGATATGGTCATAGAGATGAATATCTGAATTACGAGTTTGGCACAGAATTAAGACATTGTGGAAATTGTTTCACAACTAATACAGCCTGGAACACCATAGTGTGATGGTGTGTCCGAACATCATAACTGCACCCTATTTGGATATGATGCATACCATGATGTCTCTTATCGAATTACCACGATAGTTTATGGGTTAGGCATTAGAGACAACCACATTCACTTTAAATAGGGCACCACGTAATTCCGATGAGATGACACCGTATGAACTATGGTTTAGAGAAACCTAAGCTGTCATTTCTTAAAAGTTTGGGGCTGCGACGCTTATGTGAAAAAGTTTCAGGCTGATAAGCTCGAACCCAAAGCGGATAAATGCATCTTCATAGGACACCCAAAACAGTTGGGTATACCTCCTGTCTCAGATCCGAAAGCAATAAGGGATTGTTTCTAGAATCGGGTCCTTTCTCGAGGAAAAGTTTCTCTCGAAAGAATTGAGTGGGAGGATGGTGGAGACTTGATGAGGTTATTGAACCGTCTCTTCAACTAGTGTGTGGCAGGGCACAGGGAGTTGTTCCTGTGGCACCTACACCAATTGAAGTGGAAGCTTATGATAGTGATCATGAAACTTCAGATCAAGTCACTACCAAACCTCGTGGGATGACAAGGATGCGTACTACTTCAGAGTGGTACGTAATCCTGTCTTGGAAGTCATGTTGCTAGACAACAATGAACCTACGAGCTATGGAGAAGCGATGGTGGGCCCGGATTCCGATAAATGGCTCGAGGCCATAAAATCCGAGAGAGGATCCATATATGAAAACAAAGTGTAGACTTTGGAAGAACTACTTGATGGTCGTAAGGCTGTTGAGTACAGATGGATTTTAAAAGGAAGACAGACAATGATGGTAAGTGTCACCATTAAGAAAGCTCGACTTGTCGTTAAGATGTTTCCCGACAAGTTCAAGGAGTTGACTACGGTGAGACTTTCTCACTCGTAGCGATGCTAAGAGTCTGTTGGAATTATATTAGCGATTACTGCATTATTTATGAAATCTTGCAGATAGGATGTCAAAACATTGTTTCCTCGACGATTTTCTTGAGGAAAGGTTGTATGTGATACAACCGGAAGGTTTTGTCAATCCTGAAAGATGCTAATAAGTATGCAAAGCTCCAGCAATCCTTCTAAGGACTGGAGTAAGCATCTCGGAGTTGGAATGTACGCTTTGATGAGATGATCAAAGATTTTGGGTTTATACAAAGTTTATGAGAAACTTGTATTTCCAAAGAAGTGAGTGGGAGCACTATAGAATTTCTGATGAGTATATGTTGTTGACATATTGATGATCAGAAATGACGTAGAATTTCTGGAAAGCATATAGGGTTATTTGAAAAGTGTTTTTCAATGGAAAGCCTGGATTAAGCTACTTGAACATTGAGCATCGAGATCTATAAGGATAGATAAAAACGCTTAATGGTACTTTCAAATGAGCACATTCCTTGACATGATCTTGAAGGTGTTCAAGATGGATCAGTCAAAGAAGGAGTTCTTGCCTGAGTTGTAAGGTATGAAGTTAAGACTTAAAGCTCGACCATGGCAGAATAGAGAGAAAGGACGAAGGTCGTTCCCTATGCTTAAGACATAGGCTCTACAGTATGCTATGCGGTGTACCGCACCTGAAGTGTGCCTTGCCATGTGTCAGTCAAGGGGTACAAGAGTGATCCAGGAATGGATCACAGTACAGCGGTCAAAGTTATCCTTAGCAACTAGTGGACTAAGGAATTTTCTCGGTTATGGAGGTGACAAAGAGTTCGACGTAAAGAGTTACGACGATGCAAGCTTAACACCTATCCGGATAGCTCTGAGTAGAGATACCGGATACGTATAATGGAGCAACTATTTATAATAACTCCAAGTAGAACAGTTATTTGAAATGGCTCCAAATAGAGCGTGGTAGCTGCATCTAGGAGATGACATAAAGATTTGTAAAGCACACACGGATCTGAAAGGTTCAGACCCGTTGACTAAAACCTCTCTCACAAGCAACATGATCAAACCCAGAACTCATTGAGTGTTAATCACATAGTGATGTGAACTAGATTATTGACTCTAGTAAACTCTTTGGATGTTGGTTACATGGCGATGTGACCTGTGAGTGTTAATCACATGGCGATGTGAACTAGATTATTGACTCTAGTGCAAGTGGGAGACTGTTGGAAATATGCCCTAGAGGCAATAATAAATTAGTTATTATTATATTTCCTTGTTCATGATAATCGTTTATTATCCATGCTATAATTGTATTGATAGGAAACTCAGATACATGTGTGGATACATAGACAACACCATGTCCCTAGTAAGCCTCTAGTTGACTAGCTCGTTGATCAATAGATGGTTACGGTTTCCTGACCATGGACATTGGATGTCATTGATAACGGGATCACATCATTAGGAGAATGATGTGATGGACAAGACCCAATCCTAAGCCTAGCACAAAGATCGTGTAGTTCGTATGCTAAAGCTTTTCTAATGTCAAGTATCATTTCCTTAGACCATGAGATTGTGCAACTCCCGGATACCGTAGGAATGCTTTGGGTGTACCAAACGTCACAACGTAACTGGGTGACTATAAAGGTGCACTACAGGTATCTCCGAAAGTGTCTGTTGGGTTGGCACGAATCGAGACTGGGATTTGTCACTCCGTGTAAGCGGAGAGGTATCTCTGGGCCCACTCGGTAGGACATCATCATAATGTGCACAATGTGATCAAGGAGTTGATCACGGGATGATGTGTTACGGAACGAGTAAAGAGACTTGCCGGTAACGAGATTGAACAAGGTATAGGGATACCGACGATCGAATCTCGGGCAAGTACAATACCGCTAGACAAAGGGAATTGTATACGGGATTGATTAAGTCCTTGACATCGTGGTTCATCCGATGAGATCATCGTGGAACATGTGGGAGCCAACATGGGTATCCAGATCCCGCTGTTGGTTATTGGCCGGAGAGGTGTCTCGGTCATGTCTGCATGGTTCCCGAACCCGTAGGGTCTACACACTTAAAGTTCGATGACGCTAGGGTTATAAAGGAAGTTTGTATGTGGTTACCGAATGTTGTTCGGAGTCCCGGATGAGATCCCGGACGTCACGAGGAGTTCCGGAATGGTCCGGAGGTAAAGATTTATATATGGGAAGTCCTGTTTTGGTCACCGGAAGAGTTTCGGGGTTTATCGGTAACGTACCGGGACCACCGGGAGGGTCCCGGGGGTCCACCAAGTGGGGCCACATGCCCCGGAGGCTTGCATGGGCCAAGGGTGGTGAGGGACCAGCCCCTAAGTGGGCTGGTGCGCCTCCCACAAGGCCCAAGGCGCAGCAAAGGAGGAGAGAGGGGAAACCCTAGGCTTAGATGGGCCTAAGGCCCACCCTAGGGGGCGCCCCCTCTCTCCCCCTCTTGGCCGCCTCCCCTTTCCCATCTAGGGCTGCCCCCCCCTAGGGGTGGGAACCCTAGAGGGGGAGCACCCTCCTCCCTCTCCCCTATATATAGTGAGGCCTGGGGCTGCCCATAACACGCGATCTGATCTCTGCCTGTTGATGCAGCCCTCCCTCTCTTTCTCCTCATATCTCGCGGTGCTTGGCGAAGCCCTGTAGGATTGCCACGCTCCTCCATCACCACCACGCCGTTGTGCTGCTTCTGGATGGAGTCTTCCTCAACCTCTCCCTCTCTCCTTGCTAGATCAAGGCATGGGAGACGTCACCGGGTTGTACGTGTGTTGAACGCGGAGGTACCGTCCATTCGGCACTTGGTCATCGGTGATTTGGATCACGACGAGTACGACTCCATCAACCCCGTTCACTTGAACGCTTTCGCTTAGCGATCTACAAGGGTATGTAGATGCACTCTCCTTCCCCTCGTTGCTAGTCTCTCCATAGACAGATCTTGGTGACACGTAGGAAAATTTTGAATTTCTGCTACGTTCCCCAACACTCAGAGCTTTATAAGACAGATCCTGAAGAGGATTACAATCAGGGCAAGACCTGAATCCAATGGATTCGAAGATATTGGGCAGAACAATGGTTCAAGTGCAGGTTTGTGACCCAGGAATATGCTGAGAAAAATGCCATCAAACGACCATGGGGAGACATCCTATACAGAAATCTTAAACCCAGGTCCAGAGATGAAGCCATTGAATAAGGCTTCTATCCCTGCATGGTCCATGGACCACAGCCTGCGGATGCACACCCATCGTCATTGCTATGGTGTCGTGACGACAATCTGTTCAAGAATTCGGCCAAGCAAAACAAGAAGTCATGGGGACTTGACTTCAACTCTGGCCCTTCTACTCCCCGTGCCGATGGCACCCGCGAAGCTGAACCCAATCTTGTTGGGCCCTTCTATAGCCGTGGACAGCCGTGGATGAGCCTGCAGATGACACTGAATCTGATGAAGCGCCTACAACGCCGAAGCCAAAGAAATTGAAGAAGCCTAAAGCTTCAAAGCCTGCCTCAGCACCAAAAATCTCACGGGCGATGCCACTAGCTACTGCACCTCCTGAAGATAGTGTGCAGTCTGAAGGTTTGTCACCCATCTCCAAGCCCTCGAAAGTAAAGATGTCTTTGCAACACACCAGCCAAGAACTGACTGCTGCTACTATTCTGCGCAATGACACCATTGATCTGTCCAGTGATGAAGATCTGGCAGATGACGCTCTTGAGCAACTGATCAAGAGCAAAGAAGAAGCAGAAATCTTCAATGATTTGCCTCTCTTTGATGTGGCAATCATCCATAACTTCATTGATGAGTGGTTTGACACGCCCAACCTTAGCTTTGAAGATCTGCAACTTCCAATTGGCCTCAGTGTCGCCTTCAGTGGCGCCATTGCTTCTGAGCTAACTCTAGCTCAGCGCATCGTTGAACTGAAGCAAAAGATCGACTATGAGAAAGCTCAGTTCATGAAGCACATGGCCAAGTTCAGCGTGCAAGATGTCAAAAACTTCTAGATCATGCTGCACGAGCTCAAGGAAGCCTTTCTCAAGAAGCGTGAAGAAGCTAAAGGCTCTCGTGAGCACATGAAGAGCCTGCAGACAAGTGTGTGCAAGCCTACAATGAGGCTGAGAAGCGCAAGGCTCTTGGTCGTCCTGGCATCGATCCCAGGATGGCTGCAAAGAAGAAGAAGAAGCCAGCTATGGCCGAACCCGAAGCACCAAGGCAGGAAGCACATCCCATTGTCTTCCCAGCCAGCATGGCTGGCTCGAAGCCAAAGGTCAAGTCAACCGCTTCAGAACTGAAGAAGACGAGGACTGCTGAGGCTGAAGCCAGAAAGAGGAAACATCCTGAAGCCTCTGATGCTGCTCCCTCCAAGAAGAAGCGCAAAACCAAGAAGGATCGGGCTGCTCCCATAGAGCCCTTAATTGTTGAACCTATCTCAATGGTTCGCCCTGCATCTGCACACCAAGAGCGCCAACTGATTGTCCATGAGTCTGCTTCCACAGAGGCTCATGAAGCTGAAGACATTCCAGCAGTTGATCCCACCGCTGCTGAAGACACTGGTCACCATGACAATGTTGAAGATGATGTAGTTCTTCCTCAGATCAAGCACAACTTGGCATCATCGCCTGTTCTCACGAACAGCAAACTCATCAGCATTGGTCGTCCTCTCACGCCAATTGCTCAGGATGCATCATGGGCTGATCACCCACAACAACAACAAGACACTCCAAGTACTCAACAACAACAAGTCACACCACCCCGGCAAGAAGAATAAGATGACTTTGAGGCCCAGCAAACTCCATCTCCAAAGGCGTCGCCAGAGTTGCGCAGGCTTCGCAAAGGACCAAGGCCTCAAGTCCATCTATCGAGCGTTCCAGAAGGAGAAGTGCACCACCAATCTGTTGCACGTCAAGTGTTTCCAGATGCCACTCCTATTGTGACTGAATCCGAAGCCAAACTGGCTGAAGATGTTCCGGCTGCATCAGCCGATGAAGAAGAAGCCCCAAGAGTTGCTACACCCCCGTCTCACCAAGATGTTGTTCTCTAGGAGAACGTGACTAACCCTCCAGCTTCTGAAGTGGAGGTTGAGAATCCTGAGGCTGCCACCACCAACACCAATGAAGCCAATGACGTAGTCATGGCTGAAGCAAATGTGGAGCCTGCACCTGAAGTCAATGTGGCCCCTGAAGCCCATGAAGACAATGCCAATGCCCCTGTTCCCCCTCCAAGACCTCACACAATGGAGCTGGCATTTGATCGTGGTCAACCGGTTATGGTTCGATGGCCCATTCTGACTCCTCTGCCTGCTGCTGGTCCACAATTTGAGTACCACGTCGAGCACAGGCCTCATGTCCAAAAGCCCAAGCCAAGACTTCCACGATTCCCAGGCACTGCCACTTCACCTGGGGTCTTCAATGCGAATGGCTTCATGGCACATAATACCTTCTTCAACAGCTCCAAGAACCCTTATACCAAACCGCGCATTTCTTTAGATCGGTTCTGGAGCTATCAGCAGTGCAGCTACTATTCCTGTGTCCTATACAATCAAGGGCGCATATTTCCACATATGCGCCTCGACTCTGAAGCTATGGCTGGTTTGCCCTGCGTCGAAGAAGCATTGGACTGTTTCAGAGATGCTGGTCTGCTGCAGTTCATCACCGACAAGGAGCACTAGAATGAGGAATTGTTGCTTCATTTCTATGCCACTCTTCATATTCGAGGCTACAACAGGGATCCGAAGACTTGGGTCCTTGAGTGGATGACAGGCAATGTCCATCATGAAGCTAAAGCTCTTGATATCATTGAGCTCACAGGCCTGCACACTCCTGGTGAATACTATGAACCAGATTGTCAACAACATCAAAATGCCTTGGAAAGCATCTTTTAGAAGCCAGAACTCAACATGAGTCAAATGCTGAGCATGATGAAGCCTTTGCCTCCAGATGCTGAATATCCTAAGGAGTTCTTTGTTGAAGACCTAGAGTACCTGCCTCGCACCATCTACCACATCATCAGGAAGACTCTATGGCCTGTCAAAGGACACTCATCTGCAGCAAAGCTTGAAGGAGCAATGAAGACTTTGGTTTTCTATATCTTCAATGGCAACAGCTTCAATGCTCAAGACTTCTTAATCAGGCAGTTGGCTGCATCTGGCTCCGACATCTTTGGGTTGAAATTCTATGCTCCATGGGTCATGCGTCTGATCAAGCGTCACTCAGCCTTCAACTATCAGCCTTCTCCGTGCAATCATCTTATATTCTTGCCCGAGGTTGATCTGTCAGTTGAAGCCATTTTCCCAGAGCCTGCTAAGGATCCCATTTATCTTCATAATGCTGATCACCAAAGCTTCACCCAGCCCATTGAAGGAATTTCAGCAGTGTCTCGTGTTTATCCCCTTGCTGGAAACACACGTGCCCCACGTGCTCAAACTAACGCCACTGGTAGCACTATTGCGCAAAGGCCTCAAAGACGATCTCGTGTCCTCAATGACCGAGAGCTTCTCGTCGCGCTGCATCAGAAACAGGATAAGCATCATGACTAGCTTAAGCGTCAGATGCAAAGCCTCTTGGTGGATGTCAACCGCATTCGCAATCTTGCCACCAAGAATGCCTTTGTTGCCCATGAAACCTGTCGGCGTACATGGAAAGGGCTGACGCTTATGTGTTCTGAAGATGATCTTCAAGAGGATGGCTTCTTTGAACGCTTCAAGTTTGACTCCACACCTCCAAGAAGGAATGTGCTGTGATGAACTCCGTCTCTTGAAGACTCTGAGTTCTCTTCCTCCACGGCAACTATGAATGCCAGAGTGATCGATGACGAAGACGATGCTACTTCACCGCCCCCTACTTCTGCACACATCGACACTGCCCCGAGTTCGTCTGCACCGCCTAACAACACCGACGACCTTGCTGCTTCACCTACTCCTCATGGGAACGAGTAGACGATCTATGTCTTCGAACCTTTTTTGTCCTTACTGACAAAAGGGGGAGAAGCATATGAGTTTGATAGTCTTCAAGCGGGTTCATATGGGCGGTTGCTTTATATTTTTCCTAGTGTTTACAACTCTCGTTTTGATACATTTGGTTCTTTGAGTTGTAACACTTAAAACTCGATGGTCGTCTACTACTTATTTTCCATTCTGCGATGCGATGATAAATTCCGCATGTGCGACGATAAATTCCGCACTTAGATCATTTTGCAGACGTCCATTTTTCATTATGCATGTCATTATCTTCACATACTTTTTCATGCATGATGAATTGTCATCATAAGTTGAAGAGGATCTCCACAAGTACAACCTGCCATGTGCATTTGCATACCAAAAGCAAATTACTTATATGCACATCTTCAAGGGGAGCCTTTGCCACTTATGAAGACAATAACCTATCCTTTACAATTTCACATATTTTATTCCCCGTTGAAAACTTCAACTAGTTTGTCATCAATCACCAAAAAGGGGGGGATTGTAAGTGCATCTAGTACCACCCCTAGTTGGTTTTGGAGTATTGACGACAAACCTAGTTGAGGGACTAATGTGTTTGTGAGAATTGCAGGATAACACAAGTAGAAGTCCCTCATTGATTCAGTTTTCCTACCAGAGATGATCCCTAAAAATGTATGAAGACATTGAAGTCAAAGGTGGTATGTGAAGACATTCACATTGAAGACTATGACAAGAGAAGACATCGCGTGAAGACTATGGAGCGTGAAGACTTAGCAGTTTCGTCGTTCTGTGTTTTTCTTTGTTGAGTCATAGGAACCACCGTACTGTTAAGTGGGGTCCAAGAGAACCAGTCAGAATGACTGAAGTGATGCTTAACCAAAATCCTATGTCTTCGAGTGAAGACTATGAGAGAAAATCTTGTCCAAAGTTGGATAAGCCAGCCTTGCTTGTAGCCCAAGTAAAGTTCCCGTGTGTGTTTGAAATCTGACCATTGGAACACGTGTCAGTTCCTTAGTGACCCAGGGTCATTTCGGACAAATCAGGTCAGGTTGCCTAGTGGCTATAAATAGCCCACCCCCTACAACCATAAACGGTTGGTTGCTCAGAGTTAAAGCACGGCTTTTGTCGTTTGAGAGCAACCCACCTCGAAGCCTTTGAGAGAGAATTCCTTGCGAGGATAAAGCCCTAACCACCCAGAGCCAAAGAGTGTTAGGCATCACTTAAGTCTTCCTGTCTGTGTGATCTGAAGACTTATTACACTTGAGGACTGTGAATCCTCCAGCCGGTTAGGCATCGCGTTCTGAGCATCCAAGAGTCATTGTGGATCGCCGGTGAATGAAGTCTGTGAAGGTTTGGAAGTCTACCTTGAAGACTTACCAGAGTGATTGGGCGAGGACTGGGTGTCCTTAGCTCAAGGGGAATAAGGTGAAGACGAGGTCTTCTGAGTTGAATCTCAGCCTCCCTAACCAGATGTACAGTTGTCACAGCAACTGGAACTGGTCCAACAAATCATTGTCTTCAACAAGTCACTGGTTTCATCCTTCCCTTCCCTTTACTTACTGTTGGTCCTTGTGAAGTCATTGTACGATTGCATCACCATTTGGCTTCACTGAGTGATTACTTGTTTTGATTGGCTTCACAATATCTTCCTACCTGATCCTTACTGCCTAGCTGCTATTAGTCATTGTGCTTTCACTTCATTGAATACTTGACTATGGTTTGCCTAGTGTAGTCTACCTTCCGTTGCATGGTAATAGGTTTATTTCTATCGTTTGTCTTCGAAACTTACATGTTTTGAAGACTTTCCTAAAAATCGCCTATTCATCCCCCCTCTAGTCGATCACTAGCACTTTCATGGAAAATCGAGTTGCAGGCCTGCCAGCTAGAGTTCAGCACAACTAGGGTCATCAGGGCACGACCCTCGCTAATTTCATAGCAGACTGGATATACGCTCCCGACCGAGGGATGGATGAGGGCCAGTCCCTCACATTGAGCGATGAGGCACTTGATGGTAAGGTGTCGGTGGGAAACGGCACCTATGGGATCACAAGAATCCCTACTGCGGTTGCGGGGCACGGGGTTGAGAGAAGAGCGGGTCTAATCGAGAGTATGCAGCTCGTTTATCTAGGTTCGGACCGCGAGGATGTGTAAAACCATAGTCCTACTTTGGTGGATGTATTCTGAGTTCTTGAACTAGCTATGGGGTGTAAAAAGCTCCAAAAAGCCGAATCCCTGTCCTCGTCGCCTTGGGCCTCCTTTTATAGAAAAAAGGGGTTGCCACAGTGGCACACAGGAGGTGGAAAGGCAACAGTGTTGTGAGGTTATCCTGGTATTACAGGACAAAGTGCATAAAATGCGAGGCTTAGGTGTCCCTCCACTTTATTGGGGGCGGGGGCGAGGCCCGTCCCGTCCGTCGCCGCTCCTTCAAGCTTCGACACGCGCCCTGGCCAGTAATGCATGCGGTGCCATGTAGGCAGGCATGCAGCTGAGGTGGCACAGTGGGGGAGTCTCCACGAAGTTCTGCATGTCGCCACACAGGTGCCTGCCCAGCTGGTTGGGTCGGCAGCTGCATGCGAACAGCGGCGGAGACTTGGCTGGTGTGGGCCTGACGGTGGCCCTGCTGGTGCGCTTGGCGAGGGCCTTGCCGGGTGGCCCAGCAAGGGTCTTGCCGTGGCGTGCAGGCGTCCCCGGCAAGGATTTTGCCAGGGGTCTTGTGGGTTTCTTCGGTGAGGATGTCTGCCTTCCTATCCTCATTTGACCTTGACTATTCTTTGTCTTCATGAAGATCTACATGCCACCACAGAGGTGCCTCACGAGCCCTGTCCAATGCATTTGTCGAGTGTTGGTGGGCTCGAGGGTGGCTCGCTCGGCTGGCGTGGGCGAGCTGCCCCGGCAAGGGTCCTTGCCGGGGAAACCTGCTTTGCCCATCTGACGTTTGTGGCCTTGGTCCTTGTCGTTGCTTTGCTTCGTCTTGGGCTTCGATCTTACCTTGGCTTACCTCCCTTGCTCTGCTTGGTGTGGTCATGGGCGCGGCTCTGACTGCCCGTGCACAGGTAAAGGGGTACAAAAATGTGCCCCTAGTTTTGTAGACCGACAGGAGCCTTCGGGCCTGGGCCACACATAAGCGTGACACGTTGTTGGGTTAGGCCCAAAATAGTGGGCGGGCAGGCGGGGCGGTTTTTACCGCAGTAAGGTTTTTCGTGCGCTGTGCTCCCCATGACTTGCGCGCGCGGCGCGGGGTGGAGGGCCGTGCATGACGTGGGCGGCATGCGTGGGGCGGTTTCCACACGCATGCGTCACATCTTGGTAAATGGGCGGCGCGACCCGCGGCTTCCCCATAAAAAGGGATAACCGCGGGCGCACTGTTCCTTTTACCCTTCGTGCGACCCCAGTCCCGGAAACCTCCTCCTGTCTCCCTCTTCTTCTCCAAGCTTCGCCTCCGCTCGCCGCCTTTGTGCTTCTGCCGCCCTCTGCTCCTCCCTCCTCCTTCAGCCACCATGGCGCCAAAATCCACCAGGGGCAAGGGGGTGGCCAAGAATGCTGGGGTTGTGGAGCCACCGGAGTGCGTGCTGTCGGGGCAACGGACGTGGTCCGCCTTCTCCTTCCCCTCGACGGTCGACGTGTTGGAGCTTCGGGTCCTCTTCAGGCCCCTGTGGGGAGTGAAGACGGGGGGGGGGGGGGGGGAATTCGGGGCACCCGGCCAAGCGCGTCATCCGTGCCGCCTGCGCCGACCCTTCCCCAAATCGGTACCTCTTCTTCGTTGATTACCTTTCTTGCAGGCTCAACCCTCCCTTCTCTGATTTCTTTAGTGACATCATGCACACCTTCAGCTTCCGTCTCTTGGATTTTACTCCAAATGCAGTGGTGTGCATGGACCTTTTTGCACACCTTTGTCAGGGCTTTGCCGGAGTACACCCCAGCACTGCGCTCTTCCGCCACTATTTCTTCCCTCGGATCCAGCTGGGGGGTGCCGTCTCTGGTTGCGTCACTTGGATCCCAAGATCCAAGGGGGTGTACCTGGACGGTGCCATGAAGGAGAGGTGGGAGGAATGGCGGGGCCGGTGGTGCTGGATTGAAGAGAAGGACCCGCCAGCCTTCTGCAAAGTTCGCCGGGTGCCGCTGGTTCGCGGCAGCGATTGGAGCGACGTTGATGCTGCCGACGGGAGGCTCACGGTTGCCACCACCAGGATTCTCCGGCTTACCTAGGCCGGGCTCACCCTTGAAATGATCGGTTCGGATTTCATCCACCGCCGGATTGCTCCGTTGCATAACAAGGGGAGGCCAGTCTGGCTCTTCACGAACCCTGCTGAAATCATGCGACTCCGCCCCGGCCTCGACCACAACTTTACGGTGCTCGCGCATGCCCATTTCTGCCAGCCGCTCTTCCAGCTTGACGTGGGCCGCGACGGCGAGGTTGAGCGGACCGGCAAGCTTGCGAGGGCCGCTGCAAAGGCCGGCAAGGTCCTCAAGGGGTCGTTGTTCACTACAAAAAAATATATTTCCGTGATGATATGTGTTTGTCACAGTAGGTCGCTTTTTTTCATGCATGTACATCCATGACAAATTTATGACAGAATAAGATAGTCATACCTGTGCTGTCGTAGAAGTGTTCCAAGACATTACCAGAATTATCATCACGGAAGTGTCCACTTCCATGACGATAAATCGCGCGTCACAGAAGTGCTTTTGTCAAGGGTGACTGGCACGTGGCATCCACCATAACGGAATGCCGTTAAGCTATCGGGTCGGGTTTTGGATCCGATAACCCGTTAACAGCCCCGACCAATGGGGATTTTCCACGTGTAAAATCATCATTGGCTATAGGAAACACGTGTCGGCTCATCGTCCGGACAGATGTCATCCACTCACTGGACAAAAGGCGCCTATGATACGTCGAGACGTGGCACGGCCCAACAAGTTTAAATGGGCTGGCCCAACTAAAGGCCCACAAGATTTTGCAGACCATAATGGGCCGGCCCAGCTAAAGGCCTACGAGATTTTGCGGACCATAATGGGCTGGCCCAGCTAAAGGCCCACAAGATTTCGTGGGCCATAATGGGCCGGCCCAGGTAAAGGCCCACAAGATTTTTGTGTGCCAAAATAGGCCGGCCCAGGTAAAGGCCCACAAAATTCTTGCGGATCATAATGGGTTGGCCCATCTAAAGGCCCACGAGATTTCGCCGACATTAATGGATCGGCCCAGCTATAGGCCCACAAGATTTTGAGGACCCTAGTAGGCCAACCCGTTAACTGGCTGCCATGTTTTGGGCCAAATGCTGGCCCATATTTGAGACGGTCTATTAATGGTCTGCCATGCTCTGGGCCTAATAGTGGCCCATATGAGATCCGGCCCGTTAAAAGCCTACCACGTTCTGGGCCAATTTACAGCCCAGATCAGGTCCGGCCCTTTAAGAGGTTTTGGGCCTAATTATGGCCCATATCAGATTTGGCCCGTCAACTGGACACTATGCTTTTGGGCCCACTTTCTAAAGGCCCACTTAGTAATTCGGCCTGATATTAGTTTTGGCTTGTTAAGGGCCCGCTTAACATTTCGGCCCTATATTAATTTCAGCCTGTTAAAAGCCTGTCATATAGTTGGGCCTAACTACAGTCCGGTTTGCATCTGGCCTGCTCGCAGTCGATATCTGATTGGGCCAAACAAGGACCGAGACAATTTTTTGGCCTGTTAAAAGCCCGTGATTTCATTAGCACAATCATGGGCCGGGGTTCATTTCGGGCTGCTGCCGGCTCATGAGCTGATCAACACGTTTCAGGCCCAACCTACATCGTGATTGCATGACGGCCCGATTGTGTACCATAATTTTACGGTTTGGCCGGTTTACTGCGAAGGCAGGATATATATACAGTAAAATAACTGCAGCATCGTGAATAAGAAAAAACCTGTACTATACAATAAAGAAATTACGACATATTACATCCATTGGGCATCAAAGTTCGCCACTACGATAATAAAGCACAAGCAGACAGCAGATTACATACACTGGGCATCAAAGATCGCCACCAGTGCAAATAAACACGCCGACAAAATAATATACAAAACCGACAACACTTCAATAGAGTTCAAGAAAGGTTATCCCTACTGGGGAGCTGCAGCGCAAGCAGCTGAGCAAGATGATGAGACTGCGCTTGTTCAACACTTATATCTTCCTCACTCTGAAAGATAAACAAGCAAACAGATGACAGGTTTTGCACATAAAAGTATCAGTGCTGACAATTCATCACATTTTTTACTAACGAATAAAGTGACACAGTTTAAATTTGCATTAACACAATATGGTATTGTTCAAGTCAAGACATGGCAGGAAATGACATTGTGAAGGAGTTGGCAGCTTCACGACACCTCTAGATTACAAATCAAGAACTCATAAGTATCAATGGTTAGTGTGCTTGTCGGGACCACGATCCTAGGGCACACCGATCTAGCATGTAACACATCATATCACCTTGCGGCGTCACGCACGGGATCCCCACGGGTGTCGCCTTACCATGGCCTGGGACCGTTTGCGCCTTTTGGCTCACGTATATGATAGTGTCGCTAGCATCCACATGACAGAGAACCCGGGCCGACATGACTAGTCGTGAACCCAAAGTGGCACTAACTTAAAGGAACATGCATACATGAATCAACCTTGAGCAGGTCAGTCAACAGCGTATGAATCCGGGCTGTAGCAACTGGGCTAACAGGACTCCGGGAACCCGGGCTGTAGCAGGCTAACAGGACTCCGGATGTCTCCGCATGACATTTCCTCGAAGGGACAGACACAGGAACGAAGTGAATCACATGCCGGCCAGTCTAAGTGTTCCGGAGCAGTAGTGCTGGGCTAACAGGACTCCGGTAAACCGGGCTGTAGTGAACTACCAAGGCTCAATGGAAGCACTAGACTACATTTCCCCATAAGAAAGGCTACCTAGGATAAACAACTAGATTGTCGGATCCCACACATAGCAATACACGTCACACGTACGCATAACATGCAAGTATGTGCTGTACAACATGGCATCACAACATAACTCAAACTCATATAGATAAAGGCCCAGAAGAGCCACATAGCATTCAATTCAAACAGGGGTCACATGACCCATCATTCAGAGCATACAAACAACGGAAGCATTACATGTCTGAGTATAGACAACTACAAAAGGAAAAGACTAGGAAGCCTGACTAAACACGACCCTCCCAAGGGTACAAGATCGTAGCTGGGATACGAGCTACTCGTCGAAGTCACTAGTGTAACCAACTGCAAAACATAAATAAGCAAACGTGAGTATGAAGGTACTCAGCAAGTCTTACATCAGAACTATCTACATATGCAACATTATCAACAAAGGGGGTGGTGGAGTCTTAACAGCAGCAAGCCAGCTTTGACTTAGTGGCTAACCTATACTACGAGTATCAGAAACTTCTTTGAGGTGAGGAGACGCACACGAGTCCACATATTCACCATATCAATACTCCACTATGGATCTGTTCCCGCCTTCCTACGAGAAGGCCATCCATAGCACTCGCGCTTATCTTGCGTATTTTAGAGTATCCACTTCAAGTTGTCTATGTACTACATGTCCTCCAAGTTTCCATTTCCAAGGAAAACGACTATTTGAATAGATAATGTTAACCCTGCAGGGGTGTACTTCTTCACACAGGCTCTCGCCACTTATCGCCCTGTACACGTCATGTACCTCGGCAACCTTTAAGCGGAAGCCGAGCGAGGGTGTCGGCCACGACCTGACTAACCACACAAGTCTCTTGTCCAGGTTTATCGCCTATTCGAGTTCCATCCGCAAGGAGTTCCAGCCGAAGTCTCCAGTATGGCCCGAAACGATGTGTGCAGGGTTCCCAAGCCCACCATCCGGGTGCCACTTGTTACACTGTGCCACGTTGCCTAGTCTGTCCCAAGCCCGTCCCATCGGACACCACCTGGTAGACAAGTAGCACTACCTACAAACGCTAGAAACTAGTTGCAACTCCTGGACAGAGATCAAGTGGATTAATAAGCCGAGAGGGGCTAGATAACCGGAACCCAATGTGTTGTAGTAACTAGACTTGGATAACATACACAGAACTCAGTGCTTAGGGACGGTTCCAATGAGACAACCCACCATGTACTCCTACATGGCCTCTCATCACTACCTTTACCAAACGTGTTCACACACTTATACTTTATCTGTAGGACGTGTTCACCACTCCGATTCATTCCTGATGAATCAGACTTGACACAACTCTAAGCATAGCTGGCATAAAGAAAACAAGCATGGATGAGCAGGCACATCAAGGCTCAAGCAACTCCTACTCATGCTAGTGGGTTTCAACTATTTACTGTGGCAATGACAGGCAGAGGAATGGGTTCAACTACCGCAGCAGAAAAGTAGCAGTTGAATCGTTGTTGTCCTAATGTAGTATAAGGAGCAGGAGCGAGAGAGTGGGATTTATCGAAATGCTTAAGGGGGGGGGTTGCTTGCCTGATAAAATGACGAAGGGGCACTGCTCCTCTGACAGGTACTCGGGAACACCTTCCGGAGTGGAACCTGTCGAGAAGAAATGGTGCCGGAAATCAATACACAAACAATGCAACAATAAGATGCATGAACATAACATGTGCAAATGGTAGTGTTTGGGCTAATGCAAGATCCTACCAAAAAGGTTGAAGCCCATTTGAATCAAAGATTCAAATGCAAATTCAAAATGAAGCATTTAAAATGCCCATATTATGTTTTCACTTATACATCATGTATAAGTTGGGTTTTCATGCATGTAACTCACATAAATGGATTACTTCAATTTTTCTGATAATTTTTCATATATAAATTATTTCATTCTGAGCTACGGTTGAATTATTATGATTCTTTGAAGTTTAAGCAATATTCTGGAATTTCCTGAGTTAAAATAATTCCAGAAATCGTTTATTGCGTCAGCTTGAGGTCAGCACTGCGTCAGCAGTCAACTTGGGTGAAACCTGACGCACGGGGGCCACATGTCAGTGACACAGTGGTTAAGCCTGGGTCAAACCCGCATTGACCAGGGTTTGACTTGGCCCTGGGGCCCACGGTCAGCGGCTGGTGGGGTGGATTAGGCTGTGGGATTAGGCACTAATGACAGCCACGTCGGCCTCGCCAGAGTTCGACCGGCGACGACCTTGAGCCACGGCAGAGTCTGCTCGGGATTTGCCTACAGGGAGCTATTTGGCGCGTGGAGCGCAGTTACGGGGTGCGAACGCTCGTCCGCATCCAACCGTGGTGGTGGTGCGGCCGGGGAGTGGCCGGAGTGGCACCGGCGACGACGAGTGCGGCGGCTGGAGTTCGGGCGTCGAGCGAAACAGCGTTGCAGGGAACGGCAGGAGCCGCGGGTGGTCGCGGTCGACTCCTGGGAATGTGCTGAGCACGGTGGTGCGCTCGGTTATGGCTTTAGGTGACGGTGGCCACGGCGGTGACATGGACGGCGGCACGGAGCTCTCGACTCCGGTGGCAGAGGCGGCTAGAGGAGAGGAATGAGCTCGGGGAGGAGGGGAAAAGGCGGCGGAGCTCACAGAGAGGCTAACGGAGGACTCAGCAGGCGCGGGGACACATTGGTTGTCGTGAATCGATGGTGAGGTAGCCGGCGGTCAGAGGTTGAGGATAAGCTCGGGGACGACGCTCTAGGCCTCCCGCGGTCGAATGGGTTGGTGAAGATGACGCAACAGGAGATGGTGGTCCTCTGGACGCGTCGGCAAGGCGATAGGGAGGCAGTGGCTGTGGTGGTGGCGAGCGGAGGCGACGGGCGCATTCGGCTGGACGCGCACGAGAGAGACAGAGGAGGGAGGGCGCTCGAGGGAGAGAGAGGCAGAGGTGTAGGGGGTCGTGGTGTCTCCAGGGACGTCCAGAGGAAGGCGGCAAGCAGGAGGTGGCCGGACGTGCGCCGGCGTGCATCGGCCACGCGCTTGGCGTCCTCCTCGCGCGGTGGAGACGACGACTGGCAGGGCCAGCTGGCGTGGCCGGCCAGCTGGGCCGCATGGTGCCAGGCCTCAGGTAAGTTTCCCTTTTTTGTTTTCTTTTCTATTTCTGACATTTGTTTTTGATTTAAAATAGATACTAGAACAATTCTAAAAATGTTGGGATTCCTTGTGACCACTAGTTATGATATACCAAAGGCCCTCACCAATATCCATCATTTTTGGAGCCATTAAAATAATTATATTATTTTAAATAGCTCCAATTCAAATACATATGGGTTCATTCAAAAATCTAAAATGTTTAGAAAAAATGTGCATCACCTCTGGTTGTTGCTTGCAACATTTTCCAAAGACCATGAACATTTTTGAAGAGTATTTTGGGTTTATTGAAAATCCATTTTTAAATTCAACCTATTTGAATTTGCTTTGGTGCTAGGGTTTGAAACATTCCCCATTTCAAATTCATTTGAAAGTTAAACATGATGCACAAAGCAAGCCTAGCTCATACCAGAACTAGGGATGTGACAACTCGCCCCCACTCGAAAAAATCTCGTCCCAAGATTCAGGAGTCGGCGGAAAGAAAGCGGGGTACTCAAGTCGAAGACGATCTTCTCGCTCCCAAGTAGCTTCTCTCTCGGAATGATGAGACTACTGAACCTTGAGAAACTTGATGTTATGATGTCGAATGACACGCTCTGCTTGATCCAAAATGCGAACGGGGTACTCTTGATAAGTGAGGTTATCTTGGAGATCAAGCGTTTCGTGGTCCACTCCGCGGACGGGATCTGAGAAGCAACGCCTGAGTTGAGAGACGTGGAAGACATCATGAACTTGAGAAAGATGTGGGGGTAGTTCCAACTGGTAGGCAACCTCTCCTCGTTTAGCGAGAATCCGAAAAGGACCAATGTAACAAGGAGCCAACTTGCCCTTGATACCGAAACAATGGGTACCCTTCAAAGGAGTAACCCGAAGGTAAGCCTTGTCGCCAACTTCATAAGCCACTTCCTTATGACGACGGTCATACTGGCTCTTTTGACGAGATTGGGCTGTTTTCAAATTCTCCCGAATGATGAAAACTTGCTCTTCTGCCTCCTGGATCATATCCGGTCCAAAGAATTGTCTTTCACCGGTTTCTGACCAGTTCAAAGGTGTTCGACATCTTTGTCCATACAGAATCTCGAAGGGTGCTTTCCTAATACTGAATTGATAGCTATTGTTATAAGCAAACTCGGCGAAAGGAAGACACTTCTCCCAATCCATACCGAATGAGATAACACAACCTCTAAGCATGTCTTCGAGAATTTGGTTGACCCTTTCCACCTGACCACTTGACTGAGGGTGGAAAGCGGTACTGAAAGAAAGATGGGTTCCCATGGCATTCTGGAAAAATTCCCAGAAATGAGAGGTGAAAAGACTGCCACGGTCTGAATTGATCTCTAGTGGAACACCATGGAGTGACACTATTCGGGAGATATATAAGTCAGCGAGCTGACTAGCAGTGATACGCTCTCGAACAGGTAGGAAGTGAGCCACTTTGGAATGACGATCAATGACTACGAATATAGCATTATTTCCTTTCTTGGTCCTGGGAAAGCCGGTGATGAAGTCCATACCAACTTTGTCCCATTTCCACTCGGGAATAGCTAAAGGTTGAAGGGTGCCAGTAGGTCTTTGATGCTCTGCCTTAACACGACGACAAATGTCACAGTTGGCAATATACCGAGCGATTTCTCGCTTCATCCTAGTCCACCAGAACCTCTGGCGTAGGTCCTGATACATCTTTGTACTACCGGGATGAATCATGAGAGGGGATTCATGGGCCTCCTTAAGGATCAGTTGTTGCATCTGTTGACATTTGGGAACCACCAAACGGTTTCCAAAGTAAACAACACCTCGTTCATCCATATAGAAAACACCAGCAACTCCCTTGGAAATATTTTTCTTGATCAGGGAGATTCCCATATCATGCTTCTGAGCCTCTATGATCTGATCCGTAAGGGTAGGTTTCGCCACCAAGATAGAAAGGGAACCATAAGAAGCTATGTGAAGATTAAGCTTACAGAATTCCTCATGGAGGGGTGGTTGGCATTGTTGCAACATGAGGTTGTTGCACTAGGATTTACGACTTAAAGCATCAGCCATGACATTGGCTTTGCCTGGGGTGTAGGTGATTTCTAAGTCATAATCCGAGATCAACTCCAACCAATGTCTCTGTTTGAGATTTAGATCCGGTTGGGTGAAGACATACTTGAGACTCTGATGGTCAGTGTAGATTTCGCATCGGTTACCCAGAAGGTAATGTCGCCAAGTCTTATGTCCATAGACTACGGCTGCAAGCTCTAGATCATGTGTAGGATAATTTTCCTCATCTAGATGCAACTGTTGAGATGCATAGGCAATCACATGACGATCCTGCATAAGAATGCAACCTAGTCCTTGACGTGAAGCGTCGCAATAGATAACAAAGTCTTTAGTGAAATCCGGTGGCACGAGTATGGGCGCAGAAGTCAGGCGTCTTTTCAGTTCCTGAAAACTATGCTCACACTGTGGGGTCCACTCAAACCTTTTATCTTTCTTGAGAAGTTCCGTGAGGGGTTTGGCCACTTTGGAGAAGTTTTCAACGAAGCGGCGACAATAACTGGCTAGACCAAGGAAACTCCTAACTTGTTTGACCGTTTTGGGTGGAGTCCAATCAAGAACGGCTTTAACTCTCTTGGGATTGACAGAAATGCCCTTACCAGAGATCACGTGGCCTAGATAGGTCACTTCTGGCAACCAAAATTCACACTTGGACAACTTGGCATAAAGGCGATGCTCTCTGAGTTTTTCTGACACAAGTCTAAGATGTTCAGCATGCTCTTCCTCGTTCTTAGAGTAAATAAGAATATCATCGAGGTAAACCACGACGAACTTGTATAAGTACTCCATAAAGATCGAGTTCATCAAGCAGGAGAAAGTAGATGGAGCATTGGTTAGGTCGAAAGACATCACGGTGTACTCGTATTGACCATAACGAGTGACAAAGGACGTTTTGGGGATGTCCCTGTTCCTGATTTTGATTTGGTGGTAGCCTAACCTCAAATCCATCTTGGAAAAGACTGAGGATCCAGCGAGCTGATCATACAGGTCGTTGATCCTGTGGAGCGGATACTTGTTCTTTATCGTGACCAAATTAACGGGACGATAATCTACAACCATCCGATCCGTACCATCCTTCTTCTTGACGAAGAGGACAGGACAAGCCCAAGGAGAAGAACTGGGATGGATGAAACCCTTTTGTAAGGACTCATCAAGTTGTTTCTTAAGCTCGGCTAACTCCAAAGGTGCCATCTTGTATGGTCTCCTAGAGATTGGAACAGTTCCTGGGATAAGTTCTATGACAAACTCTACATCTCTGTTAGGTGGGACACCTGGCAGTTCTTCTGAAAAGACATCTGGGAAGTCACAGACTACCGGAATATCTTCAAGGTCTGGAAGAGGGCTGGCATTAAGAGAATAGAGTTGACGCCTTGCAACTCTAGTGGAGACAGTAACTATTTTGCCAGATGGATGTGTAAGTTGAACAGATCTAGTGTAACAATCGATCTTGGCATGATGAGCTGTCATCCAGTCCATGCCCAAGATGATGTTAATATCTGAAGACTTGAGAGATATCAAAGAAGCAAGAAATACCAGTCTGTCAACAAGGATTTCATTACCATGGCTTACCTTGGAGGTTTGCCATTTGGAACCAGGAGTCTGGATTATCAGTGGAGTTGGCATATCACAAAATGACATGTCGTGCAACCGAGCATAACCTTTGGATATGAAGGAGTGAGATGCTCCAGTATCGAACAGAACTGAACCTGGGTGACAATTGACAAGAAGAATTCCCAATACGACGTTGGGATCATCTTGAGCTTCTGTAGCTGAGATGAGGTGCACACATGCTCGTTCAGTGGCGGCTGGCTTGGTACTGATCATCTTGCCTGATGGATTTTCACGGCCAACGGACCTCTCATACTGGGGTGCAGTAGAACTGGAATAAGGGCAGTCAAGTGCATAGTGCCCTGGTTCTCCGTAGGTGAAGCAAGTTCCTGAGGTAGGACGTGGACCTACATTGGCAAGTGGTCCACTAATAGGCTTGGGTGGAGCACGTTGCTGAGTTGGGTGAGGCGCCAGATTGGATGGCCTCGGTGCATATCCAGGTGGAAGAGCTGAGTTGGGAATCAAAATCCGTCGCTTCTGAGAGCCAGAGTGGGAGGAAGAACCCAGATCATGGTTGTGCTTACGAGACTCCTCGTAAGTGAGCTGAGCTGTCTCTGCATTAATGTCCTTGTTCACAAGAGCCTGGAAAGTATCACAATGATGCAGGTGGAGATCACGACGCAACTTAGGGTTGAGACCCTTCTGGAACCTAGCCTGCTTCTTGGCGTCCGTGGACACTTCTTCTGTAGCATAGCGGGCGAGGTTTCCAAACTCTCTACTATAAGCATCAACATGTAGCTTACCATGGGTAAAACTACAGAACTCCTCCCTCTTGTGGTCAATGAGAGCCTGAGGAATGTGGTGCTCACGAAAAGCCTCGGTGAAGTCCTTCCAGGTAGGAAACTGGCCAGCTAGAAGCATAGCCTCATTGCTCTGCCACCAAGTACTAGCAGGACCTTCCAGGTGATAGGTAGCATAGGTGACCTTGTCACCTTCAGCCACGTTCGCAGTACACAGCTTAAGAGTGATGCTTCAGAGCCAGTCATCTGCATCGAGTGGCTCAATGGAATGATGGAAGGTGGGTGGTTTCAGACCAATGAAGTCGGTGATGGAAACCAACTTCTTACACTGATGTGCGGTGTTCTGCTCAATCTGTGCCAGCAAGAGGTTAGTCTCACGCTTGTTCCTCTTGGATGCTAATAAGAACTTTGCCATCAAAGGCTGGTCAGGAGGATCCTCATCCCTACCATCTCCGTGGTTCTTGCTATGAGCAACTGAACCTCGGTTAGCAGACGACATCCTGGCACAGAAACCAAGGAAACAAGGATGGAATTAGCATCGACATGAGGATGCGGAATGTAATGCAAAAGCATTGGAAACTCTTGAAATCCTAGGACAATTTCGGCAGCATAACGGCTGTAAATGCTCAAAAGGATTTTGAGACATTCATCAGAGGAATAGCATAATCAATCAGCATCATAATATCAAGGTTCTGGGTCAAACTGATGACACACGGAAGTAGTAGAACTGTACGGAGACACAACCCAACAATCCTAAGACTTTACGGATTCGTAACACATCATCCTGAGAGATAGAGAAGAAGCCTAGGCCTTAACCCTCGTAGAAAAGAAGAGGCTGACTCAGAAAGAATGACATGAGGTAAAGGAGTAAAAAGAGCCTTACGTTCCCTTCCACAATCAATTCCCTTATGTAACTAAAGCATTTCTAGACTCAACTTCGACCAGTTTGGCTTGGTAATCCTACAGTCAGTCAAGCTCTAATACCAATGCTGCCGGGACCCCGATCCTAGGTCACACCGATCTAGCATGTAACACATCATATCACCTGGCGGCCTAACACATGGTATCCCCACGGGTGTCGCCTTACTATGGCCCAGGACCGTTTGCGCCTTTTGGCTCACGTATATGATAGTGTCGCTAGCATCCATATGACAGAGAACCCGGACCAACATGACTAGTCATGAACCCAAAGTGGCACTAACTTACAGGGACATGCATACATGAATCAACCTTGAGCATGTCGGTCAACAGCGTATGATTCTGGGCTGTAGCAACTGGGCTAACAGGACTCCGGGAACCCGGGCTATAGCAGGCTAATAGCACTCTGGATGTCTCCGCGTGACATTTCCCCGAAGGGACAGACACAGGAATGAAGTGAATCACATGCCGGCCAGTCTTAGTATTCCATAGCAGTAGTGCTGGGCTAACAGGACTCCGGTAAACCGGGCTGTAGCGGACTACCAAGGCTCAGTTGAAGCACTAGACTACATTTCCCCATAAGAAAGGCTACCAAGGATAAACAACTAGATTGTCGGATCCCACACATAGCAATACATGTCACACGTACGCATAACATGCAAGTATGTGCTGTACAACATGGCATCACAACATAACTCAAACTCATATAGATAAAGGCCCAGAAGAGCCACATAGCATTCAATTCAAACAGGGTTCACATGACCCATCATTCATAGCATACAAACAACGGAAGCATTACATGTCTGAGTACAGACAATTACAAAAGGAAAAGACTAGGAAGCCTGACTAAACACGACCCTCCCGAGGGTACAAGATCGTAGCTGGGATACAAGCTACTCGTCGAAGTCACTAGTGTAATCAACTTCAAAACATAAATAAGCAAACGTGAGTACGAAGGTACTCAACAAGTCTTACATCAGAACTATCTACATATGCAACATTATCAACAAAGGGGGTGGTGGAGTCTTAACAGCAGCAAGCCAGCTTTGACTCAGTGGCTAACCTATACTACGAGTATCAGAAACTTCTTTGAGGTGAGGAGACGCACACGAGTCCACATATTCACCATATCAATACTCCACTATGGATTCGTTCCCGTCTTCCTACGAGAAGGCCATCCATAACACTCATGCTTATCTTGCGTATTTTAGAGTATCCACTTCAAGTTGTCTATGTACTACATAAGTCCTCCAAGTTTCCATATCTGAGGAAAACTGCTATTCGAATAGATAATGTTAACCCTGCAGGGGTGTACTTCTTCACACACGCTCTCGCTACTTATCGTCCTGTACATGTCATGTACCTCGGCAACCTTCAAGCGGAAGCCGGGCGAGGGTGTCGGCCACGACCTGACTAACCACACAAGTCTCTCGTCCAGGTTTACCGCCTATTCGAGTTCCATCCGCAAGGATTTCCGGCCGAAGTCTCCAGTACGGCTTGAAACGATGTGTGCAGGATTCCCAAGCCCACCATCCGGGTGCCACTTGGTACACTGTGCCACAGTGCCTAGTCTGTCCCAAGCCCGTCCCGTCGGACACCACCTGGTAGACAAGTAGCACTACCTACAAACGCCAGAAACTAGTTGCAACTCCTGGACAGAGATCAAGTGGATTAATAAGCCGAGAGGGGCCGGATAACCGGAACCCAATGTCTGGTAGTAACTGGACTTGGATAACATACACAGAACTCAGTGCTTAGGGATGGTTCCAATGAGACAACCCACCATGTACTCCTACATGGCCTCTCGTCGCTACCTTTACTAAAACATGTTCACACACTTAGCCTTTATCGGTAGGACATGTTCACCACTCCGATTCATTCCCGATGAATCAGACCTGCCACAACTCTAAGCATAGTTGGCATAAAGAAAACAAGCATGGATGAGCAGGCACATCAAGGCTCAAGCAACTCCTACTCATGCTAGTGGGTTTCAACTATTTAGTGTGGCAATGACAGGTCATGCAGAGGAATGGGTTCAACTACCGCAGCAGAAAAGTAGCAGTTGAATCGTTGTTGTCCTAATGTAGTATAAGGAGCAGGAGCGAGAGAGTGGGATTTATCGAAATGCTCAAGGGGGGGTTGCTTGCCTGATAGAACGACGGAAGGGCACTGCTCCTCTGACAGGTACTCGGGAACAACTTCCGGAGTGGAACCTATCAAGAAGAAATGGTGTCGGCAATCAATACACATACAATGCAAAAATAAGATGCATGAACATAACATGTGCAAATGGTAGTGTTTGGGCTAATGCAAGATGCTACCAAATTGGTTGAAGCCCATTTGAATCAAAGATTCAAATGCAAATTCAAAATGAAGCATTTAAAATGCCCATATTATGTTTTCACTTATACAGCATGTATAAGTTGGTTTTTTCATGTATGTAACTAGCATAAATGGATTCCTTGCATTTTTCTGATAATTTTTCATATATAAATTATTTCATTCTGAGCTACGGTTGAATTATTATGATTTTTTGAAGTTTAAGCAATATTCTGGAATTTCCTGAGTTAAAATAATTCCAGAAATCGTTTATTGCGTCAGCTTGAGGTCAGCAGTGTGTCTTCAGTCAACCTGGGTCAAACCTGACATGTGGGGGCCACACATTAGTGACACAGTGTTTAAGCCCGGGTCAAACCCGCACTGAACAGGGTTTGACTTGGCCCTGGGGCCCACGGTCAGCGGCTGGTGGGGTGGATTAGGCTGCGGGATTAGGCGCTAATGACAGCCATGTCGGCCTCGCTGGAGTTCGGCTGATGACGACCTCGAGCCGCGGCGGAGTCTGCTCGGGATTTGCCTACATGGAGCTATTTGGTGCACGAAGCGCAGCTACGGGGTGCGGACGCTTGTCCGCATCCAACAGTGGTGGTGGCGCGACCGGGGTGTGGCCGGAGTGGCACCGGAGACGTTGAGTGCAGCGGCCGGAGTTCGAGCGTCGAGCAAAATGGCGTTGCAGGGAACGGTAGGAGCCGCGGGTGGTCACGGTCGACTCCTGGGGACATGCTGAGCACGGTGGTGTGCTCGGTTACGGCTTTAGGTGACGGTGGCCACGGCGGCAACATGGACAGTGGCCCGGAGCTCTTGGCTCCGGTGGCAGTGGCGGCTAGAGGAGAGGAATGAGCTCGGGGAGGAGGGGAAAAGGCGGCGGAGCTCACAGAGAGGCTAACGAAGGACTAGGCAGGCGCGGGGACGCGTTGGTTGTCACGAATCGACGGTGAGGTAGCCGGCGGTCGGAGGTTGAGGATGAGCTCGGGGACGATGCTCCAGGCCTCCCACGGTCGAATGGGTTGGTGAAGACAACGCAGCAGGCGATGGCGGTCCTCTGGACGCGTCGGCAGGGCGGCAGGGCGATGGGGAGGCAGTGGCTGCGGCGGTGGCGAGCGGCGGCGACGGGCGCATTCGGCTGGACGCGCACGAGACAGACAGAGGAGGGAGGGCACTCGAGGGAGAGAGAGGGAGAGGTGCAGGGGGTCGTGGCGTCTCCAGGGACGTCCGGTGGGAGGCGGCAAGCAGGAGGTGGCCGGACGTGCACCGGCGTGCGTCGACCACGCGCTCGGCGTCCTCCTGGCGCGGTGGAGAGACGACTGGCAGGGCCAGCTGGCTAGGTCAGCTAGCTGGGCCGCACAGTGCGAGGCCTCATGTAAGTTTCCCTTTTTTGTTTTCTTTTCTATTTCTGACATTTGTTTTTGATTTAAAATAGATACTAGAACAATTCTAAAAATGTTGGGATTCCTTGTGACCACTAGTAATGATATACCAGAGGCCCTCACCAATATCCATCATTTTTGGAGCCATTAAAATAATTATATTATTTTAAACAGCTCCAATTCAAATACATATGGGTTCATTCAAAAATCCAAAATGTTTAGAAAAAATGTGCATCACCTCTGGTTGTTGCTTGCAACATTTTCCAAAGACCATGAACATTTTTGAAGAGCATTTTGGGTTTATTGAAAATCCATTTTAAATTGAACCTATTTGAATTTGCTTTGGTGCTAGGGTTTGAAACATTCCCCATTTCAAATTCATTTGAACCTTAAACATGATGCACAAAGCAAGCCTAGCTCATACCAGAACTAGGGATGTGAAAGTGCTGTCAATTTATATCATTTCAGATTGGCAAATAAAGAGATGGTTTAAATAATAGTAGAATGATATGACATTTTTCATAGTTAAAACATTGCAGAATATGACATTGTGCTGTAGTGGGTAGCTTCACCACACCACTTGATTACAGATGAAGAATAGAAGCATACATGCAATGCAAAAGAAGATCACTTGCTCTGTATAGTTTAATTTACATGGTATGAAGAAGGAACTTGGTTGTACAACTGAAAACTTAAATTGAGAAAGGACGAACTTTTGTTTATGAACTACATATAATAAACTTTAAACAAGCAATTTGATGCAAACACCAAAGATAAACAGTTGTTGCAGTCATGCCTAACCAAATATATACAACAAAGTTTGAAGGCTTGAGATGGACAAACTTACATTATTGGTGAAGACATGCTCTATAAAGGCCTTGTCCATGCTGATGGGGGGGGCAATTCAAGAAGTTTACCACAGAATCTTCTTCAAAAGCATTGCCTTTATTCTACATTTTGTTAAGAGTAAATATAGATGTGATAATATACAAAAAATGGAGAATATTTAAGATAAGATGAAGAGTGATGCTACATAACCAAGTAGCTATAAATGTAAGTGCAGCGATACAGGCAAAAGGTACAGCCAAGAGCAATGCACAGCTAAACTTCTTCAGTACCAACCTTATGGTAAGAGTAAATATAGATTTGATGTTTAGAAAATGTAGGGCAAAGGAAAATAAGCTGCAGAGTGATGGTACATGAACAACTACCTGTCATTATAAGTACACTGATAAAGGACAGCATGTACTTATAAGAACAATGCAGAGCTAAAAAAACATTGGCATTGGATATATTCTACACTAATGTAACCATTCATACAGATCAGATAATTTGGAGTGAACAATTGATAAGAAAGTTATCATGCATACTGCTGTCACATAATGAACCAGGTATTTATGCAAGTACAGTGATACAAGACAACAGGTACTAACAAGAGCAAAGCAGCGGGCAGCATATCAGCGATATCCTGTCGTTCTTGTCAAACCAGAATTCTTCTTCGAGCAGATTTCCTGCAAAAAAGATCCGTAAGGCACATGCAGAAAAGTAGAAGTTCAAATTGTCATGTGATTTCATAGACAGTACCTCATCTTGGGAACAAGACTAGTGCATAACAAGGTTTTTCCATTCAATGTCTTCTAAATTTAGCACAGGAGACTTCACCGGAAATTCGTTTATAGACTTGCCATCAAAGTGTGATTTCCTCAGGTAACACCGATACTGCTGCAATGCTTCCTTGAAAAGCAGAAGCAAGCTTTGCTCGTCATGACTATCCAGATTAACCCTCGCCTAGTTACAACAATGTAATGTAAATCATTGATGTGTTCAATCAGCAGAAAATAGGAAAATAATAGCCATGAATAATAGAACATACACGTAAGTTGGACAGGAAGATGTGAAAATGGTGTTTGTCTTCACAATAATCTTCCCATGATTGGAATATATGCATGTAGTCCCTAACAACATTGAAAGCATTGTCTTTTAAACTGGGAATAAATGGAATGGGGTTGCAATCTGCAGGAATTGGCCATCTCTGTAGTTGGGATAGGTCTTCGGTCGGTGGACTTGCTGTACTTTTTGCTGGAGTGGGATTTATCTGTGGTACAGTTGGTGCTATGGCAAATGAAATCGGTATACCTTTTGCTGGAGTGCAGGTCCTGTGTGGTCGGGCTAGTGGTGAGGCCAGTGAAGTATGGGTACAGTCTGCTAGAGTCGGTCCTACGTTTTGTGTCAGTGGTTGTACATCCAATATAAGTGGGGTGCTGTCTGATTTCTCTGGCACCACCACGTTTTTCAAGGACTTTGCTGGTGCTCCTTCAGGTTCGGCAATCACCCTCTTCCTTTTTGATGTCTGATGCACAAGAACAACATTTGAGTGGAAAAACATGGTATGATGACAGATGGAATATGTATTGATAATGGATGGGCATGGCATCTCGACATATATGATGAGTAAACTAAGTAGATGGCGGTGCAACAAAGTAGAAGAAATGCAAGACAGCATATGCAAGATACCCGCAATCAATAAAACATTGCCAAATTAGAACAAGCACCTTGATGGGTGAATAGGACATGCCATCTGCCTTTGACTCCTCGAGGTTAGAATAATCATTAGGATCATATTCTGAACAAGAATCAACATGTGGGGAGCGTATGAGTTTCATTGCATCCAGAATGGCACTCAATGCCTTGGTGCCAATTTTGTAAGTCATTGCAGTGTTTAGCTTCAAGAGTGGACTGCTGCTAGTGCGACACAAAGCAGCTACACAGATCATACTGTAGAGATAACGGGAAAACCTTAAGCATCAGAGTCAAATCAGCAAAGTGGAACTTGCTGGAATATATGTGCTAGTATTGCCGGTACGGCTAGAAAGGCTTCAGATACCAGCTCTCTTCAAGTGAAGGTGTGGTACTGTTAATATCAATGTAACTCTCAAAGGCGACACAGCTCCCTGCATTTCCTTGCTATTCTTATAGGATTCAAGTGGGCAGGCCACTACAAATCCTATTCCTATGTTTACAAGATCCTACGAATCAAAGAGGCTCAAAGTGTCCATCACAACCGACCGTATAGACCTCTACACTGCAAATGTCCCTGCTCATCTTCAGTACAAGGAACATACTGTACTACTATCATACTCCCTCCGTTCCAAAATATAAGTCTTGGTAGAGATTTCCACTATGGATCACATATAGATGTATCAAGGTACATTTTAGAGTGTAGATTCACTCATTTTGCTTCCCATGTAGTCCATGGTGGAATCTATACAAAGACTTGTATTTAGGAACGGAGAGAGTGCATATTAAAGAAGAACGGAAGAGGAACATGGTAAAGAAGAGCAAGCAGATTTTGGATAATAAAATGTTGGTTGCGCAGTGCCCACACATGATGAACCAGAGCGCATTAAGAATGCAACTCCTAGCTGTCTCTCGACCATTTCAGGCGGTTGGATGAAGATCCTACGTCTCCCAACCCTTCTTCTTCCTCGTCTCTGATTCTTCCCATACAGAACACTGCACGGGCCGCCGGTCGGACCATCGGCCCCCACCGCCTGTGTTCCTCCACCACCCCCACCCCCACCCCAACCCCCACCCGCGTCGAGTTTTCTTCGTTCGGCGACGCCCCACAACCACCCGAGCCCCTTCGATCGCACCGGCGAACTCCCGCGAGCTCTGAAAAATCGACTGACCCAATTTTGAAATTTAGTCTACTGTGATTTAACTAGTGTGGAATATAAAAGGGGAAAACCATAAGCATTGCGAGTGTGGTGTTGAGCGTGCCATGGCAGATCTGAAGGTGCAAACCGGACAAAGGGAACTTCACAACCAAGACAAGAAATCAGAGTAAAGCAGTGGTGATCTATTTTCTTGCTGCGATAAATAAGTTGAGCAGATACAAAAGAGTACCGCCTCTGGTGCGGTGCCGTGTACGCATCTGCTGAGAATTTGACGGTGCTGCGGTAGCGATGGCTGTCAGCGGCATGGAAGCAGATGTAGGAGGGTAGACGGTGGCGGCGGGCGCGGTGGACGACACAGTCGTAGGAGCGGCGCCGGCTAGGTGGACGACGGCGGGGATGAAGCGAGAGGACGGGATGCAAGGATCCCGGTCCGAAGCCGTGGATGAGAGAGGTAGATCTCTTGTAATGGACGGCGGCGTCGGGGTATCGGCTCCGGCATGGTGGAGGAGGACGGCGATGGATGGGGTGGTGGACGGCGGCAGACGGAGGTGGACGGAGGAGTGGAGAGGGTGTTTTGGCGCCCACGGAGTACGAATGGGGAAAAAGGAGATAGAGAGGAAGGGGGGAACCATGGATTCAGGGCGCGCTTGTCTCAAATGCGAGGAAATTTACAAACTTAGCCCCCGTTTCAAATTTCTACTACATCGCAGCAACACTAGTCGGTTGGGGATAGGACGGTAATCTCGCATACACCGAATATTTGCCGACGAGAGTTTGTTTTTGGCTCCCACCGTGTATGAATATGAATCGGGGAGGGAGTCGATTTCGGCTGAGGACACACTGTGTTTTGGCGCCCACCGTGTATGAATCTGGGTGAGAGGTGGTTACGTCATGTTTGGGTGAAATTACAAACCTACCTCTATCGAAACCTATAGAAATCCAGCATATAGGCTTTGCGTGGCAGGGATAGGCAGTAGTGATTTCCATCTCGTAGATTTTGGTTTCAGGCGGTTACTGCGACTTTCCCCGCTTCGTTCAAATTTTGCAGAGTGCACGTTTACCGTGCCAACTCAATTCGAATCCCGTTTGTATTCTATTTTTTTCAGGCGGGATCCATTTTCAATTGGAATTACATTCTATATACATCTTTTTTATATATACTTTCAAAAGCATAACAAAGAATTCTGCTCCTTTATATGTATGATATGATTTACACAACGATCTCGAAATCTTAAGGTTGAATTCGAAATTTTTTAACCAAATTATGGTCTACTAAAATGTATGGATTAGTAATATCTACATATTAAATAACATAGATGTGCATGAATTCATATGAGTATGCATGTTTGATAGATCAATTTTGGTTCGAGTATGGATTACATGTATCATCATCTCGAATTCAAATATTTGAATCCCTTTTTTGTTCACTCCTTTCACGCCCATCTCTCTCGCATGCATGCTCCTTCAGGTAGCTATCACTCTCTTTTCTCCAGCTCACCCGCACGCTCACTTCATGTTGCTCATATCCTCGGAAACATGGTCTCTCGACGTCTCCCAAACAAAAAAGGACTGGAGGGAGTTATTGCTCTGGCACGTACGCGACCTCTCATAGCGCAGGCATTGAACCGGCACACCGGCCAAGAGGGCCGCACTCGTTGCAGGCCCGGCTGAGCACGCCTCCTCGCCGCGTGCAACCATCTTAAGACTGCCCCGACTGCCTTCATTGAATCCACGCGTCTGCCGGCAACACGTCCTTCCGTGAGCTGGCAGGCATTTTAGAACACAAAAATGACTAAAATATAATTAATTTACGCAGGGTCTTGACTTGTTGTGCTCGCACTGGTAGTAGGAACTAGTAGAGGATTTTCTTTATTTATAACTCTCCTCGCATTTTTTTGGCTTTGAAGTGAATCATGGTTGTGGACATGATGTATGAATGTGCAGATATCTGTGAACATGAGTTTGATGTGGAAGTTGAATTTGGAATGTCGGGCTTGCGCGTGAACTGTACCATGTCCAATGCTTCGTCTGTTATTGTTTGGAAAGTAATTGTTGTTATTACATGACCCGAAAAAAAACATTTTGTGCCACATCAGTAGATGCACGGACATCACAACAGGCATGCTGACTGGATAAACATTTGAACCTAGCTATTTTGAAAGAAATTTTGTATTGACAACAGTTTTAGATAGCAGGAGACGCCTAGCCTGCTCTGCCTCTGCTAGCTTATTTCTGGCTTCTTCCATCTCTTCTTTGGCTTGGGTGAAGAGAGCATCTGATTGCTCTTTTCACTTCTTCAGGAACTCAGCTACATTCTCAAGGGCTGTTGCACGCTTTCTTTCAGCCTTTACTAATGCCACGAGGACACGAACAGCTGACGACTCCACCTGGCTTGTGTGTAATCCAGCATCCTCTGGGAATTTGCACTTTGTATCTAATCCAGCATCATTAGGGAACTGGCACCTTGTGTGTAATCCAGCCTCATTTTGGAAACATGATCTCGAGGTTGACCATACTTCCCTCCTCGCAGGAACTACATCCTGACATGAAGTTACTTCTTTTTTAGATCAATACTCAGAGCAACCTAGATCCATTTAGTAGAAGGCAGATTAACAGAACTCGAAGAAGTGAATTCAAAAGGAAAAAATAAATAAAAACAGACTACAAGGTGAGAACACCCACTTCCTACATCAAGCTAAAAACGAAAGCATTAGGATGATTAAGACTCTTCTTATTACACATCGAAGAACACCACGCTGAAGAGAAACAGAAACTACAACATATACACATCGAAGAACACGAGCTTACACGAAAGTAATTGAAAGGTTGTTACTTACCAAAGCTTGTTTTACAGGTTCGGTGTATCTCCTCTTTAACTTGCCACGCTCCTTGAAGATGTCCCGAATATCCCGTGTTTGGTCTTCATTGCTCCTCTGCATGTTCGCACTCGTGGTTTTAAAATCCCAACATGGCAAGAAAAATATACTACTAGTAATACTCGCGCATCTTGCGGGCAACATTAAAGCACTCGTCTGCCATGTTAGAGCATCTCCAACAAGATAAACTACTCATACAAATGCATCTTGATGCGTGCAACACATGGGCATTTTGCTAGTTCTAAAAACCTTTCCATCATTTGCCACACTACTGGTTGCAGATGAAAAACCTACCCAAGCACAGCGCGATACAGGAGCGACGCACAATTACAAGCTGATATTCTGTTGGACAATGGAGGTTATAACCAATTACTTTTACGGGAAAAATAGCACCCAGGAAATTTGAAGGTTAGGTATGAACAAAATTGGAACTGCACATGTAATGCTAAGTGATTCAATACACACATTACCAATCGAGGAGGAGAACGATGGTCGCGGTGGCCTCTGTGAGTCATGGTCGGCAACGAGAGTCAGTTCATTGTCCATGACGGTGGTACTTCTGTGCTTGGTGTCGGCTTCCGGGAAGCAGATCCGAGACCGTGGAAGACGATGCCGGGGAAGAAGCTCTGTGTATGACGATGACGGTGGACCGGCTCCAGTGCGGCGTACGAGGTCGTTGATGAGGCAGATGCGCTGCGGTGGACGAGTGCGCCGATGTAAAGGGGAGCAGCACGAAGGCTGTTGTGCCATGGAGAAGTCTATTTTGTGGTGGGGGTAGAAATTGGGGAGTATTCAGGTGTACTACTCTAGGTGCCGGGGTGGGGTTGGCTGGGTAGGGTGAACCTAAAGTTACGAAAACAGCCCCCTACCAAGCGTCATCCGTAGGCCTGTTCCGAAGGCTATGATGGTAACTTCCCACTGCTCGAATCAGGGTCGCGGGAGATTTTCCCGCCGACCTCAAAATTTTGTGACACTGGACTCCCCGTGTGGCGTGTTGAGTGATTCGGCTAAGCAACTAGCGACTAGTAGTAGTAAACTCTGCATATTAGGTTTGACCGAAGTCAAACTTCCTAAAGTTTGACCAAGTTTATAGAAAAATATAAACATTTACCATAACAAATATGTATGATGTGAAAGTACATTCAATAATGAATCTAATGGTATTTAGTTGTTATTGTATATGTTAATATTTTTTGTTATAAGCTTTCTGAGAGTTTACAAAACTTGACTTTGACCAATGCTAATACGCGGACTTAAATAAAAATGGAGGGAGTACACATTTGTTTTCTTAGTTGGTGGTGAACTAATCATTTGTTGAAATTGTGAAATAAATATATTAGGCTATTGACTTCAAATGTAATGGTCTATACAATTCAATAGTTACAATCATTGTCGAATCCCAAGATGTATACAAGGTCTATAGTACTTCACAACATGCTCAAACTCACATAATCCCAGTCAAATGAGAATCTAAATTTCATTTCATAGTTATTACTTTGTAGGATGCAACAAGAACAACCATAATTCTACATCAGCCATTATAGAAGCAACATTTTGACATATCCCAATGTGTGAATGAAACGTGCAGAGAGAGCTTTTGAAGATGGAGCAGATAGGGCGGGAAAGATTGTATGTATGTGGATGAGAGAGTAGGAAACAAACCTAACGAGACAAAAAGAGAGAGATAGAGAGAGAAAGAGAGAGGAAGAAGTTAGGTCTGTGAGAAAGATGCATACATGTAATATACATGAGATGCGTGTGCATCTGGATTCTGTATACGTGGAAGGAGAAGAGACAACATGTTTGATGAGAGAGCAGGAAAAACATGGACGAGAGGGGAACGATATCGTGGGTTAGGGATTGACAATTTTGTGCGGGGGAGAGAGGGATTGGTAATTTTGTGCAACAGAGAGAGGGTGGGGGAGGAGTCAGTCAGCCGCCGTCAGATCACCCTGCTTCCAAATGACCCCGCATTCTCTAGCGCAGTGTGGTGAACATCTTCGATCTGCTCGTTGCCCTCTTTGAAGATTGAGGTGCTGTTTATGTTGGGGTGCAAAGAAGCACAAGCGAGAGTGGTCGCCGTATAACCTTGGATGGGGATGAATTGTGTGATCGGGGGAGCGTGTGTGTGTGTGTTGTGCTGCGTGTGTCTCTCTGTGTGTGTGTGTGTGTGTGTGTCAGATATTGAGAGAAAATAAACCTAAGGAGAGAAATGGGTATTCACAAAGAGATTGTGCGGGCCTTGAGGTGGGCAGGGGCCGGGCGAGGGTGTCAAAATGTGCGCGTTGATGCATGTGTTGCATGCGACCGTGCGAGGGATGGACGAATCGAGAGAGATGGTTGTTGTGTTACGGATGCTCCTCTCTCTATCTCTCTCTCTCCCTCTCTCTCTCTCTCACACATAAGTAAACTAGAAGACCGTTCTCTCATGTATACACAACATATCGGCATCTGTCTATGTCTCACTCATGCACAACCATTTGCACATTCACACCTCTCTATGTCTGTATCACACGCACACCGTCTCCACATTGCCCTTCCGCCACAACACGCATATGGACACATACACACATTCTCTCTCAGTCACACATACAAAATCAGTATTAAAAAAACTAGGGCGCACCTAAAACGTCCAAATCCAAATAAACACAAACTAGAGGTAAATTCAAATATATGGAAATATTGCAGCGTCAAGAGCTTTCACAGGAAAGAAAGTTGAGTAACATTCGAGGATTGTTTTAACACACACAAAAAGGTTCGGTGGATGTCCTTCGAGCGCGACACGGTGACGCACCGTTCGATCGACCGCGCGGCCGCGGTTCACGCGCTTGCACAGGATTCCATATCGTGGCCAAGGTACTAAGGCTGGTCACAATGGGCAAGAACATAAGCTAGTAACTAATGAAAGCGCTGCCTAAGTCTAATGTTAACATGTACTAGTACGGTTTTCTTTTTAAGTTTGACCAACCTTATATATAGAACTAAAGTAAACTCCCACACGCGCACTCATCAATATGCCGCTGCCGCCGTTGCGCATGCCGGCGCCCGCCTGCTTCGGCCAACAATTTCTCGCCCATCACCGCCGTGTCGCAGCCATCCGTGTGCCATGAAGCCGAAGGCTCGCCCGCTCACTTCGTCTGCAGTCCCTCCTCGCGATGCCGCCGCGCTGCAAAGCACGCGAGCAGCTGGTGGAGCCGCGTCTATGCACGCGGCGTACGAAGAGGAGGACGAGCGCGTGCTCCAGCACGCCGGCAAGGAGGAACTAGCGTGTCATTGTCGTCTCCGCCCACGCAGAGGAGGCGCGCATGGTGGCTGTCTCGTCGAAAGCCGGTCGCGCGCGCGTCGAGCCCGCAAACCGGGTGCGGACGCGGAATCTACCTTCGAGACCTTGAATGCCACGTGGATCCTGCAATATGAAGGAGCAATTTGGGTCAGTCGACTCATGTGAGCCATTTGATGCAACATGGATGGCTAGAAGGGCTTCTTCCACCTCTTCTGCCATCTTCTTCCTTCGCTCCGTCGAACTTATTACACAAATCGACTGACCCAAATTATACTACTAGTACGAACGTATTAAGTACAGTAGGAAAACGAAGATACAAGCAGTAGTACCAACTGCAAGAAGAACAGTAGTAAGACATAGTACTAGTACTACTGTACGTACTAAAGAGTTCAAATAACGAGAAAGAACATAAACATAGTTCTGCTGGGGCCTCAGCACAACACATCCTTGAAAATAAACTAATAAGCAACTAGTCCGGTTGACACTGCAGTAGAACCAGCATGAGCGACGGCACTGCCACCTACTTGGAGTCCGAGTCCACGTCCTTGACTTCGTCCTCGTCCCTCTTCCTCTTCCTCTTCGCCGACGCCTCTTTGCTTGAACCGGACACTAGGCTCTGCTTCTTCAACCAACCCTTGTAGATATTTAAACAAAGGTAGGCATCCATTGCTGCTTATAGGATGTGATCTTCATCTAATGTCTTCGACTCCCATGCATGATGAAACTCGTGATGAGGTTTCTTCAGATTAGCGTATGAAGGATCAATCATGGCTGCCAGGGTCAGCATTGAAGGTTGAGAGGAGGACACCAGGCTTGCCTTCTGGAGATCGAAGGGCTGGTCTACAACAAGACCTATCCGACGCAGGACGTCATTGTCGTTCTTAAAGCCTACAGTAACGAATTTCACTCTTTTGTCGTTGAGGAAGTTGTTAAAATCCTGGAACTCAACGTCGGCATGGCATATGTGGTAGACCAAGCAAACGTTATGTACGCAAACCTAGATCACGGCGGGCTTCTTCCTCTCTTCGTCCTTTAGATCATTCTCTCGTCCTAGGACTGTGGTGTACTCAACATCTAGCCCAGCGACCCACTCATCCGTTGAACTGTTGAACATGCGTAGGAAGCGAGCAAGCCATGCTTTCACCGTATCGGATCCACGTGTGTAGATGACGATGAATTGATCGCCGGTGATGGTTCTAACCTGGTACTCAGCAGCGACCATGGAGATTTGGGAGGCCATGGATTTTGGAGGAGGTTTAGGAGAAGTTGAACTGTTGTACCCCGCAAAAAAAACTGGGAGCGAACTAATGTGAAAGGACGGGACAACTGGGAGCGAACTGTTGTAAGGTAGAAGACGGGGACGAGTAGGGCGTGCGAACGGCGTGGGGTTGCTAGCTTGCCCGGTGGATAAACAGCTGCAAGCCCCCAAAGAGTTCTCGAGAACTATGCGGGACCCACTAGATGTCATGTCTACTAGACCCATATCGTAGGCCTGACGGTATAGCTTCTGCCTGTTTGCATGCCATGTCGGCGCGTGGATGTAACTTCACTTAATTCCGTCAAACGTCGCGCCTCCCACGACCTTCGCCTCCCTCGCGCGGTCGTGCCCTTTGAGATTCGATCAACTATAAATGAGCAATTTTTGCCTTTTTTAGAGAAGCAATGTTTTTGCCTACTCTGCATGCATGATACTCCCTCTCGTCCTTTTTACTCCCGTCAACCGTTTGCAAAGTGTTTGACCAAATTTATACTTTTTTTGAAAACCGCCTTATATTAATTAACGAGCCACACCAGTACACTGATTCGATACAATATTCACCACACAGGGCGGTATGTTATTTACGAGAATACCATCTAATCTATTATCAATGCTATACTTAGCGATTAAGTGTGCCACCTTATTGGCCGAACGGCTAATCTTTGACAATTGAAGATTGTTGATCAACTTCGAGATGCTCAACGCTTTCATCTTCAGGTCATGCATACTAGGCCTGTCAACGCTTTGACAGGCATCAATGAAATCCCACGACCAAATTTATACTAAAAATATCAATATCTACAATACTCCCAAGACACTTAGGCGCGGTGCATTAACTTCTACCTCGTTTCTTATTTCTTGACATATCAACCAATAGGGGATGTGGGTGTGCATGCTTTTAATGACTTGAGACTACCAAACACGACATGCAGTGGTTAGTTCATTGCATGCAATGCTATTAATTAGCAAATAAACATTAAGATCTCTCATTTTCCCCTCCTCCTTGGTCACAGTGCACAATCTAAGATGACTTGCTCACCTAGACGGAGGGAGTACTGATTATAATGAGTACTCCCTCCTTCAATCTATATAGGGCCTAATGCGTTTTTCAAGACCGCCTTTGACTATTGATAAAATTAATACTACATGACATGCATAATGTGAAAATTACATCATTGAAAGCTCCTTTCACATATGAATTTAATGATGTGCTTTGTGTAAGTTGCATGTCATACATTATTGCTCTAACATTTGGTCAAAGTTAACCTCGAAAAACGCATTAGGCCCTATATAGATGGAAGGAGGGAGTATAAGAACTACATTTTATAATGAGTGTAAAAATATTGTTTTGACATTGTGAATGTTGACACATTGTGGAATAGTTTTTGAAGTCTGCAAAAGTACTCAACTAGTGCTGTCGTTCTCCACAAAAAAATGTGTTTACCAATGCATGCATGAACTCTAGTTACTCTAACCCCCCTCTCTTCTTTAATTCTTTGCCACATCAGCATGTTTGCTATTCCCGTGTGCATGATACCAGCTAAGATACCACCATTATGGCCAGCCTTAATCATCGCATGCAATAATTTAGTGCACCTTGAAATATGAACATGTGTGGGGCGTGTTTGTTTTAATGACTTGAGACTATACCTAGCACGGCATGCAAGATGACTTATTATGCACCATTCCCCATACCTGCAGGAAGCCTGTTCATCTCCAAAAAATTTCCTCTCCATATGTGGAAACAATATGCCTGCCAAACTCTCCTTCTCCCTCCGGCGGTCCCACCACTCCACCCCGTGTGAAAAACTCTGCATGCATGACTCTCCTCCCCCATGCTCGTCCAATCCGTTGTGACCAGCAATATTTCCACCCCTTCGCTCCCCCGTAATTTACTCCAACAAATATGCCCACGTAGCTGTTACTTAACTGCAGGTGCATTCGGTCACTGACATATGGGCCCAACAGGGGTCTGGCCCACATGTCAGTGATGCAACTGGACCGGCAGTTAAGTCAGTGCAACTCAGTCCATATCTTACGTAGGTGTGCCATTGCTCGCTATAAATATTGCGCCTCCCACGACATCGCTATCTCCTCCCCTTCACGTTCACGTTCATCGCTATCTCCACCCCCTCCCTCTCATGTCGACCACCATAGCATCGCTCCTCCCAAGCCCTAGGAGCCCCTCACTGCACCACGTACATGGTCACGCGTCGCCGTTCCGTTCCTCGCCGCCACTAGTCGAGGAGGACGCGTCGGTGTTCCACTGCTCGCCGCTACGCGACGCATCGCCATTCTGTTCCTCGCCGCCACTAGTCGAGGAGGACGCGTCGGCGTTCTGCTCCTCGCCGTGATGCATCGAGGTGGACGCGTCGGCGTTCCCAATCTCGCCAGCACGCATGCCGGAGGACGCGTCGGCTCCCCGCTACGAGGAGAACGCCGCGCCACCCACCGAGCCCCCCAGCCTTGAGGAGCTTTGGAAAGAAATGGATGTCGCCTTGTGGGAGGCTTTGCCTCCAGTAGAGCGCGCCAAAATAGAGGCAAAGAAGAAGGCCGAGGAAGAGAAGCGCACCGTGGAACAAGCTGCCTGGGAGGCCTATGTCGTGTCCGAGAGAGTCAGGCAATTGGCTCTTTGGTAGAAGGCTCATGCGAGGGCCGTGAGGGTGGCAGAGGACGCCCGTGCCGACGTCCTGAGTGCAGTCGGGCCCAAGCGTGTCATTTACGCTTGGTGGTACATGGACCGGGTGTATGCTTCCAACGAGGAGGAGTACCTGTTGGCGCCGGATCACCACACCGGTGAGATCATGCTCGCCCGCCGGCAAGCCGCCAATCAGCACCTCGCGAGTTGCAAGGCCGAGGAAGAGGCGTTCTGTCGGCGTGTTGGGAAACGGCCGCGCACCAGGGCACTCGTGGCGTGCCGCAAGCGCTCATGCGAGCCCCATGGCTTTTAGGAGGAGTATAATTTTTGTTTCGTAAGGCGATCTCATTAGTTTTGGGACGCAAATGATAAATCCCGAACGTTCTGAAATTTTTAGCATCCTTAATTAAGTATGTAAAAGGGAATGTTTGGAAACCTTGTGTATTCGTACGCGTTTTGCAAGTACGTGCATATAGCACAAACTTTACTATATACTATCACAGGAAAAGAATTCTATGAGACCAGGTCTGACGCGAGACTCATCCTGATGAATGCCACGTGTCATCCATCAGGACGGGTCTCTCCTGCTAACCGTGAGACCTGGTCTCATATAATTTTTTTCCACTATCGCACTACACATCTCTCTCGATATATGCTTGCAGACTGTGGTACTCCCTCCGTCCAGGTCAATAAGTCATCTTCGGTTGTGCACCGTGACCAAGAAGGAGGGAAGACTTATACACCTAGTCTGCAGAGGAGCAGTCCAGTTCCTCCCCATTATTTCTATCTCCCCAACCTGCATTACTGATCTTGACTTGTCTTCATCTTTGCAGGGACGCGGAGACGCTGGCCTAGAGAGCAAAAAGGGCCAAGGCCACGGCGGGTATTGAGCAGCCCGGACAACAGCCCCCCGGCAAAGCCCCCAGCGTAAGTTCATCATTCTTCTCTCTTCAACATGTGTCAGGGGCGCGACACTTTGGTGCTGACCTTACTAGGTGTGTAGGAGGGGAGCGGCAGCAGGAGGAGCCACAGGGGGCTGCTCTCAACACGCCGCCCCCATAAACCACGCCGCCCCGAGGGACGTCCCCGACAAGGGCACCAAGCACCGGGCCCACACACATGGAGGAGGAGGAAGAGAATTTGGGCGCCGGTGGCTTTGCCTCGATGTCGAATGTTGGCAAAGAGGGGACTTCCGTTTCCCAGCCGGGTGTCGGCATCGGTAAGTCGTTCGCCATTATGTCCCTGCTTCTTCTTCTTTTCGGCTCTTGGTCTTGGCTTTGCCTCACCGCCGTCTTTGGTGCCCAGATTCCTCCTTGGTGGACCCAAAGGATGTGGACGCTGTCATCGAGGATGTCGCCAAGGCCACCGGGGCGGACGCCGAGAAGGTCCCGCCGAGGAGGCCATAAAGGACGCTGTGGAGGAGGCCGCCGGGGGGCCTTCCAGGGAGGCCGACAAGGCTGCCGCTGAAGAGGCCGACAAGGGGCTTTCCGGGGAGATGGAGGAGAAGGAGGAGGAGGCTTGTGACTGGCCTTCCTCCTCTGCTGCTTCCGGCTCCGGCAAGTACCTGAGGGTGAGCGACGACTTGTTCGTCCACCTTCTGGGCGCGTCGAGCACCAGGACGCCTGTTGAAGGAGAGGTGTTTGATGATGAGGTGCTTGCCACCGCCGGGCTCGAAGTCGTTGACGAGGCAATCATCGGCGGCGGCGGTTCGCAGGAAAGGCTGATCCTCCACGCCATGGGCGCCAGCTTCTGGAAGCTCCAGGCGCTCTACCGCGCCTGCCTGGTCAAGGTTGAGTCCAGGATGGCGGTGGTGGAGAAGGCAGAGGCGGACCTCCAGGAGCGCGTCGCTGAAGGGTGGGATTGGTTCCGCAAGGCCATCGAGAAGTTCAAGGCGGCCCAGGACGAGCAGGCCAGGCGCGACATGGAGCTTACCATGAAGCTCGCCAACGTCGAAAAAGCCTAGGAGGCGGCGAAGAACTTGGCCGAGGCCGCTGAGGCCGTTCGGACCCAGCGCGAGGCCGCGCTGAACTCCCAGGAGGAGGATCTTGCCGCACGCGAGGAGAAGCTCGCCGCCACACTTCGTGGCAAAGATGCCGATATGGAGAAGCTAGTCCTGCAGCGGACCAGTGAGCTGGAGTAGAGGCACAAGGAGGCACTCAATGCCCAGGCCCGGGTTCACACCGGCAAGGTGAAGGAGCTAGAGGAGGAGTGCCACAGGCTGACAGAGCAGGCGTTGAAGCTATCTCGGGAGAAGGACGCACTTAACAGTGCTCCAACGGAGGCACAGGGCGCAGTCATCGGCAAGGCTGGGGAGCTTGCCGAGGCCAACAACTCCATCGGGGATCTCAAGCTAAAGCTGAAGGGTCTCGAGGAGGCGCTAGAGGAGGCCAAGACTCGAGAGAGAAACTTGGCACGGCGCTAGAGGGCGAGAAGCAGTTGCGGCAGAACGAAGGCCTCAACTTCGCCGATCATGTGGCGGGCGAGAACCGTTGGCTCGAACGCCTTGCTACCGTCACCAACCAGGCTGCCGCGCAGCTTGCCACCATGGGGATGCCGGACGTGAGGTATGCCCCGGAGCGGAACGTGAGAGCCCATTGCACCCTGACCTTGTTCTTTGAGAAGGTCGTGCATGCTCTTGAGCAGCTCCATGCCAATCGGGCGGCCTCACTGGCCGAGGAGTCCCGGATTCTTTGCCAGGGCGCCATGACCAAGGTCCTCACCAAGTTGGCGCACTGGTACCCTGACCTCGACTTCGACGCCGGGCTGGAGAGCTTGCTGGAGGGTGTTGACCTCGCACCGCTCAGGGAGCGCATCAAGCCCATCACCAACCGTGTCGGCGGAATTCTGAGGGTGGAGGGCCAGTGCCAGGATTAGGCATCCCATTCCTCATTGCCGCTGTGGTTCACAACCAAGACAATTGCTATCTCTACTTAGAACCGCGGCAACAATTTGATGTAACATAACTCTGCAGCACTTTCAGTACTATGCATGTTATTTCCTTGTTCAATTTCTGTTTGTATACGCACCCTACGCCAACTAGGGAGGCTTGCCGGCGCAGAAGCCCAAGGCGGCGTCTTGGGGATGGATCCCCATTGGCCTGCCGGGTATGCGTGCTGCCGGACGAGCCACCTTACCATTCTTAACGCGGCCACTCGAACTGTCGAGCTTGACTCGAGTCAGAATCGAGAGCATTGTCAATCGCGGAAGGCTAACCCTGCCGCACTCGATGCGGCCGCTTGAGTTGTTGAGCGGACTCGAAACAGGGCAAAGGGCGTTGCCGATAGCGGGAGAGCCCCCTGGCGTGCAGGTTTTCCATACAAAGGCACGACATCTCCGAGGGAAATAACCTTGTATAAAGAGGAAAGAAAGTAGTCAGGGTTCGGTGTGACTTAGCTTCTGCTTGTAGTCGCGCTGACATCGATCTTTCGACCCCTTCTCCCGCTTCTCTTAGAGCCATCGCCATGAAGAAACACTCACTTAACTGCTAAAACCGATTCTCACAATTGCGCTCCCCTACCTGGCGCGCCAAGGATGTCGGTGGGAAACGACACGTATGGGATCACAAGAATCCCTACTGCGGTTGTGGGGCGTGGGGTTGAGAGAAGAGCGGGTCTAACAGAGAGCATGCGGTTCGTTTATCCAGGTTCAGGCCGCAACGATGCATAAAACCCTAGTCCTACTTTGGTGGATGTATTCTGAGTTCTTGAACTAGCTACGGGGTGTAACGAGCTCCAAAAAGCCGAATCCCTCTCCTCGTCGCCTTGGGCCTCCTTTTATAGAAAAAGGGGTTGCCACACTAGCACACTTGAGGTGGAAAGGCAACAGTGTTCGAGGGTATCCTAGTATTACAGGACAAAGCGCATTAAATGAGAGGCTTAGGTGTCCCTCCACTTTATCGGGGGCGGGGGCGAGGCCCGTCCTGTCCGTCGCCGCTCCTCCAAGATTCGACACGTGCCCTGGGCAACGATGCATGCGATGCCATGTAGGTAGGCAGGCAGCTGATGTGGCGCGGTGGTGGAGTCTCCACAAAGGGCTGCATGTCGCCATGCAGGTGCCTGCCCAGCTGGTTGGGTCGGCAGCTGCATGCGAACGGCGGCGAAGACTTGGCTGGTGTGGGCTTGACGGTGGCCCTGCTGGTGCGCTTGGCGAGGGCCTTGCCGGGTGGCCCGACAAGGGTCTTTCTGCGGCGTGCAGGCCTCCCCGGCAAGGATTTTGCTGGGGGGTCTTGTGGGTTTCTTCGGTGAGGATGTATGCCTTCCTATCCTCATTTGACCTTGACTATTCCTTGTGTTCACGAAGATCTTCATGCCACCACAGAGGTGCCTCCCAATCCCTTTCCAATGCATTTGTCGAGTGTTGGTGGGCTCGAGGGTGGCTCGCTCGGCTGGCGTGGGCGAGCTGCCCCGACAAGGGTCCTTGCCGGGGAAACCTGCTTTGCCCATCTGATCTTTGTGGCCTTGGTCCTTGTCATTGCTTTGCTTGGTCTTGTGCTTCGATCTTAACTTGGCTTACCTCCCTTGCTCTGCTTGGTGTGTTCATGGGCGCGGCTCTGACTGCCCGTGCACAGGTAAAGGGGTACAAAAATGTGCCCCTAGTTTTGTACACTGACATAGGGTCATGCACTTTGACGGTGACTTCGCACGGCAGGGCGCGGGGCCAGGAGTCATACTCATCTCACCGACCAAGGACAAGCTCTACTACGCCATACAAATCTGCTTTCAGCATGGTGAAAAGGTCTCCAACGGCAGCACGAAATACGAGGGCTTGATCGCTGGCCTCAGGACCATGGCCACCCTGGGGGTCAAGCGCCTCACCATCAAGGGCGACTCCCAGCTCCTCGTCAACTTCTCCAACAAGGAGTACAGACCAAAGGACGAGCACATGGAGGCTTACCTGGAAGAGGTACGTGAAATCAAAAGGCATTTCCTGGGCTTGGAATTGCAGCATGTCCACACGATGCGAACAAGGAAGCAGATGATATCGCCAAGAGGGCATCTCACCATGAGCCTCAAAACCCTGGTCATTTCGAGGAGAGGCTCTTCAAGCCATCAGAGATGCCCCCAACCATAGGCCTGGAGCTGCTTCGGGAAGAGCCACCACTGGTCTCGCCCTCAGTCGCCCCGCCTTCTGGCCCAACCCCGAGAGCCTCCCTACTCCTAGCGTTGGATCCGCAGGTAGGTTTTTGGACCGAGGAGTTCAAGGCCTACCTTCTCCATGGTGCCTTACTGGAGGAGGAGGAGGACGCAGAGTGCATGGCTCGCCAGGCCGCTGCTTATTTCTTGCAGGACGGTGAGTTGTACCGAAGGCGCCCCAACGACGTCTCGCTACGCTGCATGTCCAAGGAGCAGGGGTGCGAGCTATTGGCCGACATCCATGGTGGAGATTGCGGACACCAGTCCTCATCACACACCCTCGTGGGCAAGGTATTCTGTAGCGGCTTCTACTGGCCTACGGTGCTCCATGATGCCACCGAGTTGGTGCGATCCTGCGAAGCCTGCCAGTTCCATGCCAAGCAGATTCATAAGCCCATGCAAGGTCTTCAGGCCATCAAGTTTCATGGCCCTTCATGGTGTGGGGGCTGGATATCCTGGGCTTGTTACCTCGAGCGGCCGGCGGTTACCTCTACCTCTACGTCACCATCGACAATTTCACTAATTGGGCGGAGGTGGAGCCCGTGCGCACCATCCCTGCCAGCTCGGCCGTCAAGTTCATCTAGGGCCTCGTGAGCTGTTTCGGTGTCCCTAACCATATCATTACTAACAATGGCTCCCAGTTCACAAGCAACCTCTTCAGGACGTACCATGCTAACCTTGGAACGCAGATATGCTACGCTTCGGTGGCGCACGCATGGAGCAACAGCCATGCCAAGTGCGCCAACACGGATGTCCTAAGGGGCCTCAAGACAAGGAGCTTCACAAGAAGCTTGAGGCCCTCGGCAGGGGTTGGTTGGGTGAGCTTCAGTCAGTGTTGTGGTCTATCTGCACCACCACGACTAAGCCCACCGGCGAGACCCCATTATTCCTCGTCTACGGGGCTGAGGTGGTCCTGCCACACAAGGTCAAGCATTGCTCCCCATGAGTCATGGAATCTGACGAGGCACTTTAGGATGCCTCGCGGGGAACATATCTCGTGTTCGGAGAGGAGGCCCGCCGCTAGGCCTCGCTCCGTGCAGTGAGGCACCAGCATGTGCTGCAGTGCTACCATTGCCGCAGCATCCGCTCACGGACCCTCGAGGTTGGAGACCTTGTCTTGAGGAGGGTCCTCACCCGAGAGGACCTCCACAAGCTCTCGCCCATGTGGGAGGGCCCGTTCAGGATCGCCCGCATCTCCAGACTCGACGCTGTATGCCTAGAGACGTAGGATAGGGACCCCATCCAGAATGCCTGGAACATCCAGCATCTTTGCAAGTTCTACCCGTGACACTCTCATGTACTAATGAGTGGGGTTGTACACGCCCCGGAGTCTCCTGAGCGCCTTCCTTGGGCCTCATGGGGGCTCCCACCCACGTCCAAGAGGAAGCCCCATGCTCCGCGTTGGCGGACAACACGGTCAAACAATGACTATGCCCACATCAAGTGGAGGCCCCATGCTCCATGCTAGTGGGAAGGCTGTCCTAGGTGCCGAACACGGATGTTCTTTTCTTTCTCTTGTAACCAAAAATTTGCTATTTCCTGGAATGAAGTTTGAAGTTTCCGCGCCTTTATTAAAACGGGGGGTCAATATTTTTTATTCTTGCGGTGTTTTCCTCTACAACCTTGTTTTGTAGGAATTAACAGTGGCCCATTGTTCACTCCCTCGCGCCTCGCGAGCGGGGGCTGGGCATGGTGTTGAACTCGGGGTGTACCCGGCAACGTTGCCACAATGTCTGTGGGTCAGCCCACGCACACACCTCGCCATGCTTTGGTGTCCGGATCTTCGGGCAATGATCTTGAGTGAGCCAACATGCAAGTGTGGTCCTCGGCCCCAGGCCTCAGGAGCTTTCATCTCCTGGCTACATCGGGCATCGCGACCGGGCGCAACTGTGATGATCGAACCTTCTCGGGGGCTCGGGCTTAGGATGGGCGTCAAGAAGGGGCGGCTGGACAAAAAGCAGTCGTGCCTGGACTCGCTAACATGGAACCTCACGCCAAGCGCCACCTATATCCATGAGAAGTTCAACACCTAGCAAAGGTGTCTCCGGAGGCCCTGAAACCTCACGAGATCCTCCTTGGGACCTCAGGGGTGTACCCGAGGTCAAGGCTCCAGAGGAGCATGTGTCACATCCCTAGTTCTGGTATGTCATACGTTTGCTTTGTGCATCATGTTAAGTTTCAAATGAAATTGAAATGGGGCTGTTTCAAACCCTAGAACCAAAGCAAATTCAAATAGGTCCAAATTAAAAATGGAATTTCAATAAAACCAAAATGTTCTTCAAAAATGTTCATGGTCTTTGGAAAATGTTGCAAGCAACAACCAGAGGTGATGCACACTTTTGCTAAACATTTTGGATTTTTGAATTAACCCATATGTATTTGAATTGGAGCTGTTTAAAATAATATAAATATTTTAAAGGCTCCAAAAATGTTGGAATTTGGTGAGGGCCTCTGGTATATCATAACTAGTGGTCACAAGGAATCTCAACATTTTTACATTTGTGCTAGTATTTATTTTAAGCCAAAAACAAATGTCAGAAATAGAAAAGAAATCAAAAAAAGGGAAAAAACCTTACCTGGGCCACTTACCTGAGGCCTGGCACTGTGCGGCCTAGCTAGCCGGCCCAGCCAGCTAACCCTACTAGTCACCCTCAACCTCCCGCCAGGAGGAGGAGAGGCACGTGGCGGACGCACGCCGGCGCATGCCCAGCCACCTCCTGCTCACCACCTTCCTCTGGACGTCCCTGGAGATGCCACGCAGCCTCCCCGACCCCCTCTCACTCTCCCTCGTCCCCGCCTCCTCCTCTGTCTCTCTCTCCCGCGATAGCCGAAGCGTTGTCGTTGCCGTTGCTCACCGCCGACGCGCTCTTCGCCGTCCCCTCGCCCCTCCGTCGTGTCCACGCGCTCCGCCGCTGTGGGATACGCCTCCTCGTCGAGACGCACGGCGCCGAACGCCCTGGAACACTGCCATCGCCATCGTCTTCAACCTCAGACGCCGCCGACCGCCGACTCCAATTCGGCGTCTTCAGCGCCTCCCCGAGCCCACTGGCCTGCTCAGCAACTTCGTCGTGAGCTCCTCTCCATTTCCCCCCTGTTTCCCTCCTTGTGCTCAACCCCTAGCTTATCTCCCCGTCGCACCCGTAAGCTCCTTGCCGCCGGCGATGTCGCCGACGCGGCCAGGGCTCATTCCCGTCACATCTGGGTGCATAGGCGAACTCCAGCAGTTCACAGGAGCCTCATCCGGCGTCCCCGTGGCTTGCAGCCTCACCTGCCTCATCCCCCTGCTCCGGCCACCGTGGATGAGCTTGCCGCCGGTGAACTAGGTCACCCCACGCCCAGCCACGTGCTTCCCTGGATGCGCGCGAGTCCCATCATCCCGTAGTTGCACTCTGCATGCCAAATGGCCCCCTGTAGGCAAAACCCGCAGCGCAGCAATGCGTCTGGACTCGCCGGCGGCTAAACGCCGTCGACCGCTGACCTTTGACTGGCGTGGGTTGACCCCACTGCCCAGTTTGACCTCCCCCTCTATCTCACTGACTTGCGGGCCCCGTCCGACTAATTACTTTAGTTATCTCTAATTAACTAGCTAAATTAGCTACTACAGCCACTGACTAGTGGGCCCTGCCCAGTTAGCTAGGACTAATAAGTTAGTTAGTTGACTGGGTCACTGACCAGTGGGACACACTGGTCAGGTTTGACCTGGTTAGCCCCATTGACTAGCTTACGTCATGCTGACATAGAGCTGACGCAATAATTGATTTCTGGAATTATTTTTTTAACTCAGGAAATTCCAGAATATTGCTTAAACTTTAAAAAATCATAATAATTCAACTGTAGCTCAGAATGAAATAATTTATATATGAAAAATTATCAGAAAAATGCAAGGAATCCATTTATGCCAGTTCCATGCATGAAAAACCAACTTATAAATGCTGTATAAGTGAAAACATAATATGGGCATTTTAAATGCTTCATTTTGAATTGCATTTGAATCTTTGATTCAAATGGGATTCAACCAACTTGGTAGCATCTTGCATTAGCCCAAACACTAGCATTTGCACATGTCATGTTCATTCATCATTTTGTTGCATTTGTTTGTGTGTTGATCGCTGGCACCGTTTCTTCTTGATAGGTTCCACTCCGGGAGGTGTTCCCGAGTACCTGTCAGAGGAGCCGTACCCCTTCGTCGTTCTATCAGGCAAGCAAACCCCCTTGAGAATTTCGATAAATCCCACTCTCTCGCTCCTGCTCCTTATACTTCAACTGCTACTTTTCTGCTGTGGTAATTGAACCCATTCCTCTGCATGACCTGTCATTGCCACAGTAAATAGTTGAAACCCACTAGCATGAGTAGGAGTTGCTTGAGCCCTGATGTTCCTACTCATCCATGCTTGTTTTCTTTATGCCAGCTATGCTTAGAGTTGTGTCAGGTCTGATTCATCGGGAATGAATCATTGTGGTGAACATGTCCTACCGATAAAGGCTAAGTGTGTGAACACGTTTTGGTAAAGGTAGCGATGAGAGGCCATGTAGGAGTACATGGTGGGTTGTCTCATTGGAACCGTCCCTAAGCACTATGTTCTGTGTATGTTATCCAAGTCCAGTTACTACCACACATTGGGTTCCGGTTATCCGGCCCCTCTCGGCTTATTAATCCACTTGATCTCTGTCCAGGAGTTGCAACTAGTTTCTGGAGTTTGTACGTAGTGCTACTTGTCTACCAGGTGGTGTCCGACGGGACGGGCTTGGGACAGACTAGGCACCGTGGCATAGTGTACCAAGTGGCACCTGGATGGTGGGCTTGGGAACCCTGCACACATTGTTTGGGGCCATACTGGAGACTTCGGCCGGAACTCCTTGCGGATGGAACTCGAATAGGCGATAAACCTGGACGAGAGACTTGTGTGGTTAGTCAGGTCATGGGCGACACCCTCGCCCGGCTTCCGCTTGAAGGTTGCCGAGGTACATGACGTGTACAGGGCGATAAGTGGCGAGAGCGTGTGTGAAGAAGTACACCCCTGCAGGGTTAACATTATCTATTGGAATAGCCGTTTTCCTCGTATATGGAAACTTGGAGGACTTATGTAGTACATAGACAACTTGAAGTGGATACTCTAAAATCCGCAAGATAAGCGTGAGTGCTATGGATGGCCTTCTCGTAGGGAGACGGGAATGGATCCATAGTGGAGTATTGATATGGTGAATATGTGGACTCGTGTGCGTCTTCTCACCTCAAAGAAGTTTCTGATACTCGTAGTATAGGCTAGCCACTGAGTCAAAGCTGGCTTGCTGCTGTTAAAACTCCACCACCCCCCTTGTTGATAATGTTGCATATGTAGATAGTTCTGATGTAAGACTTGCTGAGTACCTTCGTACTCATGTTTTCTTATTTATGTTTTGCAGTTGGTTACACTAGTGACTTCGACGAGTAGCTTGTATCCCAGCTACGATCTTGTACCCTTGGGAGGGTCGTGTTTAGTCAGGCTTCTTAGTCTTTTCCTTTTGTAGTTGTCTGTACTCGGACATGTAATGCTTCCATTGCTTGTATGTTCTGAATGATGGGTCATGAGACCCCTGTTTGTATTGAATGCTATGTGGCTCTTCTGGGCCTTTATCTATATGAGTTTGAGTTATGTTGTGATGCCATGTTGTACAGCACATACTTGCATGTGATGCGTACGTGTAATGTGTATTGCTATGTGTGCGATCCGACAACCTAGTTGTTTATCCCTGGTAGCCCTCTCTTATAGGGAAATGTAGTCTTGTGCTTCCATGAGCCATAGTAGTCCGCTATAGCCCGGTTCACCGGAGTCCTGCTAGCCCAACACTACTTCTCCGGAACACTTGACTGGCTGACATGTGATTCACTTCGTTCCTGTGTCTGTCCCTTCGGGGAAATGTCACACGGTGACATCCGGAGTCCTGCCTAGCCTGCTACAGCCTGGGTTCTTGGAGTCCTGTTAGCCCACTGCTACAGCCCGGATTCATACGCTGTTGACCAACATGCTCGAGGTTGATTCATGTATGCCTGTCCCTGTAAGGTAGTGCCACTTTGGGTTCATGACTAGTCATGTCGTCCCGGGTTCTCTGTCATATGGATGCTAGCGACACTATCATATACGTGAGCCAAAAGGCGCAAACGGTCCCGGGCCAGGTAAGGTGGCACCCGTGGGAATACCATGCGTGAGGCCGCAAAGTGATATGAAGTGTTACATGCTAGATCGGTGTGACCTAGGATCGGGGTCCTGACAGCGTTGGTATCAGAGCCTGACTGACTGTAGGATTACCAAGCCAAACTGGTCGAAGTTGAGTCTAGAAATGCTTTAGTTATATAAGGGAATTGATTGTGGAAGGGAACGTAAGGCTCTTTTTACTCCTTTACCTCATGTCATTCTTTCTGAGTCAGCCTCTTCTTTTCTACGAGGGTTAAAGCCTAGGCTTCTTCTCTATCTCTCAGGATGACGTGTTACCAAACCGTAAAGTCTTAGGATTGTTGGGTTGTGTCTCCGTGCAGTTCTACTACTTCCGTGTGTCCTCAGTTTGACCCAGAACCTTGATATTATGATGCTGATTGATTATGCTATTCCTTTGATGAATGTCTCAAAATCCTTTTGAGCATTCACAGCAGCTATGCTGCCGAAATTGTCACAGGATTTCAAGAGTTTCCAATGCTTTTGCATTACATTCCGCATCCTTATGTCGATGCTAATTCCATCCTTGTTTCCTTGGTTTCTATGCCAGGATGTCGTCTGCTAACCGAGGTTTAGTTGCTCATAGCAAGAACCGGGGAGATGGTAGGGATGAGGATCCTTCTGACCAGCCTTTGATGGCAGAGTTCTTGTTAGCATCCGAGAGGAACAAGCGTGAGACTAACTGCTTGCTGGCACAGATTGAGCAGAACACCGCACATCAGCGTAAGAAGTTGGTTTCCATCACCGACTTCATTGGTCTGAAACCACCCACCTTCCATCATTCCATTGAGCCACTCGATGCAGATGACTGGCTCCGAAGCATCACTCACAAGTTGCATTCTGCGAACATAGCTGAAGGTGACAAGGTCTCCTATGCTACCTATCACCTGGAAGGTCCTGCTAGTATTTGGTGGCAGAGCTATGAGGCTATGCTACCAGCTAGCCAGATTCCTACCTGGAGGGATTTCACCGAGGCTTTTCGTGAGCACCACATTCCTCAGGCTCTCATTGACCGCAAGAGAGTAGAGTTCTGTAGTTTTACCCAGGGTAAGCTGCTTGTTAATGCTTACAGTAGAGAGTTTGGAAACCTCGCTCGCTATGCTACAGAAGAAGTGTCCACGGACGCTAAGAAGCAGGCTAGGTTCCGGAAGGGTCTCAACCCTAAGTTGCGTCGTGATCTCCACCTGCATCATTGTGATACTTTCCAGGCTCTTGTGAACAAGGCCATTAATGCAGAGATAGCTCAGCTCACTTACGAGGAGTCTCGTAAGCACAACCGTGATCTGGGTTCTTCCTCCCGCTCTGGCTCTCAGAAGCGACGGATTTGGATTCCGAACTTGGCTCTTCCACCTGGTTATGCACCGAGGCCATCTGATGTGGCGCCTCACCCAGCTCAGCAACGTGCTCCACCCAGGCCTATTAGTGGACCACTTGCCAATGTAGGTCCACGTCCTACCTCAGGAACTTGCTTCACCTGCGGAGAACCAGGACACTATGCACGTGACTGCCCTCAGTCCAGTTATACTCCACCCCAATCTGAGAGGTCTGTTGGCCGTGAAAAGCCATCCAGCAAGATGATCAGTACCAAGCCAGCCACCACTGAACGAGCATGTGTGCACCACGTCTCAGCTACAGAAGCTCAAGATGATCCCGACGTCGGATTGGGAACGCTTCTTGTCAATTGTCACCCAGCTTCAGTTTTGTTTGATACTGGAGCGTCTCACTCTTTCATATCCAAAGGTTATGCTCGATTGCACGATATGTTATTTTGTGATATGCCAACTCAACTAATAATCCAGACTCCTGGTTCCAAATGGCAAACCTCCAAGGTAAGCCATGGTAATGAAATCCTTGTTGACAGACTGGTATTCCTTGCTTCTTTGATATCTCTCAAGTTTTCAGATATGAACATCATCTTGGGTGTGGACTGGATGACAGCTCATCATGCCAAGATTGATTGTTACACTAGATCTGTTCAACTTACACATCCATCTGGCAAAATATTCACTGTCTCCACTAGAGTTGCAAGGTGTTAACTCTATTCTCTTAATGCCAGCCCTCTTCCAGACCTTGAAGATATTCCGGTAGTCCGTAACTTCCCGGATGTCTTTCCAGAAGAACTGCCAGGTGTTCCACCTGACAGAAATGTAGAGTTTGTCATAGAACTTATCCCAGGAACTGTCCCAATCTCTAGGAGACCATACAAGATGGCACCCTTGGAGTTAGCCGAGCTTAAGGAACAACTTGATGAGTCCATGCAAAAGGGTTTCATCCGTCCCAGTTCTTCTCCTTGGGCTTGTCCTGTCCTCTTCATCAAGAAGAAGGATGGTACGGATCGGGTGGTTGTAGATTATCGCCCCGTTAATGTGGTCACGATAAAGAACAAGTATCCGCTCCCTAGGATCAACGACCTGTATGATCAGCTCGTTGGATCCTCAGTCTTTTCCAAGATGGATTTGAGGTTAGGCTACCACCAAATCAAAATCAGAAATGGGGACATCCCCAAAACGTCCTTTGTCACTCGTTATGGTCAATACGAGTACACCGTGATGTCCTTTGGCCTAACCAATGCTCCAGCTACTTTCTCCCGCTTGATGAACTCGATCTTTATGGAGTACTTAGATAAGTTCGTCGTGGTTTATCTCGATGATATTCTTATTTACTCGAAGAATGAGGAAGAGCATGCCGAACATCTTAGACTTGTGTTAGAAAAACTGAGAGAGCACCGCCTTTATGCCAAGTTCTCCAAGTGTGAATTTTGGTTGCCAGAAGTGACCTATATGGGCCACGTGATCTCTGGTAAGGGCATTGCTATCAATCCCGAGAGAGTTAAAGCCGTTCTCGATTGGACTCCACCCGAAATGGTCAAGCAAGTTAGGAGTTTCCTTGGTCTAGCCAGTTATTGTCGCCGCTTCGCTGAAAACTTCTCCAAAGTGGCCAAACCCCTCACGGAACTTCTCAAGAAAGATAAAAGGTTTGAGTGGACCCCATAGTGTGAGCACAGTTTTCAGGAACTGAAAAGATGCCTGACTTCTGCGCCCATACTCGTGCCACCGGTTTCACTAAAGACTTTGTTATCTATTGCGACGCTTCGCATCAAGGACTTGGTTGCATTCTTATGCAGGATCGTCATGTGATTGCCTATGCATCTCGACAGTTGCATCCCCATGAGGAAAATTATTCTACACATGATCTAGAGCTTGCAGCCATAGTCTATGCACTTAAGACTTGGCGACATTACCTTCTTGGTAACCGTTGCGAAATGTACACTGACCATCAGAGTCTCAAGTATATCTTCACCCAACTGGATCTGAATCTCAGACAGAGACGTTGGTTGGAGTTGATCTCGGATTACGACTTAGGAATCACCTACACCCCAGGCAAAGCCAATGTCATGGCTGATGCTTTAAGTCGTAAATCCTATTGCAACAACCTCATGTTGCAACAATGTCAACCACCCCTCCATGAGGAATTCTGTAAGCTTAACCTTCACATAGCTCCCCATGGTTCCTTTTCTACCTTGGTGGTGAAACCTACCCTTATGGATCAGCTCATAGAGGCTCAGAAGCATGATACGGGAATTTCCCGGATCAAGAAAAATATTTCCAAGGGAGTTGCCAACTGTTTCTCTATGGATGAATGAGGTGTTGTTTACTTTGGAAACCGTTTCGTGGTTCCCAAATGTCAACAGATGCAGCAACTGATCCTTAAGGAGGCCCATGAATCTCCTCTCACGATTCATCCCGGTAGGACCAAGATGTATCAGGACCTACGCCAGAGGTTCTGGTGGACTAGGATGAAGAGAGAAATCGCTCAGTATATTGCCAATTGTGATGTTTGTCGTCGCATTAAGGCAGAGCATCAGAGACCTGCTGGCACACTTCAACCTTTAGCTATTCCCGAGTGGAAATGGGACAAAGTTGGTATGGACTTCATCACCGGCTTTCCCAGGACCAAGAAAGGAAATAATGCTATCTTCGTAGTCATTGATCGTCTCTCCAAAGTGGCTCACTTCCTACCTGTTCGAGAGAGTATCACCGCTAGTCAGCTCATTGACTTATATATCTCCCGAATAGTGTCACTCCATGGTGTTCCACTAGAGATCAATTCAGACCATGGCAGTCTTTTCACCTCTCATTTCTGGGAAAGTTTCCAGAATGCCATGGGAACTCATCTTTCTTTCAGTACCGCTTTCCACCCTCAGTCAAGTGGTCAGGTGGAAAGGGTCAACCAAATTCTCGAAGACATGCTTAGAGCTTGTGTTATCTCATCCGGTATGGATTGGAAGAAATGTCTTCCCTTTGCCGAGTTTGCTTATAACAATAGCTACCAATCCAGTCTTAAGAAAGCACCCTTCGAGATTCTGTATGGACGAAGATGTCGAACACCTTTGAACTGTTCAGAAACCGGTGAAAGACAATTCTTTGGACCGAATATGATCCAGGAGGCAGAAGAGCAAGTTCGCATCATTCGTGAGAATTTGAAAATAGCCCAATCTTGTCAAAAGAGCCAGTATGACCGTCATCATAAGGAAGTGGCTTATGAAGTTCGCGACAAGGCATACCTTCGGGTTACCCCTTTGAAGGGTACCCATCGTTTTGGTATCAAGGGCAAGTTGGCTCCTCATTACATTGGTCCTTTTCGCATTCTCGCTAAACGAGGAGAGGTTGCCTACCAGTTGGAACAACCCCCACATCTTTCTCGAGTTCATGATGTCTTCCACGTCTCTCAACTCAGGCATTGCTTCTTGGATCCCATCCACGGAGTGGACCATGAAACGCTTGATCTCCAAGATAACCTCACTTATCGAGAGTACCCCGTTCGCATTCTGGATCAAGCAGAGTGTGTCACTTGACGTCATAACATCAAGTTTCTCAAGGTTCAGTGGTCTCATCATGCCGAGAGAGAAGCTACTTGGGAGCGAGAAGATCGTCTTCGACTTGAGTACCCCGCTTTCTTTCCGCCAACTCCTGAATCTCGGGACGAGATTCTTTCGAGTGGGGGCGAGTTGTCACATCCCTAGTTCTGGTATGTCATAGGTTTACTTTGTGCATCATGTTAAGTTTCAAATGAAATTGAAATGGGGATGTTTCAAACCCTAGCACCAAAGCAAATTCAAATAGGTCCAAATTAAAAATGGAATTTCAATAAAACCAAAATGTTCTTCAAAAATGTTCATGGTCTTTGGAAAATGTTGCAAGCAACAACTAGAGGTGATGCACATTTTTGCTAAACATTTTGGATTTTTGAATGAACCCATATGTATTTGAATTGGAGCTGTTTAAAATAATATAAATATTTTAAAAGCTCCAAAAATGTTGGAATTTGGTGAGGGCCTCTGGTATATCAATACTAGTGGTCACAAGGAATCTCAACATTTTTACATTTGTGCTAGTATTTATTTTAAGCCAAAAACAAATGTCAGAAATAGAAAAGAAATCAAAAAAGGGAAAAACCTTACCTGGGCCACTTACCTGAGGCCTGGCACTGTGTGGCCCAGCTGGCCGGCCCAGCCAGCTGGCCCTGCCAGTCACCCTCAACCTCCCGCCAGGAGGAGGAGAGGCGTGTGGCCGACGCACGCCGGCGCACGCCCGGCCACCTCCTGCTTACCGCCTTCCTCTGGACGTCCCTGGAGATGCCATGCAGCCTCCCTGACCCCCTTTCACTCTCCCTCGTCCCTGTCTCCTCCTCTGTCTCTCTCTCCCGCGACAGCCGAAGCGCTGTCGTCGCCGTAGCTCACCGCCGATGCACTCTCCATCGTCCCCTTGCCCCTCCGTCGTGTCCACGCGCTCCTCCGCTGTGGGCTACGCCACCTCGTCGAGACGCACGGCGCTGGACACCCTGGAACGCTGCCATCGCCATCGTCTTCAACCTCGGACGCCGCCGACCGCCAACTCCGATTCGCCGTCTTCAACGCCTCCCCGAGCCCACTGGCCTGCTCAACAACTCCGCTGTGAGCTCCTCTCCATTTCCCCCCTATTTCCCTCCTCGCGCTCAACCCCTAGATTATCTCCCCGTCGCACCCATAAGCTCCTTGCCGCTGGCGATGTCGCCGACGCGGCCAGGGATCGTTCCCGTCGCATTTGGGTGCATAGGCGAACTCCAGCAGTTCCCAGGAGCCCGTAGAGCACCTCATCTGGCGTCCCCGTGGCTTGCAGCCTCGCCTGCCTCATCCCCCTGCTTCGGCCGCCGCGGATGAGCTCGCCACCAGTGAACCAGGCCACCCCACGCCCAGCCGCGTGCTTCCCTGGATGCGCGCGAGTCCTAGCATCCCGTAGCTGCACTCCGCGTGCCAAATGGCCCCCTGTAGGCAAAACCCGCAGCGCACCGCCGCGTCTGGACTCGCCGGTGGCTAAACGCCGGCGACCGCTGACCTTTGACTGGCGTGGGTTGACCCCACTACCCAGTTTGACCTCGCCCTCTCTCTCACTGACTTGCGGGCCTGTAACACCCTGAATGTAATTTACCTTATATGTATCCCAACTCTTGCCGTTTTCCGGCACTAAGTTATTTTATTTCCTCGGGTTCGGGTTTTTGTCTTCGTGTGTTGTTGCCTTTTTTATGCATCTCATATCATGTCATCATGTGCATTGCATTTGCATACGTGTTCGTCTCATGCATCCGAGCATTTTCCCCGTTATCCGTTTTGCATTCCGGCACTCCTATCTCCTCCGGTGCCCCTTTCTACCTCTTTTCGTGTGTGGGGGTTAAATATTTCCAGATTGGACCGAGACTTCTCATGCGGCCTTGGTTTACTACCGGTAGACCGCCTGTCAAGTTTCGTGCCATTTGGACTTCGTTTGATACTCCAACGGTTAACCGAGGGACTAAAAAGGCCTCATGTGTGTTGCAGACCAACACCTTTCCAATTTGGCCCAAAACCCACCTAAACCCTCTCCATCATCTAGAGCGTTCGATCACGATCGCGTGGCCGCAAACCGCACCTCATTTGGAGCTTCATAGCTCCCTCTACCTCTATATAAAGGGATCCTCCCCGAAATTTTCGGATCTTTCCTACCCTAAACCCTAGCCCCCTTCTTCCTCCGCGCGCCGGATAGCGTCCGCCGACTCCGGACATGTCCGACCTGAGCGCACCGCCGTTCCACTCCAGTGGCATCCCGCCACGTGTCCCTCCGTCCTCTCCCACCGCCCGATGCCACTTCGCCGCCACGCCGCCCCATCGCCGGCCCCTCGCCGGAACCCGTCAGCCGCCGCCCCGCCGCGCCTAATAGCGCCGCTCAGAGCCACCACCGCGGCGAGCCTCTCCGTCTTCTCCTCCTCCGGCCGGGTCTCCAAGTTCCACGACGAACTCCGGCCAACTCCGGAGCCAAGTACCACTCCGGCCGCCATCGTCCACTATTCCGGCGAAGTTTTCCGTCGATTCTCGAAATCCGCGCCAGAACTGGATGTGGGACGAAGGGTTGACTTCTTCCCCGAAAACCCTAGCTAATTTGCATTTTTCCGCATGTCGTATCTCCGCATCCGTAGCTCCGATTTGTGCGTGTAGGATATCAAAATGTTCGTCTCAAAGAGTACATCATTTCATCTCATTGCATCATTTTCATTTGAGCTCATCTTGATGCCCGAAATGCTGTTGGAAGAGGGCTATGTGATAAAATTGCCAGATCTGTTTCATCAAATAGCTATTTGTCATTTTTGCCATGATTAATGTGTGCATGATATGCTCCTGAGCTCTTCATGAGTTTTGTTATATGCCATCCCATACTTACATAGGTACCTACCATGTATTTTTGTGATATGGGTGGTGACTAGCACAAGCTTGCAAAGTAGCGTATTCGGTAATGCTGATTTCTGGGACTTAGAATTTCTCTAAGTCCTTGTCCTGATTTTGTCATTATGCCATATGTTCATGTAGTTTCCTAGTGATCCGTGCCTCTTTTGAGGATGATCAGTAAGGATGATTTGTTAACATTGTGGTGCTCTATCCATCCATGTCTTTGTCTGCATTTATGGAGCAGCCTAGCTTGAGTCAATCGAGCTCTACTTTTGCTATTTCGCGAATCCTGGCAGATTGTTGACTTGTTAGCGATTTTGCCGAGGATTTTGCTATTTATCCGTGCATACTATGTTGTTGTTCTTGCCATGTCTAGCTTCTATGCCATGTATTCTTGATGAGTGTATGCTTAGTTTTTCATGCCATGCTCTATAGCGAGTGCATCAAGCTTGTGAACATGCCTACTCGCTAACTGATTTGCATGCTCCAGTTTTCACTAAGTCTGAGATCTATTTATGTTTTCGCCATGTTCACATGCTTGCAATTGTATTTTCTGATCCCTTTTGCCTCAAGGTCACTAAGGGACTTTTGTTAAGTGCTTTGAGTAGCTTCATGTCATGCCTTGCTTTGCCATGTTAAATTCCTGTAGCATGTAGTTTTCATGATCTAAAGTGTGCTACTTGATGTTAAATTCCAGATTTGTGTTAATTTCACTAAGTCTGAAACCTGTTATCATTTGCATTTTTGCCATGCCTGTTTGAACCTGTTAGTGGATGAATTATCCGTAGCTCAGTGTTCATATTTTGTCTAGCATCATGAGTGGATCCCTGCCATCTGTTTTGTTGTCATGTTTGAGTACTGTAGCATGATTATCTTGATGCTTTTAGATGGCTACTTGCTGATTATCGCAGACCGGTGCCATATTTGTTTTGCTTGCCAATTGCAAACCGTGCATCCGATTCCAGTGATCTTTATATTGATTTCAACCAAAATAACCTCACCTTTCCAGTGGCACTCTTGGATTTCCATGTTGAGTCCATTTTCAATCATTCCTTGTCAAATCTTGCATATGCATCACATATCGCATCCCGCATATCATACCATGTTCGCATCATGTTGTTTGAGCATTGCACGTGGTTGATTGTGTTCGTTTTGCTTGTTTGTCTTGTTTGGGTAGAGCCGGGAGACGAGTTAGCTAACGAGGAGCCCGTTGAGTTTGCTTACGAGGATCAAGTCAACTCTGACAACTTTGCAGGCAAGATGATCAGACCCTCGAAATCACTTCTATCTTTGCTTGCTAGATGCTCGCTCTTTTGCTATGTCTATGCTACGATACCTACCTGTTGCTTTCATGCCTTCCAAATTGCCATGTCAAACCTCTAACCCACCATGCCCTAGTAAACTGTTGATTGGCTATGTTACCGCTTTGCTCAGCCCCTCTTATAGCGTTGCTAGTTGCAGGTGAAGATTGGAGATCGTTCCTTGTTGGAACATTGTTTATTGTTGGGATATCACTATATTATCTTGTTATCTTAATGCACCTATATACTTGGTAAAGGGTGGAAGGCTCGGCCTTTTGCCTAGTGTTTTGTTCCACTCTTGCTGCCCTAGTTTCCGTCATATCGGTGTTATGTTCCCAGATTTTTGCGTTCCTTACGCGGTTGGGTTATAATGGGAACCCCTTGACATTTCGCCTTGAATAAAACTCTTCCAGCAATGCCCAACTTTGGTTTTACCATTCGCCACCTAGCCTTTTTTCCCTTGGGTTTCGCGGACTCAAGGGTCATCTTTATTTTAAACCCCCGGGCCAGTGCTTCTCTAAGTGTTGGTCCAACCCAGAGCACCGTGCGGGGCCGTCCCTTGGCAACTTGGGTTACGTTGGCTCCCATACGCTTAGCTTATCCGGTGTGCCCTGAGAACGAGATATGTGCAGCTCCTATCGGGATTTGTCGGCACAGCGGGTGGTCTTGCTGGACTTGTTTTACCATTGTCGAGGATGTCTTGTAAAACCGGGATGCTGAGTCTGATCGGAATGTCTCGGGAGAAGGAATATCCTTCGTTGACCGTGAGAGCTTGTGATGGGCTAAGTTGGGACTCCCCTGCAGGAATTTGACCTTTCGAAAGCCGCGCCCGCGGTTATGGGCAGATGGGAATTTGTTAATGTCCAGTTGTAGATAACATGAAACTAAACTTAATTAAAATGAATCAAATGCGTGTGTAACCGTGATGGTCTCTTCTCGGTGGAGTCCGGGAAGTGAACACGGTGTTGGAGTAATGCTTGACGTAGGTTGTTCTAGGATCACTTCTTGATCATAGTTCTTAGTTCGTGCTTTTCCTTCTCTTCTCGCTCTCTTTTGCGAACAGGATAGCCACCATATATGCTAGTCGCTTGCTACAGCTCCACATATTACCTTGCCTTACCTATAAGCTTAAATAGTCTTGATCGCGAGGGTGCAAGATTGCTGAGTCCCCGTGACTCACAGATTACTTCCAAAACTAGATGCAGGGACCGATGATACCGTTCCAGACAATGCGCGTGAGCTCAAGTGGGAGTTCGATGAAGACTCTCGTCGTTACTATGTGTCTTTCCTAGATGATCAATAGTGGTGCCCAGTTGGGGCGATCGGGGTCCGTGTCGCATGTGGGGGTTGATCTTTTATTTTGGTACCGTAGTCGGACCATGAGTGTGTTGGATGATTGTAATGTTATTCATGTATTTGTGTGACATGGCGAGCGTAAGCCAACTATGTACCTTTTTCCCCTATTATCTATTTACATGGGTTGTTGTGAAGATTACCTTACTTGCGACATTGCTTTCAATGCGGTTATGCCTCTAAGTCATGCTTCGACACATAGGAGATATAGCCGCATTGAGGGCGTGACAGGGCCCCGCCCGACTAATTACTTTAGTTAGCTCTAATTAACTAGCTAGATTAGCTACTACGGTCGCTGACTAGTGGGCCCTGCCCAGTTAGTTAGGACTAACTAACTTAGTTAGTTGGTTGGGTCATTGACCAGTGGGACCCACTGGTCAGGTTTGACCTGGTCAGCCCCATTGACTCGCTTACGTCAAGCTGACATAGAGCTGACGCAATAATTGATTTCTGGAATTATTTTTTTAACTCAGGAAATTCCAGAATATTGCTTAAACTTCAAAAAATCATAATAATTCAACCGTAGCTCAGAATAAAATAATTTATATATGAAAAATTATCAAAAAAATGCAAGGAATCCATTTATGCCAGTTCGATGCATGAAAAACCAACTTATACATGCTGTATAAGTGAAAACATAATATGGGCATTTTAAATGCTTCATTTTGAATTGCATTTGAATCTTTGATTCAAATGGGATTCAACCAACTTGGTAGCATCTTGCATTAGCCCAAACACTAGCATTTGCACATGCCGTGTTCATGCATCATTTTGATGCATTTGTTTGTGTGTTGATCGCCGGCACCGTTTCTTCTCAATAGGTTCCACTCCGGGAGGTGTTCCCGAGTACCTGTCGGAGGAGCCATACCCCTTCGTCGTTCTATCAGGCAAGCAAACCCCTTGAGCATTTCGATAAATCCCACTCTCTCGCTCCTGCTCCTTATATTGCATTAGGACAACAACGATTCAACTGCTACTTTTCTGCTGTGGTAATTGAACCCATTCCTCTGCATGACCTGTCATTGCCACAGTAAATAGTTGAAACCCACTAGCATGAGTAGGAGTTGCTTGAGCCCTGATGTGCCTACTCATCCATGCTTGTTTTCTTTATGCCAGCTATGCTTAGAGTTGTGTCAGGTCTGATTCATCGGGAATGAATCGGAGTGGTGAACATGTCCTACCGATAAAGGCTAAGTGTGTGAACATGTTTTGGTAAAGGTAGCGATGAGAGGCCATGTAGGAGTACATGGTGGGTTGTCTCATTGGAACGTCCCTAAGCACTGAGTTCTGTGTATGTTATCCAAGTCCAGTTACTACCACACATTGGGTTCCGATTATCCGGCCCCTCTCAGCTTATTAATCCACTTGATATCTGTCCAAGAGTTGCAACTAGTTTCTGGCGTTTGTAGGTGGTGCTATTTGTCTACCAGGTGGTGTCCGACGGGACGGGCTTGTGAAAGACTAGGCACCGTGGCACGGTGTACCAAGTGGCACCCGGATGGTGGGCTTGGCAACCCTGCACACATCGTTTGGGGCCGTACTGGAGACTTCGGTCGGAACTCCTTGCGGATGGAACTCGAATAGGCGATAAACCTGGACGAGAGACTTGTGTGGTTAGTCAGGTCGTGGCCGACACCCTCGCCCGGCTTCCGCTTGAAGGTTCCTGAGGTACATGATGTGTACAGGGTGATAAGTGGTGAGAGCGTGTGTGAAGAAGTACACCCCTGCAGGGTTAACATTATCTATTCGAATAGCTGTTTTCCTCGGATATGGAAACTTGGAGGACTTATGTAGTACATAGACAACTTGAAGTGGATACTCTAAAATCCGCAAGATAAGCGTGAGTGCTATGGATGGCCTTCTCGTAGGGAGACGGGAATGGATCCATAGTGGACTATTGATATGGTGAATATGTGGACTCGTGTGTGTCTTCTCACCTTAAAGAAGTTTCTGATACTTGTAGTATAGGCTAGCCACTCAGTCAAAGCTGGCTTGCTGCTGTTAAAACTCCACTACCCCCCTTGTTGATAATGTTGCATATGTAGATAGTTCTGATGTAAGACTTGCTGAGTACCTTCGTACTCAAGTTTGCTTATTTATGTTTTGCAGTTGGTTATACTAGTGACTTCGACGAGTAGCTTGTATCCCAGCTACGATCTTGTACCCTTGGGAGTGTCGTGTTTAGTCAGGCTTCTTAGTCTTTTCCTTTCGTAGTTGTTTGTACTCGGACATGTAATGCTTCCATTGCTTGTATGCTCTGAATGATGGGTCATGAGACCCCTGTTTGTATTGAATGCTATGTGGCTCTTCTAGGCCTTTATCTATATGAGTTTGAGTTATGTTGTGATGCCATGTTGTACAGCACATACTTGCATGTTATGCGTACGTGTAACGTGTATTGCTATGTATGGGATCCGACAACCTAGTTGTTTATCCCTGGTAGCCTCTCTTATAGGGAAATGTAGTCTTGTGCTTCCATGAGCCATAGTAGTCCGCTACAGGCCGGTTCACCGGAGTCCTGCTAGCCCAGCACTACTGCTCCGTAACACTTGACTGGCCGACATGTGATTCACTTCGTTCATGTGTCTGTCCCTTCGGGGAAATGTCACGCGGTGACATCTGGAGTCCTGCCTAGCCTGCTACAGCCCGGGTTCCCGTAGTCCTGTTAGCCCAGTGCTATAGCCCGGATTCATACGCTGTTGAACGACATGCTCGAGGTTGATTCATGTATGCATGTCCCTGTAAGGTAGTGCCACTTTGGGTTCACGACTAGTCATGTCGGCCCGTATTCTCCGTCATATGGATGCTAGCGACAATATCATATACGTGAGCCAAAAGGCACAAACGGTCCCGGGCCAGGTAAGGTGGCACCCGTGGGAATACCGTGCGTGAGGCCGCAAAGTGATATGATGTGTTACATGCTAGATCAGTGTGACCTAGTATTGGGGTCCTGACAGCATGCCCCCACGACGCGTGGACCGGCCAAGGGTCGCGAGCACACCGAGCTAAGTTATCCTAATTATGCCTGGCAGGAATCTTTCAATTAGTAACCACATAGATGCTATAGTATGAGCAAGAAATGTTGATAAAAGGTGCAAGCGCCATAGTTCATTACACGACCCGAGGGGCTCTTCATGTTTCTGGATGCAGGGAGTAGAAAACAAACAAAAGGAGCAGCCGCCAAAGGACCACCATTCCCAAGGCCCGGCTCTGGCGCTTCCCGCGATCAGTCGGAGTCCTCCTCCTCCTTGACGCATGCCAGACGGCATGGCGCCTTGCCCTCCTCCTTAGTCCGGGCACGACGGCGTGGTAGCTTGTCCAAGTCGTCATCGCTCGTGCTCTCCCCGGGGGAGGTGCTGCCGCTGGCGGAGGTGTCGCGACCGTCGCAAAGGGCAAGTTCACCGCGGAGGGCGCCACCGCCATGATGGCCGCTGTCATCGGAAAAGTAGTCACTGTCGCTGTCGTCACCTTCTGGGCAGCACTCCAAGAGCCGGTCGTCTTCCCCGAAGACCTGGACCAAGAGCGTCGCCACTTCATCATTCTTGAAGTGGAGGGTACACCTCCCCTGCAGGCCACGGGCACGGGCGAATCTCTTCCACCCGCGATTTAGGAACACATTTCCTGCGGGGATAACCTCGACCTCCACCCATGAGGCCTTGCTAAAACAATCATTGTCTTGCAGCCATAGGCCCCCGGGCCCTCCGGTAGGCAGCTCCTCCACGAAGAAGCGCGGGAGGTGGATCCAGCTGCCCTTCGGCCTCTCCACCAACACCACAAACTCACGGGCCATGTCGGTCGTGTGGGATCATGGGCACGGCGGCTGGGCGGCCATCACGAGCCCTCCACCTCGACCATGGCCACCATGGGTCCCGCTGCCGCCCCCGTGGGAGGGACTTTTCCGACGCCTGTTGGAGGCAATCCAGATGCCCGCGGGTGCTCTCCCACGCCCCTAGGGAACCACCGCTAGCGTCACAGTGATCTTGCGAGGATGGCCTTGCCCTCTCTTTGGCGGGGGCGACTCTGTCGTCTCTCGTGGAGTTTTCCCCTTCTCGGTGGCTGAGAACCTCCTCACCAGTTCCATGGATGATGCTGCAAGAATGAGTAATGAGGAGCATGAAGACGAAGATGAGTTGGGGGCTCTGTCTTCCTCGCCCTCTTATAGGCGGTTGGAGGCCAGCCGGCGTCCCTTCGCATTTGAGCAATGATGGCCACACAGACATGCGCCAATCCCTTGTCAGCCTGGGCGGTTGCCGACGTGACGTGGGGAAGTGGAGGCACCCAAGCCCCATCGAACGCCACGTATCAAGCCTGGCCCGCGGGTGATTGGGGCTCGCGATGCCTCTGCCTTCCCGAGCGTGACTTGGGCCCAGGGGCTACTTTCGGCGTTCTAGGATCGGGGGTACACAGATCTGCCTACCTGTAGCCCATGGCATGGCTCACTCGACGGCCTGGTATGACCCAGCGGCAAGGCCTCAAAGACAAGACACTCGTGAGGGCCCCAGCTTCATGAGGAGAACAATGCCAAGACCTCCAGAGGAGCAGCCTCCCTAGGTTGCCTCCCGAGGAGCTGAGATTCCTATGCAGGTACCTAGCCTCATGAGGCTATGATGATGTGAGTCCTGACGACCAACGCCAGGCGGGCACCAACGGGCACACAGGAGACAATATCCCTTTCGGCTCTAAGGGAGCAAGGACAAACACAGGTTCCCGAGGAGCCCCCCAAAGCATTCCATTCCGGTGCAACAAGACCAAGACCACGAGCTCCGCAGGGCGGATGTCATCACCGAGCCCACCGCTACGTCAGACCAGAAGCTTTCCAAGCGAAGACCACCTTTCATTAGGATTAGATGTACTCCTTGTCCCCTTTCAAATTGTCCACTGTGGGATCCCTTCCCACCTAAGTTTTGGGGGAAGGGGACCGAGGCCACTATAAATATAGGTTAGCCATGACCATAGGGAGGGAACGAATCAGATCCATTCCACCTTCACCACCAAAGCCTCACGAGGCTGTTCATCCACTGTACTTGTTCATCCTCAGCCTCCTCGTGAGGTCAATCCACCACAAAACAGGAGTAGGGTTTTATACCGCAAGGTGGCCCAAACCTGGGTAAACTACTATGTTCATCTTCTTCCCTGCTCGCGTGAACTTGACGAGGCTAGGCTGTAGGGTGACGAGCTTGAGACTTGATACGCTGAGATCTTCGCACATGCCCCGAAGTTCGAACCTTCTTGGGTCTGTCATGCCCTGAATCCGACAGATTCGATAACAGAGGGCATCTACATCAACCTTGCTGCCTTTTCGATGAAGCATGAGTAGTCTACCACGTACCTAAGGGTCCATTGCTAGTAGCTAGATGGCTTCTTGTTTCTCTATGATCTTCAATATCATGTTCTCCTCGATGTTCTTGGAGTTCTATCTGATGTAATATTCTTTTGTGATGTGTTTGTCGAGATCCGATGAATTGTGGATTTAGGATCAGATTATCTATGAATATTATTTGAGTATTTTCTAAACTCTTTCATGCATGATCAAATACTTTTGTATTTCTCTTAAAATTATCGGTTTGGTTTGGCTAACTAGATTGATTTTTCTTGCAATGGGGGAGGTTCTTAGTTTTGGGTTCAATCTTGAAGTGTCCTCACCCAGTGACATAGTAGGGGTAGCGAGGCACATATTGTATTGTTGCCATCATGGTAAAGAGATGGGGGTTTCATCATATTGCTTGAGTTTATCCCTCTACGTCATGTAATCTTACTTAAGGCGTTACTCCGTTCTTATGAACATAATACTCTAGATGCATGCTGGATAGCGGTCGATGTGTGGAGTAATAGTAGTTGATGCAAAATTGTTTCGGTATACTTGAAACGGCCGTGATGCCTATATTCATGATCATTGCCTTGGATATCGTCATAACTTTGCACTTTCCTATGAATTTCTCGACAGTAATTTGTTTATCCACCGTATGTTTTCTTTCAAGAGAGAAGCCTCTAGTGAAACCTATGGCCCCGGGTCTATTTTCCATCATATATTTTCATATCTATAAACCAAAGAAACGAAAAATACCTTGCTGCAATTTATTTAGATTTACTTTAGTTTGCTCTTTTATTTATCTTTTATACCTATCTCTATTAGATCTCACTCTTGTTCGTGACCGTAAAGGGATTGACAACCCCTTTTTCGCGTTGTGTGTAAGTGTTTGTTAGTTTGTGCAGGTGCATATATTGGAGACTTGCTTGTGCCTCCTACTGGATTGATACATTGGTTCTTAACTGAGGCAAATACTTATCTCTACTTTGCTGCATCACCCTTTCCTCTTCAAAGGAAAAATCAACGCATGCTCAAGAACTAGCAGCTGCTTTTCTTTCACCAATCAACTTTGCTCTTTCAGCCAAATGCGACAGCTGAGGTATTTATTATTCAGACCCAGACTGCTCTTCTGAACTATGATCCATGACCACTCTAAGAGAAAAATGACAATGCGAGGGAAAACATGAAGGGGTCATAAACATGCACAAAAGCATTTTGACTGAAAACAGCTGGTTTTTCGGAAGCAGCAATGGAATCCATCGTGTATATTTGAAAGATGGCATCGATAGAATTGCAATATGCCATAAGGCAGAGTAACAACTCATCTAATATTTTGAAGTATAACACATGAACCCTAGAACTCAAATAACTGGTACAAGGTAAAGCTACAAACCGTACAAGTCATTCTTAGAGAGCCTGAATAATCTACTGCAAGCAAAATAACACAAATGAAATATGTGTCGGTGAGAACAAACCTAGAACAGGAACTAGAAAGGGATATCTCCAGGTCTGTGCGCCCTAACTTGGCAGGAAAGATTGACTACGGCAATGCTGAAAACAAGAAGTATCGCACTGGCATGACCAACAATGGTGAGGCTTCACCGGAGTTGCACTGTGAGGTGGGTCAACGACGTTGCTTCAAGCTCGGGCTCGGGAGAAGTACATGAGAGGGGTTGCGGATGAACTGAGGAAGAACAGAGGAGGAAGCCTGGAGGGGTATATATAACCCACAGGCGAAACCTCTCTCTCCGATATCTACGTCCGAAAAGCATGAGATGTTCCACATTCAACGAACGAGATCACGATCGTGAGATCATGGGCATGTGTCAATCGTTTCCTGCGAAATTCTCGGAAACTGAACGGAAGACCGAAGAGTTTGAAGAAGGGCAAACGCAAAAATAGATGAATGTTCAAAGTTGATTTCATTCACGACCAAGGACGCTGTACTGAAATCTTCTTCAGATCAAGTTGCATGTTTATGATGAAAAACAAAGATTTGACGAGAGAGAGAGATAGAGAGAGAGAGTAGATTTCGAATCAAGACACTTAGCCAAATGAAGGAAACTACAAAAACAATGATCTCTGAGTGAGTTGACATTCGAACAGCATGCACACACAACAAAAAACAAACAAAACCAAATGAGAAACACAAGGAACTAGCACCAACAATCAGTCACAAGATGAAAGATAAACAAAGGGTTTCCTGAGAGAGCATCTCCCAGAAAGGGTTAGTTCTTTTTCGCAACCCACACTTGTGTGGGCAATAAGGATCTCATTTTCTTCATCTGAGCAGGAACATTCTTTTGGTGAGATCTGTAAGATACCTGCGCATTTTGTGAGTAATCATAAGAGTAAGCATTGAAGTTATTTATAGAGACATGAGTATAATGATTCGAGAAGTACACATGTACTCCTTCTGTTGAAGGTTTGACTAATACTTATTTGAGTATTTTTCCTGCGTCATTCTGCAAATGATAATCATTGTCTCGAAGAAAGTTACTTTGCAAGTTCATGTTAGCAATGACAGATATATCTTCAATAATGCATTACTTTTCCTAGATTTTCTTCTTGGGTGAACCAAACTTGCAGTTAGTCCCAACATATCGAGCAAAAACTTTAACATTCTACTGTTTGAATAGTTTATAGTTTGAGTCATCAGACTCATTAGACACATCAGAAGTAGAAGTATCATATCCTGATAGAATTGCAGGTTCGAGTGTTTTCCTTTTAGCAAGAACCCAACTCGTTCGAGGATACTGCTTGGGAGTCCATGAAGTTCCGTCAACATTGGTTTTCCTTTTGAAACCCAATCCTTCCTTTCGAGGATTTTTTTTGCAGTATATACTTCTTGAGAACATCACATAGGGTTTGATGTCCTTTTAGGCTTCTTAGCATTCCTGTCTCAACCAAGTCCTTTAGCCTCCAATTTTCATCAGCAATAGCAGCATATTCCTCATAAGAGGGGGTTAGAGTTATCATTCATAACTGCTACAATATTCTCGATGATAGCATTAAAGGTTTCAACATGTGAATCAGCATTGCTACATTCTAGGCATTTTAAATAGGGAGGCACAAAATCAACAGGAAGACAATTAGATTCCTCGGTGAAGAGAGAAGCATTTTCTTTCGCCAACCCATTGTGAGACTCTTTCAATGACATGAGTTCTTGATTCTTGTTAAACTCTAGTAGTCAACAGTAAGAGAATCATATCGATCGGTAAGATCATCAATAGTTAAAGAAAAAACATCATGCTCTTTGATCAACTTTTGATTCTTCTCCATCTCTTTGACTAGTAATCCTTTGGTTTTCCTGAGATTTATCTCAAGCATTTCAAGCTCATCTTGTTGAGATTTCACAATCTTAACAAGGTTAGCATATGCAATGTATCCAGGAGAATATCCATTCATGGATTTTTGGTGTTTTGCTGTTACCTGATCCTTAGATGATTTTGCCATGAGACAGAAAGTGATTGGTTCATCATCACTTCATGCGTCATCATCAGTATCTAACTCGAGTGAATTCTCAGATGAATCATAGCCAATGAAGGCATTGCTCATTCCAATCCTTTTGTCTTCAGACGAGGGATGGGTTTAGGGGCCTCCACATCGCCTCGAGAAATGTCCATATGATTTATGTGCATTGCTGGTGCCGCAATAGGCTATCAGTTGAGGTGTTTCTTGATATGGTCATTGGGAATGAGCCTTTCCTTAAGAGATTGTTTGTACTTGATAAAGAAGGTCCAATAAGAATCAGGGTCATTGACGCACCAAGACAGTGTTGGGCTATTAGTGTGATGAATTCTCAGAGCTTGTTATTGCATCATTATCCATTCAGGTACAACAAACTTCTGCTTCTCCTTCTACTTATTGGACATCACATTTTATCTATTTTTTGATCTATGTTCAACTGTCATCCAGAAAATGATTCCCACAAGCTTGACCCCATCCTGTACGCACAGTGAAGATCTTGAAACTACAATCTTTCGGCCCTGATCTAGATGAAGTTCTTACATTCCTTAGATGCTTTTCATGAATGGAGAAGCTATACATCGAGGTGATGCTCCTTTCCTGTTAATAGTTAACCACAACGGAGTACAATTTGTTTTTTGTTTTACCCATGATTACAATAACAAATGTAGTATGATTTCTAAAGAAAATTTGGAGGATTTCAACACATATAATTTTTGAGATGTCAATCATGAACGGTTGAACATGACATATCACTATATTCGTGTATTTTAGAAATCTTGCAAATCAAAGAGGCCCATAGTTTCAAAACTGCATCTAGGCACTAATATGTTGTCTTCGTTTGCAGATACAAGAAGGCCCGAAAGTGGAAAATGTGGAGCAATATAACAATCCCATTGAATGCCTTGATCTTCATTTCACAGAGATTACATTTAATGAGTACTGAGGCACCACACCAGAGATTAAATTCGCTAGGTTCTTTGTTCAGAAACAAATTGTTCTCAAGCTAATGAGGTTTGCCCTATATTTAGTTCGTAGAAGTTAATGGTTCGCTAATTAGTGCAAGCGTTCACAACTGGATGGGAAAGGCTCTGCAGTAGTTGAATTTCAGTTTGGAACTTCATATAATAGATTATTCGGAAGTCACTCTATCAAGCCGATATATGACTCCTCGGTGGCTAATCCTTTCGTAGAAATAATGCATGACTCAGATTCTAATGAAGATGAATTTGATTTGTAAGAACAATTTGAACCTTGTAACCTTTGAATTTGGGCCTTGTAATGCTGGAATTTGAACCTTGCAATATTTCTGGTATTTGTGATACAGTGTTTGAAATGGCATTTATTGTTTTTTCTTTGAAATATCATGTTGTTATACATGTGGAGTACTGTCCAACTACGGATGCAAGCGGACGGTGTCCGCATGAAATGGGATTGAGATGATCCCAAAGGCAAATTTTAATTGTTTGTATGAAACAAATGTTCTTGTTAACCACCTATTGGCTTGAAGAAATTTTAGATTAACTTATACATAGTGTAATATATTTCCATGTCATCATTGTCGATTCTATATCCGGCATATGTCGTAGTAGTAGTCCTAAGCTAGGCGTCTTGGAGCGATGATAACACGGACACAATATTTTACCCAGGTTCGGGCTCTCTCGAAGAGATAATACCCTACGTCCTGCTTTTGATTGTATTCATATGTGGTGTAGTACAGAGTACATGTATCTACCACGAGATAGTAAAATGAATATGATATGCTCTATTGACTACCCTGGCCTCGGTTTATATAATGCACCAGAGGCTTAGGGTTTAGGAGAGTCCTTGTCTTATGCACCAAGTCTTGTGGAAACCTCCTTGTATGAGTCATGGGCTGCCCGAAGTGTCTCATGAGTGAACCACCATGGGGGTCCTCCGCCCCATCCACCTAATCGGGGCAAAACATGGTGACTACCCCCTAGTCCAGGACACCGTTAGTAGCCCCCTGAACTGGTCTTCAAGTTGGGGATGCTCCTCGTTTCTTCCAAACATTTCTTCATCTTCGTTCATCGGTCTTGAAAACTAGTTCAATAAATCTTCTCATCTTCGATCTTGAGGATCGCTGAAGTGAATCCGAAGAGTTTACCTATCCAAGGAGCCCCTTTAAGTTCTCAACCTTTATCAATGCCTTGTTATTTTTATGCCACACCTCGGGCTTGAAGTGTTTCCTATGCGGCGGTGTCGTCTCGCATCCGAGCTCCAATGCCGGACTGTATCCAAGCTCCAACGCGCGACTGCATCTGAGGTGTCTTTTTGCAGCGGAGCTCCAACGCCGGACTACCTCCATGCTCCAACGCCGGACTGTATCCGAGCTCCAACGCCGGACCGTATGCGAGGTGTCATAGATAACCTTGGCTTGAAAAAGTTTGAAAGACCACAACCAAGCTTAATGCCCGGTCAAGCCGAACACTGAGCACTTTGAATTTTCTACATTGAATAGGCAATGCAGTAGCCACCGAGCCACTGGTCGGGTGGCCACACCAGATCAGGGATCGATGTGCCCCTTTAATATTTGTAAATGATAAGTGTGAAGCCCAGTAGCCCCTGAGCCGTAATGTGGGCACATGAGGCCGGATCGTCTATTACGGATCGATATCCATTTGATAGAAAATTAAATTCCGGCTGCTCGACTGTCTCAACAAGATTGTGCCCTCGAGTTTTTAATAGATGACTTGAAGTAAATGAACTTTGTCCATTATGAGTAATGATTCTATGTACCAAAGTACTTTACATCATTAATGCTTGTATCCTCATTGTACAAACTTTGTTGACCGACCATCGGCTTCGACCTCCTCGGCCAGTAGCCGAGGAGTGTTTTACTACTTTATAAAGCTGTTATCAGGGCAAAGTTTATGGAAAATAAGGCAATCCGTCCATTTTATAAACAAAGGTATGCGGAGAGATATGTTATGTTACTATTAACGTAAGAAACATCTTCCAAGGAAAATATTCCCGCTAGCAGTTCCTTTCTTTGGGTTGTCATGCCGACCATGATCATGAAACCTCACCTCAATGTGGGAGGAAAATATTGAGGATTTAGTTTGGGGAAATTTCCCGAATGCTATGGTTTTAATGAACCGAAATTTTACCTTCCGTCATTGCAGACCAATTATTTTCTAAAGATAGCTAGCTTTCAGCTTCACCCAGTATGAGGTAATAACCCGAATGACCTGATAGTATCAATCATAGAGGTCTTCACTTTACCCCCTAGCCGAACAATCGGGAACATAGGGTGTAAACACAGGAGCCAGGAACCAACCTTGGCCAAAATCTTAAGTCAAATTGATGCATATTTATAGCTTTATAACAACAATTGCAGAATGCAGCGCTCGTATATTGTATACAAATGTTGAGGATATATGTTTACTTTGACTCCGTTACGACCGTTTACAATCTGAAAGTGGTCCATCATTGGCTCCTACCCCTTTGTGATGCTATGCAGGGTGTTTCCGTACCAACAAGACAACCCTTAGCCAATGTCTCGGTGCCCTGAGGCGGTTTTGTTAGCAGAAACGAGGCAATCAAATATGCAGACTTTATAACTTTCACTTAGTCATAGGAGCTTAAAGGTGGGACGCCAGCTACTAGCCCCCGTGAGGGAGTCCTGGATTAGGCGGTCTCCGGACAGCCGGACTATATCCTTTGGCCGAACTGTTGGACTATGAAGATACGAGATTGAAGACTTCGTCCCGTGTCCGGATGGGACTCTACTTGGCATGGAAGGCAAGCTAGGCAATATGGATATGCATACCTCCTCCTTTGTAACCGACCTTGTGTAACCCTATCCTCCTCCTCTGTCTATATAAACTGGAGGGTTTTAGTTCGTAGGGCAACAGTCAATCATACCATAGGCTAGCTTCTAGGGTTTAGCCTCTTTGATCTCGTGGTAGATCAACTCTTGTACTACTCATATTATCAAGAATAATCAAGCAGGTCGTAGGGTTTTACCTCCATCAAGAGGGCCCGAACCTGGGTAAAACATCGTGTCCCCTGCCTCCTCTTACCATCCGCCTTAGACGCACAGTTCGGGACCCTCTACCCAAGATCCGTCGGTTTTGACACCGACATTGGTGCTTTCATTGAGAGTTCCTCTGTATCGTCATCATTAGGCTTGATGGCTCCTTCGATCATTGATAGCGATGCAGTCCAGGGTGAGACTTTTCTCCCCGGACAGATCTTTGTATTCGGCGGCTGTGCACTGCGGGCCAACTCGCTTGGCCATCTGGAGCAGATCGAGAGCTAAGCCCCTGGCTATCAGGTCAGATTTGGAAACTTAAACTACACAACTGACATCCATGGAGACTTGATCTTCGACGGATTCGAGCCCTTGCCGAGTGCGCCGCACAGTCACGATGAGCATGATTTAGCCCTACCATCGGATAGTGTTCGAGAGAAGGCACCGGCGACCTCTCTGACCCTCAATTCAGAGCCAATTGCACCATAAAGGGACGGGTGGATAGACCCCGCCATGGAGGCCGCATTTTCATCAACGATCGAGCCGAATATCGACCTTACCCTTCATGAGAGCCGTGACATCAAACTGCCGGATTCTTCCCCGGCCACGGACTCCGAACCCCCTGCACCCGTGCCTATCGGATCCGACTGGGCGCCGATCATGGAGTTCACCTCCACGGATATCTTTCAGCACTCACCCTTCGGCGACATGTTGAGCTCATTAAGGTCTCTCTGCCTGTCAGGAGAGTCCTGGCCGAACTATGTTCGGCAGGATTGGGATGCGGATGACGAAGAAATTCGCTGCCCACCCACCACCCACTTAGTAGCCACTGTCGATGATTTGACCGACATGCTCGACTTCGACTCCGAAGACATCGACGGTATGGACGACTATGCAGGAGACGAACAGGAACCACTGCCCACAGGGCACTGGACGCCCACTTCATCATATGACGTATACATGGTGGACACACCCAAAGAAAATGACGACAAGGAACGAGAAGGACGCAGTGAAGGGTTGTTCCCTCGAGAAGCAGTCAAAGCGGCGGTGTAAACGCCACTCCAAATCCCGCCTCGGCAGAAACATCGATCATATAGACCCAGCGTTAGAGCAGGGTGAACCATCACCCGACCACGGGAAGACGGAGAATCAAACCAAACAACCCGACTCCATCGAAGATAACAGTCCAGACGACATCACACCGGACAGGCGCCCGGAGCAACATAATGCCCATCAAAGGCTTGTTGCCACTGCAAGGAGTCTGAAAAAGTAGAAGCAAAGGCTCAGGGCTGCACAAGACACACTCAGAATCAGATGGAGTGAAGTACTCAACACTGCAGCGAAGTACGGCGGTAATCGCCACACCAAGAGCTACCCGAAGCGAAAGTTCCTACCTGAATTCGATGAGGAGGCCTTAGATCCCCCGCAATTAAAAAACAAAACGGCCATCCGGTCGGATAGACGACCTCGTGGCCAACATAGAGCGGCAAACGACGCCGCACACAAGCCAGTACGCGATCCACGCGAGGGCTCGCATCAAAAGGACGTCGCAACCAGATCCATATATGGGCCGTGCAAGCGCGCTCCAGCATGCAATGCAACACAACAAACATCCGAACACCATGGTACACCCAAATACAGGGGTGCCGCACACCCCCTATGTTTCACCGATGAGGTACTGGAGCATGAATTTCTAGAGGGATTCAAACCCGTAAACATGGAGGCATACGACGAAACGACAGACCCTGGGGTCTGGATTGAGGACTACATCCTCCATATCCATATGGCTCGAGGAGACGATATCCACGCCATCAAGTACTTGCCCCTCAAGCTCAAAGGGCCAGCTTGGTACTGGCTTAAAAGCCTCCCCGAAAACTCCATTAGAAGCTGGGAAGAGCTCGAAGACGCCTTTCGGGCAAATTTTCAAGGGACCTATGTCTGACCACTGGATGCACACGATTTAAATCATATAACTCAACAGCCCGAAGAGTGAGCCCGAAAGCTTTGGAACAGGTTCCTCACTAAAAAGAACCAAATAGTCGACTGTCCGGACGCCGAAGCCTTAGTAGCTGTCAAGCACAGTGTTCGAGACGAATGGCTTGCCAGACACCTCGGCCAAGAAAAGCCGAGAACAATCGCAGCATTAACAAGCCTCATGACCCGCTTTTGCATGGGCAAGGACAGTTGGTTAGCCCGATGCAGCACCAGCGACCCAAGTACATCCGAAGTCAGGGACGGAAACGGGAAATCACGACGCAGCAAAAACAAGCGCCGGAATAAAGAAGACAGCCAGAAGAGCACGGCGGTAAACGTCGGATTCAGAAGCTCTCGGCCAGGTAGCAAAAGCTGCCCTCCAAAGGCAACAGAGATGAACTGTCCAGCCTAAACAAGATTCTGGACCAAATGTGTCAGATCCATAGCACCCCCGATAAACCTTCAAATCATACCCATAGAGAATGTTGGATCTTCAAGCAGTCCGGCAAGCTCAATGCCGAATGAGGGAGTCCTGGATTAGGGGGTCTCCGGACAGCCGGACTATATCCTTTGGCCGGACTGTTGGACTATGAGGACACAAGATTGAAGACTTCATCCCGTGTCCGGATGGGACTCTACTTGGCGTGGAAGGCAACCTAGGCAATACGGATATGTATATCTCCTCCTTTGTAACCGACCTTGTGTAACCCTAGCCCCCTCCGGTGTCTATATAAACCGGAGGGTTTTAGTCCGTAGGACAACAAACAATCATACCATAGGCTAGCTTCTAGGGTTTAGCCTCTCCGATCTCGTGGTAGATCAACTCTTGTACTACTCATATTATCAAGAATAGTCAAGCAGGACGTAGGGTTTTACCTCCATCAAGAGGGCCCGAACCTGGGTAAACATCGTGTCCCCTGCCTCCTGTTACCATCCGCCTTAGACGCACAGTTCGGGACCCCCTACCCGAGGTCCACCGGTTTTGACACTGACATTGGTGTTTTCATTGAGAGTTCCTCTGTGTTGTCATCATTAGGCTTGATGGCTCCTTCAATCATTGATAGCGATTTAGTTCAGGGTGAGACTTTTCTCCCCGGATAGATCTTTGTGTTCGGCGACTTCGCACTGCGGCCAAACTCACTTGGCCATTTGGAGCAGATCGAGAGTTACGCCCCTGGCCACCAGGTCAGGTTTGGAAGCTTAAACTACACGGCCAATATCCGCGAAGACTTGATGTTCGACGGATTCGAGCCCCTGCTTAGTGCGCCACACGGTCACAATGAGCATGATTTAGCTCTTCCATCGGACAGTGTCCAGGAGATCGCGCCGGCAACCGCTCCGACCCTCAATTCAGATCCAGTTGCACCATCCATGGACGGGTGGATAGACCGCACCACGGAGGCAACACTCTCATCAGCGATCGAGCCGAGTATCGACCTTACCCTTCACGGGAGCCGTGATGTAGAACTACCAGATTCCTCCCCGGCCACAGACTCCAAACCGCCTGCGCCAGTGCCTATCGAATCCGACTGGGCGCCGATCATGGAGTTTACCTCAGCGGATATTTTTCAGCACTCGCCCTTCGGCGAGATACTTAACTCATTAAGGTATCTCTCCAAGTCAGGACAGTCCTGGCCGAACTATGTTCAGCAGGATTGGGATGCGGATGACGAAGAAATTCGCTGCCCACCCACCACCCACTTAGTAGCCACTTTCGATGACTTAACCAACATGCTCGACTTCGACTCGGAAGAAATCGACGGTATGGACGACGATGCTGGAGACGAAGAGGAACCACTGCCCATATGGCACTGGACAGCCACCTATCATATGATATATACATGGTGGTCACACCCAAAGAAGGCAATGGCGACGAGACAGCGGAGGATGACCCCTCCAAGAAGCAACCCAAGTGCCGACGTCAGCGGCGCCGCTCTAAGTCTCGCCAAAGCAAAAGCGGTGACACCGGCACAGGAGATAATAGCACTCTGGACAGTGTCGAAGACAACAACAATCCCCTCCAGCAAGATTTAGAGCAGGAGGATGGAGAAGCCAGCCCTCCCGAAAGAGCGGCAGATTTCAGCCAAAAGCTCAGCCCGCACCCCGACGTCACTCAAATAAAAATGCCAGGACATGGGGAAATACGCCAGACTTATGCGAGTATTGGAGGACAAAGCAAAACACGCAAGATCGATCTACGGATCGCAAGGGCGCGTCACTATGCGAGACGATAACTGTCATGCCGGATACAGTAAAAGTAAGTCCGGCCGGGCCGAACACAGTGGACAAGACTCATTTGAGCTGCGTCACGATATAGCCTGGTACAGAGGCGCTGCACACCCCCTATGCTTCACAGACGAAGTAATGGATCACCAAATCCCAGAGGGTTTCAAACCTGTAAATATCGAATCATACGACGGCACAACAGATCCTGTGGTATGGATCGAGGACTTCCTCCTGCACATCCACATGGCCCGCGGTGACGATCTACACGCCATCAAATACCTCCCACTCAAACTCAAAGAACCAGCTCGGCATTGGCTCAACAACCTGCCAGCAGAATCCATTGGCTGTTGGGAAGATCTGGAAGCCGCATTCCTCGACAACTTCCAGGGCACTTATGTGCGACCACCAGATGCCCATGACTTGAGCCACATAATCCAACAGCCAAAGGAATTGGCCAGGAAATTCTGGACATGGTTCCTAACAAAGAAAAATCAAATCGTCGACTGTCCGGATGCAGAGGCCCTAGCAGCTTTTAAGCACAATATCTGCGACGAGTGGCTCGCCCAACACCTTGGCCAGGAAAAGTCGAAATCTATGGCAGCCCTCACGACACTGAGGACCCGCTTCTGCGTGGGAGAAGACAGCTGGCTGGCTCGCAGCAATGACATATCAAAGAACCATGGTACTTCGGATACCAAGGATGGTAATGGCAGGTCACATCGCAACAAACACAAGCGCCCATCAACAACGACAATACTGAGGATACGGCAGTCAATGCCAGATTCAAAGGCTCTAAACCCGGTCAGCGGAAAAAGCCATTCAAAAGAAGCACTCCGGGCCCGTCCAGTTTGGACCGTATACTCGACCGCTTGTGTCAAATAAACGGCACCCCCGACAAGCCAGCCAACCACACCAACAGGGATTGTTGGGTGTTCAAGCAGGCCGGCAAGTTAAACACCAAAAACAAAGATAAGGGGTCACATAGCGATGACGAGGAGGAGCCCCGACAGTCAAACACCGGAGGACAGAAGACGTTCTCCCCACAAGTGCGGACAGTGAACATGATATACGCAACCCACATGCCCAAGAGGAAGCGGAAGCGTGCACTAAGGGACGTATATGCGTTGGAGCTAGTCGCCCCAAAGTTCAACCCATGCTCCTCTTGTCCGATCACCTTTGATCACAGGGACCACCCCACTAGTATCTGTCATGGCGGATTCGTCGCACTGGTCCTAGACCCAATCATTGACGGATTTCACCTCACTCGAGTCCTTATGGATGGCGGCAGCAGCCTGAACCTGCTTTATCAGGACACAGTGCGCAAAATGGGTATAGACCCCTCAAGGATCAAACCCACAAAAACGACCTTCAAAGGGGTCATACCAGGTGTAGAGGCCCATTGCATAGGCTCATTCACACTGGAAGTGGTCTTCGGATCCCCGGATAACTTCCAAAGAGAGGAGTTAATCTTTGATATAGTCCCATTCCGCAGCGGCTATCATGCACTACTCGGGTGAACCGCATTTGCGAGATTCAATGCGGTACCGCATTATGCATACCTCAAGCTCAAGATGCTAGGACCTCGGGGGGTCATCACAGTCAATGGAAACACAGAGCACTCTCTCCGCACAGAGGAGCACACTGTGGCCCTCGCAGCAGAAGCGCAAAGCAGCCTCTTAAGGCAAACCACCAGTTCGGCGATTAAAGACCCGGACACCTTCAACGCGCACGGAGTAATCGGCAACAAGACCGCCTGCACGTTTCGAGCTCGCATAGCAATGCGGCCTCCGCCCCAGCCCCAGCCAAACGGTGAAATTCGTGCCACGCGTACACAATTACGCATTGAAAATACCATGGCACAGGTGGGGAGGGGGCACGACTACGAAATGCCCCAAGACGCGGCTCAACCGCACTAGGGGCTTCCCTCTTTGTTACTTTTCTCTCTTTCAGGACTTTAATCTATGGAAACCCTGTCCGATAGTATGATTGTCGGACACATGATGCAGCAACCAAGGAGGCAGAAAGCTACGTCGCACCACTGAACTCCCAGGTGGATTCCAATAACGAGTGAAATACTTGCTTTAAATACCTTTCCTCAGCTTGCCCTTGAAGGGGACATGTAAAATAGTCCTTGAGGGAGTCCTGGATTAGGGGGTGTCCGGATGGCCGGACTATACCTTCAGTCGGACTCCTGGACTATGAAGATACAAGATTGAAGACTTCGCCCCGTGTCCAGAAGGGACTTTCCTTGGCGTGGAAGGCAAGCTTGGCGATACGGATATGTAGATCTCCTACCATTGTGACCGACTTTATGTAACCCTAACCCTCTCCGGTGTCTATATAAACCGGACGGTTTTAGTCCGTAGGACAACATATAGAACAACAATCATACCATAGGCTAGCTACTAGGGTTTAGCCTCTCTGATCTCGTTGTAGATCTACTCTTGTACTGCCCATATCATCAATATTAATCAAGCAGGACGTAGGGTTTTACCTCCATCAAGAGGACCCGAACCTGGGTAAAACTTCGTGTCCCTTGCCTCCTGTTACCATCCGGCCTAGACGCACAATTTGGGACCCCCTACCCGAGATCCGCCGGTTTTGACACCGACATTGGTGCTTTCATTGAGAGTTCCTCTGTGTCGTCACTGTGAGGCTTGATGGCTCCTACGATCATCAATAGCAATGCAGTCCAGGGTGAGACCTTCCTCCCCGGACAAATCTTCGTCTTCGGCGGCTTTGCACTGCGGGCCAATTCACTTGGCCGTCTCGAGCAGATTGAAAGCTATGCCCCTGGCCGTCAGGTCAGATTTGGAAGTTTAAACTACACGGCTGACATCCGCGGGGACTTGATCTTCGACGGATTCGAGCCACTGCCGAGCGCGCCTCACTGTCACGACGAGCATGATCTAGCTTTGCCGCCGAATAGTGCCCTGGAGGCCGCACCCGCATCGGCTTCGACCCTTAATTTGGAGCCAACTGCGCCGATCGAGGATGGGTGGTTTGACACTGCCTCGGGGGCTGCGATCCCAAGGGCGATCGAGCCGAACACCAGCCCCGCACTCCGCGAGACTCGTGACTCCAAGAAGCCGGACTCCGAACCCTCTGCACCTCTGCCGATCGAATCCGATTTGGCGCCGATCATGGAGTTTACTGCCACGGACATCTTTCAGCACTCGCCTTTCGGTGATATTGTGAAGACACTAAAGTCTCTCTCTTTATCAGGAGAGCCCTGGCCGGACTACGGTCAGCAAGGTTGGGATACGGACGATGAAGAAATTCAAAGCCCACCCACCACCCACTTTGTAGCCACTTTCGACGATTTAACCGACATGCTCGACTTCGACTTCGAAGACATTGACGGTATGGATGCCGATGCAGGAGACGATGAAGAACCAGCGCCTATTGGGCCCTGGAAAGCCACCTCGTCATATGACATATACATGGTGGACACCCCAAAAGAAGGAGATGGCAATGGAACAGCGGAGGATGACCCCTCCAAGAAACAGCCTAAGCGTCGGCATTAGCGGCGCCGCTCAAAATCCCGCCAAAGCAAATACGGTGACTCCAGCACGGGAGATAATAATACTCCGGAGAGTGCCGAAGAAAACCCCCTCTAGCAAGATTCAGCACAGGAGGATGGAGAAGCCAGCCCTGATGAGAGAGCGGCAGACAGAGAGGTCGAGGACGATAACTATACGCCTCCCTCCGAAGACGAGGCAAGCCTCGACGACGATGAATTCGTCGTGCCAGAGGATCCCGTCGAGCAAGAGCATTTTCAACACAGGCTTATGGCCACGGCAAGAAGCCTCAAGAAAAAACAGCAACAGCTTAGAGCTGATCAAGATTTGCTAGTCGACAGATGGAGTGAAGTCCTTGCGGCCGAAGAGCATAAACTCGAACGCCCCTCCAAGAGCTACCCAAAGCGCAGGTTGCTACCCCGATTAGAGGAGGAAGCACTTAATCCTACATCACCAGCACTTGATACGGCCGACCGGCCACCTCGTGGCCGCGACAGAGAGGCCTCTCGGCCCTCCACTCAAGCCGCACCCCGTACCAAGGAACGGGAAAATGCGCCAGGCCTGCGAGATATGTTGGAGGACAAGGCAAGGCAAACAAGGTCGATCGATGGACCGCGTGGGCGCCCCGCGACTCGAGACGGTAACCGTCACGCCGGACACAATTTCGGTAGGGCCGAACACAGTAGACAAAGCTCATTGGAGCTACGTCGTGCAGTACAGAGGCGCCGCACACCCACTATGCTTCACAGACAACGTAATGGATCATCAAATCCCCGAGGGTTTCAAACCCGTAAACATCGAATCATATGATGGCACAACAGATCCTGCGGTATGGATCGAGGATTATCTTCTTCATATCCACATCGCCCGCGGCGATGATCTCCACGCCATCAAATACCTCCAACTCAAGCTTAAAGGACCAGCTCGGCATTGGCTTAACAGCTTGCCAGCAGGATCAATCGGTTGTTGGGAGGACCTGGAAGCCGCATTCCTTGACAATTTCCAGGGCACTTATGTGCGACCACCAGACGCCGATGACCTAAGCCACATAATTCAGCAGCCAGAGGAATCGGCCAGGCAATTCTGGACACGGTTCCTAACAAAGAAAAATCAAATAGTCGACTGTCTGGACGCAGAGGCCCTAGCAACCTTCAAACACAATATCCGTGACGAGTGGCTTGCCCGGCACCTTGGATAGGAAAAGCCGAAATCTATGGCAGCACTCACGACACTCATGACCCGCTTTTGCACGGGAGAAGACAGCTGGCTTGCTCATAGCAACAACATGACCAAGAACCCTGGTAATTCAGATACTAGGGACAGTAGTGGCAGGTCGCATCGCAACAAGCAGAAGTGCCGCATTAACGGCGACAACCCTAAGGATACGGCAGTTAATGCCAGATTCAGAGGCTATAAATCCGGTCAGCGGAAAAAGCCATTCAAAAGAAATCCTAGGGGGCCGTCCAGTTTGGACCGAATACTCAACCGCTTGTGCCAGATACATGGCACCCCCGAAAAGCCGGCCAATCACACCAACAGGGATTGTTGGGTGTTCAAGCAGGCAGGCAAGTTAAATGCCGAAAATACAGACAAGGGGCTGCATAGCGATGACGACGAAGAGCCCCGGCCGCCGAACAACAGTGGACAGAAGGGTTTTCCCCCACAAGTGCGGATAGTGAACATGATATACGCAACCCACATCCCCAAGAGGGAGCGGAAGCACACGTTAAGGGACGTATATGCGGTAGAGCCAGTCGCCCCAAAGTTCAACCCATGGTCCTCCTGCCCGATCACCTTTGATCGAAGGGACCATCCCACTAGCACCCGTCATGGTGGATTCGCCGCATTGGTTCTAGACCCAATCATTGATGGATTTCATCTCACTAGAGTCCTTATGGACGGAGACAGCAGCCTGAACCTGCTTTACCAGGATACAGTGCGGAAAATGGGCATAGATCCCTTGAGGATTAAGCCCACCAAAACGACCTTTAAAGGCGTAATACTAGGTGTAGAGGCCAACCGTACAGGCTCAGTCACACTTGAAGTGGTCTTCGGATCTCTGGATAATTTCCGAAGCGAGGAGTTAATCTTCGACATAGTCCCATTCCGCGGGGGCTATCACGCACTGCTCGGGCGAACCGCATTCGCCAAGTTCAATGCGGTACTGCACTACGCATACCTTAAGATCAAGATGCCAGGCCCTCGAGGAGTAATTACGGTCAATGGAAACACCGAAGGCTCTCTCCGAACGGAGGAGCACACGGCGGCCCTTGCTGCGGAAGTACAAAGCAGCCTCTCCAGGTAGTTCTCTAGTCCGGCCATTAAACATCCGGACACCGTCAAGCGCGCCCGGAGTAACCTACAACAAGGCCGCCTGGCACGTTCCGAGCAGGCGTAGCAATGCGGCCCCAACCCCAGCCCTCGCAAAAATGTGACACCAGTACTTCGCGTACATAACTATGCTCTAGAAATACCATGGGTGCAGGGGGAGGGGCAGCATCACGGCACGCCCGAAACATGGCTTAAACCACACCAGGGGCTCCCGATTTTTTAATTTTCTCTTACTTTCAGGACTCCACTCTTCGGAAGGCCTGTTCGGCAATTCAATTGCCGCACAAACGATGCAAGAACCAGGGAAGCAGACAAGCCATGCCTCATTACGGAACTCCCAGGTGGTCTCTATCACGAGCAGTATACCTGTTTCGCTTACCATTCCGCAGCTTGCCCCTGGAACAAACATGTTAAATAGTCTAACCTTTTGCCCCTCGCATTATTTGTATCATTCTGCTTTGATCGCAGCCCTTTTTAATAAACAATGCATAGCCTTTGTCTATTTTTGCATTACTCTTCTTTTTTTTACAAATATATGTTCCTTAATGACATGTTGCACCCGTACACTTTGGTATGGCCAAAATACGCCAGGGGCTTTAGTACCCCTCAATATGGTGTGGGTAGTCCGAACACTTTAACAAGTGCGGCACCCCGAACTTATAGCATTATATGCATCGGCTCCGAATCATGTCTTGGGTCAATAGTTGGGTTTGCCCGGCTCCTATGTTTTGGTGCCTTACGTTCCACTATATCGGCTAAGGTAGCACTAGGAGAACTACTACGATTGTGCCCCAGTTGAGCTAGGACGAGCACCTTAGTAGAGAAAGCTAAAACTGACTGTCATGATGAAGCGAGAGCTGGTTGCTGTTCGAGAGGTTTTTCGAGTCCCTAAAGACTTATGCCGCTTAGAGCGAGGAGTCGGCTCTGTCTGGCCAAGGCGTGGATAGCGCCCCAAAATCGGTCTTCCGAATACCAGGGGCTTCGCCGAAATATAAAATTATAGAATTCTATGGCTAAGTGAGAGTGTTCACGCATTATAGTCCGATTGCCTTGTTTGTTGGGCTGAGCGCCTCCCTCGAAGGACCCAAACATGGGAAAAAGAGCGCTCAGGTTTATCCCCGAACACCCCAGCACTAGCGGCACGGGGGCAGAAGCCGACGACTCGCCATCTCTCAGAATTGATAAATAGCCGCACAGAAGGTAATATTTTAAATTCCTACAGCATTGCTTAGCGCATATGAACAAGTTTTCAGCGCACAGGACAAAACGAGCGAGTTTTACTCAAAAATTACATCCCTGGAACATTCATCCGCCATAAGGCAGGCACCCTTCAGAACATCCTTATAATAATTCTCGGGCTTGCGAGGCTCCTTCCCCGGCGGCGGCCCATCCTTCACAAGCTTCTCAGCATCCAGCTTGCCCCAGTGCACCTTAGCACGGGCAAGGGCCCTACGGGCGCCTTCAATGCAGACAGAGCGCTTGATGACTTCGAGCCTTGGACAGGCCCCCATCAGCCGCCGCACCAGCCCGAAATAGCTCCCAGGCAGAGCCTCTCCAGGCCACAGCCGAACTATGAGGCCCTTCATGGCATGTTTAACCGCCTTGTGGAGCTCGACCAGTTGCTTCAGCTGGTCGCTCAGGGGCACGGGGTGTCCGGCCTCAGCATACTGAGACCAGAACACCTTATCTGTCGAGCTGCCTTCCTCGGCTCGATAGAATGCGGCGGCATCGGACACGCTACGGGGAAGATCTGTGAATGCTCCTGGAGAGCTCCGGATTCAGGTAAGTAACAAGTAACTTACGTTTACGTGTTTGCTTTGCATAAAGAATGCCTTACCCGCCGCTATCTTTTTCACCTCATCCAACTCCTAGAGGGTCTTCTGGGATTCGGCCTTGGCAGACTTGGCATTTTCAATAGCCACCGCGAGCTCCGACGCTCGCGTCTTTGAGTCAAGCTCCAAACTCTCATGTTTTTCCATGAGAGCCTGGAGCTCCTGCCGCACCTTGCCAACCTCGGCCTCATACTTCTCCCGCTTGGTGCGCTCCGTGGCCGCCCCCTTCTCAACCTCGAGCAGCGCTTTCTTAAGGATCACCACCTCAGACGTGGCCCCTACAATAGCCACGATAATCCTGTCATTTTTTGCAATTGGACCTTTTTTATATATATTTAAACAAGGTATTTCTTACCTTCCTTGTCCTCGAGCTGCTTCTTGGCACGCCCGAGCTCTTGCTCGGACTGCTCGAGGTTCTGCTTTAGCGTGTCCACTTCCGCAGTCAGTGCGGCGGACGCCAGCAGAGAAGCCTGCATACGCATATTGACTCCTTTTTGTTAGACTCCTGCAAATTTTATTTGATCCTCTATTCGGCTTTTCTTCCCGAACGCCAAACAGAGCATCATGGGCTAATGTCTATGCGGTAATATTATTTACACATTCTTTACTTACCTCAAAGCCTGTTAAAAGGCTAGTACAAGCTTCAGTCAGTCCGCTCTTGGCGGACTGAACCTTCTGGACCACCGCACTCATAATGGTGACGTGCTCCTCGTCGATGGAGGCGCCTTTGAGCGCCTCCAACAGACTGTCCGGTGCCTCCGGTTGGACGGGGGTCACCGGCACGGAGGGCTTGCTCCTCTTGGAAGGAGGTCGCCCGCCGAACTCTGGAACCTTTGAAGGTTCCGGAGCGGTGTCCGGCCTAGAGCCGGACTTGGAGCCCTGGGGGTTTTTTATCCCCTTTACTCCTGGAGTCCGACGAGTCCAGTGAACCGCTCGACGACGAGTCGAGCCGGTCTTTGGGTGGGCTGCATAATCATATTCGACATAAGGGAAAGCTGTGCAATAAAGGAATACTATGAATTAATCTGGTATCCGGATACTTACGATTTCGCCAGGGGCTTGGCCCTGAGCGGCCACTCCTCTTCGCCATTGTCGACGGAGTAGTCCGGAGGAAGGGTTTTCCCCTTCTTGGACGCTTCGGCCTCCCCAGTTGGGGCGGCCTTCCTTTTCTACCCTTCCCCCACTGGAGGGGGAGAGGTCTCTTCTTCCTCCTCCTCGTCTTCATGGGAGGAGTGCGTCTTGGAGTCGTCAGATGATGAATCCGACACCTCCGTACTGGGCCCGTGGCCTTCTTCTCCGGCACCACATAGGGTGCCTGGACCAGCAGCTTCGCCAAACGAGCGTCCGCTGGGCCTTCGGGCAAAGGAGCCAGACAGTTGATCACGTCTCCTGCCAATCCTGTCAAAGGTAAGGGAGCTTAGATCCCGCATGGAGTCAAACTATGAAAAACTGATACCCTGTAAAAGGTAAAAACAGCTTACCGCATGAGCGTGACGCTGCATACTGAATCCGCGATCCTCGGTAGCAGATGCGGGGGCCTCGGCGCCCTTGAAAAGCACCTTCCAGGCATCTTCGTACGTCGTGTCGAAGAGCTTGCTCAGAGTTCGGTGCCGCGCCGGGTCGAACTCCCACAGGTTGAAAGCCCGTTGTTGACACGGGAGGATCCGGCGGATGAGCATAACCTGGACTACGTTCACAAGTTTGAGCTTCTTGTCCACCAGGGTTTGGACGCATGTTTGGAGTCTGGTCAACTCTCCTTTTTTACCCCATGACAGGCCCGTCTCCTTCCAGGAGGTAAGCCGCGTAGGGGGTCCGGATCGAAACTCGGGGGCTGCGACCCATTCAGGGTCGCGCGGCTCAGTAATGTAAAACCACCCCGATTGCCACCCCTTCAGGGTCTCCACAAAGGAGCCCTCGAGCCATAAGACGTTGGGCATCTTGCCCACCATGGCACCTCCGCACTCCGCCTGGTTGCCGTGCACCACCTTCGGCTTGACATTGAAAGTCTTGAGCCATAGGCCGAAATGGGGGCGGATGCGGAGGAAAGCCTCGCACACGACGATAAACGCCGAGATGTTGAGGACAAAGTTCGGGGCCAGATCGTGGAAATCCAGGCCATAGTAGAACATGAGCCCCCGGATAAATGGGTGGAGAGGGAAGCCCAGTCCGCGGAGGAAATGGGGGAGGAACACCACCCTCTCATGGGGCCTAGGGGTGGGGATGAGCTGCCCCTCTTCAGGAAGCCGGTGGGCAATGTTGTTAGACAAGTATCCGGCCTTCCTTAGTCTTTTGATGTGTCCCTCCATAACGGAGGCGACCATCCACTTGCCTCCCGCTCCGGACATGGCTGGAGAAGGTTGAGGTGGGGAGTGCGGACTTGGGCGCTGGAGCTCGAGTGCGCGAAAATGGATAGGCAAAAGAGGAAGAAGGCGTAGGTGAAAAGGTGGATCCTTATCCCCTTATATGGGTGGACGCAACTACGTGTCCCCACCAGCCTGGTAAAACTCGCTTATCCCCAAGCGCCGTAATCAATGGCGCGGTTGGGTTACCCACGCCTGTATTGATGAGAATCCCGAAATAAGGGGACATGATCTCTGCTTCGACGAGACGTGCCAAGGAAACCGCCTCGCATGACACGCTGAGGTGGGATAATAAACGATTCAAATAAAGGCTTGGCCGTGGTGCGTCACACTACAGAATACGTCAGCAGATTAGATTTGTGTAAATATTATTCTCTCTATGGCAATATGTGGAAACTTATTTTGCAGAGCCGGACACTATATTTGTGTTCATAATCTTCTATGAAGTAATTGGAGGAGGAACCCGCCTTGCAATGCCGAAGACAATCTGCGCGCCGGACTCGTCGTAATTGAAGCCTGGTTCAGGGGCTACTGAGGGAGTCCTGGATTAGGGGGTGTCCGGATGGCCAGACTATACCTTCAGCCGGACTCCTGGACTATGAAGATACAAGATTGAAGACTTCGTCCCATGTCCGGAAGGGACTTTCCTTGGCATGGAAGGCAAGCTTGGCGATACGGATATGTAGCTCTCCTACCATTGTAACCGACTTTGTGTAACCCTAACCCTCTCCAGTGTCTATATAAACCGGAGGGTTTTAGTCCGTAGGACAACATATAGAACAACAATCATACCATAGGCTAGCTTCTAGGGTTTAGCCTCTCTGATCTCGTGGTAGATCTACTCTTGGTACTACCCATATCATCAATATTAATCAAGCAGGACGTAGGGTTTTACCTCCATCAAGAGGACCCGAACCTGGGTAAAACTTCGTGTCCCTTGCCTCCTGTTACCATCCGGCCTAGACGCACAGCTCGGGACCCCCTACCCGAGATCCGCCGGTTTTGACACCAACAGTCCTACTTTCTGCTTATCACAGTACTTGTATCATTCTGCTTTAACACACCTTTTTGAATAAACAATGCATAGCACCAGACTATTATCGCATTCTCTATTCTTATTTCTATATATATATACTAGTAGAACGCCCGTGCATTGCCATGGGCTTTTGATAAAATTTAAGATTCTACTCACGGAGCTAAATAACTAAGAACAATGTCATCTCAGCTAACATATTTTTTAATAATCAGCTAACACATATCTACTGTCAAACAGAGTAATGTTATCTGGATTGTATTTGTGACGTTTTGGTCTCAGATAGATGAATGAATAAAAAAACCCATTCTACCTAAAGTTTTTCTTAGGTGAAGTGGGTTGTGTTGTATTCATTCATCTCAACATGTTTTGAGTCGAATAAAAGAAAACTATTCGCACAAGCCTCCTTCGCTAGCCAATGAGCAGCTCCATTAGCCGAGCGTCCCACCCATGCCACACAGAACTCCTGGGTTGATCGCATGGATTCCTTTACCTCCTCAACAATAGGGCCATAGACTGATCTATCAAATTCTTAGCTTCTTAATAACTCACATCATCTACTGCCGCCCCCCCTACTTTCTCCGTAAACGTCTGAAACGTCCGCCCCGGTCAGTGCCCGGTCAAAAATGAGTGACCCAACCGGACCCTCACTTTATCCCTAAATGTCCGGACTGACCGATATACCTTAGACCCATCTCAAATCTAGGGGCAGGATGGGCTACGGTCACGCCCGGGTACCCGCTCGGTCCCACCTGCAACCACCCAATCTTTCTTTCTCGCCTCTCTCACATGGAGCATGGAACGATGCCAACACAGGGGAGGAGGTGGCTCGCGACGATGATGAGGTGAGCAGAGGAGGCTGCTGACAGCGTGGACGATGGTGGGGGAGGCACCTGACGACCTCGCGCGACCACCACATGTACCTACTGTCCAAAGCCGCATGCAACCGTGGGCACGTCGACGGGTCACCGCAGCCTTGTGTTGGCCGTCGGCGAGCGAGCGTGCTCGCCTGCGGGTAGGCGGGCGAGCATGATGGATGCCGCCACAGCCGCTTGTTGTCTAGCCTAGCTGTGGGGATGCTAGCTGCCGTAGCTGGCACAACCCCGGCCTGGCCGTCGTGTGCGGGTGGGCAATTGGGACTTAATCTTGATTTCAATGTTTCTGCATGTTTGTTTTTAGTGATGCATGCAGTTTAGATTGTCCAGGAAAAAAACATTGCATATATATTATACACTTCTTAATCTTCCATAAAAACACATAGGTGATTAACAAACTCCATGTTCATAAAAATACAATAAATTAGTCTAATTGGTATTGTCAGCTAAGAAGATCAACGACCTTCTTGAGCAGTACCAAAAAATAGCTGAGTTAAGTCAATTTTGCCAATCATACTCACCCCGCTCTGTAAGCGGCCACAATTATTGACCGCGGCTGAGGTCTGCTCCTTCCCACGCAAAAGGCGGCGGGGCCCTCTCCAAATTGCCAGTGCTCTTTAACCGGGACGGTGACTGTTCCAAGGCCTTGTCGGAGATGTAATCTTGCCTCCATCCTTACCGGGTACATCCAGTTTTGCTCATGACAACAAGATCATCCTTATATTTTGGCAAGCCTAAAGAGTTTTAGTGTAGTGTTCACGTTTCCTTTCACAAATGGAATAGAGGAAATTGAACCACAGAGCAATATAATAATGTAGCTCTTTCACCATTGTACACAAAAATATGGTTGTTTCACAAATCCAAACATATTTTATTTTTATGTGCAAGGAAATTAAGCAATTTACAATCAGTAAATGAATCTAGGGAGCAAATGGATAAATGGTTAGGATCTTGCAAAAAAATACCCCAGTAAAACTTACACATACACAACTGTTGATCTTCTCCTACTATTCTCCTTATATACAATATTAATTTGTAACACATCAGACTCTCCAAAATTTTTGAGATCTCTAAAGATAAAATGATGTTCTTCAGTGCCAGCGCCGCTTCTTCTTAGCCTAAAACATACCCCCTCTGTCCCACAATATAAGATGTTTTTGCAAGCTATGTTAGCTTGCAAAGACATCCTATATTATCGGACGGAGGGAGTAGCACAACGACATTCTAAGAACCATAAAACCAAGCAAAAACGTCAGCAGCAAGGGAAAAGGGTGACAACTGCCTTCAGATGTTATTCGCTACGGCCTATAGCAAATTTTCTAGGCAATAAAGGTAATGCTAGCTCAACATGCATTTCATAAAAAATGAATTACAAATCACAATGAAAAAGTATTTGACGACTTAAAGCAAACAAATACTAATCTTTGTTGTTTTCTTTTCCATTTCAGTAAGAAACAAAATGAGTACACGAGTCATCCCCATGAAATGCATGAACAAAGCAAGCAGGAGCAACAAAATTAAAGCAAACTTCTTACTGGGTTGGCAACTCATCCAAGTATTTTTACATGGACTATCATAATTGTTAAAAATAATTCTGTAATTGGGGGAAAATCTCCCCTTGCCCAAAACCGTCGTTGCGGTTTGTCCCACAACCAATGTCTCCCTTCGATCTCCTGGAACCGACGCCTCCTCGAGGAATCGTCGTGTCTCTTCGGGAGATATAAAAGGGGGCCTGTAACCGTCGATCAAAGGATTCAATCATTCTGATTCAAAACACGTTATCAGCACGTAGAACAACCAGCGAGAGCAAAAGGCAACAGAGAAAGGATAAGAGAGGAATCACTCGCCGCTGGTGAGATGACAGGCTCGTCTCCTTCTTCCTCCATCTGATCCGCGAGGATGGTCGCCGCTACTGCCTCATTGCCCTTCGCCGCCATGGAGTTGGTGGCCACCGCCGTTTCCGTCGACGGATGCAAGCCATCCGACGGTTCAGCCGGAGCGCCGCTGGACGTGCCGCCCCTGGCAGCCACCGTGCCGCTGGATGCGCCCGTCGTGGTGCTCACCACGCCCCTGGACACGGTCCCCGTGCTCCCGGACGCGCCCACTGCGGTGCTCCCCGCGCCCGTGGGCAAGCGTCCATGGGGTACGACCCTTGGCTGGTGGCCGGCCCGAGCGCCCCCATGATGCACGGGGCTGCTACCGCGCCTGCCCTGCCCACTGGGTCTCCGCCTCCACCACCTCCTCCGCCGGCCGCATGGATCCCACCGTCAACACTGACCCCTGATGCCGTGGCCGCTGGCCTGAGCCTCCGCCCGCCTGGCTACGCCCCGGTGCCGATGCGCTCGACGGTGAATGCAGAGGAAGCGCTCGCCTTCATCTCCGCTCCATCCGGCGCCTCTGGTGTCGTCCGCCTTGGAGTTGGCATGGAGGGCACCGCCGCCGCCGGCACGCCTCAACAGGAGACAGCCGCGGGCTCAAGCAGCCGCGCGGAGCGGTGCTTCGGCCGCCTCTTCAGGCACGCCGTCGCAGCCCTCGACCGCCGCCCCGGCCGTCACCCAGGCTCATGGGCTCCGGCGGACCACGGTTTCACCGCTACTCCACTGCCCCAGGCCTCCACCATCGTCGTCTCCTCTTCAGATGAAGAGGCCTCATCGGTGTCGTGTCGCTGACACCTGAAGATGCGAGGGGAGGTGCCGGCGCTCGCCCCAATCGCTGGCGACTGGGCTCCCTGCTACTTGCGAGCGCATGGGGTGGTGGGGGATCGAGCGTGGTGCGGGTCGGGCGATTCCTTATCCGTAACCGCCCCACCTCTCGCCTCCTCTCTTATGCGTGGGTGGCTGCGGGCTGGTCTCGGTCGGCGGTGGCAGGCCCAGGCGATCGGCATACTCTCTTCAAGTTTTTTTTCTTTCTCTATTTTTATTAGTCTAGTACTAATTATTGTATTTGTGTTAGTACTGTTTAGTACATAGATTGACTACTACTTACATTTTAGTCATGTTCTAGATTCATTCTATGTTAGGACTTGTGTAATTATTAGTAGGTTTGTTTATATTATGTAATGGATTGATAATATAAATAAAGTACCAGATTTCATCTGGGAAGAATGACATGTTCCATGTGTTTACCACATCTTATTTTTATCGAACATGTCTTTGCGATTCAGATCTTCTCTTGCATATCAAACTTGCAAATTTTTGAATGTTTCTCCCTCATCTTATTTGGAATCACAAGGTAATGAGTTGTGATCTACTGCTCATTTGTAGACTATCCTCTCTTACTGTGAGGTCTACGCTTTGTCATTCTCGACAAACGATTACCTCCAACGTGTATTCCTTATATCTGAATTGTAGCATACACAAGGTAATGGCGAAGTAGCCTATTACTGTGAGATCCAAGTGATCTTCAAAGTGTTATGTTCACACAATTGAGGTTGAGAATTTTTCAAGTTTACACTTGAGTATCAAATTTTTGCATTCTTATTACACAACCATGATGGTTTTTAATTTACCACCCGTAAATTAATTATCTCTGGTTTTCCCATGTAGGCAAAGATGACTGCCAAAGAATTTGAGGAGCTTGCCCTCAATGGCCACAATTACCCTACATGGGCTATGGACATCAAGATCAGTCTTGCTTCCCGTGGGATAGCGCGTGCAATACAAACCCCGGAGACTCCTCTCCCGGATGGGGCCACGCCGCTGACAGAACAGCAGAACTATGCTGCATTATTCATCATAAGGCACCATATTAATCCAGATCTCAAGTATGAGTATTTACAGGAGGAATCTCCTAGTACTCTGTTTCTGGCCCTCAAAACAAGGTATGAACAGCAGAAGGCAGTAGTCCTGCCCGAATCACTCCATGATTGGACTCATCTTCGTCTTCAGGATTTCAAGTCCATCGGTGAGTACAATCATGCTGTTCATAAGATATGTTCCAAACTGTGCTTTTGTGAGAAGGAACCTACTGAGGGGGAGAAGATAGAGAAAACTTTGTCTACTATGCTCCCATCCGATAGGATGCTCCAACAGCAATACCGTGCTCGTAACTACACTGCCTATTCCGAGCTTATTCACATGTTACTTCAGGCTGAAAAGCATGATGAGCTACTCGCTAAGAATGGCTCTCAACGCCCAGTTGGTGCACAACCTTTACCTGAAGTCTATCTGAATGTTGCAAATAGACAGAAGTTTAATGGTACCCCTCGGGGTAAACAATCCAATTTCGAGCATAAGCGAAAGCGCAATGGGAACAGGAGATCTAGATACCCAGGCAAGGGAAAAGGCACTTCAAAGCCCAGGTTTGATAAATCTAAGCTTTGCAACAAGTGTGGATGCTCCACGCATTCTACTGAAAAGTGCACAATGCCCAAGCATCTGGTTATGTTGTACTAGCAATCTCAGGGATGCAAAGCACCTCAAGGGAAAAGGTTTGAAGCCAACTTGAACCTTCATCCGGATAGCGCAAAAGGAGCAGTTGGTTCGCACAATGTTCCTCCTGGACCGAGCAACGCCGTGATTCCTTATCTGCCTGAGGCTACTGCTGAAATGGAGAACACGTTGATTGAGTACACCGCAAACAACGTGTTTGGCGACTTCGACTAGTCCCTCAATCTCCTAGTGATCTACTCAATTATGTCCATTTGTGATGATTGTAATAAGAACATAAGTTTGTTATTGTCTTTATATTGTATTGTATCAGCACATTTGATATAATAAAGATTGTATCCTATATATTACTATGAGGTTTTCTTATTGAAAATTCTTTGTTTTATATAGTTTTCTACGGGGACAATCCGATGGAAGAGGAATTATGCCTTGTGGACAGTTGTGCCACAAACTCCATACTGAGGGAGATGAAATATTTCCAAACTCTGACAAGACGAATGGAGATATTCTAACTATCGCTGGACGCGATACTGTGATTGTTGGTACTGGACGTGCCATACTCACCCTCCCAAGTGGTACATATGTGACAATTGAGGATGCTTTACTGTATCCCGATTCTGCACGTACCCTGATCAGTTATCGAGATATCCGTAAAAATAGTTTTCATATTGAAACCCATGAAGACAACAAAGAGGAGTATCTACTCTTTACTAAAGATGACGGATATGGCAAAAAGGTACATGAGAAAATTCCTTCTCTGTCGTCTGATTTGTACTATACGTACATCATACCCGTGGAACATGTTGCATACAAAGTAATTTTTTAGAATGTTAACGCATTCCAAACCTGGCATGATCGCCTAGGCCATCCTAGAATAGGGATGATGAGAAAAATTACTAGCAATTCCATTGGTCATAATTTGCTTGAGTCAAAATTTCCTCAATCTTCTGATTTTGTGTGCCACGGGAAAGCTAATTTTGAGGCCCTCACACCTCAAAATACAAGCTGAACCACTTCAGTTCCTTGAACGTATTCAAGGAGACATTTGTGGTCCCATTCAAGCATTATCTGGACCTCTCCGGTATTTCATGGTTCTGATTGACGCATCTACACGATGGTCACATGTGTGTCTTCTATCCACATGAAACCATGCATTTGCCAAGATAATGAGGCAAGTCATTAAGTTGCAAGCCCATTATCCTGATAGTCGAATTAAGTCAATTCGAATGGAAAATGCTGCAGAATTCTCCTCACGTGCTTTCAATGATTATTGCATGGCTTTGGGGATTGAAGTTCAGCACTCTGTTCCATATGTCCATACACAAAATGGTTTGGCTGAAGCATTGATTAAGAGGATCAAACTCATTGCAAGACCTTTGTTGACGAATTGCAACTTGCCAACCTCTTGTTGGGGTCACGCTGTTTTACACGCTGCTGACTTGATACAATTGAGGCCAACTGCATATCACAGTTCTTCCCCTCTGGAATTGGTACGTGGAAATCCTCCAAGCATTTCCCATCTGCGTAAGTTCGGATGTGCTGCATACATCCTGATCTCACCACCACAGCGGACATCTATGGGCCCACACAGGAAGTTGGGGATCTATGTGGGGTACAAATCGCCGTCGATTATTAAGTACCTGGAACCCCTGACTGGGGATATGTTCACAACCCGTCACGCTGATTGCATATTTAATGAGGAACATTTTCCGGCATTAGGGGGAGATTTCAAGTACCAGAAAGAATGCCCGGAAATTGATTGGAATGCTCATTCCATTTCATCCTCTGATCCACGTACCCATGAGACCGAACTTCAAGTTCAGAAGATCATTAATTTGCAACATCTTGCAAATAATCTGCCAGATTCATTTACTGATTTGAAAGGTGTTACAAAATCCTTAAACCCGGCCAGAAACGCGCCAGAAAGAGTGGAGGTACCAATAAAAACCACTCAACTCCCTATCCCTAAAAAGAGGGGGAGTAGTACGGCCTCTGACCCGGAGCATGTTTCTAGCAAGCAGCAAAGGAAATCGAGGAGAAAAACCTCAGAGTCAGTAAATGCAGGTCAACTCAACGTTGACAAACACCTGACGGGTAGTATACACCCAGTGGAAGGGCAACCTCCACAACCCAGTTCCAGTGTGCACAAACTGACTGGGACATCGGAACACCCAGACTCGATCGTATTGGGAAATCACGAAGAGTCACTAGGGGTGCAGGAAATTTCCATCAACTATGTTGATTCTGGAGAATCATTTGACCATAAGACTACGACTGTCGACATATATTTTGCTGAAAGATTGCAGATACCCTTCTCACTGATCATGATCCAAGGTCTATCGTTGAGTGCCAAAAGCGCTCCGACTAGCCTAAATGGAAGGATGCAATCCAAGCAGAAATTGCCTCGCTTAACAAAAGAATGGTATTCATTGAAGCAGTACCTACACCTCCAAGTGTTTTCCCTGTGGGATTCAAATGGGGTTTTCTCCGGAAACGGAATGAGAACAATGAGGTGGTGAGATATAAAGCAAGGCTCATAGCACAAGGTTTCATGCAGAAACCCGGCATTGATTTCACTGAAACATATTCTCTAGTAATGAGTGCAACCACTTTCCGATATCTTATATCTTTGGCAGTGCAAAATCGTCTATCTATGCAGTTGATGGACGTCGTGACCGCATATCTTTATGGGTCACTAGATTCGGACATATATATGAAGGTTCCTGATGGAATCTCTGTCCCGAATAAAAATGCAAAACGCAACACTATTGTGTAAAGCTGAATAAGTCACTATATGGCTTAAGGCAGTCGGGACGGATGTGGTACAACCGACTCAGTGAGTTCCTTCTTCGGAAAGGTTACTCCAATAGTGCTGATTGCCCATGTGTTTTCATCAAGAAGTCCTCTACAGGATTTTGCATCATTTCTGTGTATATTGATGATCTCAACATCATTGGCAGCACACCAGACATTGATGAAGCACGCAATCAAGTAAAGATGGAATTTGAGATGAAGGATTTGGGTAAAACCAAATTTTGCTTAGCTATTCAACTTGAGCATCTTCCCTCGGGAATCATGGTACACCAATCTGCCTATATCCAGAAAATATTGGAGAAATTCAATATGGACAAATCCTATCCATCTAAAACTCCCATGGTGGTTCGATGTCTAGACGTAGAGAAAGATGGAGAAGAGGTGTTGGGACCTGAAGTTCCATACCTTAGTGTTGTTGGAGCGCTTATGTATCTTGCAAATTGCACAAGACCTCATATTGCATTTGTAGTGAATCTACTTGCTAGACATAGCCCAGCTCCCACCAAACGTCATTAGTTTGGAGTGAAGAATATCTTTCGATATCTCCAAGGCACAAAGGATCTTGGCCTATTTTTCCAGTTCCAGAAAAATCAGGACTCTGATGTGATTGGATATGCAGATGCCGGCTATTTGTCTGATCCCCATAATGCCAGATCTCAGACCAGCTTTGTTTTCCTACATGGTGGCACTGCTATATCATGGAAGTCTTCGAAACAGACTCTGGTGGCAACATCTACCAATCATTCTGAAATAATTTCATTATTTGAAGCAACATGCGGATGTGTATGGCTTCGCATAATGATGAACCACATACAACAGTCATGTGGAATGGGTTCGATAAAATCACCTAGCATTATCTATGAAGATAATGTGGCTTGTGTTGCGCAGATGCAAACAGGATACATCAAGAGTAATATCACCAACCATATTTCTCCTAAATGGTTTTTTCCCCATAATCTTCAGAAAAGCGAGGAAATAAGCATTCTGCAAGTCAAATCATGCAACAACCTTGCTGATTTATTTACCAAGTCTCTACCAATTCTACATTCCAAAAATGTGTTCATGGAATTGGTATGCGAAGACTTAGGGACTTGCAGGTGTCAGGGGGAGTCTCTTCTTGAGATATCCTCATTTTAATGACATCACATTATGCTATCTTTCTTTGTGAGTATATGTTTCAGGATCTCATCAAAGATTTTATGAAGAACTTTTGAAGGAGAATCATTTAAGATGATAGAGCTTCCCGGACAATCGTGAAGATGATCTACATGGGCAAGCATAGATTAGGGGGGGTGTTAAAAATAATTCTGTAATTGGGGAAAAATCTCCCCTTGCCCAAAACCATCATTGCGGTTTGTCCCACAACCGACGTCTCCCTTCGATCTCCTGGAACCGGCGCCTCCTTGAGGAATCGTCGTGTCTCTTCTGGAGATATAAAAGGGGGCCTGTAACCATCGATCAAAGGATTCGATCATTCTGATTCAAAACAATAATGCAAGACAAATGAACTTGACATAAAAACAACAATGATTGGACGCATTACATACATCATCATGTGTATGTGTAATACATGACCATGTTTAGTGTTGCTGGAAGACCACTTTCCTTCTCATCCTGGGCAACAACTTCAGCTTTGTTTTCACACAATCTCTTTATAGCATATGTCAGGGCAGTTCATGGATAATCTGGATAGTACTCACATTTTCATTCATTTTTTCATATAATGGTCAAAGAAAAAAAAGTACACTCAATTTATCATTTAATTAGAGCACCGGTTTAATCCATAAAGGCAGCGTGTAGAGCACTCTCTCACACACACAGAGGAATGCTTGTATTTCTTAGTTTTTCCACCTACCTATGGCACATCATTTCAAGAATATAGTTGTTGAAGCAACTTATAGGCAAAGCACGACTACTATCACGACATCCTTTTTGAGGACAAAGATAATTAATAACACAACATTCTATGTCTCATTGCTATCTTATTTATTTGATCATTTTGGGAGCTTCAATTCCTTGAGTAATTCAGTGAATGCCATCTGCAATGACCCATTGTCGGCCAATGCCAACACTCATCTAGCCTTCTCCTTCGCTAATGTCAGCCTCCCACTTAGATTCTCCCCTTCTTCTCCATGCCCTCAGCCTTCACAAGTTCCTTGCCATACTTCTCCATCACCTCCCCAACATTCATATCATCCACCACGAATATAATTCATAACATTCAGGCGGTAAAGGTCAATGTACACCAAACCGGTCAAATAAATAGTACTTTAGCATCTCTCAAGGGAAGTTTCAAATTTCACCTAAAATTTTCAATTAAAGTCATGTCAATAATTTAATCTTCTACCAATATTAAATACTATATGATAAATGTGATAGCTTAAATTCAAAGTAATAGATTGGATCCTCCCTTAACAATATGACTGGTAGATAGTTTTGAGAGGAAATCTGCATATATTTTAGCATAGACTTACCCAAAGAAGAAGTCATTATAACCGCTCAACAAATGACCTATAACATCTAATGTACCGAAGGGGAACAGATCAGATGACATGTTTTTGTAAGTCCTAGGATAACCAAAAAGCACATCATCATGACATGTCCTAAGTTGGAAGTGTGACACTTATGACCATGGTATGTAATTGATATATTCCAGTTGGAAGTGTGTCATCAGATGCAATGTGGAAGTGTGTCATTAGATGCAATGTGGAGGGAAGATATCAAGGATACTCATCGGAGTATATATGCGGTGGCACTGGAGCAGCTGATTACCGGTAGGAGAACGGCAGCCCCACTCGTGTACTGGTCGGCAGTCACAACCATGCAATTGTACCATCACTACTGCGTGTATTTGATGATTACAGAACTGTAGATTCAGGATCCAGAGATGGAAGAAGATATGTGTCGCCAATGTTACTGTCATTGATCCAAAAATCCCTAGGACGTCCTCCAGCAGCGGGCCCTCCAGTAGCATGGCACCGAGTGTGCGGCCCTCTCATCCTCTTCAACACCGCCAACCGCCTCACACTACTCCTTTCCTTGCTTATCTCCACCGCTGCTCACCTTCCCGCCGGCGCCATCCGTCGTGCCCTTCATCTGACAGCAAAAATATTTTTTTTATCAATAGATAAAAGTAAATTCACTTCTGAAAAAATACTAAATTCATAATCCATATACGTGTTCATGATCTTATTCCATACGCATGTTCAGAAATGTCCCTAGAACAAATAAATTTGATCTTGCTATACATACGGAATGTAAAACTTAGATGGTCAGCCTGAAATAGTTCATTTCTGAATGCAAGTAGTACCGGAAACTACATAGCATTCACAACTTCCATAGTAGCCTATGGCATCGGACACTTGCATATTTGAAAGGCTCGCAAGCTGAAAGCTACACGTATCACACAAAAAACTCCAAGTACAGTTGATTATACTCTAACCCAGCCGGCAGTGCCACTCCCTTGATCAATCATGAGTTTGTGCTCTAGATTCACAAGTTTTCTCATTCTACACACTATACACTGCACATTAAAATACATGTATGAAAGGAAGAGAACCAGGTAGACTTGGTTCTCAAAGCATCTGAATAAAAAGAAGCAACATTTGCTTTTTACGTAACCCATATGAAAGAACTTGAATTAACAAAATACATGGATGCATATTAGTTTGGTTTTCTTAGAAATACAGGGATGAAAGGGAGTAGACCACCAATACCGAGCTCACCAATAATCCATTATACATATTTGCAATATAGACCAAAAATCCATTCAGTCCTAGAATTTTACAATATATATTTTCTATTAGTCATGAACAATCATTACAAACCCAAAATTCAATCACTTTAAAATAAGGAGCTCGATATCAGATTACCTGATCTTTCGTAGAGAAAAACAAAATACTAATTATTTTTTGCTAGAACAGCAAGAGGTCAGCCCAAAATAGTTGCTATAATCATATGCACAAATATAAGATAATTAACGATTCTGCACACGCATCAAGCTTCATTCTATGGGGTTGCGGCGCCCGGACAGGTGAGCACATCAAAATTTCCAGAAACACATCTCAGAAGTAACCGGCCATTTGGCAATATCAACTACCCCCTTTCCAGAAATATAAAGTGTATTTTAATTTTCTAGGCTCAAGCACTAATCAATGATTAATCTAATAACACATACTTTATGGCGCCACAAATTTGATATCATTAGCTTTGTGTCTCATGTTGTGATTTTCTGACTATGGCACTATGAATGTCTGAACTCAGACGATTATGATATGTAATGTTTTTGAACGGAGGGATGAAGCAACTGCGGATGCATTAGTTACCTCACGCATTTTATGCGCCTCATCAGGAGTACTGTAGTTTGCAGCACATTTGTCGAACATTTCAAGTATCCTGAAGACTCGATTCCTGGCGTGATTCAGATCTGAAGCGGACGACATCTCCTTGACAATTAGCTCTACCCATTCAATCCTGTTGGCTGGAGTATTCATCACCGGCACATCAGATGCCACTGCGATTAACAATCGTTCAAGAGTTAGACAAGATGCAAATTGTACGAATGGTGCTGTTTATAAAAAATATACATCTCTAGACATTACTATAACTATCAGGCAACAAGAGAGAGAAGCAGTCAGGATTATTTTTCAGTCATGTCAGCCATACCTCCAGATGAGGAGGCACCAGCATTGGTCGTTGCTGAATCCGATGCCAAATAATCCCTGAAGCTTCTGATGGCAGCATCCAAGACATTTCCCGACGCTTCGAGATAGCCCCGCGGAAGCTAGAAATTCCCCAAAATTACCCATTAGACATGTACAGAGCAAGATGGTACAAATCGGGGTTCTCAAGTCCACTGTTGTGGCATAAACCAAAGCTATACCAGGATTTCAGAAAACCATGGCAGAACTTCTGTGCACAAGGATATAACAAATGTGCAAGCTATTTGTTTTCAGTTATTTAGTTCAGACAGTTTACTTCTGAATCCTAAATTTAGCCATCATATGTGAGAAGAATTCAAAGTGGCGGGAGGGCAGGCGATCATGTCGGGTCGAAGGCGTGTACGATAATTGATCAGCAGAGGAATAATCCTCATGGGTGATTCCTACCCTGCTTCCCTGTAACGGTTTATACACGAAGCACTTGGCACACGCAAGAGAGAAATCGTGGTGGATGATTCTTCTGAACTTTTGATTTCCAATTCCATCAATCTCTGAACTCTTAGTCTATTCAAATTCAAGAAAGGGGATATGAATCGACAACAGAAATTTTTTTCAAGATTCAAGGCACAATCTTTCTTGCGGTGTAACCAAGTTCGATTGGTTCTTGTGATGAACTGAATCGGCGGGCTCTACTACACGTCTGCGCATGATCTACCAATCAACCGAAAGAACAAGAAGCGAAAGAAAGAGGTACGGAGCGGCGGCGGGGGTACCTGCGGATCGGCGCCGGGGAAGACGAACTGGACCGCCTCGACGGGGTCGAACTCCATGTTGATGCCGAGGTCGGCGACCGAGTCCGCGGTGGCGGACGGTGAGCACCGGCCCCGCTTCGCCTGCATCACCTGGAAGGGGTCGTCCAGGAAAGCCGCCACCCTGTGCTTCCGAGTGTCGTCGACCTCCACCGCCATGGCCCGGTGATAGCGGCGATCCGGGGCGACGAGACGTTTGCAGCGATTCCGAAAGCGAAGGTGGCGATCCGGGGCGGTGACGGCGGCGATCAGGTGAGGGGCGGCGGCGATCAGGTGAGGGGCGGCGGCGATCCGGAGGACGCTGGGCTGGTCGACAAGCTCCCGTGTGGCGGCAGCGCAGGAACCCTAGCGCGTGCGAGGGTAGGAGGAGAGGATGCTTGCGCGAGGAGAGGGAGGGGAGTGGTTCATGCGTGGGGTGGTTTTTGAGGGTTGCGAGTTAACGGGGGTGGGAGGATGACGAAAAAAACCGAAGGTGGGAGGATGATGAAAAAACCAGCAAAATTAAACCGCGGAGACTATTCACCAAGTCGTCCATTAGGAGTAGAGATATGTTCATTCATGACATCCAGCACCCGCACAGTCTGGTACGGCCAATATGCTAGGGGCTTAAGCATACCCCATAATACGGCGTGAGAAGTCCGAACACTTTCGACAGTGCGACACCCCGAACTTATAGAATTATATGCATCAACTCCGGATCATGTCTTGGGTCAATAGTTGGGTTTGCCCGGCTCTCATGTTTTGGTACCTTACGTTCCGCTATATCGGCTAAGGTAGCACTAGGAGAACTACTGCGATTGTGCCCCGGTTCAGCTGGGCTAAGCACCTCAGTAGAGAAAGCTAAAACTGACTGTCAAGATAAGGCAAGAACTGGTCGTTGTTCGAGAGGTTTCGAGTCCCTAAAGACTTATGCCGCTTAGAGCGAGGAGTCGGCTTTGTCCGGCTTAAGGCGTGTATAGCACCCCGAATTCGGCCTTCCGAATACTAGGGGCTTCGCCAAAATTTAAAATTATAGAATTCTATGGCTAAGTGAGAGTGATAAAGCATCATAGTCTGATTGCCTTATTCGTCGTGCTGAGCACCTTCCTCGAAGAACCTAAAAATGGGAAAAAGAGTGCTCAGGTGTATCCCGAACACCCCAACACTCGTGGCATGGGGGCAGAAGCCGACGACTAGTCATCTCTCAGATTTGATAAACAGCCGAACAACGGGTAATATTTTAAATTCAAACAAGCGTTGCATAGCGCATATGGACAAGTTTTCATAATACAGGATCACACGAGCAAGTTCATTCAAATATTACATCTTTCGCACACTCGTCCGCTACAAGACGGGCACCCTTTAGGACACCCTCATAATACATCTCGGGGTGGCGATGCTCCTTGCCCTGCGGCGGCCCCTCCTTCACCACCATCTCGGCGTCCATCTTGGCCCAGTGCACCTTTGCATGGGCAAAAGCCCGACGGGCACCTTCGATACAGACGGATCGCTTGATGACTTCCAGCCGTGGGCAGGCATCCACAAGCCACCTCACCAGGCCGAAGTAGCTGTTGGGAAGGGAGTCACCAGGACACATCCGGACTATAAAGCCCTTCATGGCCTGTTCGGCCGCCTTGTGCAGCTCGACCAGTTGCTTCAGCTGGTCGCTCATAGGCATCGGGTGTTCGGTCCCAGTATACTGAGACTAGAACAACTTCTCCGTCGAGCTTCCCTCCTCGGCCTGGTAATACTTCGTGGCATCCGACCCGCTGCGGGGCAAATCCGCGAATGCTCCTGGAGAGCTCCGGACTCGGGTAAGTAACAAGTAATTCACTTTCTCATGCTTGCTTTGCATATTGAATGCCTTACCAGCCGCTATCTTCCTCATCGCCTCAATTTCCTGGAGGGCCTTTTGGGCTTCGGCCTTGGCATGCTTTGTGCTCTCGAGGGCCGCGGCAAGCTCCGACTCTCGCGTTTTTCGACTCAAGCTCCAAAGCCTCATGCTTCTTCACGAGAGCCTGGAGCTCTTGCTGCACCTCGCCCACCCATGCCTCTTGCCTTTCCCGCTCGGTGCGCTCCTTGGCCGCTTTGTCTTCGGCCTCGGACATCGCTTGCTTCAGGGTCGCCACTTCGGTCGTGGCCCCTGGCACATTCATGATCATCCTGTCATTTCACAACCACATTTTCTTTTATATATAGACAAGGTATTACTTACCTTTGTTCTCCTCGAGCTGCCTCTTGGCAAGGCCGAGCTCTTTCTCGGACCCCTCGAGGTCCTGCTTCAGTGCGGCGACCTCCGCAGTCAGTGCGGCAGAGGTCAGCAGCGAAGCCTGCATACGCATACAAACATACTTATATTAGACTCCTGCAGATATTATTGATCCTCTATTCGGCTTTTCTTTGTGAACACCAAGCAGAGCATCAGGGGCTATTGTTTATGCGGTAATATTTTTCCTATATTTTAAATACTTACCTCAAAGCCTGTTAGAAGGCTGGCATAGTCTTCTGTCAGTCCGCTCTTGGCGGACTGAACCTTCTTGATCACCACACTCATAATAGTGCGGTGCTCTTCGTCGATGGAAGCGCCGCGAAGCGCTCCCAACAGGTTGTCCGGTGCCTCTAGATGGACAGAGGTCACCACCACGGGCGTCTTGCACCTTTTGGAAGGGGGCTGCCTGCCCGAGTTCAGAACCACTGGAGGTTCCGGCGCGGTGTTCGGCTGAGGGCCGAACTGGGAGCCCCCGGGAGCCTTGCTCCCTTTACTCTTGGAGTCCGGAAGGTCGCCTTGAGGCGCCTCCGAGACTGTCTCCTCCCGGCTCGGTGCCCCTTGAGACAATACCTCGGCATTGTCCGTAGGGCAAGGGGAGGAGGCGGTTGGAAGTGTATCACTATTCATGTCCGATGAGTCCAAGGAACCGTCCGATGATGATACATCGATACGGGCTTGGGGCGGACTGCATAATCATATTCGACGTTAGGAGAAGCAGTGTGAGAAAGGTATACTATGAGTTACTCTGGTATCCAAATACTTACGACTTCGCCAGGGGCTTGGCCCTAAGCAGCCACTCGTCTTCGCTGTCGGCGGCGGTGGTGGAGCAGTTCGGAAGGAGAGTCCTTCCCTTCTTGGACCCTTTGGCCTTCCCGGTTGGCGCGGGCTTCCTTTTCTTGTCTCCCCCGGCTGGAGGGGGAGAATCATCATCATCCTTCTCCAGGAGGGTGTCTCGGTGTTATTGGACGATGAGTCCGATACCACCTCGCACCGGGAACTCTTTCGGGTTCCCTTGGCCATCTTCTTGGTCTTGTCCGGCATCTCATAAGGAGCCGGAGTCTGCATCTCCCTCAGGAGAGCGTCCGCAGGGTCTTCGAGGAGAGGTGCCGGACAGTTGATCTGCTCCGATGTCTCCACCCAATCCTGTCAAAGGCATGCGAGCTCAGACCCTGCACATGGTTAAGCTATGGAAAATAAAATACCCTGCCAGATGTACAGAACATACCGGATTCGCATTGCGCTTCGCGCTTAGCCCACGGTACTCGGTAAGAGAAGGAGGGACCTTGGCGCCCTTGAACAGCACCCTCCAAACGTCTTTATGCGTCGTGTCGAAGAGCTCGCTGAGAGTCTGGTGCTGGGCCGGGTCGAACTCCCATAATTTGAAGTCCTGTTGTAGACACGGGAGGATCCGGCGGAAGAGCATGACCTGGACTATGTTGACAAGCTTAAGTTTCTTGCTTGTCATGTTCCGGATACACTTTTGGAGTCCGTCCAGCTCCATCGATGAACCCCAGGACAGGCCATTCTCCTTCCAGGAAGTGAGCCGCATGGGGATTCCGGATCGAAACTCGGGGGCCGCTACCCAGTTGGTGTCGCGCGGCTCGGTGATGTAGAACCACCCCGATTGCCACCCCGTTATGGTCTCCACGGAGGAGCCCTCGAGCCATATAATGTTGGGCATCTTGCCAACCATGGCTCCGCCGCATTCTGCTTGTTGGCCGCCCACCACCTTCGGCTTGATATTGAAGGTCTTCAGCCACAGGCCGAAGTGGGGCCGGATGCGGAGGAAGGCCTCGCACATGACGATGAACGCCGAGATGTAGAGGATGAAGTTCAGGGCCAGATCATGAAAGCCCAGCCCATAATAGAACATGAGGCCACAGACAAATGGATGGAGGGGAAACCCTAATCCGAGGACGAAGTGGGGGAGGAAAACCACCCTTTCATGAGGTTCTGGGCTAGGGATGACCTGCCCCGCGGCTGGCAGCCGGTGCACGATATCCGCGGCTAAGTATCCGGCTCCACGTAGCTTTTTGATGTGTCCCTCCGTGACGGAGGAGGCCATCCACTTGCCTCCTACTCAGGACATGTTTGGAGAGAGTTGAGGAGAAGGATGTGGACTTGTGTGTTGGAGCTCGAGTGCGCGAGAATGGATGAGAAAGGAGGAAGAAGGCGTGGGAAGAAAAAGGTGAGATCTTATCCCTTTAGAAGGGCGGACTAAACTATGCGCCCACACTAGCCTGGGAAAACTTGCTTATCCCCCTAGCGCCGTAATTGATGGCGCCGTTGGGTTACCCACGTCCGTATTGATGAGAATCCCGTAAAGGGGAACACGATCTCTGCTTTGACAAGACGTGTCAAGAAACCACCTCACGTTATGTGCGGGGCTGGTTAAAGAAAAACGGTTCGAATAATTATCAGGCCATGGCATGATGTCATGCTGACAAAACGTGTCAGCAGATTAGATTTGTGGAAATATTATTCTCTCTACGGTGGTATGTGGAACTTATTTTGCAGGGTCGGACACTATCCTTGTAGTCAAACTCTTCTGTGGTGTATTCGGAGGAGGAACCCACCTTGCAATGCCGAAGACAACACTGCGCGCCGGACTCATCGTCATTGATGCCTGGTTCAGGGGCTACTGAGGGAGTCCTGGATTAGAAGGGTCTCCGGATAGCCAGACTATATCCTTTGGCCGGACTGTTGGACTATGAAGACACAAGATTGAAGACTTCGTCCCGTGTCCGGATGGGACTCTACTTGGCGTGGAAGGCAAGCAAGGCAATACGGATATGTATATCTCCTCCTTTGTAACCGGCCTTGTGTAACCCTAGCCCCCTCCGGTGTCCATATAAACCGGAGGGTTTTAGTCCGTAGGACAACATACAATCATACCATAGGCTAGCTTCCAGGGTTTAGCCTCTCCGATCTCGTGGTAGATCAACTCGTGTACTACTCATATTATCAAGAATAATCAAGCAGGACGTAGGGTTTTACCTCCATCAATAGGGCCCGAACCTGGGTAAAACATCGTGTCCCCTGCCTCCTGTTACCATCCGACTTAGACGCACAGTTCAGGACCCCCTACCCGAGATCCCCCGGTTTTGACACCGACACCGTACATAAGGGGTAGGATACACCAAGCGAAGACGAGGACGAGCCTCGCAAGCAAAGCACTGGAGAACAGAAGAAATTCCCACCAGAAGTCAAAACAGTAAACGTGTTACACGTGATAAAGGGGAGAAACAAAGCGACACTCCTGGAGACACATGCCCCAGGGCCTATCACCGCGGAGTTCTGCCACAGGTCGTCCCAACCGATCACCTTCGACCATCGGGATTACACGGAAACTATCCGGCGTGCAGGATGGGCTGCCTTGGTATTAGACCAAATAATTGACGGATACCACTTCACACGAGTCCTGATGGATGGCGGCAGCAGTCTAAACCTGATATATCAGGACACAGTCCGCAAAATGGGGATAGACCCAACAAAAATTAGCCACAACAATACTACCTTTAAAGGAGTAACGCCAGGCCTAGAGGCCCATTGAACGGGCTCTGTGCTACTAGAGGTTATATTCGGATTTCCCGATAACTTCCGCATCGAAAATTTAACATTCCACATCGCTCCGTTCCAAAGTGGCTATCAAGCCCTACTCGGATTTCGCTCGCTTTAACGCAATACCGCATTACGCTTTCCCTCATGCTTAAGATGCCGGTCCACGCGGTATCATTACAGTAAATGGAAATATTGAGCGCTCCTTGCGCGCGGAAGACCGTGCGGCTGCCTTGGCAACCACACACTAAACGGCCTCACCAACTAAAGCATCTGACAGGTCGTTAAGACCACGGACGCGGTTAGATGAGTCCGGCGCAGCTATATGTAATTGATACAGGTTTGATGGCTATACCCCTATTACAATACAGGGGGCTCAACACGCGCAAACAAGTGGCAATTATGCTCAACTTTCCTCATCTTGAACTGTACATGGTTTCTTTAGTATAACCTACCTTTTTGCACGACAACTTTTCAACTAAGTTCCTCTCTTTTATAGGTGACCATCGTGCTACACCCGTCCAGGATACGGCACAACGGAGACACAGGCGCAGACGTGCAGCAGGGACCCGTTCCAAGGATTCTTTTTAGATTAAGACCCTGCGTAAACCTTTTTTATTGTCTCTTGTTGATACACATCCCCCGGATTCTCAGTACAATTGAGAAGGATGTTGACGTGTTGGCATGTGGCCGCGTCAGGATATTGTACGTACCTGGACACTAGGGGCTTACTACAAAGGGCACTGCTTAAGCCCGGTTTCCACCATAAAGACCGAATACCTTAGGGAGTGTTCGGCGTCGCGAGTTTGGCCTTATATGCATCAGCTCTGAATCATGTCTTTGGTCAAATGTTGGGTTTTCCCGGCTCCTGTGTTTTGCTGCCTTATGTTCCGCTATATCGGCTAAGGCAGCACCAGGAGAACTACTGCGATTCTGCCCTGGTTCATCCGAATGAGCACCTCAGTAGAGAAAGACGAAAACTCACTGTCATGATATAGCGTGAGACTGGTCAACCACTTGATGACCTAGCGAAATCTTCGAGATTCCTCCGCCTTAACGAAGGGCCGTTTCTCGGCCAGGCATGTACGCACCCCGAATTCGGATGAGTGCGGAGCCACCAGGGGCTATATAGTATCCCCACTGTCAAACTCCTCTGGCTAAGTGAAAGTGTTAAAGCACTATAGTCCGATTGCCTAGTTCGCTGCGCTATCACCTCCTTAATGGACCAAGACGTTGGATCAAGTGTGAACATGCGTCTTCTGCGAACACCGCCGCATTATATTCGTGAGGGCTGAAGCCGACGACTGCCATCTTTCAGGTTATATACATATGTACATAAACGGCCGCAGTGGAGGCATCATAGTACTTTTGGGCAAAAGTATAAATACAACATTCATAAACTCAATAAAACATTGTTTTTACAATGGGAATACATGTCACTCAAACATAATATTCTTCGAGCACTGAGCCTCCATCAAATGAGCGCCTTCAAGAACTTCTTCAAAGTAGTGCTCGACAGCCACTCGGCCTATGGCCGAACCCTGTGCCGCAACAATGGTGGCATCCATCTCCGCCCAGTATGTTTTGACACGGGCAAGGGCCATCTGTGAGCCTTCTATGCACGCCGACCTCTTTACAGCGATGCGTGGCACAGTGCCAAGGAATTATTGCACTAAGCTAAAGTAGCTATTCGGCCTTGGCCCTCCTGGCCACAAATGATCCACAATAGACCTCATGGCCAGTCCGGGTAATCTATGGAGCTCGGCCCAACCGGTCAATCGCTCATTCAGCAACAGCGGATGGACAGGAGCGTGAAACTGTGACCAGAACAACTTCTCCACTTCAGGACCTTTCTGATCCTTGGAGTACTAGGTCGCATCCGCAGCGCTTGCAGCCAAATCCATGTACTCATCCGTAGAACTCTATAGCCGGTCTAGAGGAGCATATTTCAGATCTCCGAACTTAGTCTGCAACAAGAAGGGCTTCCCAGAAACGATATCCACAGCTTGATTCAGCTCCTCCTTCGTCGCCCTAATTTTGGAGCGAGCTTCCTTGGCAGCCACCCGGGCCTTCTCCAGGTCCGTCGCCTTCACCTGGTTTTCTTCTTCAAGAAGCCGGTAACGGTCAGCAACATCTTTTAACTCCACGGCCATCTTGGCATTTTTTTCTTTGCTCCCGCAATGTGCGGCCTGTTCGGCCCTTAACTCTTCGGCCGCCTTTAAAGCGGCCACATTACTACTCCTTGCTTGCTCCTTGGCTCGGGCATGCTCCGCCCGAAGGGTCTCCATGGTGGAAGCTCCATCTGCAGTCACAACATATTAAAGATACTAGCATCATGCTGCTCTTACTATGTGACATTCACCAGAAAAATCACCTACCCTGTGACTCGTCAAGCCGCTTGTTAACAAGCACGATGTCGGCATCTGCCGCATCCAGTTGCCGCTTTAGTTCGGCAAACCCCTCAGTCCGGCTAGCCACCGGAGCTTCAACCACTTGCGCATACAGGCGGTCTGGTTATTACCTGGGACTATGATCCCCTGTTTGCCGCCATTTTTGACGACAACCGGAGTCTCATGGGCTACTATCTACACAGGGCACACCAAAACATGTGTAGTACTATAAAAATGTACATCATTTCACGTACCTCAAAACCCGTCAGTAGACTCATGAAGGTTTCATGCAACCCACTTTCGACGGACGAAATCCTTTCCATCACCGTACCCATCAACGTACGGTGCTCTTCTGAGATAGTCGCTTGCTCTAGCAGATCCCTCAGTACGTCCGACCGCATACCAGACAGTGCCAGACTCTTTTGATTGCTCTCTTCAAGAGCCAGATACTAGGGACTTCGGGTGGCCATAGGATTACCTTCTGGCCTTGCCGGATCAGGAGAAACCCTCCACGATGACACGTCGGGGTCGCCCGCCTCGTGAGGCGGTGTAGCAGGGGGAGGCGTTTTTCTCTCCATCATCTCTGGAAGAAGATCCTCTGAAGACGAGCTCTGCTGAGAAGGGCTAAGATCCGAACTACAAGATAAATGCTTTGGTTATTTTCTTCAGAAGTAAGGTAGGATATCTTCACTATTAAGTACTTTTTGATTACCTACAACTCGGTAGAGGGATGATCCCCGCGCGGATATTGTGTGGCAAGAATACCCTCCGAGGCAGGACCCTCTAGCGGAGATTTCTTCTCCCGTTTGGAAACCTTGGTTTCCAGATCTTCAGAGGTAGTCCTCTTCCTTCCCCGGGGAGAGAGAATGTCAGATTCTTCCCCTTGGTTATCCTCCCTCGCGGAGGTGCTCATTCCCTCGATTGGAATAGGTAGCGATGGAGGCCCGCTTTCGGCCTCTTTATTCCCCCTTCATCTTCTTTTGAGGGCACCAGACAAGGTGCTGGCTCGAGCATCTTTTCCAGCACCGGATTGTCCAAGCCTTCAGGAAGGGGGGCCGGACACCGGATCATATTTGCCTTTGTTATCCAGTCCTGGTCAAAGAACGATTCTTTAGAATGATGTAATGATAAATAAAAGGACAGTGTGTTCGGCCATGGGATTACTTACTTGGGCAGCGGGGCGGTTGCAGCTCAGGCCCACATCCTCGGTAGTGTCCGGACACTCTATTTGGGTTCCGAAGAACGATTTTACATCTCCTTGTGCGTCATGCCAAGGAAATTCTGAATAGTGCACGGTCCTTCCGGGTTGAATTCCTACATGCGGAGGGGCCGACGTTTGCAAGGCTGGGCTCGACGAACCAGCATAACTTGCATTACCATAACCAGACTGAAATCTCCCTCGAAGAGCTCTCAAATACAGCTCTGCAGTATTGGCACGTCCTTGGCTGGACCCCGTCTCAGCCCCCTGCTGATCCATGACATCAGTTGTGGTGGAGGGCCCGAGCGAAGGGTGGGAGCAGGTACCCACTTGGCACTTCGGGGAGCTGTGACGTAAAACCACTCCTGTTGCCACAATCCAGACACCTCTGGAAAGGAACCCTTTGGCCATGGAGCATCAACAATTTTGCTTATTAGAGCACCTCCGCACGCTGCGTACTGCCCCTCGACCATCTTCGGCTTCACATTGAAGGTTTTGAGCCACAAGCCGAAGTGAGGGGTAATGCAGAGGAAGGCCTCACAAATGACAATAAATGACGAGATGTGAAGAAAGGGAATCCGGGGCCAGATCATGAAAATCCAGCCCGTAATAGAACATAAAACCCCTAACAAAGGGATCCAGAGCGAGGCCTAGCCCTCGGAGGAAGTGAGAGATGACCACAACGCTCTCGTTGGGTTCGGGAGTAGGGACGACCTGCCCTCGGGCGGGCAGCCTATGTGAAATTTCGGCGGTCAGATATCTGGCCTCCCTCAACTGCTTGATGTCTTCCTCCATGACGGAGGAAGGCATCCACCAGCCTTGAAGGCTGGATCCAGACATGATTGAAGGTCGGAAGCACCTGACCTAGGCTTTGGGAGTTAGAACTCGAGGCGGGGGAAGGATTCGATTGAGCACGGGAGAAAAAAAAGAAAAAGCCTTGTCCCTTTATAAAGGGGATGAATATCAGCCGTCGTCCTCGTGGCTGTTCGAGACATACCTAAGATCTAGGAGTCATACCAATAGGCACGGTTGGGTTACCCATGTTTGTATTGATGAGGATCCCGTGATAAGGGGAACACGATCTCTGCTTTGACAAGACGTGTCAAGAAACCACCTCGCGTTATGTGCGGGGCTGGTTAAAGAAAAACAGTTCAAATAATTACCGGGCCATGGCATGATGTCGTGCTGCCAAAACGTGTCAGCAGATTAGATTTGTGGAAATATTATTCTCTCTACGGTAGTATGTGGAACTTATTTTGCAGGGTCGGACACTATCCTTCTATTCAAACTCTTCCGTGGTATATTTGTAGGAGGAACCCGCCTTGCAATGCCGAAGACAACACTGCATGCCGAACTCATCGTCATTGAAGCCTGGTTCAGGGGCTACTGAGGGAGTCCTGGAATTGGGGGTCTCTGGATAGCCGGACTATATCCTTTGGCCGGACTGTTGGACTATGAAGATACGAGATTCAAGACTTCGTCCCGCGTCCGGATGGGACTCTACTTGGCATGGAAGGCAAGTAGGCAATACGGATATGCATACCTCCTCCTTTGTAACCGACCTTGTGTAACCCTAGCCTCCTCCGGTGTCTATATAAACCGGAGGGTTTTAGTCCATAGGGCAACCGACAATCATACCATAGGCTAGCTTCTAGGGTTTAGCCTCTCTGATCTCATGGTAGATCAACTCTTGTACTACTCATATTATCAAGAATAATCAAGCAGGACGTAGGGTTTTACCTCCATCAAGAGGGCCCGAACCTGGGTAAAACGTCGTGTCCCCTGCCTCCTGTTACCATCCACCTTAGACGCACAGTTCGGGACACCCTACCCGAGATCCGCCGGTTTTGACACCGACACCCCGGTTATTGTTCGGCGTCAGTAGAGGTCAAGCTGTTAACACTTCGACCAATGTTATGAAAGGCCCGTAGTTTAAGATGGGGTGACCTCCATCGAACTATAGTTTAATTAACACAGTCATCGGATCACTAACTAGTTTACACTTATTGTGACAGTCAGTTTTCGGCTTTCTCCACTGAGGCACTTAACCAGTCAAACCGGAAGCACAATCGCAGTGGTTCTCCCTTTACCCTTACCCGAACAATCGGGAACGTAAGGCTAAGCATGGGAGACGGGCAACCCAACTATTGAACAAAGACACAATTCAAACCGATGCATATAAAGCAATATCCGATAACATTTTGTCGAGGAGTCTATGGAGTACCTTGGCTTTTGGTGGGTTTGGCTTTAGTCGCAGCCCCCCTTTATATTGCCGAAGCTTTGAAGGTGTCCAGCGTTGTGCTGCAAGACTCATGCTGGAAACACACAAATAAGTTTAAAAGTTGTAACGCCCCGAGACCGATGTGCCAGGTGTCTTCTAGTTATTCACTGTTGTTGCCTGATCATTGCTTGCGTGTCATGCATTTCATATCATGTCATCATGTGCATTTCATTTGTATAAATGTTCATCTCATGCATCCGAGCATTTTTCCCGTTGTCTGTTTTGCAATCCGGCGCTCCCATGTCCTCCGGTGTCCCTTTCTACCTCGTTTCATGTGCAGGGTGTCAAACATTCTCGGATTGGACCGATACTTGTCATGCGGCCTTGGTTCACCACCGGTAGACTGCCTGTCAAGTTTCGTGCCATTTGGACTTCGTTTGATACTCCAACGGTTAACCGAGGGACCGAAAAGGCCTCGTGTGTGTTGCAGCCCAACACCCCTCCAAAGTGGCCCAAAACCCACCTAAACCTCCTCCATCACGTAGGCCGTTCAATCACGATCTCGTGGCCGCAAACCGTGCTCGATCACAATCACGATCGCGTGGCCGCAAACCGTGGCCGGATGTGCCATTTCCTCCCACGCGGCCACTGAGGGCTTGCCACGTGTCCTCGGCCGGCCTCCTCCGCCGCGGCCCGCGGCAGCCCAGGGCGGGCCCTCTCCACTTTGTGACCAGGCCGCGCCCCCGCCACCCGCAGCCTGCGTGCCTCGCCGCCCGCTGGCTCGCGCTGCCACTCGGAGCTGCACGCGGCAGCCGCCGCCACGCCTTCGCCTCCTTGTCGCCTCGCCGCGGGAGACGCCGCCCCGCCGTCCGGCGCCTCCTTGTCGCCACAGCGCCCCGGATCCGGCCGTCTCCCTTCTCCGGCGAGCTTCTCCACTCCGGCCTCCTCTTCTTCTCCGGTGAACAGGAATTCCGGCGACCTCGACATCCATGCCCGATCCAGATCCGATCTGAGATTCAGTTGACTTTTGCACCCTAACCCTAATTTTTTTTGCATAGTTCATCATGGCATAACTTCATCACTGTTGCTCCGATTCGTGCGTGTAGCATATCGAAATGTTCGTCTCGACGAATACTCCATTTCATCTCATTGCATCATGTTCATTTGAGCTCATCTTGATGCCCTAAATGTTGTTCGAAGAGTGCTAGTTTCTGTTAGTTTCAGATCCTTAACAGGATTTGGACATTTGTCATTTTTGCCATGATTAATGTGTGCATGCTATGATCTTGAGCCCTACATGTGTTTTGAAGTATGCCATTCCATATTTATAGGGGTGTATGCCATGTATTTTTGTGATCTCTGTGGTGACTAGCACAAGCATGCAAAGTAGCTCTCGTAATGTTGCTGATTTCAGAGACTTAGAAATCTTCTAAGTCCTTTTACTGTTGTAATTTTTATGCCATGTATTCATGTTGCTATTGAGTGATCCATGCCTCTTTTGAGCATGATCAGTAAGGATGTTTTGTAGATATTGTTGTGATCTATCCATCCATGTCTTTGTTTGCAATTATGGATCACCCTAGCTCGACTCAATCGGGCTCTACTTTTGCTATAAAATGTTCCTGGCAGAATGTTTACATGTTAAGCATTTTTGCCGAGGTTGTTGTAGTTGATCCATGCATGCTATGAGGTTGTTCTTGCCATGTTTAGCTTCCGTTCCATGTCTACTTGCTGGGTGTATGCTTAGTTTGTCATGCTATGCCTTGTGATGAGTGCATCGAGCTCGTTAACATGCCTACTTAATATCTGTTTTGCCATGTTCCAGTTTTCTGCTAAGTCTGAATCTGTTAACGATAATTGCTATGTTCACATGGTTGCCATTGTATTTTCTGATCCCTTTTGGCTTATGGTCAGTAAGGGACTTTTGTTGTATGCTTTGATTAGCTTCATGCCATGCTTTGCTTTGCCATGATATGTTCCTGTAGCATGTTGTTATCCTGCTCTAAACATTGCTTCCTGATGATAAATTCCTGACATGTTATTAATTTCACTAAGTCTGTAACCTGTTATCTTTTGCACTTTTGCCATGCTTGTTTGAACCTGTTATTGAGTGAATTCGCCGTAGCTCAGTGTTCATCTTTTGTCAAGCATCTTGAGTGGATCCTTGCCATGTATTTTGTTTCTATGTTAGAGTGTTGTAGCTTGTTGTTCTTGATGCATTTAGGTGGCCTCGTGCTGTTAATCGCAGACCGGTGCCATATTTGTGTTGCTTACCATTTGCAAACCGTGCATCCGATTTTGGTGTTCTTTATATCGATTTCGACCGAAATTAACTCATCTTTCCAGTAGAACTCTTGGTTTTCCAAGTTGAGGCCAGGTTCAATCTTTCATCATGTTGCTTGTGCATTGCACTGTGGTTGATGGTGTCTCCCTCTGCTTGTGTTCTTGCTTTGGGTAGAGCCGGGAGACGAGTTCGTGTTCGAGGAAGCCGTTGAGTTCGTTTTCGAGGATCAAGCTTTCGTCTTCTCGTAGAACTTTGCAAGCAAGATGATCATACCCTCGAAATCACTTCTATCTTTGCTTGCTAGATGCTCGCTCTATTGCTATACCTATGCTGCGATACCTACCACTTGCTTATCATGCCTCCCATATTGCCATGTCAAGCCTCTAACCCACCTTGTCCTAGCAAACCATTGTTTGGCTATGTTACCGCTTTGCTCAGCCCCTCTTATAGCGTTGTTAGTTGCAGGTGAAGATTGGATTTTGTTCCTTGTTGGAACATGGATTTGTTGGGATATCACAATATCTCTTATTTTAAATTAATGCATCTATATACTTGGTAAAGGGTGGAAGGCTCGGCCTTATGCCTGGTGTTTTGTTCCAATCTTGCCGCCCTAGTTTTCGTCATACCGGTGTTATGTTCCTTGATTTTGCGTTCCTTACACGGTTGGGTTATAATGGGAACCCCCTGACAGTTTGCCTTGAATAAAACTCCTCCAGCAAGGCCCAACCTTGGTTTTACCATTTTCCACCTAGCCTTTTCCCTTGGGAGTCGCGCATCCCGAGGGTCATCCTATTTTAACCCCCCCGGGCCAGTGCTTGTCTAAGTGTTGGTCCGAAACAGAGCCACTTGCGGTGCCACCTCGGGGAAACTTGAGGGCTGGTTTTAGCTGTACGTAGTGTTCATCCGGTGTTGCCCTGAGAACGAGATATGTGCAGCTCCTATCGGGATGTCGACGCAACGGGCGGTCTTGCTAGACTTGTTTTACCATTGTCGAGATGTCTTGTAACTGGGATTCCGAGCCTGATCGGGTCTTCCTGGGAGAAGGAATATCCTTCGTTGACCATGAGAGCTTGTGATGGGCTAAGTTGGGACACCCCTGCAGGGTTTTGAAATTTCGAAAGCCGTGCCCGCGGTTATGGGCAGATGGGAAATTGTTAATGTTCGGTTGTAGAAAACCTAAAGCTTAACTTAATTAAAATACATCAACCGCGTGTGTAGCCGTGATGGTCTCTTCTCGGCGGGGTCCGGGAAGTGATCATGGTGTTGGAGTTATGCTTGAACGTAGGTTGTTCTAGGATCACTTCTTGATCATAGTTTATCGACCATGCCTTTGCCTTCTATTCTCACTCTCATTTGCGTATGTTAGCCACCATATATTCTAGTGCTTGATGCAGCTCCACCTCATACCTTTTACCCTACCTATAAGCTTAAATAGTCTTGATCACGAGGGTGTGAGATTGCTGAGTCCCCGTGACTCACCAGATTACTTCCAAACCCAGTTTGCAGGTGCCGTTGTTACCAAGCAGGTTACGCAACCGAGATCAAGGAGGATCTCGATGAAGACCATGTTTGTTATGTTGTTTTTCTGTTTCAAGTTGATTAGTAGTGGAGCCCAGTTGGGGCGATCGAGGATCTGTAGCATTAGAGGTAGTCTTCTTTTATTTTGGTTCCGTAGCCGGACCTTGATTGTATCTGGACGATGTAATGCTTTATTCATGTATTGTGCGAAGTGGCGATTGTAAGCCAACTATGTATCCTTTTCCTTATTCATTACATGGGTTGTGTGAAGATTACCTCTCTTGCGAGATTGCCTTCAATGCGGTTATGCCTCTAAGTCGTGCTTCGACACGTGGGAGATATAGCCGCATCGAGGGTGTTACAAAACTGCCATAAGCTTGGAAAACCAAAAAAATCAGTAAAAACTTTATATCCGTACTAAATCAAGTTTTTGGTGCCAATTCGAAAAATTGGTCTTAAAATAAACTTTTCCTTCCATCGTGCTTTAACATGACACATCCGATCTCTAAACCTAATGTTAGTCAGCCTTCGGCTTTCACATCCATATCCCAAAGGCGGAGTACTTCTCAGAGGCCAATTTAGTGAAGGAAACTCAAGGGGCATTAGAGAGAAACCAGGCTATCCAGCTATGGACCAAACACTCAAGTTTGAAAAGGAGTGTTTATAAAAAGACTTTGCAACGACTTAATTTTTTAATTATAAAACAACTTATATAAATTTAAGAACCCCCGGTTAACCTAGGCGGAGAAAGTTGTTTTTAGCAGACACTGTTCAGACAAACATGTCTTTTTAAACACAAATATAATGCTTGGACGAACCAAACAGAAATTAAAAATTAAAAAAGTTGAGCATTAAAGTAACTTAGCTGGTTAATGTCCTCGGCATTGATGACGTGAGCCAAGCCTGTGGTGGGTCGAGGTCCCAACCCCCAAGCCGGTCCCAAGGTGGTCGAGCTTGCGTCGAGACGAACTAACGGCACAACCCTACCGATGTAGTTTAGGTGAAGCTCCCGGTCCAGCCGAGGTAACACGGCAGGTCGGCATGGCTATGTTGGAGGGATGATGACATCGACATGTCAAGGTGGTGACGCTGACTAGTCGATTTACCTATGCACCAAATAAAATAGCGCAAGCCGACAGTAATAATAAACTTCTACTTAATTAACTGGAGTGAAGTAGATAATGAAATAAATATGTCCTAAGCGCTGAGGTCGGAAGTGGCGGCGCAGAGAAGCCGGCATAGGGACACGCACCAAGAGAAAACCCACAGCTTAGTCGATGGAGGCGAGATGGCGATGTCGTCTTGCCGAGGGCATGGGGTAGTGTAGGTCGATTATCTACATGCATGAAATAGCACAAGCAAGATAATAAATAATAAATAAATAAATATTCTTTACAAAATTATGTTTGAGAAATAAATTATTGAATGAGATGTGGCCTGGCGCGAGGCCGATGTCGACACAGGGCGTCGACGCGATCAGGTGTGAGAATCTGAATTCACAAGGTGGTCGGAGTTTCAGATGCGGTGTTCGTCGGACGACGGATATAGAGCTTGACTGGACCGTCACATAGGACATACGCTCCCTATTATGCAATAGTGCAAACTGACAAAAAATATGATGGTACAAATAACTTATATTGTACGTAACTATTATGAAAAAATAGCACCTGATGTTTTGTGAGGCAATCAATCCAAATCAAATAAGGCCCAGGAGGTCTAGCATCTCAGGCAAGTACACTACAAAAAAGACACATCCGTGACATTTTGGGCCGAATGAAAAAAAATTTGGTCATGCTTATCACACTTCTATGACGATAATTGTGACAAAACCCGATATCATCATAGATGTTGTGGGCTCCTACTTCTATGACCAAAAATCATGACAGAAAATGGGCTTTTCATCCTGGGCGCGCCAGAGACGCCGCTGCATGACATTATTTGGGCCGTCCATGACGGAAAAACCATGGTAGAAGCGAGCGCGAGGAAAATATCCGGGGAGTTCCCGGTTACGATGGGTGGTCGAGGGCCGAGCGATGCATGCTTCTCTTGTACATACGCGTGTGTGTGACACATTGCGCTCTAATGAACACAAGTGAGGCATTGGGCTCTAACTGAACCCGAGCGATTATACTGCAGGCTACGCGTTACTAAACCTGAGCGGTCGATCGATGGCTGTTAACTGAACCCGATCGAGCGATTCCTTCGCAACTGCTGCTAACTGAAGCCGATCAAACCTGGTTTCTCTTGATGAACAGTGAGCGTTGTTGGGGGGGTTGGATGAACAGTTCTTAGTGGGGGTGGATGAAGATGACCCCGTGGTAGTAGAGGCTGAAAGTGCATTATATCGACTAGAGGGGGGTGAATAGGCAATTTTTACAAATTCGTCACCGAGGAATTTCAGTGTGAGGAAATTCCTAAGCAACGAACTACTTAGCAGCGGAATAAGTACTAAGATGCAAGCATAACAGAGTAGTAGCATAGTCATCATGAAGAAATGAAAACAAGCACAGAGTACAAGTAGCGTAAACAGAAGATAAGCAGGCTAAGGACAAACTGACTGAAGAAATTGAACTGAGGAAATTGAGAAAGTCTTCAGTCAAAGTCTTCAAACAGTAACAATCAGGTACAACAACACAGTCATGAGGAAATGAAAGGGTTGAAGAAATAGAATCAGTTAGCTTGGTGAAGACAATGATTTGGTAGACTAGTTCCAACTTCTGTGATAGTTTTATGTCTGGTTGGAGCGGCTAGGTATTTAAACCGGAGGACACACAGTCCCGAACACACAGTTCTCACCGTATTTTCCTTGATCTAAGATCACACAGACCTAGCCCAATCATTTGTGGTAAGTCTTCAAGTGACTTCCAAACCTTCACAAACTCGGTCACTCAGCGATCCACAATTTCCTCCTGGATTCTCTAAGACCATGACGCCTAACCGTCTGAAGGATACACAGTCCTCAAAGGTAATAAGCATCAGTTCCACAATGGAACAATCTCTTCAGTGTTTCTCAATCACTTTGGGTTTGTAGGTGTTTGGTTTGGGGTTTTGGGTTTTTCCTCAATTGATGATTTTTGCTCAAAGTCCTCTGAGGATGGGATGCTCTCAATGACAAGTGTCAGTTTCTCGTGGAGCAGCCAACTAGCTAGTGGTTGTAGGGGGCGGCTATTTATAGCCTAGCGAGTAGCCCGGCATGATAACACATAAATGCCCTTCAATGATATGACCGTTTGGTGGGTAGATATTTTGGGACAGTTGGCGCATAGCACAACAACGGTTGGAAATTTGACTATCAAATTCCTCGGGGCTATCATGTTCCTGACTTGTAGGCAATCCGCACTGGCAAATTCCTAACTCCTCGGTCAAAACAAATTCCTCAGAGACCAGAATAAATTTGTCTCTATCACTGAAGAAATTGACTGAACTGTATGAGATTTCCAATGGATTCACTCGAAGGGATTGGTAGGTGTAGGATTTTGAGATGAGCATCACTTGGAAACTTTTCCTTAGTGTTTCCTTGACCCCCTTTAATAGTACCATGTTTCCTATGACTCAGAAAAGAGAAAATGAAACTACGAAAACAAAAGTCTATGAGTACTTTTTTGTTGTGCTTGCCTAGACGTGTTTTCTGTTCATCTATCATAATTGTTAATGTGTTTTAGTTGTTTGAACCTAGGGTTTGATTTACTTGGTTTTTGTATTGTTGTATGATTCTGTACTTGCTAACTATGTAATTTCTCCTCTGTTTTTTGTAGGTTCATCTAGGGTTTGGAGTGCCATTCATCAAGTGGGTTGTGTTGTCATGGCTTCAAAGGCTTCTCTGGGTATTTTAATGTAGTTGCATCTTGTATTTTAAGTTGAAGTTTTGTTATATATGTCAGCCCATATCTTCACTTGGTTTTCTTGTTGGACTGCCCATTCTTAAAAGTGTGGACTTCTAGCAGAGGTGATGTGTAAGCATTTTACCCTTAGTTTTTTATTTGTTGAATTGCTGGTGAACTATGTCACCAAGTGTTGTTGGACTTCCCAAATGTTTTCAAATTTATAGTGTATATCTTTTCTTTTTTTGTTTGATCATTTTCATGGTATTGGTATTTAGTTTTCCTGTGAAAAAGTATTTCTGCTCATGCTACATCTTTTTACGTGCTACTTGGTTGGTTCACATAGTTGAACTGCTGGTTTTAAACATTGCTTGTTTGTAATGAAATGTGGTTAAGCTTCTATTCTGTGCATTTGTTTTACTACTTTGTTATATATTGTTGAACTTATGTACATTCATCTCATTTGTAGTAACCACTCTGGTGTAGATTGTTCTATATTTAGAATGTAAATTGTTCATTGTTCATTGTGTTTACTGCTTTGTTAGGTATTGTTGAACTTCTGGATATTGTACATTGATGTAAAAGTAGGACTCCCTTTGGTGTAGGATTGTGGATTAGAACTCAACTGCCTTTTTACTTGCATTTTTTGTAGTTGGTGATGAATTGAATAGTTCTAAAAAAATGCCTGTGACCAAGATGGAGCTTCAAATGTTAATACTGATGCTCCAATATTTGATGCGACTAAATCACCCATTTTTCCTTTGACTATGATTGCTGAGGTTGCTTCATGCCTTGAGAATATTTGAAGCCCCGAGGATCTTGCTTCTGCAGCTCTTGCTTCACCTAGTATGTGCAACTCCTTTTCTTTTCATTTTAAATTCTCGAGCCATGTTTTTTTAACTTGTTCCCGTCGGTGTTTTTGACTTTGTTCCTGATTTTTTTATTTTTTTCTTTGCTTTTTTGTGTTCTTGCATATGTGTCCACAGAGGAGGAAGCTGTGAACACCATCAACGATGTTCTATCTGAGTTGGATTTATCAAGAAGCACTGCTGCTGCTGAGCAGGGTGCTCCGTCAGTCGAAGGTTGTGATTCCGTTCTGGATCCTTTGGGCTCTCTTCAGGTGTTAGAGAAGCAGTCACAGTCTGTTGATGGCGCTAAACCTATCACGCAAGCTGAGGATGTGCCTCTTCAGCTTCTTTTGGAGGACCAACGCAAGAGGAAGAAGCAAGAAGATTTTGAGAAGAAGATGGCAGCCCGTCTTCAGAAAGGTTCTGATGTTCCTAAATCTGTTGATGTTGCTGAGCTCACGGTTGGGCATTGCTCTATTGCTGAGGAAGACGTGTCGTGTGGCACTGATGGCACAGTTGTCCCTATTAAGAAGAAAATCAAGAAGACCGCTGCGAGGAAGCATTTATTTGGTGAAGTTAGTCCTCAGAGGAGCCCACGTGTTTCAAGGCCTGCAGAACTTGTTAAACATGAAGGGCCAGGCCTCGGTGGTATGCCACGCCGTAGTCCTCATGTGCTTGCCACTACCGCGCCTACACCTTCTCCGCTTGGTACTGGTGCATCTGGTAAGGGGAAGAAATGCAGCGTCAAGCGAAAGGTTGCACCTACAAATGTTAACAAGGGTGAGAAGAAGCGTTCTTGTGTTAATCTAGAGGACAAGGATGATGTTGATTTCAATGCTGATGATGAGGACGACGACGATGATGCTGCTGCCACTAATCAGGTACGAATGTGCCATGTTTACCGCTTTTTAGAGCATTTGTCGCTATTGTTGTAGTTTTTGTTTTTCTAGCACTGCCTTGGCATACATAGCTGACCTTCTGCTCCATATAGATGGATAAATTAGCCGATCTGCTTTGCTTTTATGGTATTACTGCCTTTGTGTACATAGTTGGACTTCTGGATATTTACATGAAGAAATTAGCTTAACTTGTTGGTATACATGTTGTATTACTGCCTTGGTGTACATGGTTGAATTTCTTGAAGAGCTTCGTCAGAGCACTTCCCACCTGCGGACTAGCTTTGTGCTGTTCAAGGAAATGTAGGATGCTCGTTGCAAGCCTTTTGTAACGCCCCAAGACCGTTGCGCCAGGTGTCTTCCAGTATTTCGCTGTGGTTGCCTCGTCATTTGCTTGCATATCATGTCATCATGTGCATCGCATTTGCATACATGTTCATCTCATGCATCCGAGCATTTTCCCCGTTGTCCGTTTTGCATTCCGGCGCTCCTATGTCCTCCGGTGTCCCCTTTTTCCTCTTTTCGTGTGCTGGTGTTAAACGTTTTCGGATTGGACCAAGACTTTCCAACCGGCCTTGGTTTACTACCGGTAGACCGCCTGTCAAGTTTTGTGCCATTTGCACTTCGTTTGATACTCCAACGGTTAACCGAGGAACCGAGAAGGCCTCGTGTGTGTTGCAGCCCAACACCTCTCCAAAGTAGCCCAAAACCCACCTAAACCCTCTCCATCATCTAGGTCGTTCGATCACGATCGCGTGGCCGCAAACCACACCTCATTTGGACTCTCCTAGCTCCCTCTACCTATATATATGTGACCCCCTCCAAAATTCGCGGTACAAACCCTACCCTAACCTTCCCCGCCGCCGACGGACATTTCATCCCGCGGCGCTAGACATGTGCGCCGCCACCGCCACCTCACTCCGGCGAATCACGTCGCGACACCTCAGCATCACCGCCTCCCGCGCCCAATCCGGCAGCGCCACTTGTCAGGCCGCCGCGCCTCCTCTCTCCCGCACCCGCCGCTGCCCGCTGAGGCCCGGGTCGGGCCCTCCCCGGCCCGCGCCCGAGCGCCACCTGTGCCTGCGCCGCCGCCGCGCCGGGTCCGTCCTTTGCCGCCGCCTCGCCGCGCCGGCTGGCCGCGCCGCCCTGCTCGCTCGCCAGACCACCTCGCTGCCCCATTCGCCGCGAGCTCCTGCGGGAGTGCTTCGCCGTTGCCGCGCCGGTCGCCTTCCGCTGCCGCCGCCTCGCTGGCGTTGTCCAACTGCGCCACCCCGTGCCGCTCGCCGGAGCTCCGCCGCCCGGAGCCGCCCCTCGCAGGAACCCGTCTCCGGCCAGATGCGGGGAGTGGGATGAGATCCACCACTCCCCTGATCCAAATGCTCCGTCCCGATCCGATCCACCCCGTCCCGTTGACTTCTCGGAGGTCTAATTTTCGACTAAGTCCCCATCATTTTATGCATACTTCATCGCATCATAACATCATCACCGTTGCTCCGATTCGTGTGTGTAGCATATCAAATTGTTCGTCTCGACGAGTACTTCATTTCATTCCATTGCACCATGTTCATTTGAGCTCACCTTGATGCCCTAAATGTTGTTGGAAGAGTAATAGTTTCTGTTAGTTTTAGATTCATATCAGTAATTGGACATTTGTCATTTTTTGCCATGATTAATGTGTGCCTCCTATGAACTTGAGCTCTACATGAGTTTTGAAGTATTCCATGCCATATTTACAGGGGTGTATGCCATGTATTTTTGTGATCTCTATGGTGACTAGCACAAGAATGCAAAGTAGCTCTTGTAATGTTGCTGATTTCAGGGACTTAGAAATCTTCTAAGTCTTTGTCCTGTCAATATATTTATGCCATGTATTCATGTTGCTACCGAGTGATCCATGCTTATTTTGTGCATGACCAGTAAGGATTTTTGTAGATATTTTGGTGCTCTATCCATCCATGTCTTTGTTTGCAATTATGGAGCACCCTAGCTTGAGTCAATCGAGCTATACTTTTGCTATAAAATGTTCCTGGCAGAATGTTTACGTGTTAAGCATTTTTGTCGAGGTTGTTGTAGTTGATCCATACATGCTATGTTGTTGCTCTTGCCATGTTTAGCTTCCATGCCATGTCTACCTGCTGGGTGTATGCTCAGTTTGTCATGCAATGCCTTGTGGTGAGTGCATCGAGCTCGTAAACATGCCTAATCAATATCTGTTTTGCCATGTTCTAGTTTTCTGCTAAGTCTGAATCTATTAACGAAACTTGCTATGTTTACATGGTTGCCATTGTATTTTCTGACCCCTTTTGGCTTATGGTCAGTAAGGGACTTTTGTTGTATGCTTTGAGTAGCTTCATGCCATGCCTTGCTTTGCCATGATTTGTTCCTGTAGCATGTTGTTATCTTGCTCTAAACATTGCTTCTTGATGTTAAATTCCTGGCATGTTGTTATTTTCTCTAAGTCTGTAACGTGTAATCTTTTGCACTTTTGCCATGCTTGTTTGAACCTGCTATTGAGTGAATTAGCCGTAGCTCAGTGTTCATCTTTTGTGAAGCATCTTGAGTGGATCCATGCCATGTATTTTGTTGCCATGATAGAGTGCAGTAAGTTGTTGTTCTTGATGCATTTAGATGGTATCGTGCTGTTAATCACAGTTCGGTGCCATATTTGTTTTGCTTGTCATTTGCAAACCGTGCATCCGATTCCGGTGATCTTTATATCGATTTCGACTGAAATCAACTCACCTTTCTAGTGGAACTCTTGGTTTTCCAAGTTGAGGCCAGGTTCAATCATTCATTTCCAAATCATGCATATGCATCGCATATCACATCCCGCATATCATGCCATGTTTTGCATCATGTTGTTTGTGCATTCCACGTGGTTGATTGTGGTTCCTTTTGTTTGCGTTCTTGCCTTGGGTAGAGCCGGGAGACGAGTTCGTGTTCGAGGAGCCCATTGAGTATGTTTACGAGGATCAAGCTTTCGTCTTCTCGGAGAACTTTGCAGGCAAGATGACCATACCCTCGAAATCACTTCTTCTTTGCTTGCTAGTTGCTCACTCTTTTGCTATGCCTATGCTGCGATACCTACCACTTTCTATATCATGTCTCCCATATTGCCATGTCAACCTCTAACCCACCTTGTCCTAGCAAACCGTTGTTTGGCTATGTTACCACTTTGATCAGCCCCTCTTATAGCATTGTTAGTTGCAGGTGAAGATTGGAGTTTGTTCCTTGTTGGAACTTGATTTTTTGTTGGGATATCACAATATATCTTATTTACTTAATGCATCTATATACTTGGTAAAGGGTGGAAGGCTCGGCCTTATGCCTGGTGTTTTGTTACACTCTTGCCGCCCTAGTTTCCGTCATACCGGTGTTATGTTCCTTGATTTTGCGTTCCTTACGTGGTTGGGTTATAACGGGAACCCCTTGACAGTTCGCCTTGAATAAAACTCCTCCAGCAAGGCCCAACCTTGGTTTTACCATTTGCCACCTAGCCTTTTTTCCCTTGGGTCGGCCAACCCAAGGGTCATCTTTATTTTAACCCCCCCGGGCTAGTGCTCCTCTGAGTGTTGGTCCAAACTAGAGTCCTTTGGAGCGCCCCCACGGGGAAACTCGAGGTTTGGTTTTAGCTGTATGGAGGGCTCATCCGGTGTGCCCTAAGAACGAGATATGTGCAGCTCTTATCGGGATTTGTCGGCACATTCGGGCGGCTTTGCTCGTCTTGTTTTACCATTGTCGAAATGTCTTGTAACCGGGATTCCGAGCCTGATCGGGTCTTCCTGGGAGAAGGAATATCCTTCGTTGACCGTGAGAGCTTGTGATGGGCTAAGTTGGGACACCCCTGCAGGGACTTGATCTTTCGAGAGTCGTGCCCGTGGTTATGGGCAGATGGGAATTTGTTAATGTCCGGTTGTAGAAAACTTGAAACTTATCTTAATTAAAATGCATCAACCGCGTGTGTAGCCGTGATGGTATCTTTCCGGTGGAGTCCGGGAAGTGAACATGGTGTTGGAGTTATGCTTGACGTAGGTTGATCTAGGATCACTTCTTGATCATAGATTCTCGAACGTGCTTTGCCTTCTCTTCTCGCTCTCATTTGCGTATGTTAGCCACCATATATGCTAGTGCTTGCTGCAGCTCCGCCTCATACCTTTTCCCTACCCATAAGCTTAAATAGTCTTGATCACGAGGGTGTGAGATTGCTGAGTCCTCGTGACTCACAGATTACTTCCAAACCCATATTGCAGGTGCCGATGATACCGTGCAGGTGACTCTACCAAGCTCAAGGAGGAGCCTGATGAAGATCGTGATTCTTTATGTTGTTCCGTTTCCAGTTGATCAGTAGTGGAGCCTTGTTGGGTCGATCGGGGATCTGTAGCATTAGGGGTAGTCTTCTTTCATTTTGGTTCCGTAGTCGGACCTTGATTGTATCTATTGATGTAATGCTTTATTCATGTATTGTGTGAAGTGGCGATTGTAAGCCAACTATGTATCCCTTTCCTTATTCATTACATGGGTTGTGTGAAGATTACCTCTCTTGCAACATTGCTTACAATGCGGTTATGCCTCTAAGTCGTGCTTCGACACGTGGGAGATATAGCCGCATCGTGGGCATTACACCTTTTGAAGATGAGGCAAGTGTTGTTGTGAGACAGATTCAGAGGCAGGATTTTGTTCGTTTGGGTCGTGAAGGAGGACATGTGGATCATACCGAAGAGGTTTGTTTATGTTGGCTTTTGATATTTCTTTGCACTAAGGTCCATTGTTATCTTTCAGTTATTACTGTTTGTAGTCATAGGCAACCCTTATTGATTTCATGTGTCGTAAACTTTTTCTTTTTAGTACTAGTGTTTCCTAGGTGACCTTCTCTATTTATAGAACCTGAACTTCAAGTGCTATAGCACATGAACTTCTATGACTGGCCCTTTTTGTTCCCTTTTGTATCTTAGAGTAGTTTGATATCAGACCTGCTATGTTTACTGTATTTGGACTTCCATTATGTGTCAGTCGTGATAGCTGACCTTCTCTGATTATGTGATGTGAACTTCTGCTGATTAGGTATTTGTTTTGTGCATGATTTTTTTGTAGGCTGTTGATGATGGTGCTAGGGTTGAGGAGGATGTTTGACGTGTGCATGAAGCTGCCACTGTGCACGAACCTGCTCCCGCTAGTGATGTATTAGTTGATGAGGTTCATGGCAGTGAAAATAAGGTACCATTTTTCTTGTCCATTTGTCTCATTTTTTATTTTACTTGTTTGTGCATTTTATCACTATGTGGCCCTTTGTAATGACTTTCTGTTCTTGCCGCAGAATGATGATGCTAGTGTTCCTCCAGAGAAGGTTGCAAACAAGTCCGTGTCAGGCACCGGCTGCTCCGATGGGGTGGACCCGACTGAACCATAGTCGTCGATTAGCGCCGAGGTTTCTGATGCTGAGCAGGGAAAGACGGCTGTCAGCATTCTGGGAACGGGGGTCCCCAGACTTGCCTGCCTGCGGCCTGCAGCGTGGCTCAAAGGGGGGCCCAGCACGGCCCATCTTCACCAACACAAACCCAGGACCCTCGCGAGGGGCCAAGCCTCACGGGGAGAACAATGCAGAGCTTCCTCAGGCGCGGCCTTGTCAGGCTGGCTCACGAGGAGGCAGAGAGATCAAGGCGGGGTACCTCACGAGGTGCCCGTGACGCAAGCCATGACGACCGGGGGCGCCAGGCGGGTGCCAGCCCGCGCAGCGTCCTCCCTTCCTCTTTGGTGCAAAGGGGGCAAGCGCAGCCGCGGAGTACCGAGGCATCAGGCAAAGGTTACCATTTCGGTGCAACGAGACCAAGACCAGGAGGACTACGAGACGGAGGTCACCATGGAGCCCAAGACGGCGTCATCACCAGAGCTTTGCGCAGGCGAAGACTACCTTTGTCAGGATAGTTGATACTAGCTGTCCCCCTTCAAATTAGCCCGCCATTGTTGGCTCCCTTCCCACTCGATATTTGGGAAGAGGACCAGGGCCTCTATAAATAGGACCAACCACCCACAGAGCAAAGGGACGAAGACAGACGGACAAGATGGAGAGTAGGCAGAGGTAGGGAAAGAGAGAGAGAGAGAAGATCAGAAAGAGAGAGAGGGAGAGAAAGGTGACTGAGCTCCTCCCAGTAGTTCATCACCCCAGCCAAGAACATACCCTCGCGAGGCTGTTCTTCCTTGTATTGTTCATCATCATCAGCCCAAGAGGCAATCCACCACACCACACATTGGAGTAGGGTATTACACCACAACGGTGGCCCGAACCAGTATAAACCCTGTGTCTCTTGCGTTGTTCTTTCCTTAGTTAAGATCCTAGCAAGGCGGAGGGGTGCAGGTAGGTAGGAGGCGAAATCTCCATGCGCACCCCAGTGTTCGAACCTCAAGGGTCTGCCGGAACCCGAAATCCGACATTTGGCGCGCCAGGTAGGGGTGCGCCGGGATTCGTCTTCCACCACCCCATTCTCCTCCGACCATCACGCCCATGTCTGACACTCGTCGGGCCCGCGCCGAGCGCCGGGCCACGCTCGCTTCCCGCGTCGCCCAGACGGCCCCTGTCGGCGGGCGACCTCGCCGTTCCCCGTCACCTGCCGTCAACACCGCCACCGGCCCAGCGGGGGACGAGCATCAAGCGTCGTCCCAGCATCCGTCCGTGCGGCAAGACGGCCGCACCGCAACTCCCTCGCTCACCCCAGCTAGTTCTTCGTCCCGAGCGCTCCGCGCGCCCATGGAGGCTCGGGCTGCACTCATCGCGGCGAACGAGCTCCTGCGCTACCGTCCCGTCGACGATGTCTACGAAGAATGGCTCGACCGCGTCGCGGAGCTTGTCCGCGCCGCAGGGGGCTCTCCTGGGCCGTCCGTTCCGCTGCACCGCACCCCGCCCCACGCGGGCAGTGAAGCGTCGGCGGCGCCCCAGCCGCCTCCTCCTCAGGAAGGTGCCATGGCTCCAAGGCGCGTGGCCCCTGGGCGGAACCCACTCCGTCAGGCGCCAGCGCAGCAAGAGCAGAGCTGCCAAGAAGTCCCTCGCCCGCAAGAAGCTGCCCGGGCGCTCCCTGCTCCAGCACGTCGCGACCATGCTCCTGCTCCAGCGCGTCAAGACCCCGCGCTGCTCCCAGTTGCAGCGCGTGGGGACATGCAAGACCAAGTTCCCCGTCATCCAAGGCCTCCTGTGGCTACAGCAGGCTGCCACACCTTCACCGCTGAGCTACGCAACATTGCGCGGCCCGGCAAGTTCAAGCCAGACCTGCCTCCTCGCTATGACGGCACAGCTGACCCTGCGGAGTTCCTCTAGCTCTACGAGAAGGTCATGGCGAACTGGTTCCCCATGGCACTCAAGGACGGGGCCTGGACCTGGCTCCTGAACCTGGCTCCAGGCACAATCTCCTCCTGGAACGAGATGCGCACCCACTTCATCGCAAACTTCCAAGGCACTCGCGACCGGCCACCCGCCGTGAGCGACATGCGCCGCATCAAGCAACAGCGGGGGGAGACCCTGTAGAAGTACATCTAGCGCTTCAACAACGTGCGCCTCAAGATTCCCAAGGTGACTGAGGAGGCCATCATCTCGGCCTTCTTCGACGGTGTGTGCGACGTCAAGATGAAGGAGGAGCTGGCGATGCATGAAGACCTATGCACTTCCCTGGAGCTGTTCAACCTAGCAACCAAGTGCGCCAGGGCTGAGGAAGGGCGTCTCTCCCTCCTCGAGCTACCTGCCGCAGACCCAGAAGAGAAGAAGCCCAAGGCCAAGGACGTGAAGCGCAAGGGGGCTGCCGTGCTCGCGGCAGAACCAGACACCAAGCGGGGCAGAGATCAGCCCAAACCTTCCAAGGGCAGCCGGTACTATGTGTACCACGACCTCCACACCCACAACACCAACGAATGTCAAGAGCTCCGAGCCGTGCAAGAAAGAAGGATTGGACGTCGCTCTGACCACAGTGACCGAGGCTACGGCCGAGGAGGAGGAAGGAACGCAGGACGCTGGGAAGACCGTGGCCCGCGCCAAGGATTGCGCGATCAACCTCGCGAGGATCGATGGCAAGACCCGCCTCGCGAGGGAGGCTGGAGAGATCAGCCTGGCGAGGGAGACTGGAGGGATCAGCCTTGCAAGGATCGCCCACAAGGCAACGCAGGCCTCCCACCCCTGCCGCCGCAGCCAAGGAGAAACGAGGACTGCCACCAGGACGAGGGGGCTGGGGGCTTCCAGGAGCCCCACGCGATCGCCTGCATCCTGGGCGGGGCGCAAGCCCCAGCCTCTCAGCGCATCTTCAAGCAGTTCGCCCGCGAAGTGAACGCAGTCCTCCCCAGGCTTGAAGCCACGCGCCCTCTCAGGTGGTCGGCGTGTGCCATCACGTTAAGCTCAGCAGATCAACTCAAGTGTGCGTCTACAGCCGGAGTTCTCCCGATGCTTTGTTCCCCAATCATCAGCAACGTGGTGGTCACCAAGACCCTCCTCGATGGTGGTGCAGGGCTCAACGTCCTGTCCATGGAAACATTCAACAACCTCCAAGTGCCCTACAGCCAGCTTCAGCCAACCAAGCCTTTCTCCGGTATCACCGACGGCTCCACGGTCCTGATTGGGCAGGTCCACCTCCCCGTCACCTTCGGGGCACGCGGCAACTACCGCACCGAGCTCATCGACTTTGACGTCGCTCACATTCGCCTGCCGTACAATGCCATCCTTAGGTACCCCGCGCTGGCCAAGTTCATGGCCGTAACTCACCACGGCTACAACGTCCTCAAGATGCCAGGAAGCGGCAGAGTCATCACGGTGCCATGTGAAGAAAAGGACGCGGTGTGTTCCCTGGAACGAGCCTTTCAGGCCGCGTCACTGGAAGACTCGGATCGTGGAAGCAGGATGCCTCCCGAGACCGCCCCTAAGAAGAAGAAGACATCGTCCGGCCCGACCACTCAGGAGGCAGGCCCCTCTGGGCCCGCGCTTGCCCAGGGGGAACCTCCTTCCATCGCATAGGAAAGCGCGCCCGGTGCCCTCCTCAGGCAGGGCTCGGGGGCTCTCCCCTGGAGGGCCACCGACCTAGCCAGGGTCACGAGGGAGGCGCTTGGGCACCACCTGGAGGCGTGTTTCGAAGCGGGTTTCCCTCAAGAAGGAGCAAGGCAAGGAGACCCAGACCCCCAGGAGTTCGTCAGCAAGGCCATTCAAGAGCTACAGGAGTCAAGAGTCATGAAGGGCGGCCGCCGCCTACCCGCAGTGGCTCCCCATCCAGGCGAGGATGGTGGGCTGCACATCTGCGTCGACATACTAGGGCTCAACCGAGTCGCCTCTCTGGAGCGCCTCTGGCCCTCACGAGTGGGGCACTGCGGAGGCCCACCTCACAACTACGTTCGCATGCCTCACGGCTTGCCGAACGCGGCTGACATGTACCAGCGCCTCATGAGGGGCATCACGGGGGCACGAGAGGCCAGGCGTTCCGCAGCCCTGGCAGGGATGGAGATGGCCCGTGAGGAGCCGCAAGCGCCTCCGGGGCCTCCCTAGGCCCCTGGGCCTGGGGGATCGTGAGGATCGGCTCCCGCAGCCCACCAAGCCTGCTACATCAATGCTCCTTCGTCTTCAACATCGTCAGGTGACATCTTTCGAGTTTTATTTCCAGCTGGGAGCGCCCCCAGGGCTGCATTATTCCCAGGCTGCGTGGGTCCGTCCCTGCGGCGTGTATCCCTTTTTATTCCATGTTAGCTTACCTTGTTGGGGGCACCCCTCGGGCCGCATGATCCCCAAGCCGCTCGGGCCAGGCCCAGCGGCATGTATCCCGTTTGCGTTTATTTCCGATTATGCGTTAGACCCACCATGCTTGATTATTTGATGCCGGTCCACGACACCTCTTCTTCTCCATGTCGACCACTTGCACGTTAAAGGGGGGCACCTGAGCATCATGACTCAGGGCTCTTACTGGCTCTCGAGCCCTCACCCTCTGGCCTTGTCCATGGCATCGCGACCTGGCATACCAGCGACGGTTGAGACTAGCTCGAGGGCCGGGACCCAAGGACGTGGAGTGCCGACATTTATCCAAATTTGCATGGACACATCACAAGATAAGGCCCAGTGCCAGGCGCAACCCGCCTAGAGGTAGGGCCCCGTGAGTCCCGCGCTGGCTCACGGGTGCCCAAATACACCTCGCCAGGCCCTACCGTGCCAGCCACATATCAGGGCGGGGCTGTACACGCCCCGGGGGCTCCTCCCAGAGGGGGCCCCCTCCCACGTACTAGTGGAAGCACCATGCTCCGTGCTGGCTGACGACACTGCCGAGGAGCGGCTATGCCCATACACATACGGTAGCACTATGCTCCGTGCTGGTGATAAACAACTGAGGGTGGCCCCCGGACCGCACCAACCTCAGGGAGCCCAGAGCTTAGTGTCTAGCCTCATCGTAACACCTCCCCTCGGGAGTGCCGCGCGAGGGGGCTGGGCACGGGGGCTGCGCCTGGGTCACACCCAGACGCACGTCGCTCAGCCAGGTCCCCCCGGGCCTGGTTCGTCATGCGTCTCTCCCCGAGCGAAGCCAAGGTACGAAGGTCATTTGAGCATCAAGGGGGACTCCTGAGCATCGCGACTCAGGAGCCTAACTGGTCACGTGGCCCCTCACTCCGTGGCCCCGTCCTGGTTTCCGGTCGGGACCATCATTGGGTGAGGCACGCGCGCGGCCGGGCCCTGCAGACATAGAACGGTAGATCCACCCGCATCACACCTTCCTACTTGCTATTCGTGTGCCAAGGGGGACTCCTGAGCATCGCGACTTAGGAGCCTAACTTGTCATGTGGCCCCTCACTCCTTGGCCCTGTCTTGGTTTCCGGTCGGGACCAACGCTGGGTGAGGCATGCGCGGGGCCGGGCTCTACCGGCGTAGAACATAAGCAAGTAGGAAGGAAAGGCGCAAATTTCAAGAAGTTCAAAAGAAAATATTACAGTCCACACTGTTATATCGATGCCAAACGCAAGTTTAAACGCCTCCCCGAGGCATGATACATGGGCAGGAATTAAAGGCAGGACAGGAGCCGCGACGGAGTCACTTGTCGGCGATGGAGCAGCGCGGATTGAGTACGCCTCACGGAGCGGTGGGGTCGGCAGCGCCTTGCTTCGGCTTGGTGCTGAAGGCCCGGAACTTCCCCAACAGGGCCTCTGTGCGACCCTTCACGGCCTCGGCAGCGGCAGCGGCACGCTCGCCGCTCACTGGCTCCAGCAGGCTGTCAAGGTCGACACCGGGATCGCGAAGGTAGATGTGGGTGAGGACCCGCGTCATTGTTGCAGAAGATAGGACACGCGCCTCGGCCTCGGCCGCGGGGCCAAGGCCAAGGGCGACATCTTCAAGAGCGTGAACATGGAAGGGAAGCAGCTTGGCGGGGCCGTCCTCAGCGCCGGCCAGTGGGCTCTCCAAGCCGCTGTCGTAAAGCGTCCTTAGTGAGGAGCGAGCCCTCGCCTCCATCTCCGCGAAGAACACGCGGTCCTCGGCAAGAACCAGGGCCTCATCATCCAGCTTGGCCTTCCTCGCCCCCAACTCCTGCTCCAGCACGCCTACGCGGTCGCGGCGTTTCTTGAGCTTAACCTCCCTCTCCTTGAGAGCCACCTCGCGAGCCTTCACGCCTTCTTCCTTCTCTTGGCGAAGGCGGACCTTGTTCGTGAGCTGGTCCCGCAGACCTTGTAGTTTGCCCTCCAGTGCCTCGCAACGACTACGGACGTCGACCACCTCCCCTAGGGCTGCATCACGAGTAGCCTTCGCCTCAAGGACGGCCTGGTTCTCCTCGTCGCATGCCGTCGATGCCTGGACCAGCGCCACCCGAATCGAAGTGTCGGAGCGAACCCATCCTAAAGCCAGCTCCAAGCGCCCGACCACCAAGTGGTGGTCGGCGCCAAGAAGATCCTGACGTAGTCGGTCCAGCTCAGCAACAGCACGATCTAGAACGGCCGAAGGAGTCGGAGAGACAGCAGCCGGTGGAGTAGGAGGAGAAGACGGCAGCGCGGCCACAACACCCTGAGGCGGAGTCTGCCGTGCCCCGACAGCTGAAGTGGCGGCGGCAGGCAAGAGCACCTCGGGAGCCACTTGGGCCGTGGGGGCTAAGCTCGCCCCAGCCGGCTCAGCCAGGCCTCGCGTGGACGACCGGGCGGGAGAAGCCTGTGCGTCGCGGTCACCCTCCTTCGCAGGCAGAAGCGCTGCCACGGATGGAACCTCGGCAGCCCCCTTCGGCTTCTTTGCGGCGGGTGCCAGCCTATCCAAGAGATGCGGACGTCAAGCTTCAGAAGCAGAGCAAGAGATAAAAACAAGAATCGAGTACTTACGGGTCGTCGCCAGTGAGCTCAAGCGGCCTCCGGCCAAATTTGAAGCCTGAAAGCCGGCTGGAAGGGTCAACCTCGGGAAGCTTGGAGGCGGAAGGTGCGCCTGCGGTCTGCCCCGGGGCCGGGGCAGACCCGCGGGAGATCAGCCCGGTCCTGTCCTTCTTAGGGATCGGGGGCAAGCTCCCGCCGTCCCGCTCGTCGTTGTCCTCGTCGTCGTCTTCGTCGTCATCCTCGTCGCCATCGCTCGGAGAGAGGCGGAGAACGTGGGACCCGCGCCAGGGGAGGGGAGCCCTCGACTCTCCATCAGTCGCCTCGGAGTCAGGCCCTTTTCCCTGCTCCCCTCCTTCCTCCTCTTCGCTGGAGTCGTCGGAGGGCACGTCTACCGGTTCCTCGGGAGTTTCCATGGGCATGGGCCCATCCCCGTTGAAGACAGGCATGGACCCCACTACCTGCTCCCAGTCGTCGCGGAGGAACAAGGGCGTAGGAGCTCCCGCTAACCTCACCACACCGCCCCCGACCAAAGATTGGAGGACAACAGCCAGATCTCCGTCGGCTAAGGCCGCGGGGCTCGGACGGGGCCTCCACATCGGAAGTGAGTACTGCCGAAGCGGAGCCAGCTGGTGCTCCAGGAGTTCCCTCAGCAGCGACGTGCCGGTCAGCTTCGCCGCCGCCATGTTGGCCGGCCTTAGATCCGCGTCCATCTTCTCCAACATCAGCTTTGCGCAGGGATCCGCGAGCTCCGCTCGACCCCAGTCGCTGGAGCTCGTGGGCTGCTCCGTGGAAAAGATCAGCCGAGGGTGGATGCGCCCAGCATCCACCAAGACCCACTTGCTCCTGAAGCCCTCAATCCTTTTCCCGGGGTTCGAAATGGCAATGGCACCACCATACGCGACGAAGCTCGTGCACGCGGAGGCAGTACCATGAGAGGTCCGGAGGTAGAAGTAGTGGCGCAGCAAGGCCACTGAAGTCTGCACCCCTACGTGAGCCTCGCAGTAATAGGCGAAGATCGCCAGGAGAAGGACGGAGTTGGGGTGGAGATGCAGGGCTTGTAGCTTATAGTGGCGGAGGATAGAGAAGAAGAACTCAGAGAAGGGAGGCACCAAGCCAGCAGCAATGGCACTTACGAAGAGCGGATAGAAGGTGCCCCCTTGACCCTTAGGGGTGGCGGAGCCGGCTTTGAACACCTTCGCCCCGTTGATGCCCCGCGCCGTCGCCATCCGGCGCAACCGGGCGAGGCTCGCCTCCGACATATTTGGCCGATCCAGGGCAGACGAGTACCAAGCTACAGCTGGGGGCTGACGAGGCGCCATGGCTTCCTAGGTCACACGGTCGGAGTGGATCTGGAAATTTTGGAGGAAGGAAGGAGAGGCGCCAGAAAGGGGATCTGAGCAGCAACCGGGGAAAGCAAGAAGCAAAGCCTAGGTGGATGCCGCTCCTTTATCAACTCGCGCGGTTGCTAGGGCGCCCACATCCAGTCAACCGCCATGCGGCGCCCAAGGCCGTAGGCTGTTAGGGCCCGCGGCGCTTCGCCCTTGCCCTTCCTCCTCCCTGCACGGCCAAGTCCGGGCGCGCCTTGGGCCTGGGGGCTACTGTCGGCGTTCTGGGAACGGGGGTCCCCAGACTTGCCTGCCTGTGGCATGGCTCAAAGGGGGGCCCAGCGCAGCCCATCTTCACCAACACAAACCCAAGACCCTCGCGAGGGGCCAAGCCTCGCGGGGCGGACGACATGGAGCTTCCTCAGGCGCGGCCTCATCAGGCTGGCTCACGAGGAGGCGGAGAGATCAAGGCGGGGTACCTCACAAGGTGCCCGTGACGCAAGCCATGACGACCGGGGGCGCAAGGCGGGTGCCAGCCCGCGCAGCGTCCTCCCTTCTTCTTTGGTGCGAAGGGGGCAAGCTCAGCCGCGGAGTACCGAGGCATCAGGCAAAGGTTGCCATTTCGGTGCAACAAGACCAAGACCAGGAGGACTACGAGAAGGAGGTCACCATGGAGCCCAAGACGGCGTCATCACCAGAGCTTTGCGCAGGCGAAGACTACCTTTGTCAGGATAGTTGATACTAGCTGTCCTCCTTCAAATTAGCCCGCCATTGTTGGCTCCCTTCCCGCTCGATATTTGGGAAGAGGACCAGGGCCTCTATAAATAGGACCAGCCACCCACAGAGCAAATGGACGAAGACGGACGGACAAGACGGAGAGTAGGCAGAGGCAGGGAAAGAGAGAGAGAGAGAAGATCAGAAAGAGAGAGAGAGAAAGGTGACTGAGCTCCTCCTAGTAGTTCATCACCCCAGCCAAGAACAGACCCTCGCGAGGCTGTTCTTCCTTGTATTGTTCATCATCATCAGCCCAAGAGGCAATCCACCACACCACACACTGGAGTAGGGTATTACGCCACAACGGTGGCCCAAACCAGTATAAACCCTGTGTCTCTTCCGTTGTTCTTTCCTTAGTTCAGATCCTAGCAAGGCGGAGGGGTGCAGGTAGGTAGGAGGCGAAATCTCTGCGCGCACCCCAGTGTTCGAACCTCAAGGGTCTGCCGGAACCCAAAATCCGACAACGGCTGAGGTTAATGACGCTGAGCATGGCAAGACAACTGGAGATATCAGTTTGGAGAAAGATCCCGTCGAGGCTGCTATTGAGACTGGTGGTAGTGCTGCTGCAGTCCCGGAGAGGTCTCCTGCAGCAGAGCCATCAGTTGCTGTTGATGCTCGTTCTCTAGCTCTTCCTAGTGCAGGAGAACCAATGGTTTTTGTTGTTTCAGATTCTCCAGCTGCTCCTGCTGCTGCTGGTGTCCTTCTCGACAAAGTTGCAATGTCTATTGGAGAAGATGTTGAAGAGACTGAAAACGATAGCTTTGGAGAGGAGGTTGATCATTCGAGTGCTGCCACTGGTCTAGGCCACAATCCATAAAGAGAGGAGAATGCTTCTCTCTTCTTTCCCAATCCCCGTCCCTTATGTTGTTTGTTTTTGTCCATGATATCCCTGTGAACTGCCTGTGTTGTGCAAGTTGAACTTCTGGTTTATTGCTTTGTCGTGTAGGTTGTAAATAAAGTTAAGTGAACATGTTTTCTATGTGGGGGAAGGTTTGTAATTCATGTGTGTGATGTTTTCTGGTGTAGCAGCTGAGATGTGCTTGTGTTTGAATGTTGTGCTTGAATCTTGCTATTAATTGAACTGTCGTGAATCTATGTGCTTGAATATTGCTCTTAATTTCTATTTCTTTTGCTGAGCAGATAATGACCTTGCTGTCGTCCGAAATAAGGTTGATGACTTTTATTTCAGTGTAACTAGGCTTAAGAATGATTGTTCCAAGAGGTGAATGCAGGTGGTCAATATTTTACATCCATCTACCCCCTGTGAACTGTTTGTGGTTTCATACCTGAACCTCTTTACTCTATGTTGCTGAACTTCTATTTTACTTCTCTGGTGCTGAACTTCTAGCCTTTTTGAACTACCTGTTGTGATGTAGCTGAACTTCCCGAGTTCCTGATGCTGAACTTCTTTTACTTTCTATTGCTTTGTTTTAGATCAATGATTATGTTCCAAAACAAGGAGTGTGAAGCTTCTGTTGAGGATGTCGCAATATCTTTTGCTCCTCGTGGAATGCTTCGATCTAATGTGGCTGAGGTTGCACTCTACTGTCTATGTGCGGAGTACCAGGGATCAGATAAACTCATCCTACCGTATTGGGTTTGTGTAAGTCAACCATATAGTGCTTTCTTTTCTGTATTGTTCCTTATCATTTTAGTTAAAACTTGTTTCTCTCATTTTTTTATTTTCATATGTTGGTTTTGTCTGCATTATTTTAGGACAAGATTTTTAGAGGTCAACTGGATTCCCGTGTGAGGAAGTACTTCTTGGCGACTGGTCCAGATAGCATGGATGCACATGATTGTGTACGCAATATCTTATTCTTTGCCTCTGTATTAGTTTTGCACTGTGATCCACTGTGTTTTTATTGTTTTATTTTTCTTTGTACAGTTTGATATTAATTCTCAGTTTTTAATGAATCGTGTGTTTATGTTGCTTGAGGTTGTTTTCCCCACTTTTGACCCGGCTGAAATTCCTGCTTCCATGGGTGGTGTTGGTCATTGGGTTTCGATATTTCTTGACCTAAAGAATTCAAGGTTCCAGCTTCTCGACTCCTACTATGGACCAGATGATGATTGTGCGGTACGCCTGTTTCGACGTATGCCTGATAACATCAAGAAACTTTGGAACGATGCCAACAACGATAGGGAGACACCCTTCAGTCCTCTTTTTATCGATAATTTCCCTTTGGATTAAATTGGACTGGATTGATGTCCCCCAGCAGACTAACAAGTATGAGTTCCACTTGTCTCTTTATCACTTATGTTTAACTGTAGTTGTACATAAGTTGTGACGTCTTTTATGCGTTGGCCTTCTTTTTTGTTCTAACAATATTCTTTTTTCGTGTTTGATGGCAGTACCGGCTGCGGATTCTTCATGCTTACGAATGTTAATACGTATCGTGATGGGGTTCTTGCAAATTATTCCCATGAAAATATCATGGATATCAGGAAGACGTGGTTGTACTCAATCGCTTCTTCCAACCTGTTTGAGACAGACTTCCAAGCATTGTTTGGCTACTAAACATATTGAACTTGGACTGCTTACCTGTACTGCATCTTTTAATCTACATGAACTTCATTCTTTCTTGAACTTGAACTTCTGCTTGAGATCTGGCTGGGCTACTGGTTTCAGATGGAGAGGAACATTTCTTGTACATGAACTTCATTTTGATCTTTTTTTATTTTTCTTGTGTGTTTTGTTTCAGTATTTTTTCCTTCCATTGCTTACTTGGACGCGAGCATTTCTTCTACTAGAACTTCAGAGATGATGCCTTTCTATGCTATTGTTAGCTGTAGTTGAATGTTTTCCAGTCATCAGTTTTATCTTGAACTGTGCCTTTGGTTGTGCCTGAACTTCATTTAGTTCTTAAATGCAAGTAAATTTTTTAGATCAGCTTGAGTAGTAACCATGTCATTTATATTAGTTGGGCTGCACATTGTGCTGTGCCTGAACTTCAGTTATATTTATTCATCTTTTTTTCTCTTGCTTTTCTTTTGTAGTGGAGCCGTTGGACTTGACCGATTACCACTACTTATTCCTCTGGTCACAGGAATACCAGCCTAGAGAGGAATCAATGAGTACAACTCCGAGAGAAGATGATAGACCTCGAACCCTTATTGCTTCCAAGTTGGGGAAGCAGGCTGTTGGTATTTGTGGTGGTCCAACAACTCCTTGCTCCAGGAAGGTTGGTGCAGTCGAAGCAGCGGAAGCAGAAGTGATTTCGTGTGATGATGATTTTGAGAAGATTGCTTACTCGAAGAATGGTAAATCTGCTGCTGGTATTGTTACCGGGAGAGGTGGGAAGAATGCTGTCATCACCTAGAGGAAACCGGCGGTTGAGTCTGGCAACATAACTTCCTTCAAGAGAGCATCAAGATTGCCTTTGAAGTGGCATTCTGTTGTCGCTCCCCTAAAGAAATACAGTTACCCTCATCTATCCGAGGCCCGGAAGTTGAGACAGTATGTGTTCAGTGAGGAAGGTCTGGAGAAGTATCATGACTGAGTTTTCTTCTTCTTAACTTTGTTGCTGCCAGAGATGCTACTTTGTTCTGAACTTCTGCTGTTGTAGTATGTGGACTTCTGTTAATTTTTTCTTAACAGTTCGAAGCAGAGTTATGGGTTCATTTTTTAAAATTCAAAGTGCACATGTTGAAGGAAAACATAACATGATGGGGGTGTTTTTTGTGTCTTCATACCATGCTGGTCATTGTTTGCTTGTTCTCCTTCTGCATCCGAGTTTGTATGCAAGCATTTACCCGCCTAGCAAACTTGTGTAGGTTCTGGGTCCCCTTGACAAACCCTTTATAGAGCACGTGGTTCATGCTCTCACTTCGTTGTGTGGGATTCATTCTAGCACAGGAAATGTTCTTGTAATATGCTGAAATCCACATTTTGCTATCACTCCATAGCTGCATCATCATCTGGTCGTTCTCTAGGTTGTACTTGTGCATGAGTTCAGCCCAAGCAGCTTCAAACTCCGTTCGCATCAGCGGGCAGTTTAATATAGCTGTGAAATCCTCGTTGAATGTTTTATACTTTTTGTACATCAACACGAGGTATTCCCTGTACTTCTTCATGATGTGCCAACGGCATAGCTTATGGACGGTGTTCGGAAATGATTGTGGTATAGCTTTCGCCATCAATGCGCACTGGTCTGCATGAATTAAAAAAAATGAAACTTGCTTCTTTTTTGCACTGATGGTGAACTTATGTTCTACAAGTACTTGAACTTCACATGTAGCAGTATGGCTATCTAAAAATGTCACATGTATTTTTTCTTACAGTAGTGTTGTTGAACTTCTATGGTACCAGTGCTTGAACTTCACAGGTAGCAGTAGGACTACCTAGTAGTGTCGTACTCAAAATTTTCTTAAAGCAGTGTTCTTGAACTTCTGTGGTACTAGTGCTTGAACTTCACATAAATAACTATATTTTTCTGAACATGTTACATATATTTTTCTTACAACTTTGATAACATGTTACATATATTTTTCTTCTGTGATTCCTATATTAGAACTTCACATTGATAACTAATTTTTTTCTAAACATGTGACAGATAATTTTGCTTTCTTGTACTGTTAGTTGGACTTCTGTGCTAACAGTGGTTCAACTTCTTGCTTTACATTATTTTTCTGATAAAACCAATGTACGCAAATACAGGCCCATAGACTAAAAAGATGATGAAACTTGTAGAGGTTGTTTTTTTGAACTCACCTGATAGAATGCAAGTGGGGCGCTTGTTGTTCAGGCACCGTAAAAATGTATCGAACAGCCACATGAATGACTTTGCATCTTCGTCTCTGATCAGGGCAACGAAAAATATCGTTGACTGCAAGTGATGGTTTGTTCCAACAAACACTCCCAGAGGCATACGAAAACTGTTTGTCTTGTAAGTTGTGCCGAACATTACGCAATCGCCAAAGTCTTGATAGGCTCCTCGGTAACTTGCATTGGACTAGAAAATGTTTTTAATTGACTTGTCCTTGTCTACTTGTATGTCATAGAAAAACTCACCATTGATTGCCTTCATGTCTTTGAAGAATGAAACAAGTTTCAACACATCATCCAAATCATCTTTCCTTGCATTCATGGCTTTCTTGCAAATTACATGCACACATGCATTTGTTATTTTTGCTAGCAAAGGGTTGTGACCTAGGATGCTATGTACATTGCAGTATGTGGATGTTTGAATACTTACTGGTTTAGTAGGACTCGTCCGGTCATGCTTAGGAAGTAGCTTCCATCTTTATTTTCAGATAGCATGGACATGATTGTTGTGTGCTTGACATCATGGTACTGCAGGATCTTTACATACTCCAAAATAGTGGGGTCATAATTCTTGTGTGAGTGCAAGAATACCAGCATGTCATCAGTTTGCATGAGTTGGTGATTATGATTGTACTCAATGTCCACTGCCACGCATGTGTTATCCTCCTGCACCTTCACCCTCATTCTTGCATTACAGCCTGTCCTCTATGATGTTTTGTTTCACTTCCTGTTAGCCTTTGAAACTGAAGATGTGTGTATCCCTTGGAATGTGTAAACGAAATACTTGTGGTTGTCATTCCCCCACGTCTTCCTGATTCCAAAACCAACGTGTCTGGCGTATCTGTTATAAAATTCCCTTGCTTTCTCTACATCTTGGAGTCGCATCTTTAGTCTTGGTATTAGATAATCCGGGAGATCCGGTGTCTGCAGAAAAAGAAAAAAATAATACAAACGGCACGTTAAAATACAGTTTATGAACTTGTTATCCTGGAGGGAGCAGAAAATTTGCAGATAATACAAGATGCGTATATAAATTTTTTTGTTTCACTTACGTGCGTGTATGATCACAACTCCACCGGAGTCTGCTACTGTCCCTCTGGGATGGGGCATGGTGGAGTAATCATAGTAGGATGCAGGAGTGGATCACGAGGAGGAAGGAGGGCTGAAGATGGCCTGTCTCTTGTTTGTGTCCTTTTTGCTTCAGGCGGTTGTGGAGCTATTGCGATCCTGGTCTTGGTTTGCTCTTTTGTTTTGTGAAGCAATCCATCTACCTTATGTCCCATACAATTCTGACTTGTAGCAGCAGCAACAGTATCCAACAGTGGTAGTGTCCAGAGCACTTCCTCCGTGTGTGTGTGTTCCTATTGGATTTGTCCCGTGATCTGGTTTAGTTGCTTCGCTTTGGCATTGGTGAGGCACACCAGGATAACCTCCAGAGTTACAGCAGGACTTGAGCTAACCCCCTCCTCCATCGGCGTGCCTGGGAGTCTGCTGGTGGATACAAAGAATCCGCGAGGGATTTCCGGCGTCACCCAATTAGGTGGAGGCACAAAGTTGTGCGGATAGGGCTGTGACCCAGTGTAACACCCCAGATGTAATTTACCTTATATGTATCCCAACTCTTGCCGTTTTCCGACACTAAGTTATTTTATTTCCTCGCGTTCGGGTTTTTGTCTTCGCGTGTTGTTGCCTTTGTTATGCATCTCATATCATGTCATCATGTGCATTGCATTTGCATACGTGTTAGTCTCATGCATCCGAGCATTTTCCCCGTTGTCCGTTTTGCATTCCGGCGCTCCTATCTCCTCCGGTGCCCCTTTCTACCTCTTTTCGTGTGTGGGGGTTAAACATTTCCGGATTGGACCGAGACTTGTCATGCGGACTTGGTTTACTACCGGTAGACCGCCTGTCAAGTTTCGTGCCATTTGGACTTCGTTTGATACTCCAATGGTTAACCGAGGGACCGAAAAGGCCTCATGTGTGTTGCAGCCCAACACCCTTCCAATTTGGCCCAAAACTCACCTAAACTCTCTCCATCATCTAGAGCATTTGATCACGATCGCGTGGCCGCAAACCGCACCTCATTTGGAGCTTCCTAGCTCCCTCTACCTCTATATAAAGGGATCCTCCCCGAAATTTTCGGATCTTTCCTACCCTAAACCCTAGCCCCCTTCTTCCTCTGCGCGCCGGACAACGTCCGCCGGCGCCGGACGTGTCCGATCTGACAGCACCGCCGTTCCGCTCCAGTGGCATCCCGTACGTGTCCCTCTGTCCTCTCCCGCGGCCCGCGGCCCGCCGGGCCCGAGGAGAGCCCCCGCGGCCCGGGTCTCCTCCTCCGCCGTCCGGGTCTTCTTCTTCCTCTCGCGCCGCCCGACGCCACTTCTCCGCCACGCCGCCCCATCGCCGGCTCCTCGCCGGAACCCGTCAGCCGCCTCCTTGCCGCGCCTAACAGCGCCGCTCGGAGCCACCACCGCGGTGAGCCTCTCCGTCTTCTCCTCCTCCGGCCGGGTCTCCAAGTTCCACGACGAACTCCGGCCAACTCCGATGCCAAGTACCACTTCGGCCGCTGTCGTCCACTGTTAAGGCGAAGTTTCCCGTCAATCCTCGAAACCCGCACCAGATCTGGATCTGGGACAAAGGGTTGACTTCTTCCCCGAAAACCCTAGCTAATTTGCATTTTTCCGCATGTCATATCTCCGCATTCGTAGCTCCGCTTTGTGCGTGTGGCATATCAAAATGTTCGTCTCAAAGAGTACATCATTTCATCTCATTGCATCATTTTCATTTGAGCTCATCTTGATGCCCGAAATGCTGTGGGAAGAGGGCTATGTGATAAAATTGCCAGATCTGTTTCATCAAATAGCTATTTGTCATTTTTGCCATGATTAATGTGTGCATGATATGCTCGTGAGCTCTTCAAGAGTTTTGTTATATGCCATGCCATCTTTACAGAGGTGCCTACCATGTATTTTTGTGATATGGGTGGTGACTAGCACAAGCTTGCAAAGTAGCATATTCGGTAATGCTGATTTCAGGGACTTAGAATTTCTCCAAGTCCTTGTCCTGATTTTGTCATTATGTCATATGTTCATGTTGTTTCCTAGTGATCCGTGCCTGTTTTCAGGATGATCAGTAAGGATGATTTTTTAAAATTGTGGTTCTCTATCCATCCATGTCTTTGTTTGCATTTACGGAGCAACCTACCTTGAGTCAATCAAGCTCTACTTTTGCTATTTCGTGAATCCTGGCAGATTGTTGACTTGTTAGCAATTTTGCCGAGGATGTTGCTATTGATCCGTGCATGCTATGTTGTTGTTCTTGCCATGTCTAGCTTCTATGACATGTATTCTTGATGGGTGTATGCTTAGTTTGTCATGCCATGCTCTTTAGCGAGTGCATCGAGCTCGTGAACATGCCTACTCGCTAACTGATTTGCATGCTCCAGTTTTCACTAAGTCTGAGATCTGTTTATGTTTTTGCCATGTTCACATGCTTGCAATTGTATTTTCTAATCCCTTTTGGCTCAAGGTCACTAAGGGACTTTTGATAAGTGCTTTGAGTACCTTCATGTCATGCCTTGCTTTGCCATGTTAAGTTCCTATAGCATGTAGTTTTCATGCTCTAAAGTGTGCTACCTGATATTAAATTCCAGACTTGTGTTAATTTCACGAAGTCTGAAACCTGTTATCATTTGCATTTTTGCCATGCTTGTTTGAACCTGTTAATGGATGAATTAGCCGTAGCTCAGTGTTCATATTTTGTCAAGCATCATGAGTAGACCCCTGACATGTATTTTGTTGTCATGTTTGAGTGCTGTAGCATAATTGTATTGATGATTTTAGATGGCTACTTGCTGATTATCGCAGACCGGTGCCATATTTGTTTTGCTTGCCATTTCCAAACCGTGCATCCGATTACGGTGATCTTTATATCGATTTCAACCGAAATCACCTCACCTTTCCAGTGGCACTCTTGGATTTCCAAGTTGAGGCCAGGTTCAATCATTCCTTGTCAAATCCTGCATATGCATCACATATCGCATCCCGCATAGCATACCATGTTCGCATCATGTTGTTTGAGCATTGCACGTTGTTGATTGTGTTCCTTTTGCTTGTTTGTCTTGTTTGGGTAGAGCCGAGAGACGAGTTTGCTAACGAGGAGCCCGTTGAGTTTGCTTACGAGGATCAAGTCAACTCTGACAACTTTGCAGGCAAGATGATCATACCCTCGAAATCACTTCTATCTTTGCTTGCTAGATGCTCGCTCTTTTGCTATGCCTATGCTACGATACCTACCACTTGCTTTCATGCCTCCCAAATTGCCATGTCAAACCTCTAACCCACCGCTATGTTACCGCTTTGCTCAACCCCTCTTATAGCGTTGCTAGTTGCAGGTGAAGATTGGAGATCGTTCCTTGTTGGAACATTGTTTATTGTTGGGATATCACTATATTATCTTGTTATCTTAATGCACCTATATACTTGGTAAAGGGTTGAAGGCTCGGCCTTTTGCCTAGTGTTTTGTTCCACTCTTGCCGCCCTAGTTTCCGTCATATCGGTGTTATGTTCCCAGATTTTTGCGTTCCTTACGCGGTTGGGTTATAATGGGAACCCCTCGATAGTTCGCCTTGAATAAAACTCTTCCAGCAGTGCCCAACTTTGGTTTTACCATTCGCCACCTAGCCTTTTTTCCCTTGGGTTTCGCGGACTCAAGGGTCATCTTTATTTTAAACCCCCGGGCCAGTTCTTCTCTAAGTGTTGGTCCAACCCAGAGCACCGTGCGGGGCCGTCACTTGGCAACTTGGGTTACGTTGGCTCTCGTATGCTTAGCTTATCCGGTGTGCCCTGAGGACGAGATATGTGCAGCTCCTATCGGGATTCGTCGGCACAGCGGGTGGTCTTGCTGGACTTGCTTTACCATTGTCGAGGATGTCTTGTAAAACCTGGATACCGAGTCTGATCGGAATGTCTCGGGAGAAGGAATATCCTTCGTTGATCGTGAGAGCTTGTGATGGGCTAAGTTAGGACTCTCCTGCAGGGATTTGAACTTTCGAAAGCCGTGCCCGCGGTTGTGGGCAGATGGGAATTTGTTAATGTCCGGTTGTAGATAACATGAAACTTAACTTAATTAAAATGAATCAACTGCGTGTGTAACTGTGATGGTCTCTTCTCGGCGGAGTCCGGGAATTGAACACAGTGTTGGAGTAATGCTTGATGTAGGTTGTTCTAGGATCACTTCTTGATAATAGTTCTTCGTTCGTGCTTTGCCTTCTCTTCTCGCTCTCTTTTGCGAACAGGATAGCCACCATATATGCTAGTCGCTTGCTGCAGCTCCACATATTACCTTGCATTACCTATAAGCTTAAATAGTCTTGATCGCAAGGATGCGAGATTGCTGAGTCCCCGTGACTCACAGATTACTTCCAAAACCATATGCAGGGACCGATGATACCGTTCCAGACGATGCGCGTGAGCTCAAGTGGGAGTTCGATGAAGACTCTCGTCGTTACTATGTGTCTTTCCCAGATGATCAGTAGTGGTGCCCAGTTGGGGCGATCAGGCTCTGTGTCGCATGTGGGGGTTGATCTTTTATTTTGGTACTATAGTTGGACCATGAGTGTGTTGGATGATTGTAATGTTATTCATGTATTTGTGTGACGTGGCGAGTGTAAGCCAACCATGTACCTTTTTCCCCTATTATCTATTTACATGGGTTGTTGTGAAGATTACCTTACTTGCGACATTGCTTTCAATGCGGTTATGCCTCTAAGTCATGCTTCGACACGTAGGAGATATAGCCGCATCGAGGGCGTGACAAGTTGGTAATCAGAGCCTTCCCCGACCTTAGGAGCCCCCCTGCTTGATCGAATAGCTGGCGTTGTTGAGTCCAGAAAAATGTTTTGAGTCATTTAGGATTATATATATCGGAGAGTTTAGGAATTCTTTTTACTCCCTAGTCCCTTCATCGCTTTGTAAGGCATCCTGATGTAGAGTTTTGACTCTTCTCTTCTCAAATTGCACAAAAAAAAATTTTAGGATCACGCGAGTATCTTGGAATCGTTCCGATCGATTTGTGACGAGAACATTGTCCTTGGTGCCTCCTATCATTTAGGGGTTGTGGCAGTGTCCCGGGGAGTTGAGTTCCGAGGTGTTGTCGTCACAATTTTATCGTTGTAGTCCTGGAATACCTGAGTTTAGTTTTGCCGACATCGAAAATCTCTTTTATGCAGTTGTTGGTGAGATAACCTCGACGCCACCCAGTACTGGGGTGGGAGTTCGGGAGTATTGCCATAACTTTTATAACGGATGCTTTTCGAAGGTTGAGGTAGACGATTTCCGAAGTTTTTCTCGGTTATTTGTTGAAGGATGGATACAGCTGGATGTAGGATTTGCTAGATTTGGGTGAGATATTATGCTTCCCCTATATCCCCAACACCTGATTGCATAACCGGAAAGGTTCAGGAGTTTCATAGGTGGGAATTCTTGTAGCTCTAGTTCTTCTTCCACGGATATTTGGTTTGAGATTGGGTGATCCTTACCAACTATTCGTTCTTGTTCCGTACCTTGTTGGTTTTATTCTTCTACCTCAATTCTAAGTGGCTTCTCAATTTATGGATATGTGACCATTTTAATTGGAATGCATTCATTCATTTTGTTCGGATGTCAAGACTTTATGTTGCAATTTCAACCCGTTTGATTCAGCTTCAATATTTGTCTGTCAATGTGCTAATGGATGTCAACCTCTTCAGGATGGCTCCTCCAACACGCACGACTCCGAATCCTGATCCACCACCACCACCTCCACCTCCGGAGGCATGGCAAGCTGTGATGGCCGCTACCAATGCAAACACGCAGCTAATCATGCAACTTCTTTAAGAGCTCAACCAAGCGAACCAGGGCCAAGGCAATAATTAGAATCACTTTGCTACACTCAACCAGTTCCTTGCTAACCAACCAAAGACCTTCAGCAATTGTGTTGAGGCAACTGACGCTGATGATTGCCTCGTGGACATATGCAAGCATTTCGAGTGCAGTAACGTCAGGCCTGAGGACTTTGTCAAGTTGGCATCCTTCCCACTCAAAGACCAAGCTGCAGAATGGTTTTAGCAGTACAAAGATTCTAGAGGAGGCTGTGTGATTACCTGGGATGAGTTCCGTCAAGACTTCAAACCTCATCATATTCCTCAGAGCGTGGTTGAAAGCAAGCGTGAGGAATTCCGCAACCTGAAGCAAGGCTCTATGTCTGTCTACGAGTACAACAAGATGTTTCAGAAGCTCGCCCGTTTTGCTAAGCAATACGTCCCTGATGAGAAGAGCATGATATACTAGTTCAGGGGTGGTCTCAGAGAAGAAATCCAGCTAGCTCTCGTTCTCTTTGAGCCCAAGAGGTGCGATGAGTTTTACAACATGGCAATGAAGCAAGAGACTGCTTAACTGAAGTGCCATGCTTCCAAGAAGCGAGCCAGAGATGCTACTCCTTCTTCCTCAACTCAAGTGGCTAAGCAGCAGAAGTATTGGCTTCCTCCTCCTCCGTTCCGTCAGCCTTATCAACAAAAGAGCAAAGGTGGCAGTGGATCTTCCCACCCACCCAACCCTGGCTTTCAGAACAAGACTTCATCTCAAGCTCTAAGATGAAGTGCTCCGTATCACCATCCGCTCTCGAAGGTCACGTGCAACAAGTGCCAACAGAAGGGTCACTATGCCAACAAATGCTTCAATTAGAGGCGTCTCCCTCCTGCTCCTCCTCCTGTGAGATCGGCAAGTACAGCTGTGGTCAAGCATAACCCCAAGCACGCCAAGGTCAACTTGCTGAATGCAGCTCAGGCAGAGGACTCGTCAGATGTCATCATGGGTAACTTTCCTGTTAACTCTGTTCCTGCAATAGTTCTTTTTGACACTGGTGCATCGCATTGTTTCATGTCAAGATCATTTGTTTCCAAGCATGACTTCGTTTCGCAAATGTTGGGTAAACCTATGGGAGTGGTTTCGCCGGCTAAGTCTATGAGGGCTACTTCAATAGTTCCGGATGTTTCTATCATGATGGGTGATTTCAAGTTTCTTTCTTCTCCAATGGTCCTTGGTAACTCGGATATTGATCTTGTTCTTGGAATGGATTGGCTTTCTAAGCACAAGGCTCAGCTTGATTGTGCTGCCAGGCAGATTCAAATGACTCATTCGTCTGAGGATGTAATTGTCTTTGTCGCTAATGACAATACCATCCATCTGTTTTCTCTCAATGAGAATGGTGAACTGGATGCCATCTCTCAAATTCCAGTCGTTTGCGAATATAAAGACGTCTTTCCAGAAGAGCTTCCAGGAGTGCCTCCGCACCGGCCAGTTGAATTCATCATCGATCTTGAGCCTGGCACGGAACCTGTTTGCAAACGTCCTTACAAGCTTGGACCTGAAGAGTTGAAGGAGCTGAAGAAGCAACTCGATATTCAAGAGCGAATGGGCCTCATCCGACCTAGTTCTTCTCCGTGGGGTTGTGGAGTTCTTTTTGTGAAGAAGAAGGATGGAACGGACCAACTTTGTGTTGACTACCGTCCATTGAACAAGAAGACTATAAAGAACAAGTACCCACTTCCCAACATCAACGAGCTGTTTGAACAACTCAAAGGTGCTCAAGTATTCTCCAAGCTTGATCTCTGTATGGGCTATCACCAGATTCGAATCCGTGAGCAAGATATTCCCAAGACGGCTTTCAGAACAAGCTATGGTTCATATGAATACACTGTCATGTCTTTTGGCCTCGCCAATGCTCCTCCGACTTTCTCTCGCATGATGAACTTCATCTTCAACGCCTACACAAATGACTTCGTCTTGGTCTACCTCGATGACATTCTGGTATTTTCCAAGAACAAGGAAGATCATGCCAAGCACTTGCGTTTGGTGCTCGATAAGCGCAGAGAACATCAGTTCTACGCCAAGTTCTCAAAGTGCGAGTTTTAGCTCGATGAGGTTCTCTATCTTGGGCATATCATCTCTGCCAAGGGCATAGCGGTTAATCCTGAGAAGGTGTCTGCAATTGTGAATTGGGAACCACCTCAGAACGTGAAGCAACTCCGCAGCTTCCTTGGTCTCGCAAGCTACTGTCGAAGGTTCGTTGAGAACTTTTCAAAGATCGTGAAGCCTCTTTCAAACCTTCTCCAGAAGCACGTCAAGTACGTTTGGTCTCCGGAATGTGACATCGCTTTCAACACTTTGAAAGAGAAATTAGTCACTGCTCCAGTTTTGACTCCCCCCGATGAATCCAAACCGTTCGAGGTCTTCTGCGATGCCTCTCTTCAAGGTCTTGGTGCAGTGTTGATGCAAGAGAAGAAAGTTGTGGCTTATACCTCTCGCCAGTTGAAGCCCAACGAGAAGAACTACCCCACTCATGACCTCGAGTTGGTGGCAGTTGTGCATGCTCTTTTGTCTTGGAGACATCTCTTATTGGGAAGAAAAGTGGACATCTTCACTGACCACAAGAGTCTCAAGTACATCTTCACTCAGCCTAATCTCAACCTCAGGCACACTCGTTGGGTCAAAATGATTCAAGAGTATAATCCGAGCATCGAATATACTCCAGGAAAGGCCAATGTGATTGCTGACACATTGAGCAGGAAGGCGTACTGCAACAGTATGATTCTCAAGCCTTACCAACCCGAGCTTTGCGAAGCTTTCCGCAAACTCAATCTGCAAGTTGTTCCTCAAGGTTTCCTCGCCAACCTTCAAGTCTCTCCTACTTTGGAAGATCAGATTCGTGAGGCTCAACTTCTTGATGCTATGGTGAAGAAGGTGAAGATTGGGATTGCCAAGAGTCAACCCAAGTACAAGTGCTATCGCCTTGATGACAGGGATACTCTCTTCTTCGAGGATCGCATTGTTGTGCCTAAAGGCGACCTTCATAAAGTCATTATGAACGAGGCTCACAATTCACTCCTCTCCATCCACCCTGGGAGTACGAAGATGTACCAGGACCTCAAGCAGGCTTATTGGTGGACTTGAATGAAGCGAGAGATTGCTCAGTTCGTGAATGAATGTGATGTCTGCAGAAGAGTGAAGGCAGAACACCAACGAACAGCTGGTCTCCTCCAACCTCTTGCCATTCCAGAATGGAAGTTTGACCATATTGAGATGGACTTCGTGACGGGATTTCCAAAGTCCAAGTGTGGCAATGATGCTATATTCGTTGTCATCGACAAACTCACTAAAGTGGCTCACTTTCTGCCTATCAAAGAGTCTATCACTGCAGCTCAATTGGCGGAGCTGTATACCTCTCGGATTGTCTCTCTGCACGACATTACACCGTTGATCTCTTCAGACCGTGGTAGCATCTTTACCTCCAAGTTTTGGGATTCTTTTCAGAAGGCCATGGGCACCAACATTCGTTTCAGCATAGCTTTTCATCCTCAAACTAGCGGTCAAGTCGAGCGTGTCAATCAGATTCTTGAAGATATGCTCAGGGCTTGCGTTATCTCCTTCGGTATGAAGTGGGAATATTGTCTTCCATATGCCGAGTTCTCCTACAACAACAGTTTTCAAGCAAGTTCGGGCAAGGCCCCATTTAAAATTCTCTATGGTAGGAAGTGCGGTACTCCTCTTAACTGGTCAGAGACCGGTGAACGTCAACTTCTCGGAAATGACTTGATCACAGAGGCAGAGGAAATGTGCAAAGTCATTCGAGATAACCTCAAAGCAGCGTAATCGCGCCAGAAGAGCTATTATGATAGCAAGCATCGTGATTTGGCTTTCGAGATCGGAGACCATGTTTACCTCCGCGTCTCTCCAATGAAAGGTACTCGTCGCTTCAGTATCAAAGGGAAGCTTGCCCCTAGATACGTGGGTCCTTTCAAGATCGTCAGCAAGAGAGGCGATCTCGCCTATCAACTCGATCTTCCTTCAAACTTTGCAAACGTGCACGACGTGTTCCATGTCTCTCAGCTCCACAAGTGCTTCAAGACCCCTGACCGCACCGTCAACTTTGAAGACATTGATCTCCAAGAAGACCTCTCTTATCGTGAGCACCCAGTTGCTATTCTTGAAGAAACTGAGCGCAAGACTCGCAATAAGTCAACCAAATTCCTCAAAGTCAAGTAGTCACACCATTCCGACCGTGAAGCCACCTGGGAACGCGAGGATCACCTCTGCTCTGAGTACCCAGTGTTTTTCCAGTCCTAGATCTCAGGACGAGATCCTTTCGTAGTGGTGGAGTGTTGTAACACCCCGGATGTAATTTACCTTATATGTATCCAAACTCTTGCCGTTTTCTGGCACTAAGTTATTTTATTTCCTCGGGTTCGGGTTTTTGCCTTCGTGTGTTGTTGCCTTTGTTATGCATCTCATATCATGTCATCATGTGCATTGCATTTGCATACATGTTCGTCTCATGCATCCGAGCATTTTCCCCGTTGTCCGTTTTGCATTCCGGCATTCCTATCTCCTCCGATGCCCCTTTCTACCTCTTTTCGTGTGTGGGGGGTTAAACATTTCCGGATTGTACCAAGACTTGTCATGCGGCCTTGGTTTACTACCGGTAGACCGCCTGTCAAGTTTCGTGCCATTTGGACTTTGTTTGATACTCCAACGGTTAACCGAGGGACTGAAAAGGCCTCGTGTGTGTTGCAGCCCAACACCCTTCCAATTTGGCCCAAAACCCACCTAAACCCCTCCATCATCTAGAGCATTCGATCACGATCGCGTGGCCGCAAACCGCACCTCATTTGGAGCTTCCTAGCTCCCTCTACCTCTATATAAAGGGATCCTCCCCGAAATTTTCGGATCTTTCCTACCCTAAACCCTAGCCCCCTTCTTCATCCGCGCGCCGGACAGCGTCCGCCGGCGCCGGACGTGTCCGACCTGACCGCACCGCCGTTTCGCTCCAGTGGCATCCCGCCATGTGTCCCTCCGTCCTCTCCCGCCGCCCGCGGCCCGCCGGGCCCGAGGAGAGCCCCCGTGGCCCGGGTCTCCTCCGCCGCCGCCCGGGTCTTCTTCTTCCTCTCGCGCCACCCGACGCCACTTTGCCGCCACGCTGCCCCATCGCCGGCCCCTCGCCGGAACCCGTGAGCCGCCGCCCCGCCGCGCCTAACGGCGCCGCTCGGAGCCACCACCCCGGCGAGCCTCTCCGTCTTCTCCTCCTCCAGTCGGGTCTTCAAGTTCCACGACAAACTCCGACCAACTCCGACGCCAAGTACCACTCCGACCGCCGTCGTCCACTGTTCCATTGAAGTTTTCCGTGGATCCTCGAAATCCGCGCCAGATCTGGATCTGGGACGAAGGGTTGACTTCTTCCCCGAAAACCCTAGTTAATTTGCATTTTTCCGCATGTCGTATCTCCGCATCCGTAGCTCCGATTTATGCGTGTAGCATATCAAAATGTTCGTCTCAAAGAGTACATCATTTCATCTCATTGCATCATTTTCATTTGAGCTCATCTTGATGCCCGAAATGCTGTTGGAATAGGGCTATGTGATAAAATTGCCAGATCTGTTTCATCAAATTGCTATTTGTCATTTTTGCCATGATTAATGTGTGCATGATATGCTCCTGGGCTCTTCATGAGTTTTGTTATATGCCATGCCATCTTTACAGAGGTGCCTAGCATGTATTTTTTTGATATGAGTGGTCACTAGCACAAGCTTGCAAAGTAGCGTATTCGGTAATGCTTATTTCAGGGACTTAGAATTTCTCCAAGTCCTTGTCCTGATTTTGTCATTATGCCATGTGTTCATGTTGTTTCCTAGTGATCCGTGCCTCTTTTGAGGATGATCAGTAAGGATGATTTGTTAACATTGTGGTGCTCTATCCATCCATGTCTTTGTTTGCATTTATGGAGCAACCTACCTTGAGTCAATCGAGCTCTACTTTTGCTATTTCGCGAATCCTGGCAGATTGTTGACTTGTTAGCGATTTTGCCGAGGATGTTGCTATTGATCCGTGCATGCTATGTTGTTGTTATTGCCATGTCTAGCTTCTATGCCATTTATTCTTGATGGGTGTATGCTTAGTTTGTCATGCCATGCTCTGTAGCGAGTGCATCGAGCTCGTGAACATGCCTACTCGCTAACTAATTTGCATGCTCCAGTTTTCACTAAGTCTGAGATCTGTTTATGTTTTTGGCATGTTCACATGCTTGCAATTGTATTTTCTGATCCCTTTTGGCTCAAGGTCACTAAGGGACTTTTGATAAGTGCTTTGAGTACCTTCATGTCATGCCTTTCTTTGCCATGTTAAGTTCCTATAGCATGTAGTTTTCATGCTCTAAAGTGTGCTACCTGATGTTAAATTCCAGACTTGTATTAATTTCACGAAGTCTGAAACCTGTTATCATTTGCGTTTTTGCCATGCTTGTTTGAACCTGTTAATGGATGAATTAGCCGTATCTCAGTGTTCATATTTTGTCAAGCATCATGAGTGGATCCCTGCCATGTATTTTGTTGTCATGTTTGAGTGCTGTAGCATAATTGTCTTGATGCTTTTAGATGGCTACTTGCTGATTATCGCAGACCGGTGCCATATTTGTTTTCCTTGCCATTTCCAAACCGTGCATCCGATTGCGGTGATCTTTATATCGATTTCAACCGAAATCACCTCACCTTTCCAGTGGCACTCTTGGATTTCCATGTTGAGGCCAGGTTCAATCATTCCTTGTCAAATCTTCCATATGCATCACATATCGCATCCCGCATAGCATACCATGTTCGCATCATGTTGTTTGAGCATTGCACGTGGTTGATTGTGTTCCTTTTTCTTGTTTGTCTTGTTTGGGTAGAGCCGGGAGACGAGTTCGCTAACTAGGAGCCCGTTGAGGTTGCTTACAAGGATCAAGTCAACTCTGACAACTTTGCAGGCAAGATGATCATACCCTCGAAATCACTTCTATCTTTGCTTGCTAGATGCTTGCTCTTTTGCTATGCCTATGCTATGATACCTACCACTTTCTTTCATGCCTCCCAAATTTCCATGTCAAACCTCTAACCCACCATGCCCTAGCAAACCGTTGATTGGCTATGTTACCACTTTTCTCAGCCCCTCTTATAGCGTTGCTAGTTGCAGGTGAAGATTGGAGATCATTCCTTGTTGGAACATTGTTTATTGTTGGCATATCACTATATTATCTTGTTATCTTAATGCACCTATATACTTGGTAAAGGGTGGAAGACTCGGCCTTTTTCCTAGTGTTTTGTTCCACTCTTGCCGCCCTAGTTTCCGTCATATCGGTGTAATGTTCCTGGATTTTTGCGTTCCTTACGCGGTTGGGTTATAATGGGAACCCCTTGACAGTTCGCCTTGAATAAAACTCTTCTAGCAATGCACAACTTCGGTTTTACCATTCGCCATCTAGCCTTTTTTCCCCTTGGGTTTCGCGGACTCAAGGGTCATCTTTATTTTAAAGCCCCGGCCAGTGCTTCTCTAAGTGTTGGTCCAACCCAGAGCACCGTGCGGGGCCGTCCCTTGGCAACTTGGGTTACGTTGGCTCCCGTACGCTTAGCTTATCCGGTGTGCCCTGAGAACGAGATATGTGCAGCTCCTATCGGGATTTTTCGGCACAGCGGGTGGTCTTGCTGGACTTGTTTTACCATTGTCGAGGATGTCTTGTAAAACCGGGATGCCGAGTCTAATCGGAATGTCTCGGGAGAAGGAATATCCTTCGTTGACCATGAGAGCTTGTGATGGGCTAAGTTGGGACTCCCCTGCAGGGATTTGAACTTTCGGAAGCCGTGCCCGCGGTTATGGGCAGATGGGAATTTGTTAATGTCCGGTTGTAGATAACATGAAACTTAACTTAATTAAAATGAATCAACTGCGTGTGTAACTGTGATGGTCTCTTCTCGGCGGAGTCCGGGAATTGAACACGGTGTTGGAGTAATGCTTGACGTAGGTTGTTCTAGGATCACTTCTTGATAATAGTTCTTCGTTCGTGCTTTTCCTTCTCTTCTCGCTCTCTTTTTTGAACAGGATAGCCACCATATATGCTAGTCGCTTGCTGCAGCTCCACATATTACCTTGCCTTACCTATAAGCTTAAATAGTCTTGATCGCGAGGATGCGAGATTGCTGAGTCCCCGTGACTCACAGATTACTTCCAAAACCATATGCAGGGACCGATGATACCGTTCCAGACGATGCGCGTGAGCTCAAGTGGGAGTTCGATGAAGACTCTTGTCGTTACTATGTGTCTTTCCCAGATGATCAGTAGTGGTGCCCAGTTGGGGCGATCGGGGTCTGTGTCGCATGTGGGGGTTGATCTTTTATTTTGGTACTGTAGTCGGACCATGAGTGTGTTGGATGATTGTAATGTTATTCATGTATTTGTGTGACGTGGCGAGTGTAAGCCAACTATGTACCTTTTTCCCCTATTATCTATTTACATGGGTTGTTGTGAAGATTACCTTACTTGCGACATTGCTTTCAATGCGGTTATGCCTCTAAGTCGTGCTTCGACACGTAGGAGATATAGCCGCATCGAGGGCGTGACACCCAGCATCTTGGAGGTCTCCGTGTGTTTAGGGTGTCATCCACTTTTTGTCTGGAGCAGGTTGGCAATGATGTTGGAGCGTTTGAGGTGTGACCCATTGAGGGGGTGGTGCAACGCGTACAGGCTTGGGATTGTGTACTTTCTGCTGGGAGCTTCTAAGCTTCTTCATGCGTCTCTCGTCTTACTGACATAAAAGAAAAAAATGTATATTAGCACACAAGTTACATCTGCCTATACCTTTGTAACTGAACTTAGCATTATTCACAACCTGAACTTCTCATATATAAAGTGCTATTCATGTACATATTTTCCCCCTAGGACAGTCATCACACTATGCACTGAGTTGAGCATCTGCCAATACTTTTGTACCTGAACTGAGCACCCTTCAGAGAATGAACCTCACATTCTGTTAATTCTACACTATTTGGTTACTTATATGTACCTGAACTAAGCACTCTCCACAACCTGAACTTCTTGTTTTGCAAAGGGGAAATACTGTCTAAAGTTAAAAAACCTGAACCTTCATGAGTTTGAATGGTTGAACCACTAGTGAATACCAACCTGACCTTCATGTGATCACATGCAAGTTCTATTTTCCTTCTATTTTTTGCACACAACCAGATACATACCAACCTGAACTCTAGCACACTAAATAGTTGAGCTTCACATGGCTTTTCAGATGTGAATGCAGGCAGATTTTCTACTGTTTGTAGCCTGTACTGAGGCTCACAAACTACCTTAACTTCACATGGTTGTAAGCAGGAAGATTTTAAAAAAGCTTTTGTAGCCTGGACTGATGCTCACACACCACCTAAACTTCACATGGTTGTAAGAAAATAAAAAATAGAAGGAAGAAGTTCAACCATACCTTGGCTAGAAGTTCGGCCAACCTTTTTCCAGCAGCTGATAGGCCACCTTGTGAGCAATTTTTCGGAGAGCTAGGAGAGGAACCGCATGGAAATCCATATCTTGCATAGGGTGCGAAGTTCATCTACATGAAGCAAGAAGGTCGGGCAAGGGAAGATTGAAGAAGAAGGTGACAAGTGGGAGGAAGTTCATGTACCATTGATGGATTTGAATGCGTGTGGCACCCTGGCTCAGAGCGACTGGTTTACCCTGCATTGCCAGCCTAGAGACCATGTCTTCTGGCAACACGCAACATATTGGTATAGAAAAAACCGCTTTATTGATGCTAGAGGAACAAAGTTCATATTACAACAGCGGTCGAGGCCAAGCGGCACACTCGATGCGGCAGAACAATATGTACATTATTTAGTGAACATAAACGGGCCTCGATCCGAACAACTACGTGGCAGCAGAATAACATCGTAGAGGAAGCTCCATATCACAGGGACACCGATGTTGACACCATCTAGAATCGAACAACGCTCCTTTCCAACAAGACTTTCCTGAAATCTGCATGACACGCCAGGTCAGTACATTGAATGTACTTGCAAGCTCACAACAAGCATAATCATAATGGCAAACAATATCATGATATTTAACCAATTATTAATAATGCAACACTATATGCCAACATGCTGTGATCATGCTCGAACGTCCCTCAGGACAACTTACCAACCGTGATCATCCTCAGATCACAAACACCACCAACGTGGTACAACACACCACCAACGTGGTCTTTAACAAAATGACTCGTGATCCTTACGGCGATCACCACCACGATCATTATCTGATCCCAATCTCCTCGATGGCCTTCTGCCATCGTCAACAATGCAGAGTTTACAGCTTAGTGTGCAATTTTTTATTAATCGTTGACTCATGGTGGGACCTACTATGAGGTGTCCGTGACCGTGGACGCGGCTATCAATAGATTATACACTCTGCAGAGGTTGCACACTGTACCCACACCATGGAACCCAGGGCCTCGCACTCCCATCCGGGTGGACCAACGACATTCCGACAAAACCCCTCCATTGCCACAACACTCTCCCGACCACTCCGACCCAAATCCCCAACGGGCTGGTCCTGGGTGGCCCCGTGTCTACCAAAGACACCACGACCACCGTCGTGGTCAAACTCCCACTCGGGGACACTCCCACTCGGGGACTCGGTACCATAATCTCATCCACGAGCACACAAGATTATGTCTGCTTATCGGTCCACGACAAGCACGACATAACCTTCCCTAGATGGAGGCACCGACCAGAGGCCGTGTCAATGGACCGAATCAAGGCCTTCCCATAAAGACAAATGTGGTTGCACTAGAAAGAACTCGATTCAGCGGCACCATGACCCAGTCAACGGTATATTCAAGTTGCGTTATATTCAAATTGAAATGAAAATGACCGGTGTCATAGCATGCCATGAAATGCAAAACCAAACATGCATCATATAATGATAAAATGACCCATGTCTTCCATATACACACCAAGCTTAACCGTCAACAACTCACATTAATCTACTAGCTCAAAATGACTCACAACTTAACCAAAATATTCAGGAACAAGTTTCATTAATTTCTTACGCAAGAAAGTAACTCCGATAACTTTTCCATATGCATAACAAAAGATTTCACTATCAACAACCCTTAGTTTCTTTATCACTAAATTAGGTTCAAACATTCTGTAAAACAAGTATTATGATTTTAACAAGTATTTAACAGAATATTTTCTAACAATTTTTTATCAATTTTAGGGAGGCAAAAACATAGATAAATAATTACTAACATGCATAACAAAATTATTTCTAACATCATATCTTAACTTGCTTTATCCACTAACCTAGTTTCATCTATTCTGTGAATCAAGCATAACAATTGTCCAATATTTAACGAAATGCAAATAACTCAATAATTATTTAAATGCAAGGATTAACCATTTCATTCAAGTGAGAAAATCACAAATATTGAAATGGTATCATAAAAATGTTACTATGGCTTGCCTTAGTGTAGATGAGGTTCACAAGCCTCCTGGTGATCCTCAAGACAAGCCTCACCTTCTGAAAATAATTTCAAACACAAAAAGAAAATATCAAGAACACTTCTAAAATTCACCAGAAATTCTAAACAGCTCAGAAAAATCTCATCTTTGATGAGCTGTTAGATTTTCTTTCAAAGAACACAACGCAAAAAGAATCAATTCATTTCGACTTATGGTTAAAAAGTTATAACTGTTTGATGTGTTCTGTAAATTCAAATGAATTTGAATAAAAATAAAAAGACTGGGGGCTGACGTCGAAGGTGCAAAGCCCAGGGGCGCCACCACTCATACCACTTCGTGCGCGTACTGAGTGGCTGACTAGGGGGCCCCGCTAGTCAGGTGGGGGAAGAGGGGGAGAGAAACAGAGATGGACGCGGCTTTGCCAGAGCTCTCGCCGGCGACGAGGGCTCTTTGGCCAAAACAAGAGGGAGGGATGGCAAGAGGAGGTCAAGGCGCACCTGCCCGTACCCATAGCGTGGCTAGGGGTGGTCGGACGGCGTCGGAATCTAGCTTGCGAGCGGAGGCAGAACGAGGAGGTCGCCGGAGTTGAAGAAGACGGCGAGCAGGGGCCACTCCAGAGGCTCCAAGCGGGCGAGACGGCCTCACCGGAGAGAGGTGGAGGCCCTGGAGGGGTCGCCCAGGCCTGGGAGGGGCTGGAGCTGCCGCGGCGACCAGAGGAGATCGCCAGCAAGCTCGAGCTCGGGGACGGCGGCTCGAGGCCTGCCCGGCCGGGCTATGGCTTCCTACTCGACCGTGGAGTGTGTGTGAGTGCTGGAGGATGCTCGAGGAGGTTGGGGAGGGGCTCTATATATAGGCGAGCCGCGAGGGTTCTTCGGGCTCCGCAGGTGGACACCTGTCCATGGCGCCCGACAACGAGCGGCGTCAGTGAGAGGGGGAGAAGGCGATGGAGGTCACACGGGCACTGTGGGCGAGCGGAGACGAGCACAAGATCAAGGGGGGTGACAACGAGCACAGTGCGCTCCGCACTGTTGGGCTGGCCGGACCTTGCCCGTGCTCGCTGCGGCGAGCTCTGGCATCTGCGAGTGCTAGGGCGGAGTTAAGGGCATCGAGACGGTGATGTGGCGAGTTTTGGCAAGGTTGGGCTGGCAGGGGAAGCGAGCACGCGTGAACAGAGCGTTCGGCGGCACCCAGAGCACGTCGACACGCATGCCTGGCATTGTGGACATGCGTGGTCACCGCGCGAACTCTCTCCTCAGACCAGCCTTCGTCCTAAAAATCATGTCTGGCATGTTGTTCGTGGTGGTTTTGAAGTTTACCATGGTTTGGTTTGGATCCAGGTGTGGTAGAAAAGATTTTACAAACCAGGTAAGTTTCTGGTCAGTAACTTTGTGATGTTACTGTGGTCAAATGACTGGGTGTTTGGAGCTGTGCTTTGGAGGCTAGCTTAGAGTTACTACGGTAAATAAGCACAAGAAAGTTCTGTTCAAAAGGAGTAAGTAAAATGGTAGTTGTTGTAGAAACCACCATTTTTGTCCAGAACAGAAAAATTTTCTGTAGCAAAAATATTCCAAAAAGTGATGAAATATTTTTGCTCAGGGAGGTGCCCTAGGGTCTCTAGAATATTTGTGAATTATCTCAAAATTTTCTGAGCCATAAAAATTAGGGTTGCTTTGGAGCAAATAGATTTGCCTATGGGTTTTTGAGAGGAAATGAATATTTTTCATTTATGGAAAATATTCCAAAGATTATTTTGAGGTGGATCAGAAGTGAAATGAGGGTTTGGGAGAGAAATGAAGCACTTGGGTGAAAGCCAAGGATGCCCAAGTGTTTAAGTCCAAATGAAAAGACTCAAGAATTCCAAGTTTCAAAAAAAATTCAAATGGAAACTCAAACAAATAAGAGAGGGCAAAAACCAGATTGTCACAAACCTCCCGCACTTAGAATGAATCTTGTCCTCGAGATTCGCTTGCTTGGGAAAAGCACTCTAGATACTGACCCTTAAGGAATTCTTCCTTCTCCCAAGTTGCTTCTGACTTTGTGTGATGCTCCCACTGAACCTTGTAAAATTTTCCAACTTTGCAGCGAGTGACCCTTTCCACTTGATCCAATATTTTGAATGGTCTTTCTTCATAAGTTAAATCTTTTGCCAATTCTATCTCAGCCATTGCAGTCCTTTTCTCAGGCGGGGATATGCATCATCTCAATTGCGAAACATGGAATACATTGTGTATGTCTGCCAATTCCGGGGGTAGTTCCAGTTGATATGCAACCGTACCCACTCGAGACATAATCGGGAATGGACCAATGAATCTGGGTGCCAGCTTTCCACGAGTCTGAAATCGCTGAACTCCTTTCATAGGAGTGACTCGGAGGTACACGTGTTCTCTGGTTTCAAAACTGACCTGCCAATGCTTTGCATCATAATAACTCTTCGGACGGGATTTGGCCAATTGCAGTCGGTCTCTGATTTCCCTTACTTGCCTCTCAGCTTCCATCATGAGATCAGTTCCGAAGATACGGCTATCTCTAGCTTGAGACCAATTTAAAGGAGTGCGGCACTTACGACCATATAGAGCTTTATATGGCGACATCTTTAGGCTGGTCTGAAAACTGTTGTTATACGAGAACTCGGCGTATGGCAAGCAATCTTACCATTTAGCTCCGTTGGCTAGCGCACAGGCTCACAACATATCTTCGAGTATTTGATTTACTCGCTCTATCTGACCATCCGTCTGAGGGTGATAAGCAGTACTATATTTCAGTGATGTCCCCAAGGCTTGATGGAGACGGGACCAGAAAGCAGAGGTAAACAAAGAACCTCGGTCGGAAGTGATAGTCCGGGGTACTCCATGCAGACTGACGATTCTGGATACATATAGTTGTGCAAGTTCATCTGCTCTGTATCTAGTGCTGATCGAGATGAAGTGAGCAACCTTGGCGAGAGTGTCCACTATAACCCAGATTGCGTCTTTGCCTCGCTGAGTCCTAGGCAATCCAGTGATGAAATCCATGCAAACATCATCCCATTTCCGTTGTGAAACTGGCAGTTGTTGGAGAAGTCCGGCTGGCTTCTGATGATCTGCTTGCACATTGTTGCATATGTCGCAACAGGCTACAAAATAGGCAATGTCTTTCTTCATTCCATCCCACCAGAATATTTGTTAGGATCTTCATACATTTTCGTACCTCCCGGATGAATGGAAAACGAGGATTCGTGTGCTTCTGACAAGGTTTTATTCTTCAAGTCCGGTTGATTTGGTACACAAATTCGTCCACGGAATCGGATGGTACCGAATTTGTCCTTGCGGAAATCTGGGGGCTGCCTTGCTATCTGGCCATTGGCATGTTTTTGTAGCTCGACGTCACCTGGCTGGGCCTTGCGGATTTCCATTTCAAGTGTGGAAGTAACTTCCAAAATATTAGCGAGGCCAGCATCCATGATGACCAAGTTGAGCTGAGCAATCTCTTCTTGAAGTTTGGTAGGCAATGATGTTAACATGACATTTAAGCTGACGGGCTTTCGACTGAGCGCATCGGCAACGATGTTGGCCATGCCGGGATGGTAATTTATTCCAAGGTCATAATCCTTGACCAACTCTAACCATCTTCGTTGATGGAGATTTAAATCTGGCTGAGTGAAGATGTACTTGAGGCTTTTGTGGTCGGTAAAAATTTGGCACCTTTTTCCAATGAGATAGTATCTCCAAATTTTTAATGCATGAACCACTGCCGCCAATTCCAAAGCATGTGTAGGATAATTTCCCTCATGTGGTCGTAGCTGTCGTGAGGCATATGCTACTACCTTGCCGTCTTGCATCAACACGCAACCAATACCTTGTCTGGAGGCATCGCAGTACACATCAAAGTTGCGATAAATGTCTGGAAGAGTCAATACAGGTGCGGTTCTCAGACGTGTTTTTAGCTCATTAAAACTCTTCTCAGAGTCCTCGGTCCACTTAAACTTTGTATCCTTTTTGAGCAGCTCCGTCATGGGTTTAGCAATTTTGGAAAACCCTTTAATAAAACGGCGATAGTACCCAGCTAATCCGAGGAAACTCCGGATCTGTGTTACAGTCGTGGGTGGTACCCAATCGAGCACATCCTTTACTTTGCTTGGGTCCGTGGCTATACCTTCGGCAGATAAGACATGTCCGAGAAACCCAACTTGCTTGAGCCAAAATTCACACTTACTGAACTTGGCGTATAACTAATGGTCGCGGAGTTGTTGTAGCACTGCTCGGAGGTGATCCTTATGCTCTTCTTCACCCTTGGAGTAAATGAGGATGTCGTCGATGAAGACTACCACAAATTTGTCTAGGAAGTCCATGAACACTTTGTTCATCATATGCATGAAGAAGGCAGGGGCATTGGTGAGACCAAAGGACATCACGGTATATTCGTAAAGACCGTATCGTGTAGTGAATGCGGTCTTAGGAATATATTCCTTTTTAATCTTGAGCTGATGATATCCGGTCCGTAAATCGATTTTTGAGAATACTTTAGCCCCACTGAGCTGATCAAACATATCATCAATCCTTGGCAGTGGGTACTTACTTTTGATGGTGACATCATTCAGCTGGCAGTAATCTATGCACATACGGAGACTGCCATCCTTTTTGCCCATGAAAATTGAAGGTGACCCCCATGGTGAAGAGCTGGGACGAATATAACCTTTCTGGAGTAATTCGTCGAGCTATTTCTTTAGCTCCACTACTTCTGATGAGGGCATCTGGTAATACTTCTTGTATAATGGTGCGGTTTCGGGCACAAGATCTATGGCAAATACCAGTTCTTGATCTAGTGGCATGCCTGGCAGTTCTTCTGGAAACACATCAGGGTACTCAATGACCACATGAATAAATTCCAAGTCCACTAGAGCGGTGCAAACTAATTCTGGCTTGGGTACAGGCTTGCGAGCATAAAATTTGGTGAGCTGCCCATCCGGACTGGTCAAATTGACTTCTCGGGTTGCGCAGTTTATGCAAACTTGATATTTGGTCAACCAATTCATACCCAATATAATATCCAACTGCTCAGACTCAATGATTATCAAAGATGGTGGAAAGTAGACCCCGTTGATATTGATCTCCAGATCACGGCATACTAGACTGCTCTTAATTATAGATCCCGGGGTTTGTACCAGCATATTTTGCCCAAAATGGTGCAAGGAAAATTGTTTTGGGCGGTAAAACTCCGAGAAATAAAAGAATGGGAAGCCCCAAAGTCAAATAGAATTACTGCAGGTATGTCATTAAAAGAAAACATACCAATGACGACTTCTGGCTTCTGTTGGGCTTCATCGGCGGAGACATGATTCACGTGCCCAGTGAAGTTTTGCTGGGTTCGCCCTGAATCCATAAAGTTGAGTTGTGGCCTGCTCGGGGCATTCACCTTGTGGTTCTTGGGGCACTGTTTGGCATAATGTCCATGCTTCCCGTAAATGAAACAAGTATTATTGCGCTGGCGCTCCTCATGTGTTGGAATGGTTACAATATTCTTGACTTGAGTGGTGGTCCTGTTAACATTCTGCTGCCAATTTGGCTTGTATTACACCTGAGTCTGCTGCCAGGCACGAGCCTTTTTCACAGGTTTTCCATCCTTCTTTGGCTCAAACTTGTGCTTGTTGTCGTTGTTAGCCGGCCTATTATCCGATATAAGCTTGTGCTCCCGTTAAGCAATGAACGCCTTGTCCACCAGAGTTTGGAAATCGGTGAAATCAAACATATTGAGGGCACACCGAAGTTGTGGATTTAAACCTCCAAGAAATCTGTCAATCTTCCTTTCTTCAGTGGCCACGTCATACAGAGAGTAACGGGCCAAATGATTGAATTTTTGCAGATACTCAGCCATAGACTGATTTCCTTGGACGAGCGCGAGAAATTCACACTGCTTAGCCTTCATAACTCCAGTGGGGATGTGATACTTGCGAAACTTATCCTTAAATTTTTCCCAGGTGACTTCCTCATCAATCGGCCACATGGATTTTGTATTTTCCCACCATATGGCAGCTGCACCTTCAAGGTAATGGGTTGCAAATGGGACTTTATCATTTCCTTCAGTATGGGCGACCTGAAGCTTTTTCTCCATGGTGCGCAACCAATCGTCTGCATCCAATGGGTCAACAACCTGACTGAAACTGGGTGGATTGGTCCTCTGAAAATCTAACAGCTTTGAGTGATGACCATTCTGATTTCCATTCTGTCCAACCATAGCTTGCACACTTCTCAATATTTCAATCAGATCATTGTTCCTTTTCTCTTCAAACATACGCAGAACTTGCTCAGTGGAGGGAGGATCAGGCGGTGGAGGTGGTGGCTGAACGTACGGCTCGGAAGAATATCCTGCCTATCGTGCGGAACGACGAACAGGAGTTCCCTCACGAATGTTGCTACTGCTGCCTCCCCGTGTCATCCTATTGAGGATTTTTTCCAAGACAACGCAATCGAGATGAGAGACATCCAAGAATAAAATTGGGGAAAAGCCAACAACAAATCTCGAAAAAGACAAAAGAGCGAAGAAAATACGGCGATTGAAGTCCCAACATAATTATACATGGACTCATACATGAAAATTAAACAACATGACTGATTCCACTACCCTCATACATGAAGCATCATGACTCGTACAACTACATCCGTACACCATCTAGACGACTGAGAATACTCAAAGACACTACTGCTCTGCTGGTGCTGCGGTGTCCTCCCCTGAAGCGGTCTCGGATCCCGAACTGACGTGGGTAACAGAAACATCCGGGTTAAAGGTAACACGACGACGCTGCCTCGATGGCTCTCTCTCAAGGGCAGGGGTAGGATGAAGCATCAGGGCTGCAGGGGTAGCAGGAAGTGAGACCCTCTCGGCAGGAGCACTGAGAGGGTTCACGGCCGAGACATCTGTGCTACTCGGGGGAGTAACCGGCGAAATAGGGGAGCTAGAACTAACTTGGACATAAGGGGTAAATCCTAGTGAGGACGGAGTAGTGGTGGATCTAGTAGTGACCAAGGTAGCGGCTAAAGCAGTATGGGCACGAGTCAGCTCTCGAGCCAGCTCGTGGATCATCAGATAGCTAGCAGTGATATAGCAAGCAAGAAGGCTAGCAACATTATCAGACTCCGAGTCAACGAGAGGAAAACGGACACGACCATTGTTGTGCAGAGATGGGTAGTAATAGAAACCTGGGTGGTGCTGCGTTTGAACCTCGGTATAATGAAGCTTGATAAGGACCTCAAATGCGGCAAACTAGACAGCCTGAGAAGCGGTGGAGGCATAACCGCTCCGAGAAGTGCGAGTGTAAGAGCCGGAATCGTAACTGGTGCGTAGAGTAACCACTACGCGGTACTCATATACTGAGTCTGCTAGACGCTCCCGGTACACACGGTAGACCGGTTCGTCTCTGTGAGGGTACAACCAATGCCACACGTTGCGGAGAAGGTGTGGTGACGTGTACGGCATCAGCTGCAACTGGCACGGATACGGCACCAGAGCCATCTACACTCACAACCATTAGCAGGTTAGCATAACAATAATAATCAAATGACTAGAATGCAACAACCAGCTATAACTGCTACCGGCACTCAAATTTACTCGCGCCTAACATCTAGTTAACGCGTCGTAGTCTAGCGTGGCCTACAGTCAGCGCGGCTTTGATACCAATCGTTGTGGCACCCCGTCTCAGAGCGACCGGTTTACCATGCATTGCCAGCCCAGTGACCATGTCTTCTAGCAACACACAACATATTGGTACAGAAAACAACCGCTTTATTGATGCTAGCGGAAAAGAGTTCATATTACAACAGCGGTCGAGGCCAAGTGGCAGACTCGGTGCGGCAGAACAATATGTACATTATTTAGTGAACATAAAGCGGCCTCGATCCGAACAACTACGTGGCAGCAGAATAATGTCGTAGCGGAAGCTCCATATCAAAGGGACACCGATGTGGACACAGTCTAGACTCGAACAACGCTCCTTTCCAACGAGACTTTCTTGAAATCTGGCATGACACGCCAGATCAGTACATTGAATGTACTTGCAAGCTCACAACAAGCATAATCATAACGACAAACAATATCATGATATTTAACCAATTATTAATAATGCAACACTATATGTCAACATGATGTGATCATGCTCGAACGTCCCTCAGGACAACTTACCAACCGTGATCATCCTCAGATCACAAACACCACCAACGTGGTACAACACACCACCAACGTGGTAAAACACACCAGCAATGTGGTCTTTAACAAAATGACTCGTGATCCTTACGGCGATCACCACCACGATCATTATCTGATCCCAATCTCCTCGATGGCCTTCGGCCATCGTCAACAATGCAGAGTTTACAACTTAGTGTGCAATTTTTTTATTAATCGTTGACTCATGGTGGGACCTACTACGAGGTGTCCCTGACAATGGACGCGACTATCGATAGATTATACACTCTACAGAGGTAGCACACTGTACCCACACCACGGAACCCATGGCCTCGCACTCCCATTCGGGTGGACCAACGACATTCCAACAAAACCCCTCCATTGCCACAACACTCTCCCGGCCACTCCGACCCAAATCCCAAACGGGCTGGTCCTGGGTGGCCCCGTGTCTACCAAAGACAACCCCGACCACCGTCGTGGTCAAACTCCCACTCAGGGACACTCCCACTCGGGGACACTCCCACTCGAGGACTCGGTACCATAATCTCATCAACGAGCACACAAGATTATGTCTGCTTACCGGGCCAGGGCAAGCACGGCATAACCTTCCCTAGATGGAGGCACCGACTAGAGGCCGTGTCAATGGACCGAATCAAGGCCTTCCCATAAAGGCAAATGTGGTTGCACTGGAAAGAACTCGATTCAGCGGCACCATGACCCAGTCAACGATATATTCAAGTTGAGTTATATTCAAATTCAAATAAAAATGACCAGTGTCATAGCAAGCCATGAAATGCAAAACAACACATGCATCACATAATGATAAAATGACCCATGTCTTCCATATACACACCAAGCTTAACCGTCAACAACTCACATTACTCTACTAGCTCAAAATGACTGACAACTTAACCAAAATATTCAACAAGTTTCACTAATTTCTTAAGCAAGAAAGTTACTCCGATAACTTTTCCATATGCATAACAAAAGATTTCACTATCAACAACCCTTAGTTTCTTTATCACTAAATTAGGTTCAAACATTCTGTAAAACAAGTATTATGATTTTAACAAGTATTTAACAGAATATTTTCTAACAAATTTTTATCAATTTTAGGGAGGCAAAACATAGATAAATAATTACTAACATGCATAAAAAAGTTATTTCTAACATCATATCTTAACCTGCTTTATCCACTAACCTAGTTTCAACTATTCTGTGAATCAAGCATAACAACTGTCCAACATTTAACAGAATGCAAATAACTCAATATTTATTTAAATGCAAGGATTAACCATTTCATTCAAGTGAGAAAATCACAAATATTGAAATGGCATCATAAAAATGTTGATGTGGCCTGCCTTAGTGCAGATGAGGTTCACAAGCCTCTTGGTGATCCTCAAGACAAGCCTCACCTTCTGAAAATAATTTCAAACACAAAAAGAAAATATCAAGAACACTTCGGAAATTCACCAGAAATTCTAAACAGCTCAGAAACATCTCATCTTTGGTGAGCCGTTAGATTTTCTTTCAAAGAACACAATCCAAAAAGAATCAATTCATTTGGACTTATGGTTAAAAAGCTATAACTGTTTGAAGTGTTCTGTAAATTCAAATGAATTTGAATAAAAAGAAAAAGACTGGGGGGTGACGTCGAAGGCGTAAAGCCCAGGGGCACCACCACTCGTACCGCTTCACGTGCGTACTGAGTGGCTGACTAGCAGGCCCCGCTAGTCAGGTGGAGGAAGAGGGGGAGAGAAACAGAGATGGCTGCGGCTTCGCCGGAGCTCTCGCCGGCGACGAGGGCTCTTTGGCAAAAATGAGAGGGAGGGCTGGCAAGAGGAGGTCGAGGCGCACCTGCCCGTACCCCTAGCGTGGCTAGGGGTGGTCGGACGGTGTTGGAATCTAGCTTGTGAGCGGAGCCGGAACAAGGAGGTCGCCGGATTTGAAAAAGACGGTGAGCAGGGGGCACTCCAGAGGCTCCAAGCAGGCGAGACGGCCTCACCGGAGAGAGGCGGAGTCCCTGGATGGGTCGCCCAGGCCTGCGAGGGGCTGGAGCTGCCGCGATGACCAAAGGGGATCAACTGTGAGCTCGAGCTCGGGGACGATGGCCCGAGGCCTGCCCGGCCGGGCTACGGCTTCCTACTCGGCCCTGGAGTGTATGTGAGTGCTGGAGGATGCTCGAGGAGGTTGGGAGGGGATCTATATATAGGCGAGTGGCGAGGGTGCTTCGGGCTCCGCTGGTGGACACCAGTCCACGGCGCCCGGCGACGAGCGGCGTTAGTGAGACGGGGAGAAGGCGACGGAGTTCACGCGGCCACTGTGGGCGAGCGGAGACGAGCATAGGATCAAGGGGGGTGACGATGAGCACAGTGCGCTCCGCACTGTTGGGCTGGCCGGACCTTGCCCATGCTCGCTCTAGTGAGCTCCGGCATCGGCGAGTGCCAGGGCGGAGTTAAGGGCGTCGAGACGGTGATGGTGGCGAGTTTTGGCAAGGTTGGGCAGGCGGGGGAAGCGAGCACGCGCGAACAGAGCGTTCGGCAGCACCCAGAGCGCGTCGACACGCATGCCTGGCATCATGGACACGCGTGGTCACCGCGCGAACTCTCTCCTCAGGCCAGCCTTCGTCCAAAAAATCATGTCTGGCATGTTGTTCGTGGTGGTTTTGAAGTTTCATTGTTTGGTTTGGATCCAGGTGCAGTAGAGAAGATTTTACAAACCAGGTAAGTTTATGGTCAGTAACTTTGTGATGTTACTGTGGTCAAATGGCTGGGTGTTTGGAGCTGTGCTTTGGAGGCTAGCTTAGAGTTACTAAGGTAAATAAGCACAAGAAAGTTCAGGTCAAAAGGAGTAAGTAAAATGGTAGTTGCTGTAGAAACCACCATTTCTGTCCAGAACAGAAAAGATTTTCTGTAGCAAAAATATTCCAAAAAGTGATGAAATATTTTTGCTTAGGGAGGTGCCCTAGGGTCTCTAGAATATTTGCGAATTATCTCAGAATTTTCTGAGCCATAAAAATTAGGGTTGCTTTGGAGCAAACAGATTTGCCTAAGGGTTTTTGAGAGGAAATGAATATTTTTCATTTATGAAAAATATTCCAAAGATTATTTTGAGGTGGATCAGAAGTGAAATGAGGGTTTGGGAGAGAAATGAAGCAGTTGGGTGAAAGCCAAGGATGCCCAAGTGTTTATGTCCAAATGAAAAGACTCAAGAATTCCAAGTTTAAAAAAAATTCAAATTAAAACTCAAACAAATAAGAGAGGGCAAAAACCAGGCTGTCACAAGGCGCCCCGATGCCGCCTCCACCGCAGAGTTGCTCCGTTGGCCGCATCGTTCGCCGTATCTTCCGTCGGGGCCGTCATCTACTCTACCAAGCCGTCGGGCGATGAGCATGGAAGGAGGATCTGGCTATCGGAAGTCCATGGCGGCTTCGCCGCCTCCAGGCGAGGCGGGCTCCCTCGCGCCGGCATCCGCCGTCGCTCGCTCGCCCGCGCTGGTGGTCGGCCAGGAGGTGGGACGGAGGGGTGGCGGTGGATCCGGTCGACCAGGCTCTAGAGACGAAGGGGAGGCGGCGGATCGTGCCGGCCAGGAGCTGGAGACGGGGGGTGTCAGGACCCCGATTCCAAGTCACATCGATCTAGCCGGTAACACCTCATATCACTTTGCGGCCTCACGCACGGTATTCCCACGGGTGTCGCCTTACCATGGCACGGGACCGTTTGCGCCTTTTGGCTCACGTATATGATAGTGTCGCTAGCATCCATATGACAAAGAACCCGGGCCGACATGACTAGTCGTGAACCCAAAGTGGTACTAACTTACGGGGACATGCATACATGAATCAACATCGAGCATGTTGGTCAGCAGCGTGCGAATCCGGGCTGTAGCAACTGGGCTAACATGACTCTGGGAACCCGGGCTGTAGCAGGCTAGCAGGACTCCGGAGGTCACCGCGTGACATTTCCCTGAAGGGACAGACACATGAATGAAGTGAATCACATGCCGGCCAGTCAAGTGTTCCAGAGCAGTAGTGCTGGGCTAGCAGGACTCCGGTGAACCGGGCTGTAGTGGATTACTATGGCTCCTGGAAGCACAAGACTTCCTTTCCCCATAAGAGAGGCTACCAAGGATAAACAACTAGGTTGTCGGATCCCACACATACCAAGCATTTCAATCATACACACAATATGCTCAATATGTGCAATACAACATGGCATCACAACAAGACTCTACGACTCAGAGTATTTATTCATTAGGCTCCGAGGAGCGAGATAAAACAAACATGGGTCTCATGACCCAACATTCAGAGCATACAAGCCAAAGCACATGCCGAAGCTTAACATGTCTGAGTACATACTTCTACAAATGAAAAAGGCTGAGAAGCCTGACTATCTACCAGATCCTGCCGAGGGCGCAAGATCGTAGCTGAGGTAACAAGCTAAACATCGATGTCCACGTGGAACTACTAGCGAGACTGAAGTCTCTCTGCAAAACATAAAATAAGCAAACATGATTACAAATGTACCCAGCAAGACTTACATCAGAACTATCTACATATGCATCGGTATCAACAAAGGGGTGGTGGAGTTTAACTGCAGCAAGCCAGCTTTGACTCGGTGGCTAAGCTGAACTACGACTGCAAGTAACTCTTTTGAGGTGGCGCACACGAGTCCACATATTCACCTTACCAATACGCCACTATGGATCCGCTCCCGTCTCCCTACGAGAACGCCATCCATAGCACTCACGCTTATCTTGCGCATTTTAGAGTATCCACTTTCACTTGTCTATGAACGATGCAAGGGGTCCAAGTTTTCATATCCGAGGAATCCAGCTATTCGAATAGATAATGATAACCCTGCAGGGGTGTACTTCTTCACACACACTCTAGCCACTTACGACCATGTACACATCGTGTATCTCGGCAACCTTCAAGCGGAAGCCTGGCGAGGGAGTTCGCCATGACCTGACTAAACACACAAGTCTCTAGTCCAGTTTATCGCCTATTCGGGTTCCATCCGCAAGGAGATCCGGACGGGATGTCGCTCATGGACCCAAACGATGTGAGCAGGGTTCCCAAGCCCACCATCCGGGTGCCACTTTGTACACCATGCCACTGTGCCTAGTCTGTCCAAAGCCCACCTGTATTGGGTGCCACTTGGTAGACTACTAACACAACCTACAAACACCAGAAACTAGTTGCCACTCCTGGACAGAGATCAGGTTGATTAATAAGTCAAGAGAGCTTGGAGCGCCCGGAGCCCAATGTGTGGTAGTAACTGTTCATGGATCACTAACACAGAACTCAGTTCCTGAGGACGGCTGCAATGAGACAACCCACCATGTACTCCTACATGGCCTCTCACCACTACCTTTACCAAATCGTGTTCACACACTTAGCTCTCAACAGTAGGACATGTTCACCACATTCCAATTCATCCCCGATGAATCGGACCTGACTCAACTCTAAGCAGTAGCAGGCATGACAAACAAGCATGAATGAGTAGGCACATCAAGGCTCAAACAACTCCTACTCATGCTAGTGGGTTTCATCTATTTACTGTGGCAATGACAGGTCATGCAGAGGAAAGGGGTTCAGCTACAACAACATGTAATAGTTGAATCATTGTTGTCCTAATGCAGTAAAAGAGAGCAGGAGCGAGAGAATGGGATTGTATCCGAATGAACAAAGGGGTTTTGCTTGCCTCGCACTTCTGAAGATAATATAGTTCTTCATCGGTGTCATTGATCATGTCGTCGGAAACATCGTCTACTAAAGGGAACAACCACCGGAAAACACAAAAGAAACAACATTCACTGCAATGCACAATCAAATGAATGACATGTCATGTTAAGGAATTGAATTGACCTAATGCAGCAGTAAGCCAAGTTAATTGAAGTGGAATTCAAACAAGGTTAAATCCAACTCCAAATGCTAGTTCATATATTGCCCTCTTCATGATTTATCCTATTCAGTGAGGTTAACTTGTTCAAACATGCATGAAAGTACCATAAATAGATTCTTCATATTTTCTGATCATTTTCATATATAAATTATTTTATTTGGAGTTATGGTTGATTTTCTATGATTTTTAGAAGTTTATACTATTTTATGGAATTTTCTGAACAAACTTACATCCAGAAAATGCTTTACTACGTCAGCATGACCTCACAGTGATTTCAGCAGGTCAACGGCTAGGTCCAGGTCAAACCTAATGTGTGGGGCCCATTGGTCAGTCACACAGTTAGTTAATTAACTAATTCAGGTTAGTTTAAGTGCTAAGCTAGGTTAGTTAGCAGGCCGGGGCCCACATGTCAGTGAGTGAAGGTGTTAATTAGCGGGGTCATCAGCGGCTAATGATGTGCCACGTCACCAGCCACCGGAGTTGGACTCCAACGACCTCACAGTGCGGCGGTGGCTCACCGGAATCGCGTTGTGGGCGTCGATTGGACGTGCCGAGGGCACCGGGCGATAGCCCTTGCTCCCACGCATCTAGCGGAGGCAGTAGCAGGTCACGGGGTCACCGGAATCGACGTTGGCGACGAGCCGAGCGGCGGCCTGGGCTACGGCGTAATCGGGTTGGAGCTAGGGGGCACGTGGGGAGAAGCTGGTGCTGGCTACGGGCTCCTGGAGACGCGTTGAGCGCGATGGTGCGCTTGGCTTCGAGCTACAACGGCTCCAGCCATGGTGGCGACGAGGCACGGCCGTGGCGAGCTTCGGCCGTGGTGGTCAGTGGGGCTAGATGAGGAAATAGACAGAGGGGAGAGAGGGTTTGGGAGCAGGAGCTCACAGTGAGTCGAACGGGAGGGTCAGCGAGCTCGGGGAGGCACCGGAGGCAGCAAATCGACGACGATGATCTACGGTGGCCGAAGAGGGGAACGGCGGTGCAGGCGGCATCCAGGGGCTTCCGGTATCGGGCAGTTCGGTGAGGAGGAGGAGAGGGACTCGGCGGAGCTTGTGGGCAGCTCCAGGGGACGAGGGAGAGGCGATGGCCGCGGTGATGCTCATCGGCGGCGGCGGGCGCGTTCGGTGAGGAGAACAGAGGATGGAGAGGGCATTTGAGGGAGAGAGGGACGAACGAGGGGTCGAGGAGGCGCCGAGGAGAGGACGCGAGGCGTCGCGGTGGCCAGGCGACGCACGCAGGCAGCCTGGTGGCGTGGCACCTGCGGGCGCGCCGTGCGCTGTCCCTCCTCTTCCTATTGGCAGAGGTTAGGAATGACTGGCACCGAGCCAGGTGGGCTGGGCCAGCACAGGTGAGGCCCAGGTTGGCTTCTCTCTCTCTCTCTCTCTCTCTCTCTCTCTCTTTATTCTATTTTTGTTTCTCTATTTTTTTGCAGTTTGTTTGCGATTTAGTTTTAACACCAAATCAACTTTAAACTTGATGAAAATAATTGTGATAGCTAAGTGGACTTATCCCAAGCCACACAACAATTTTCAGAATTATTGAACATATATTTATTATATAATAAATATATATCCAATTCAAATAGTTATTGAATTAATTTCAAATGCCCAAAATAAATATTTCTGAGACTCCAAAAATATTGGTTTGAATTTTACCTCTTGCCAATATTTTTACAGAATAATAGGAACATTTCCTTGGACTCATTTGAAAGGATTTTCAATGTTGATTATTTCTGAAGTGATTTGAGGGTTTCAACTAACCTCAATTCAACTTTCAGAATGTGGATATGATGCATGGATGCTCCCTTATGCAACTATTGCAAACAATTCTAGGGCTGTGACAACTCACCCCCACTAAACAAGAATCTCATCCCGAGATTCAAGACCTGAGGTAAGAAGACCGAGGGGACACAAAGCTGACAGGATCTTCATGATCCAATTGCCCTTCTCGGAGATGTTGATTCATTGCTCCAATTGATCTTGACGTCTTTGCTTTCGAGATCTTCATCGAACATGATGATGACGGAAAGAGACTATACCGAAATTGATCTTCTCGAATATCGAACAACTCATGATCAACTTATGGGGTGAGATGTAGGAACATCTCTTGAGCTGAGACACAAAACACATATCGAGAGGGAAGGAAATAAAAAAATGACGAGGTTTCAATTTGGCAGGCTACAATTCACACTTGACTAAGATGGAGCATGAATTTCAAAGTTGCAAGGAGATAATTGCCATGATTTCCTAACGTGATATCTTAAGGAAGGTGACTCGTAGAATATCCCTTAAGTGGCAAAAAGAAGAACTTTTGATATAGAGATCATTGAGACTCTTTATACCAGCCTAAGGCAATCTCAATCGATCATTTGAAGGAGTCGGAAAAGGATGGCATACTCACACTAGAATGGATGATGTGGACTACCTTGTTGAAGACAATATAATGGATGCTTTTTTCTTATCATCGAGAAAGGATAGGGCCTAGGGTAAGCCCACTTTTGAGGATGATCCTGAATAAAAAATACTGAGAAGGCAGACCATAGTAAAATGGCACAATGGCGGGTGCAAGCTGGGAACAAAATGCAACTGTTGGGAATGTTCCAACCATCATATCTGCCTGAGATTTAGATCCGATTGGTGATAGGATACTTCAGACTCAGCATGTCTAAAAAGAAAGTTTGCAACACAAATTGACGAGATGACATTGTGAGATTCTCAGGAAATGAACTACGATGGCAAGCTCCAAAACATGAGCCGGTTCTGCTACAAACCTGTGAACACGCTATCCAAGACAAGCATGACCACGTAGTAGTCTCATAATAAAACACTACCGAGTTTAGGTGGGGAACCATCATCAAGGATATCGAAGTCCTTGCGTAAGTCTAGCTCTTAAGAAGAAACTTCTTCTCCTTGAACAAATCAATCAGTGGCTTGGTGTGCTAGGAACACATACAGAATGGAGGCGGCCAACCTATCAAACCATAGAGTACTTCACACATATGCGTGACTAACTTGGGATGATTCCAGAGGAAGCAAAAACGATCTTTCTCATATTCACGGCAGCAACTTGCATAGACTGCGCATGAATTCGAGGAAGTCACTTCTTCCATCCACGCATAAGCTTCATGAACGGAACATGAAAGCATTGCTTACAAAGTTTCCAACACTAATTTAGGTTTTCAACATCAATCATGGACAAGATGAAATTGTTGTCAATGGACTCAACAACAAATCATCCAGGCTTCCATATAGATGGAATCCCACAATTAAGTGAACACAGTGATAGCATTGGTCAGACCAAAGGATGTAATGGTGTATGCCCGAGGGATCAAGCACGAGTAAGACAACATTACGAACATCGTTGGTTCTGATTTGATTTGAGGATAGCCCACACTCAAATCAAAGTTTGGACAAGGCAATAGATCAAACAACTGATCGCGAGGACCAATTGATGACGATATTCTCTTTCTTCAACGCATACACACAAACACAAAGATATACCTTCAGAATGAACTAAGTTAGGCAAAGCTTTTATCTTCCAACTCTCCAACTTTTTGTTTAGCTTAACCAACTAGCTCAGGAGTATCCAACATAGATTGTTGGAGAAATGGTGGTTTACAAGAAACCAACTTGATCACGAGCTCAACATAAGAGTCAGGGAACAACCTGGTCATACTTTCGAGAAGATATTTGGAAAATCACGAACCACCAATATGTTATTGAGCTTGGGAGCAATCTTGCTTGTGAGGCAAGATAATGTGATCAAATAAGAAAGGAATTGACACAATTCTAACTCTTCGATCGAAGAGTGCACCAAAATATGGACTAGGTAGCATGATCAATCTTAGGATGATGATTCAATAACCAACATGCTAAGAATGAAATTATTATCCATTAACTACCAAGCAACGAAGTTGCTAGGAGTATTGATTCCACACATCATGATTCACTTTTCGGTATTCCGGTTGCAACAACACGGAACCAAGGAGCGAATGATGATGGCGAGAAGTATCACTGCATCAAGAATTCATAAAAGATTGTGCAATATCCATGACATTCTTGACAAAAAGACGGTCATACTCTAAGGTAGAACAGAACAAAAGTTGGTTTGGCATTTGATCTACGGTATACAACTACTTTGACCCAATCCTAGAAATGGATGAGGTACTGGAGTTTGTTTCTCCTAGTCATTCTGGAATAGAATGGCTTGACGGACCACAAGAATAATAGGCATCGATGAACATGATCGCACACATACTCTTGACTATCAATTGATAGAAGAAGGTCGGAAAACAACTAAAGAGGGATAACTCAAAGGAATGTATGGTTTTCTGAGTTGTGGATGCATAGATTAGTATGCCGAACCAAGTTCATAGGTTTCTTCCGAATAATCCATGCGGAGAGGTAGAATTGGCAGAGTCACAATATAGAATGGAGAACTCATCAAGAGCACTCTGGCTGTGATCTTTTGGTTAAAAGAACTTCTGCCAAGAATGGTTCATGGTATTTGGAAGAAGGAAATACCACGGACCTCGAGGACTAATGCAAAGGTTACTAATAACCTAAAGGAACAAGCAAGCACTATCAACATGAAGTAAGTAGGGTGAATCTCGGGTTCAAAACAAAGAAATAGAAGGCCTACTAACTAAATGGCATCACGGGATGCTTTCAAGGATGGTGGCCAGAATGATCACACTGGGAAGACAAAACAAGGCTAGATTACTAGGTAATCTTCTAAGACACCTAGGGTCGTAATAATAACTCCAACATATATGTCGAGGCAATAAATTATCTCAATGCACCAGATAGTGTGGTTAGACTGGCCCAAAAAGACATCAAACACAGGAGAAAGGGATTTGCAAATGCATCAGATTGTTTAGAAACCTAGGATGACTCGGACAGCATAACGGCTGTAAATGCTCAAAAAGATTTGAGACATCCTCCAAAAATGGTGGCATAACCACTTAACATCGCAATATCAAGGTTCCGAGATCAACTATCAACACACGGAAGTAGTAGGAACTGAACTGGGGCTTGAATCCATCAATCTTATAAGTCTCTAACATAGTAACTCGTCATCCTGACATATAGATGAGAAGGCCTAGTTGTTAATCCCCGTAGAAAAGAAGAGATTGACTCAGAGCAAAAGGGCATAAGTTAAAGGAGTAAAAGGAGCCTTACATTCCCATGCACAATCAATTCCCTTATATAACTAAAGCATTTCTAGACTCAACTTCCACCAGCTTGGCTTGGTAATCTTACAGGCAGTCAGGCTCTGATACCAAAGCTGTCAGGACCCTGATTCCAAGTCACATCGATCTAGCCGGTAACACCTCATATCACTTTGCGCCTCACGCATGGTATTCCCACGGGTGTCGCCTTACCATGGCCTGGGACCGTTTGCGCCTTTTGGCTCATGTATATGATAGTGTCGCTAGCATCCATATGACAGAGAACCCGGGCCAACATGACTAGTAGTGAACCCAAAGTAGCACTAACTTATGGGGACATGCATACATGAATCAACATCGAGCATGTCGGTCAGTAGCGTGCGAATCCGGGCTGTAGCAACTGGGCTAATAGGACTCCGGGAACCCAGGCTGTAGCAGGCTAGCAGGACTCCGGATGTCACCGCGTGACATTTCCCCGAAGGGACAGACATAGAAATGAAGTGAATCACATGTCGGCCACTCAAGTGTTCTGGAGCAGTAGTGCTGGGCTAGCAGGACTCCGGTGAACCGGGCTGTAGCGGATTACTATGTCTCATGGAAGCACAAGACTACATTTCCCCATAAGAGAGGCTACCAAGGATAAACGACTAGGTTGTCGGATCCCACACATACCAAGCATTTCAATCATACACACAATATGCTCAATACGTGCAATACAACATGGCATCAGAACAAGACTCTACGACTCAGAGTATTTATTCATTAGGCTCCGAGGAGTGAGATAAAACAAACATGGGTCTCATGACCCAACATTCAGAGCATACAAGTCAAAGAACATGCGGAAGATTAACATGTCTGAGTACAGACTTCTACAAATGAAAAAGGCTGAGAAGCCTGACTATCTACCAGATCCTGCCGAGGGCACAAGATCGTAGCTGAGGTAACAAGCTAAACTTCGAAGTCCACGTGGAACTACTAGGGAGACTGAAGTCTCTCTGTAAAACATAAAATAAGCAAACGTGAGTACAAATGTACCCAGCAAGACTTACATCAGAACTATCTACATATGCATCGGTATCAACAAAGGGGGGGTGTAGTTTAACTGTAGCAAGCCAGCTTTGACTCGGTGGCTGTCCTAAACTATGGCTGCAAGTAACTCTTTTGAGGTGGCGCACACGAGTCCACATATTCACCATACCAATACACCACTATGGATCCGGTCCCGTCTTCCTACGAGAACGCCATCCATAACACTCACGCTTATCTTGCGCATTTTAGAGTATTCACTTCCACTTGTCTATAAACGATGCAAGGGGTCGAAGTTTCCATATCCAAGGAATCCGGCTATTCGAATAGATAATGATAACACTGCAGGGGTGTACTTCTTCACACACGCTCTCGCCACTTAACACCATGTACACATTGTGTATCTCGGCAACCTTCAAGCGGAAGCCTGGCGAGGGAGTCGGCCATGACCTGACGAACCACACAAGTCTCTAGTCCAGGTTCATCGCCTATTCGGGTTCCATCCGCAAGGAGATCCGGCCTGGGTGTCGCTCACGGACCCAAACGATGTGAGCAGGGTTCCCAAGCCCACCATCCGGGTGCCACTTGGTACACCGTGCCACTGTGCCTAGTCTGTCCCAAGCCCACCTGTACCGGCTGCCACTTGGTAGACTACTAACACAGCCTACAAACACCAGAAACTAGTTGCAACTCCTGGACAGAGATCAGGTTGATTAATAAGTCAAGAGAACTTGGAGCGCCCGGAGCCAAATGTGTGGTAGTAACTATTCATGGATCACAAACACAGAACTCAGTTCTTGAGGACGGCTGCAATGAGACAACCCACCATGTACTCCTACATGGCCTCTCACCACTACCTTTACCAAATCATGCTCACACACTTAGCTCTCAACATTTGGACATGTTCACCACATTCCAATTCATCCCCGATGAATCGGACTTGACTCAACTCTAAGCAGTAGAAGGCATGACAAACAAGCATGAATGAGTAGGCACATTAGTGATCAAACAACTCCTACTCATGCTAGTGGGTTTCATCTATTTACTTTGACAATGACAGGTCATGCAGAGGAAAGGGGTTCAGCTACCGTAGCATGTAATAGTTGAATCGTTGTTGTCCTAATGTAGTAAAAGAGAGCAGGAGCGAGAGAATGGTATTGTATCGGAATGAACAAGGGGGTTTTGCTTTCCTGGCACTTCTGAAGATAATATAGTTCTTCATCAGTGTCATTGATCACGTCATCGGAAACATCGTCTACTAAGAGGGAACAACCACCGGAAAACACAAAAGAAACAACATTCACTGCAATGCACAATCGAATGAATGCCATGTCATGTTAAGGAACTGAATTGACCTAAGGCAGCAGTAAGCCAAGTTAGTTGAAGTGGAATTCAAACAAGCTTAAACTCCAACTCCAAATGCTAGTTCATAAATTGCCCTAATCATGATTTATCCTATTCAGTGAGGTTAACTTGTTCAAACATGCATGAAAGTACCATAAACAAATTCTTCATATTTTTCTGATCATTTTTCATATATAAATTATTTCATTTGGACTTATGGTTCATTTTCTATGATTTTTAGAAGTTTATACTATTTTCTGAATAAACTTAAGTCCACAAAATGCTTTACTGCGTCAGCACGACTGTCGGATTTCGGGTTCCGGCAGACCCTTGAGGTTCGAACACTAGGGTGCGCGTGGAGATTTCGCCTTCTACCTACCTGCACCCCTCTGCCTCGCTAAGATCTAAGCTATGGGAAGAACAGCACAAGAGACAGAGGGTTTATACTGGTTCGGGCCACTGTTGTGGTGTAACACCCTACTCCAGTGTGTGGTGTGGTGGATTGCCCCTTGGGCTGATGATGATGAGCAATACAAGGAAGAGCAGCCTCGCGAGGGTCTGTTCTTGGTTGGGAGGATGAACTGCTAGGGGAGTTCAGTCACCCTTCCCTCTCTCTCTTCTCGATTGCGACCCTAGCTAGTTTTCGGGTTGGCCGATTCTGGATCCTCCCTACCCTGGGGGTGGCTAGTCCTATTTATAGGCAAAGGCCCTGGGCCTCTTTCCAAATATTGAGCGGGAAGGGCGCCAACAATTGGCCATTTTGAAGGGGAACATCTGGTACACTTATCCTGACTAAAGTTAGTCCTTGCCTGCCAAAGACTCTGGTGGTGACGCTGGCTTGGGCTCCACAATGACTTCCTCCCTGCCGTTGGACTGGTCTTGGTCTCGTTGCACCGAAACGGGTGCCTTTGCTTGATGCTCTCGCCCGCGCTTGCTCCCTTTGCAACAAAGAGGAAAGGAGGACACTGCGCGGGCTGGCGCCCGCCTGGCGCCCTTGGTCATCATGGCTTGCGTCACGGGCACCTCGTGAGGTACCCCGCCTTGATCTCTCCGCCTCCTCGCAAGCTAGCCTGATGTGGCCGTGCCTGAGGAAGCTCCATGTCGTCCGCCCCGCGAGGCTTGGCCCCTCGCGAGGGTCCTGGGTCTGTGTCGATGAAGACGGGCCGTGCTGGGCCCCCCCTTTGAGCCACGCCGCAGGCCGCAGGCAGGCAAGTCTGCGGACCCCCATTCCCAGAACACCGACAATAGCCCCCGGGTCCAAGGCGCGCCCGGACTTGGCCGTGCAGGGAGGCGAAAGGGCAAGGGCGAAGCACCGTGGGCCCTAACAGCCTGCGGCCTTGGGCGCCGCGTGGCGGTTGATTGGACGTGGGCGCCCCAACAACCGCGCGAGTTGATAAAGGAGCGGCATCTACCCAGGCTTTGCTTTTTTGCTTTCTCCGGTTGCTGCTCAGATCCCCTTTCTTGCGCCTTTCCTTCCTTCCTCCAAAATTTCCAGATCTACTCCGACCGCGTGACCTAGGAAGCCATGGCGCCTCGGCAGTCCCCGGCCGGAGCTTGGTACTCGTCTGCCTTGGACTCGCCGAATGTGTCGGAGGCGAGCCTCACCCGGTTGCGCCGGATGGCGGCGGCGTAGGGCATCGACGGGGTGAAGGTGTTCAAGGCCGGCTCCGCCACCCCTGAGGGCCAAGGGAGCACCTTCTATCCGTTCTTTGTAAGCGCGAAGCTGGTGTTGGAGAAGATGGACGCGGATCTTAGGCCGGCCAACATGGCGGTGGTGAAGCTGACCGGTGCGTCGCTGCTGAGGGAATTCCTGGAGCACCAGCTGGCTCCGCTTCGGCAATACTCACTTCCGATGTGGAGGCCCCATCCGAGCCCCGCGGCCTTGGCCGACGGAGATTTGGCTGCGGTCCTCCAATCTCTGGTCGGGGGCGAGGTGGCGAGGTTGGAGGGCGCTCGTACGCCCTTGTTCCTCCGTGACGACTGGGAGCAGGTAGTGGAGTCCATGCCCGTCTTCAACAGGGACGGGCCCGTGCCCATAGAAACTCTCGGGGAATCGGTGGACGTGTCCTCCAACGACTCCAGCGAAGAGGAGGAAGGAGGGGAGCGGGAAAAAGGGCCTGACTCTGAGGCGACTGACGGAGAGTCGAGGGCTCCCCTCCCCCAGCACAGGTCCCGTGTTCTCCGTCTCTCTCCGAGCGATGACGACGAGGATGATGACGAGCAGGATGGCGGAAGCTTGCCCTCGATCCTGAAGAAGGACAGGATCGGGCTGATCTCCCGTGGGTCTGCCCCGGCCCTGAGGCAGACCGCAGACGCGCCTTCCGCTTCCATGCTTCCCGAGGTTGACCCTTCCAGCCGGCTTTCGGGCTTCAAATTTGGCCAGAGGCCGCTTGAGCTCACCGGTGACGACCCGTAAGCGCTTGATTCTTGTCTTTATTTCTTATTCTGCTTCTGAGGCTTGACGTCCGCATCTCTTGGATAGGTTGGCGCCCGCCGCAAAGAAGCCGAAGGGAGCTCCTAAGGTTCCATCCGTGGCAGCGCCTCTGCCTACGAAGGAAGGTGACTGCGAAGCACGGGCTTCTCCTGCCCAGTCGTCCTCGCGAGGCCTGGTTGAGCCTGCTGGGGCGGGCTCAGCTCCCATGGCCCAAGTGAGTCCCGAGGTGCCTTTGCCTGCTGCCGCCACTTCAGCCATTGGGGCACAACAAGCTTTGCCTCAGGATGCTGTGGTCGTGCTGCCGCCTTCTCCTCCTACTCCACCGACTGCTGTCTCTCTGACTCCTCCTGCCGTTCTGGATCGTGCTGCCGCTGAGCTCGACCGGCTGCGGCAGGATCTTCTTGGCGCCGACCCTCGCTTGGTGGCCGGGCGCTTGGAGCTGGCTTCAGGATGGATTCACTCTGATGCTTCGATTCGGGCGGCGCAGGTCCAGGCCTCGACGGCTTGCGATGAGGAGAGGCAGGCCGTCCTTGAGGCGAAGGCTGCACGTGACGCAACCCTGGGGGAGGTGGTCGACATCCATGGTCGCTGCAAGGCGCTGGAGGACGAGCTGCAAGGCCTGCCGGACCAGCTCACGAGAGAGGTCCGCCTTCGCTAAGAGCAGGAAGAAGGCGTGAAGGCTCGCGAGGCGGCCGTCGAGGGCCGCGAGGCCAAGCTTAGGAAGCGCCACGACTGCCTAGGCGCGCTGGAGCAGGAGTTGGGGGCGAGGAAGGTCGAGCTGAATGACAAGGCCCAGGTTCTTGCTGAGGACCGCGTGGCCTTCGCGGAGATGGAGGCGAAGGCTCGCTCGTCGCTGAGGATGCTTTACGACAGCGGCCTGGAGAGCCCACTGGCTGGTGCCGAGGATGGCCCCGCCAAGCTACTTCCCTTCCTGGTTCGCGCTCTTGAAGATGTCGCCCTTGGCCTTGGCCCCACGGCCGAGGCCGAGGCGCGTGTCCTGTCTTCTGCAGCGCTGACGCGGGTCCTCACCCACATCTACCTTCGCGATCCCGGCGTCGACCTCAACAGCCTGCTGGAGCCAGTAAGCGGCGAGTGTGCCGCTGCCGCTGCCGAGGCCGTGAAGGGTCGCGCGGAGGCTCTGCTGGGAAGTTCCGGTCCTTTAGCACCAAGCCGAAGCAAGGCGCTGCCGACCCCGCTGCTCCATGAGGCGAACCTACTCCGCGCTGCTCCACCGCCGACAAGTGACTCCGTTGTGGCTCCTGTCCTGCCTTCAATTCCTGCACATGTATCATGCCTCGGGGAGGCGTTTATACCTGCGTTTGGCATTGAGATAATAGTGTGGACTGTAATATTTGCTTTTGAATTCCTTGAAATTTGCGCTTTTCCTTCCTACTTGCTTATGTTCTACGTCGGCAGAGCCCGGCCCCGTGCATACCTCACCCAGCGTTAGTCCCGACCGGAAACCAGGACGGGGCCAAGGAGTGAGGGGCTACGTGACAAGTTAGGCTCCTGAGTCGCGATGCTCAGGAGTCCCCCTTGGCGCACGAACAGCAAGTAGGAAGGTATGATGTGGGTGGATCTACCGTTCTACGTCTGTAGAGCCCGGCCGCGCGCATACCTCAACCGCCGTTAGCCTTTCGGAACTAAGGAGTGAGGGGCTACGTGACCAGTTAGGCTCCTGAGTCATGATGCTCTGGAGTCCCCCTTGACGCTCGAACGACCTTCGTACCTTGGCTCCGCTCGGGGAGAGACGCGCGACGAACCAGGCCCGGGGGGGGCCTGGCTGGGTGGCGTGCGTCTGGGCGTGACATAGGCGCAGCCCCCGTGCCCAGCCCCCTCGCGTGGCACTCCCGAGGGGAGGCGTTACGATGAGGATAGACACTGAGCTCTGGGCTCCCTGAGGTTGATGCGGCCCGGGGGCCGCCCTCAGTTCTTTATCACCAGCGCGGAGCATAGCGCTTCCATATGTGTACGGGCATAGCCGCTCCTCGGTAGTGTCGTCAGCCAACGCGGAGCATGGTGCTTCCACTCGTACGTGGGAGGGGGCTCCCCTTTGGGAGGAGCCCCCGGGGCGTGTACAGCCCCGCCCTGACACGTGGCTGGCACAGTAGGGCCTGGTGAGGTGTATCTGGGCACCCGTGAGCCAACGCGGGACTCACAGGGCCCTACCTCTAGGTGGGCTGCGCCTGGCACTGGGCCTTATCTTGTGATGTGTCCCTGCAAATTTGGTTAGATGCCGGCATTCTACGTCCTCGGTTCCCGGCCCTCGAGCTGGTCTCAGCCGTCGCTGGTATGCCAGGTCGCGATGCTGTGGACAAGGCCAGAGGGTGAGGGCTGGAGAGCCAGTAAGAGCCCTGAGTCGCGATGCTCAGTTACCCCCCCTTTAATGAGCAAGTGGTCGGCATGGAGAAGAAGAGGTGCCGTGGACAGGCATCCAAGGATGGCGTTGTATGGCAGGCGAATGTGAGCGACGTCGAAGTCGATGAGCTCGGTGTGATAGTTGTCTTGTGTCCCGAAGGTGACTGGGAGGCGGACCTGCCCAATCGGGACCGTGGAGCCGTCGGTGACTCCAGAGAAAGGCTTGGTCGGCTGAAGCTGGTTGTAGGGCACTTGGAGATTGTTGAATATTTCCACGGACAGGACGTTGAGCCCTGCCCCGCCATCAATGAGGGTCCTGGTGACCACCACGTTGCTGATGATTGGGGAACAAAGCATCGGGAGGACTCTGGCTATAGCTGCACACTTGAGCTGATCTGCTGAGCTGAACGTGATGGCGCACGCCGACCACCTGAGAGGGCGCATGGCTTCCAGCTTGCGGAGGACTGCATTCACTTCACGGGCGAACTGCTTGAAGATGCGTTGAGAGGCTGGGGCTTGAGCCCCGCCCAGGTTGCAGGCGTCTATGCGCGGCACCTGGAAGCCACCAGCCCCCTCGTCCTAATGGCGGTCCTCGTTTCTCCTTGGCTGCAGCGGCAGCGGAGGGAGGCCTACGTTGCCTTGTGGGCGATCCTCGCGAGGCTGATCCCTCCAGTCTCCCTCGCGAGGCGGGTCTTGCCAGCGATCCTCGCGAGGTTGATCGCGCCACCCTTGGCGCGGGCCGCGGTCTTCCCAGCGTCCTGCGTTCCTTCCTCCTCCTCGACCGTAGCCCCAGTCACCGCGGTCGGGGTGACGGCCGATCCTTCCTTCTCGCACGGCTCGGAGCTCTTGACATTCGTTGGTGTTGTGGGTGTGAAGGTCGTGGTACACACAGTACCGACTGCCCTTGGGAGGTTCGGGCAGATCTCTGCCCCGCTTGGTGTCTGGTTCTGCCGCGAGCATGGCAGCCCCCTTGCGCTTCACATCCTTGGCCTTGGGCTTCTTCTCTTCTGGGTCTGCGGCAGGCAGCTCGAGGAGGGAGAGACGCCCTTGCTCCGCCCTGGCGCACTTGGTTGCCAAGTTGAACAACTCCAAGGAAGTGCACCGGTCTTCATGCATCGCCAGCTCCTCCTTCATCTTGACATCGCGCACGCTGTCGGAGAAGGCTGAGATGAAGGCCTCCTCGGTCACCTTGGGAATCTTGAGGCGTGCATTGTTGAAGCGCTGGATGTACTTCTGCAGGGTCTCTCTGGTTTGTTGCTTGATGCGGTGCATGTCGCTCACGGCGAGTGGCCGGTCGCGGGTACCTTGGAAGTTGGCGATGAAGCGGGTGCGCATCTTGTCCCAGGAGGAGATCGTGCCTGGGGCCAGGTTCAGGAGCCAAGTGCGGGCCCCGTCCTTGAGCGCCATGGGAAACCAGTTCACCATGACCTTCTCGTCTCCGTTGGCACCTTCGATGCCCAGCTCATAGAGCTGGAGGAACTCCACAAGGTCGGCCGTGCCTTCGTAACGAGGAGGCAGGTCTGGCTTGAACTTGACGGGCCACGCGATGCTGCGTAGCTCCGCGGTGAATGCACGGCAGCCTGCTGTGGCCGCGGGAGGCCTTGGGTGACGAAGAGCTTGGTCTTGCATGCCCCCATGGGCTGCAGCTGGGAGCAGCGCGGGGTCTTGACGCGCGGGAGCAGGAGCATGGTCGCGACGTGCTGGAGCAGGGAGCGCCCGGGCAGCTTCTTGCGGGCGAGGGACTTCTTGGCAGCTCTGCTCTTGCCGCGCTGGCACCTGACGGAGCGGGTTCCGCCCAGGGGCGACGCGCCTTGGAGCCATGGCGTCTTCTTGAGGAGGAGGCGGCCGGGGCACCGCCGGAGCTTCCTCGCCCGCGCGGGGCGGGGTGCGGTCCAGCGGAACGAACGGCGCAGGAGAGCCCCCTGCGGCGCGGACGAGCTCGGCGACGCGGTCGAGCCATTCTTCGTAGACGTCGTCCATAGGACGGTAGCGCAGGAGCTCGTTTGCCGCGATGAGCGCAGCTCGAGCCTCCATGGGTGCGCGGAGCGCGCAGGACGAAGAACCAGCTGGGGTGAGCGAGGGAGTAGCAGTGCGGCCGTCTTGCCGCATGAACAGATGCTGAGACGACGCTTGCTGCTCGTCCCCCACCGGGCCGGTGGCGGCGTTGACGGCAGGTGATGGGGAATGGCGAGGACGCCCGCTAATAGGAGCCGTCTGGGCGACGCGGGAAGCGAGAGCGGCCCGGCGCTCGATGCGGGCCCGACGAGCGTCAGACATGGACGCGATGGTCGGAGGAGAACGGGGTGGTGGAAGACGAATTCCGGCGCACCCCTACCTGGCACGCCAAATGTCGGATTTCGGGTTCCGGCAAACCCTTGAGGTTCGAACACTGGGGTGCGCGCGGAGATTTCGCCTTTTACCTACCTGCAACCCTCCGCCTCGCTGAGATCTAAGCTATGGGAATAACAACACAAGAGACATAGGGTTTATACTGGTTCGGGCCACTGTTGTGGTGTAACACCCTACTCCAGTGTGTGGAGTGGTGGATTGCCCCTTGGGCTGATGATGATGAGCAATACAAGGAAGAACAGCCTAGCGAGGGTCTGTTCTTGGTTGGGAGGATGAACTGCTAGGGGGAGTTCAGTCACCCTTCCCTCTCTCTCTTCTCGATTGTGACCCTAGCTAGTTTTAGGGTTGGCCGATTCTGGATCCTCCCTACCCTGGGGTGGCTAGTCCTATTTATAGGCAAAGGCCCTGGGCCTCTTCCCAAATATTGAGCGGGAAGGGCGCCAACAATTGGCCATTTTGAAGGGGAACATCTGGTACACTTATCCTGACTAAAGTTAGTCCTCGCCTTCCAAAGATTCTGGTGGTGACGCTGGCTTGGGCTCCACAATGACTTCCTCCCTGCCGTTGGACTGGTCTTGGTCTCGTTGCACCGAAACGGGTGCCTTTGCTTGATGCTCTCGCCTGCGCTTGCTCCCTTTGCACCAAAGAGGAAAGGAGGACACTGCGCGGGCTGGCGCCCGCCTGGCGCCCTTGGTCATCATGGCTTGTGTCACGGGCACCTCGTGAGGTACCCCGCCTTGATCTCTCTGCCTCCTCGCGAGCCAGCCTGATGTGGCCGTGCCTGAGGAAGCTCCGTGTCGTCCGCCCTGCGAGGCTTGGCCCCTCGCGAGGGTCTTGGGTCTGTGTCGATGAAGACGGGCCATGCTGGGCCCCCCTTTGAGCCACGTCGCAGGCCGCATGCAGGCAAGTCTGGGGACCCCATTCCCAGAACGCCGACAACGACCTCACAGTGATGTCAGCAGGTCAATGGCTCGGTCTAGGTCAAACCTGACGTGTGGGGCCCGTTGGTCAGTCACACTGTTAGTTAATTAACTAATTCAGGTTAGTTTAAGTGCTAGGCTAGGTTAGTTAGTAGGCCGGGGCCCACATGTTAGTGAGTGAGGGGGTTAATTAGCGGGGTCATCAGCGGCTAATGATGTGCCATGTCACCAGCCACCGGAGTTGGACTCTGACGACCTCATAGTGCGGCGGTGGCTCGCCGGAATCGCGCTGTGGGCGTCGGTTGGATGTGCCGAGGGCACCAGGCGATAGCCCTTGCTCCCGCGCATCTAGCGGAGACAGCAGCAGGTCACGGGATCACCGGAATCGATGCCGACGACAAGCCGAGCGGCGGCAGGAGCTACGGCGTAATCGGGTTGGAGCTAGGGGGCATGTGGGGAGAAGCTGGTGCTGGCTATGGGCTCCTAGAGACGCATTGAGCGCGATGGTGTGCTCGGCTTTGAGCTACAACGACTCTAGCCACGGCGGCAATGAGGCACGACGGCGGCGAGCTTCGGCCGTGGTGGTCAGTGGGCTAGACGAGGAAATCGACAGAGGGGAGAGAGGGTTTGGGAGAAGGAGCTCACAGTGAGTCGAACGGGAGGGTCGGCGAGCTCGGGGAGGCACCGGAGGCAGCAAATCGACGGCGACGATCTTCGGTGGCTGAGGAGGGGAACGGCGGTGCAGGCGGCATCCAGGGGCTTCCGGCATAGGGCGGTTCGGTGAGGAGGAGGAGAGGGACTCGGCGGATCTCGTGGGCAGCTCCAGGGGACGAGGGAGAGGCGATGGCCGATGTGATGCTCATCGGCGGCGGCAGATGCGTTCGGTGAGGAGAATAGAGGAGGGGGAGGGCATTCGGGGGAGAGAGGGGTGAACGAGGGGGTCGAGGCGGCACCGAGGAGAGGACGCGAGGCATCGCGGTGGCCAGGCGACGCAGGCAAGCAGCCTGGTGGCGTGGCGCCCGCGGGTGCGCCGTGCGCTGTCCCTCCTCTGCCTACTGGCAGAGGTTAGGGATGACTGGCACCGAGCCAGGTGGGTTGGGCCAGCACAGGTGAGGCCCAGGTTGGCTTTTCTCTCTCTCTCTCTCTCTCTCTCTCTCTTTATTCTGTTTTTGTTTTTCTATTATTTTGCAGTTTGTTTGCGATTTAGTTTTAGCACCAAATCAACTTTAAACTTCATGAAAATAATTGTGATAGCTAAGTGGACTTATCCAAAGCCACACAACAATTTTCAGAATTATTGAACATATATTTATTATATAATAAATATATATCCAATTCAAATAGTTATTGAATTAATTTCAAATGCCCAAAATAAATATTTCTGAGACTCCAAAAATATTGGTTTGAATTTTACCTCTTGCCAATATTTTTACAGAATAACAGGAACATTTCCTTGGACTCATTTGAAAAGATTTTCAATGTTGATTATTTCTGAAGTGATTTCTGAGGGTTTCAACTAACATCAATTCAACTTTCAGAATTTAGACATGATGCATGGATGCTCTCTTATGCAACTATTGCAAACAATTCTAGGGCTGTGACAGGGGGGAGGCAACAGATCCAGCATAGATGGGCGGCGACCACGGGGGGAGGTCGGGGATCGGGGGGTGGAGCGGCGAGGAGGGGGGCTGGGGTGGCTCGGGATCGGGTTCGGGATCAGGTGGATCCTGTCAGGGCGCCCTCGGGATCCAGTGGATCCTGTCAGGCAGGCCCACAGTTCAGGTGGGTTCTGTCGGGCCTTTAAGGGGCTGTTGTGATCCAAATAACTATTATAATCCTAGGATTAGAATAGTGATGTCCTATATATATTCAATGAAGAACAACGACGGAAAGAGTGAAGACAATGCAAGGTTGACGTATTTGAATCAACTGAGGAAATTCAAAACTGAAGAAATACTCAAATTGAAGAATTTCAACATTTGTTGCTGGTGTGACCCACCGTATAAGAATGATGATTTCAGACGCCGCGTACAATTGTCTTAGGGCTCTGAGAATCAAATTCTTCGTTAATTTCTTCACACTTAGAGGGTTAATCTTCATTGATTGAAGAAAAACTTTACTTAGTGTGTTGCACATCTAAGTCATCAATTTTTTGCATAAGTGTTAGGGTGTGTGTCCTTTTCAAAGGACATTCGAAGATTCTTAGATATTTAGCTCACACCGCAACTTGCTAAATCTCTTCTCACCCAAGGGCTTTGTGAAGATATTGGCTAGCTATTCTTTTGTTTTCACGTGCTCGATAGAGATGTCGCCCCTCAACACATGATCACGAAGAAAATGATGACGAATCTGAATGTGCATTGTCTTCGAGTGCTGAACTGGGTTATGAGCAATCTTGATGGCACTCTCATTGTCACAACAGAGAGGCACATTCTTCATATTGATGCTGTAGTCCTGAGGGTTTATTTCATCCAAAGAAATTGAGCACAACACGAACCAACAGGAGTGTACTCAGCTTCAGCAGTAGAGAGTGATACGCAGTTCTGTTTCTTCGAGGACCAACATACCGAAGATCATCCGAGTAAATGGCATGTGCCTGATGTTGACTTGTGGTCCACGTGATCACCCGCATAGTCAGAGTATGAATATCCAATGAGATCAAAAGTTGAGCCCTTGGGATACCCTAATCCAAGTGTTGGAGTGTTAGCTAGATATCGAAGAATATGCTTCACAGCCTTATGGTGTGATTCCTTCGGTGTAGCTTGATAACGGGCACACATGCAAATTCTAAGCATAATATCTGGCCTAGATGCACATAAATACAATAAAGAGCCAATCATGGAGTGGTATACCTTTTGATCGAAGACAATACCATTTTCATGAGTGCATAGATGGCCATTTCTGGGCACAGGGATTTTGACGCCTTTGCAATCTTGCATGCCGAATTTCCTCAATACATCCTTGAGGTATTTCTCCTGAGATATGAAGATGTCGTTGCATTGTTGACGAATCTGAAGACCTAAGAAGAATTTCAACTGTCCCATCATAGACATTTGATATTCTTCACTCATCATATAGACAAATTCATCACTGTAACATTGGTCAGTACATCCAAAGATGATATCGTCAACATATATTTGGCACACGAATAATTCATCATCATAGGTTTTGGTGAAAAGAGTTGGGTCAAGTGAACCGGGTTTGAAGCCTTTTTTCATGAGGAATTCCTTCAAAGTATCATACCACGCCCTAGGGGCCTGCTTGAGACCATAGAGGGCCTTATTGAGTCTGAAGACTTTGTTAGGATGCTTTGGATCTTCAGAACCTGGGGGTTGAGCAACATATACATCTTCCTCAAGCTTACCATGGAGGAATGCACTTTTGACATCCATTTGATATAAGATGATATTATGATGGTAAGCATAGGCAAGTAATATGGGAATAGCCTCAAGTTTAGCAACAGGTGCAAAAGTTTCATCGAAATCAATTCTTTCAACCTGTGTGTAGCCTTGAGCTACAAGCCGTGCCTTATTGCTCACCACAAGGCCATTTTCATCTTGCTTGTTGTGGTAGATCCATTTGGTGCCAATGATATTGTGCCTGCATGGGTCTGGTCACCTGACAAGTTCCCACACGTTGTTGAGCTTGAACTGATGTAATTCCTCTTGCATCACTTGAATCCACTCAGGCTCCAGAAATGCTTCATCTACTTTAGTGGGCTCTGTGATAGAGACAAAAGCAAAGTGCCCACAAAATTTATACAAATGTGAAGCTTTTGATCTTGTGAGAGGACCTGGTGCTTTGATGTCGTTGATGATTCTCTCAATCTGCACTTCATTACCAACGCGATGATGAGCTGGTTGACGACATTGAGGGGGTTCAACATTTTTTTCACAGCCAATTTCCTCAGGTGTAGCAGCATGATGTTCTTCACGATCATGAATGACTTCTTCACCAGATTCTTTGGTAGGAATGACATCCTCAGTAGCCTTGAACTTGATGGGTTCCTCAGGTGGTATTTCATCTAGCACAGGAGGTAGGTGCTCTCTTTGTGAGCCATTAGTTTCATCGAACCACACATCTACTGTTTCAACAACCTTGTGGTGATAGGTGTTGAAGACTCTGTAGGTGTGCATGTCCTTTCCATACCCAAGCATAAAACCTTCATGTGCTTTCGGTGCAAATTTAGAATTGTGATGAGGATCTCTAATCCAACATTTAGCATGGAAGACTTTCAAATAACTCATATTGAGTTTCTTGTCAATGAGGAGTTCATATGAGGTCTTTTCTGAAGAACTGTGAAGATATACCCTGTTGAGGATGTGGCACGCAGTATCAATTGCCTCAGGCAAGAAGCGAGGAGGAGTCTTATATTCATCAAGCATAGTGTGAGCCATCTCAACAAGAGTTCTGTTCTTGCGCTCCACGACGCCATTGTGCTGAGGAGTATAAGGAGCAGATAACTCGTGAGTAATACCAAGTTCATCAAGAGAGTCATCAAGACCAGTATTCTTGAACTCAGTTCCATTGTCACTTCTGATGTCCTTGATCTTCACACCAAAGTTGGTTAAAGCCCTCGAGGAAAATCGTTTGAAGGCTTCCTGTACTTTAGTTTTGTAAGTGATGATATGCACCCATGTGTAACAAGAATAGTCATCAACTATGACAAAGCCATATAAAGATGCATCATTAGTAAATGTGGCATAATGATTAGGGCCAATGAGATCCATGTGAAGCAATTCAAATGGACGAGTGGTAGTCATGATGGTCTTTGAGGGATGCTTGGCCTTGGTCATCTTTCCAGCTTCACAATCTCCACACAGATGGTCCTTGAGGAATTTTACACCCTCGATGCCAATGACATGCTTCTTCTTTGCTAGAGTGTGCAAGTTCCTCATGCCAGCATGACCAAGTCATCGATGCCATAGCCGGCTTTCGAAGATTTTGGAATTGTCAGCTTCCATGATAACAACACAATGATACTTTCCAAAGACAACAACCATATCAAGATCACAAAGCATTGAGACAGACATGAGGTTGAACCCTAAGGACTCGACAAGCATGACTTTGTCCATGTGTCGATCCTTTGAGATTGCAAACTTGCCTCGACCAAATACCTTGCTTTTGCCTTTGTCAGCGTAGGTGATATGCTTCAGATGCGATGGAGATAAAGTAGTGTCCATCAATATTTTCCTGTCACCAGTCATGTGAGTTGTACATCCACTGTCGAGGACCCACTCAGTGGCTTTGGGTTGATCATCCTGCATATGAATTAGTGCAACTTATGAACTCATATACTTCATCAATGAAGAATATGACATCAAATTAATCAGATCAATTTCATCAAGCAAGAGAACAGGTAAGGCAGTATGAGGATTAGAGAAATGAAGGTTCATTGCTTCATGATTAGCTTGCATCCTTTCAAGCATATTCAAGTTTCCAGCAAATTCTTCAAACGTTTAAGTTCGTCTAGAGACCTGACCCTGCATAAGAGATTAGTTATTTTTCTTCACCACCCACATCTGGAGGGGTGGCAAAGATTTCATGATTCCGCGAGCTCCATAAGAGAAAGGTGGCATTGAAGCCAATCCACTTTGTTTCACATGAGAGGGGTTAGAGTAAGCATATGAATAAGTAGAGAAATTCTTCGAGGGCTTATGAACATAAAGATTTGAAGAATAATGCACATATTCATAATCCTTAGATCTTCCCTGCGAAGACGTGTTAGCACGATGATGTTCATATGAGGACTTTGATCCATATGAGGAATTTGGTCCACGTGAGGAATGTGGTCCATATGAGGACTTGGATCCATATGAAGACTTTGGTCCATATGAAGAATTTGATCTGGGGTTCCTATTCTTCACAGGTGGTGTCATGATGACATTCACCTGAAGACTTTCAAGGTACCCTTTGGGAACCCAGAGTTTCTTCACAGGGGAATCATTCCTGCAGTTAGTGCCAACATATCTAGGAAATACTTCACCATTCTGATTTTTGAACAATTTATAATTGGAGTCAAATGAATAATTAGAAGAATATGAAGATTCACATGTAAAACCAGATAAGGTAGATGATCCACTGAAGGTCCCTTTGCAGCAACCCATGAGGTTTTGGGATACTGATCAGGTTTCCAGTAGGTCCCATCAACATTGAGTTTCCTCTCAAAGGCAATTCCATCTTTCCTAGGATTCTTGTTGAGGATCTGCTTTTTAAGCACATCACAAAGTGCCTGATGCCCTTTGAGGCATTTGTACATGCCTGTCACATATAATTACTTCAGCCCTACATGGTCAGTGATACTATCAGCATCCTCAGCTGAGGAATTAGTGATAGCAGAGACAGTTGAAGAATTTACAGCAATAGAAGCATTTGAACTTTCAGTTGAAGAATTAGCAGATTCACATTCAATGAATTTCAAACATGGTGGATTGAATTCAACCTGAGTGGAACTGATTGGTTGAGCAAGTAATGAATCATGTTCCTTCTGAAGATCTCAAGAACTCACTCTTAGCTGCTCAAGGTCTTGCTTTCTTTGAAGAAATTCATAATAAAGCTTCTCATGATCAGATAAGAGAGTGTTATGATGACTCTAAAGGTTGTCAAACTTAGTCTGAAGTCTCTGGATATTTTCAGTCAAAGTTTTAGTGCGATCCATTTCTTCACCCAACATATCATCACTTTTGTCTAGCATATTTTTAATCTTTTCAAGAGCCTCTTGTTGTTTCACAACAATCTTAGCAAGTTCAGAATAGCTAGGCTTGAGGTTTTCATCAGATTCATCCTCACTTGATTCAAAGGAGGGATATTTGAGTACCTTTGCACCTTTTGCCATGAGGCAATAGGTGGTAGCGTAGTCATCATTGCCGTCGTAAGCAGTGTTGGGGAGATCATTTTCCTAATAGTTGAAGATGGACTTGCTGATGAACTCAGTAGCGAGGGCTAAGCTCGCAACACCAGAGTATGACTCCTTAGATGCCTCCTCTTCCTCAATTTCCTCAGATTCAGCCTCAGAGTCCATTTCCTTGCTAATGAATGCTCGAGCCTTCTTGGAGCTGCTCTTCTTGTGAGATGAAGACCTTGAGGATTTTGATGAAGAGGACTTTGACGATTCCTTCTTCTTCTTTGAATCATCAGAACTGCAGGCCTTGTAGTTCTTCTTCTTTGATTCCTTTTCCCACTGAGGATAATCTTGAATGTAGTCACCGGGCTTCTTGCATTTGTGGCAAAGTCTCTTCTTGTAGTCACGGGATGAGGAATCTGATCTTATGTCATCACTTCTTGATGACTTGCCAAAGCGACCATGTCTTGAGAACTTCTGGAATTTCCTCACGAGCATTGCTAGCTCCTGGCTCAGTTCTCCAGGATCACTAAGGCTGCTACCAAAATCCTCACCTTCGGATTCAGATATGGCCTTGACCTTCAGTGTGCGTGATCTACCATAGCTCAGTCCATAGAGATCTCTATTCTCAGCAAGTTGGAACTCATGTGTGTTTAGCCTCTCAAGGATATCAACGGGATCAAGTGACTTGTAGTATCCACGTTCTTGTATCACCAGTGCCAGAGTATCAAATGAGGAATCAAGCAATCTCAGGAGTTTCTTCACCACCTCATGGTCGGTGATGTTAGTGGCACCAAGTGCTTGAAGCTGATTTGAAATGTCAGTGAGGCGATCAAAGGTTTGCTGAACATTTTCATTATCGAGTCTTTTGAAGTGGTTGAAGAGATTGTGAAGAATGTCAACTCTAGAGTTACGCTGTGTTGAGACTCCTTCATTGATCTTGGACAAACTTTCGCAGATAAGCTTTGCTGTCTCCAAAGCACTCACTCTACCATACTGTCCTTTGCTTAGATAGCCACATATGATATTCTTTGCTTGAGAGTCGAGTTGCTTGAATCTCTTCACATCATCAACGTTGATGGTAGGAGCGACAGAGGGAACACCATTTTCCACAACATACCAGAGATAGTTTTCAATTGCCTCAAGATGCATTCACATCTTATTCTTCCAGTAAGGGTAGTCTATCCCATCGAAGGTAGGACACCCAACAGAGACCTTGATCATACCTGTGGTCGACCTAAGTGAAACTCCAGGCGGTTAAACCAAAATCACACAGAACAAGGGAGTACCTCTCTCTGATACCAATTGAAAGTGCGTTATATTGACTAGAGGGGGGTGAATAGGCTATATTTACAAATTCGTCACCGAGGAATTTTAGGGTGAGGAAATTCCTAAGCAACGAACTACTTAGCAGCGGAATTAGTACTCTGATGCAAGCATAACAGAGTAATAGAACAGTCATCATGAAGAAATGAAAACAAGCGCAGAGTACAAGTAGTGTAAACACATGATAAGCAGGCTGAGGACAAACTAACTGAAGAAATTGAGGAAGTCTTCGGTCAAAGTCTTCAAACAGTAACGATCAGGTACAACAACACAGTAATGAGGAAATTAAAGGGTTGAAGAAATAGAACCAGTTAGCTTGGTGAAGACAACGATTTTGTAGACCAGTTCCAACTGCTATGACAGTTGTACGTCTGGTTGGAGCGGCTAGGTATCTAAACCTGAGGACACACAGTCTCGGACACACAGTCCTCACCGTATTCTCCTTGAGCAAAGGTCACACAGATCTCGCCCTATCACTCGTGGTAAGTCTTTAGGTCAATTCCAAACCTTCACAAACTTGGTCACTCGGCGACCCACAATTTCCTCTTGGATGCTCTCGACCATGACGCCTAACCATTTGAAGGATGCATAGTCCTCAAATGTAACAGGCGTCGGTTTCCCAATGGAACAATCTCTTCAGTGATGCTCAATCACTTTGGGTTTGTAGGTGTTCGGTTTGGGGTTTTGGGTCTTTCCTCACTTGATGATTTTCGCTCAAAGTCCTCGGAAGATGGGATGCTCTCTGTCGGTGTTCTGGGAATGGGGGTCCTCAGACTTGCCTGCCTGCGGCCCATAGCGTGGATCCACCAGCGGCCCCGTACGGCCCATCTTCACCAGCAAACACTCAAGACCCTCGCGAGGGGCCAAGTCTCACGAGGTGGACGACGCAAGACCTCTTCAGGGGCAGCCTCACCAGGCTGGCTCGTGAGCGGCGTAGAGATCAAGGCAAGGGACACCTCGCGTGGTTCCTGTGACGCAAGCCATGATGACTAGAGCCAGGCGGACACCAGCGTGCACAGTGTCCTCGCTTCCTCTTTGAAGCTAAAGAGGCAAGCGCAGACGAGGAGTCCCGGGGCATCAGGCAAAGGTTTCCATTACGGAGCAGCAAGACCAAGACCAGCAGGACAGCAGGACGGAGGTCACCCTGGAGCCCAAGGCGGCGGCACCACCAAAGCCTTTGGCAGGCAAAGACTACTTTTGTCAGGATAGCTTGTACTAGCTGTCCCCCTTCAAATTGGCTGTTGTGGGATCCCTTCCCGCCTAATATTTGGGAGAAGGACTTGGGCCTCTATAAATAGGACTAGCCACCACCATAGGGAGGCATTTTGATCGGATCTTGGACCGCATCAACTCACCAAGCACAAGAACACCTCTCCTTAGGAGGCTGTTCTTCCCTTGTAACTGTTCATCCTCTTCCCGAGAGGAAATCCACCATACCACACTGGAGTAGGGTATTACACCACATCGGTGGCCCGAACCAGTATAAACTCTCGTGTCTCGTGCTCTTTGGGTTCGTTGAGCTAGGCCGTGTGATCATGATGTGTGCGAGCTAGAGAGGGGGAGAGATATTTGTGCGCACCCCAGTGTTCAAACCTCAAGGGTTTTGCCGGAACCCAAAATCCAACATTTGGTGCGCCAGGTAGGGGTGCGTCAGAGCTTCTCCTCCGCCAGTTGATCCGCCAACACATAGCGGTTCTGATGTCTAGTGACCCAAGGACCAACGCCGACCGCTGGGCAGCTTGGCCGGCCCGGGCGGCGCCGTTTGCCCAAGAAGACATCAACCCTGCGGCCCAGGCGGCACGCACACCGCCAAACGCTGCGGGGTGTGGGTGCCGCTATCAAACGCCATCCACCCTCACTCCACGACAAGCTCGGGCAGCCGCAAGGGCCTCAAGCCACGCTGCGGCAACGACGCCGCACACCCGACGGGAATAAGCAAACATGAGGGCCGCGCTCACGGTGGCTCGGGAGCTGCTGCGATGCCGACTGATGGAGAGTGGCTGGGATGCATTGCTGGAGCGCGTTGCCGAGCTACTGGACGTCGTGGCCTCCAGAGCACCGCCCTTCTGCTCCCTGCTCACGCCTTAGGCCACGACCAGATCGCATGGCGGGCCTCGCCGCGCCTGCGTGACCCCAGGAGCGTCGGGAGGCTTCATCGACACCGACATGATCAGTAGCACCGGTCGACCAATCGCACCCGTGCCACCCCTGATGGGCGCGAGCACGAGCATCGCCACCCGCGGCCTCAGCGGAGTGCCGCCCTACCATCCTCAGGGCGGCGCGCTGGGCCTGGCAACATGGAGCGTGGGGCACTTCGGCGAGGACTTCGGGGCGGTGGCCTCGGAGGCCTACATGCCCCGCATGATGGACCAGGAGTATGCGCTGGAAGACGACCCTGGCTCATTCCTCGAGCCGGGCTAGGAAGAGGAGGTGCTGGAAGCTGAGGCCTGCCACGAGCCCTCCGGGAGCCTCACCAACCATGCCGGCGACAACAGCTACAGGGTACCACTAATCCCCAGCTCAACAGCCTTCCTTCCGCCAGGAGGAGCGCACTGTGGGCTGCAGGGGAGGGGTCGGGAGCAAGGTTCCTCCCCGCATCGCGTGGAGCAGGGCGTCCCTCGGAGGTAGGCCCTCTCTCAGTGAGCCTTCCCCCGGCAGAGGACCCGTGGTCGCCGAGGGCGCTGCTGGCATCCCCTTTTCCCCTTGGCTTCGTCCTGGCTTCTGGATGCACCAATGGTGGTCGAGGGTGGCGCAAGGCGGGGCCCTCGTTTGGTGATAAGAAGTAAGGCTCGCTCCTGTGAAGATTACACTCATGACACTCTCACGTAATAATTAGTGAAGCTGTACATGCTCCGAAGTCTCAGGAGTGCCGCCCTCGGGCTTTGGGGGCTCCCTCCCACGTCCTAGTGGCATCACTTAGCTCCGCGCTGGTGAGAAGACAAGAAGACTAGACTAGGCGCCGGACGCAACCATTTTCTTTTAAACTCTCTTCTGTAGCCCTGTTTTCTGGTTTTGGATTTAAATTTGAAGTGGATTTTACATTGGTGTGCGTATGGGGTGTCTTTTCTCCAATCATGCGATTTCTTGCAATCTGGTTCACTGCCCTGATTCGGAGTTCGCACCTGATGCCTCCCCCTCGTGAGCGGGGGCTGGGCACGCCGCACGCACGCGGCGCGCGCGGCCTTTTATGGATGGCGCTCGCTTCTCGCGAGGCCCTCTCGGACGGATCGACAGGCTCCTCAGAAGCTCACGACTGCACGAGCCAGTCGGGAACCGACCCTGACTAAGGTAAACTGCAGCAGTAATGTCACATCCCTAGTTCTGACAATGCCTAGTGCATGCATTAGAATGTTACATCATGTTTAAATTTCATTTAAACCTGAGATGGGGATTGACTAAGCCCTAGCACCAAATGAATTCCACTAGGGTCAAAATAAAACCTTTTTCATTGAACTCAAAATGTCCTCTAAAAATGTTCAACATTTCTGGTTTGAGGTGGAAGCATCTACCAAAAATGGTTTATATTTTTGCAGGACATATTTGGTCACTGAATTAAACCATATTGTATTTGACTTTGGGCATTTAAATACTATAAATAATTTAAATGTTCAAATAAATGTTGGAAATTGTTAGGGGTCACTGAAATAATTCAGAAAGCACCCATAACTGTTTCCAGGATTTTATAAAATGATTTGATATTTTAAATCAATCAAAAACAAATTGCAGAAAATAGAAAAGATAAAACAGAACAGAATTATAAGAGAGAGAGAGAGAGAAAGACCCGTACCTGGGCCACTTACCTGTAGCCGGCCCAGCTCCCCCCCCCACCTGGCCGGCCCAGCCCACCTCCTCCCCCTTGTCTTCTTCCTCCCCTCGCACCGAAGCAGCTCGGTGGCGAGCGCCGATGCCGCCTCGGCCACCTCCTGCTTCCACCGAGGCGTTCCCGAGCCTCCCCCTCACGCCACGCACTTCCCCTCGCCCCCTGCACCTCCCCTCTCTTCCCCTGGACCCCGTTCCCTCCTCTGCTTCCCTCCCTGCACGCGCCCGAGCGGAGCCCATCGCCGCCGACGCCGTTACCGGGGCCACAGCCACCCCCTCGCTCCCACTTTGCATCCCTGAGCTCCGCCCTGACCCCGTGAAGCTACACACGCGACGCACGCGACCAGAGGAGGCCGCAGTCGACCGGAGCATCGTCGTCTTCACCTCCGGTGCCCGGAGATCGACTCCACCGATTCGGCGCGTCCAGAGCTTCCCCGACTTCGTCGTCTCCTCCGCTAGCCCCTCCGTGAGCTCTCCTACGTTTCCCCTCTCTCCCCGTTGGTCTCCCGTGCAGTAGCCATGCTAGCCACCGTACCGAGCGCCGCCGTCCGCCATGGACGCCGGGCATGGCACTGACGTGCTGTCGCGGCCAGTCCGACGAGCCTAGCGTGCTCCTAGCTGCCCCAGGAGTCCGCATAGCCCCCTCAGCCAGCCCCCTAGCGCTCCGTAACCTCGCTCCGCCCAAACCCGAGCTCCGGCAGCCGCCGCGGCCTCCACTCCGGCGAGCCCCGGCGTCCCCGCAGCCTCCCACCTACCCCATCAGATGCGGGAGAGCCCGGGCTACGCCCCGGTGCCCTCAGCGCGCGAATCCGATGCCCCTAGCGCAAGTCCGGCGTGCTCCGCCGTGCTCTGTGGTCACCGCCGGCCAAACTCCGGCGGGCCGATGTGGCCACTTAATTAGGGGCTAATCACCCTATGAGCCACTGCCATGTGGGCCCCTGCGCCTAATTAGGATTAGTATTTTTTCTGTTTAGTTTAACTAACCACATGGGCCCCACCCGTCAGCTTTGACCACGCTGACATGGACGTTGACCGACCCCACACGTCAGTATTGACCTGCTGACGTGTCTGTTGACCTGACCCCACCTGTCAGTGAGCTAACAGCCCTGTGTCACTGACGTGTGGCCCCCACACGTCAGGTTTGACCTGGAGGCGCCCAGTTGACCTGCTGACGTCATGATGACGTCAGGCTGGCGCATTAATTCAATTACTGGATTTTTTATAATTCAGGAAATTCCAGAAAATGCCTAAAACTTCAATAAATCATAGAAAATTAACCGTAACTCCAAATTAAATAATTTATATATGAAAAATTATCAGAAAAATTCAAGGAATCCATCTGTACCATTTTCATGCATGTTAGAACAACTTATAGATGCTGTTTAGCACAAATCATATAAAGGGCATTTAAATAATCACATATGGAGTTTGAATTTGAATCTTGTATTCAAACCAACTTCATTTAATCTGTTGCTAGTTGCATTAGCCCAAAACACATTCATTTTGCCATGTCATGATCATGCATCATATTGTGCATTGCATTGATTGTGTTTTTCTGTGTTGCCGGTATTTGTCCCCTCTCGATAGACGCGATACCGATGATGTGATCGTTGACACTGATGAAGACTCAATGTTATCTTCAGAAGTGCCAGGCAAGCAAAACCCCCTTGTTCATTCCGATACAATCCCACCCTCTCGCTCCTGCTCTCTTTTACTGCATTAGGACAACAACGATTCATCTGTTACTTGCTGCGGTAGCTGAACCCCTTTATCCTTTGCATGACCTGTCATTGCCACAGTAAATAGATGAAACCCACTAGCATGAGTAGGAGTTGTTTGAGCCCTGATGTGCCTACTCATTCTTGCTTGTTTGTCATGCCTGCTACTGCTTAGAGTTGAGTCAGGTCTGATTCATCGGGGATGAATCAGAGGCGTGTGAACATGTCCTACTGTGTGTGAGCTAAGTGTGTGAACACGTTTTGGTAAAGGTAGCGGTGAGAGGCCATGTAGGAGTACATGGTGGGTTGTCTCATTGCAGCCGTCCTCAGGAACTGAGTTCTGTGTTTGTGATCCATGATTCAGCTGCTACCACGCATTGGGCCCGAAACCAATGGACCCTCTCGGCTTCTTGATCACCCTTGTCCTCTGTCCAGGAGTTGCAAGTAGTTTCTGGTGTTTGTAGTATGCTGGAGGCCGTGGGCAGCGCTGACCGTAGGGGTGGGCTGTGATGCGGTAGGCACGTGGCACGGTGTACCGGGCGCCCGTTTGGTGTCTCGGGAACCCTGTTCACATCGTTTGGGGCTGTGAGCGAAACTCCGGCCGGATCTCCTCATGGATGGAACCCGAATAGGCGATAAACCTGGACTAGAGACTTGAGTGTTTAGGTAGGCCGTGGCCGACACCCACGTTGGGCTTCCGCTTGAAGGTTGCCGAGTACATGTCGTGTAAACGGCGGTAAGTGGTGAGAGCGTGTGTGAAGAAGTACACCCCTGCAGGGTTAACATCATCTATTCGAATAGCCGTGTCCACGGTAAAGGACTTCTGGGTTGCTTATATCAGTTCATAGACAAGTGAAAGTGGACACTCTAAAATACGCAAGATAAGCGTGAGTGCTATGGATGGCGTTCTCGTAGGGAGACGGGAGCGGTTCCATGGTGGTGTATTGATATGGTGAATATGTGGACTCGTGTGCGCCACCTCAAAAGAGTTACATTGCAGTCGTAGTTTAGGATAGCCACCGAGTCAAAGCTGGCTTGCTGCAGTTAAACCCCACCACCCCTTTGTTGATAATGATGCATATGTAGTTAGTTCTGATGTAAGTCTTGCTGGGTACATTTGTACTCACGTTTGCCTATTTTATGTTTTTGCAGAGAGACTTCGGTCTCGCTAGTAGTTCCGCGTGGACTTCGACGTTTAGCTTGTTACCTCAGCTACGATCTTGTGCCCTCGGCAGGATCTGGTAGATAGTCAGGCTTCTCAGCCTTTTTCATTTATAGATGTCTGTACCCAGACATGATAGCTTCCGCTTGTGCTTTGACTTGTATGCTCTGAGTGTTGGGTCATGAGACCCATGTTTGTAATATCTCGCTCCTCGGAGCCTATTGATTAAATACTTGAGTCGTAGAGTCATGTTGTGATGTCATGTTGTATTTGCACATATCGAGCATATTGTGTGTATGTTATTGAAATGCTTGGTATGTGTGGGATCTGACCATCTAGTTGTTTATCTTTAGTAGCCTCTCTTACCGGGAAATGTCTCCTAGTGTTTCCATTGAGCCTTGGTAGCTTGCTACTGCTCCGGAACACTTAGGCTGGCCGGCATGTGTCCTTCTTCGTTCCTGTGTCTGTCCCTTCGGGGAAATGTCACGCGATGAATACCGGAGTCCTGTTAGCCCGCTACAGCCCGGTTCACCGGAGTCCTGCTAGCCCAGTGCTACAGCCTGGATTCGCTCGCTGATGACCGACACGTTCGATGCTGGGTCATGGATGCCTGTCCCTGTAAGTCTGTGCCACTTATCATATGGATGCTAGCGACACTGTCATATACGTGTGCCAAAAGGCGCAAACGGTCCCGGGCAAAGGTAAGGCGACACCCGTGGGAATACCGTGCGTGAGGCCGCAAAGTGATATGAGGTGTTACATGCTAGATCGATGTGGCATTGAGTCGGGGTCCTGACAGCGTTGGTATCAGAGCTTGACTGCCTGTAGGATTACCGAGCCAAACTGGTCGAAGTTGAGTCTAGAAATTCTTTAGTTATATAAGGGAATTGATTGTGGGATGGAACGTAAGGCTCTTTTTACTCCTTATACCTCATGGCTTTCTGATCTGAGTCATCATCTTCTTTCCTACGGGGTTAAGAAACTAGGCTTTCTCTTCTTTCTATCAGGATCACGTCTTACTAATCAGTGGACTTATAAGATTGTTGGATTTAAGTCTCAGTTCAGTTCCTACTACTTCCGTATGTTAATTGTTGATCTCGAAACCTTGATATTGTGCTTCTGAGTGGTTATGCCACCATTTTTGTGAATGTCTCAAATCTTTTCTGAGCATTTACAGCCGTTATGCTGTCCGAGTCATCCCAGGTTTCTAAGTAGTCTGATGCATTTGCAAATCCTTTCTTTCCGTTTCAATGTTCCCATGGGCCAGATTAACCACACTAATCAGTGGGTTGAGGTACTCCGTTACCTTGACATATATGTTGGAGGTATTATTATGACCCTAGGTGTCTTAGGGGATCATCTAGTAATTTAGCAATGTTTTGTGTTCCCAGTGTGAGATTCTGGCCTTTATTCTCGAAGGCATTCCGTGATGCTACTTAGTAATAGGTATTCTGTTCCTGGGTTCTTGAACCCGAGATTCACTCTACCTACTTTATGTTGATAGTAATTGCTAGCGCCTGTAGGTTATTAGCAACCTTTGCGATAGTCCTCGAGGTCCGTGGTATATCGTTCTTCCAAATACCATGAACCATTCTTGGCAGGAGTTCTTCTGAACCAAAAGATGGCAACAAGAGTGCTCTCGATGAGTTCTCCATGCTATATTGTGACTCTGCCAGCTCAACCTTTCTGCATGGGTTATCCGGAAGAATTATGTTGAACTTGGTTCGACATACTAATCTATGCATCCACAACTCAGAAAGTTATATGTTCCTTTGAGTTGTCCCTCTTTAGTTGTCTACTGACCTTCGTCTATCAATTGATAGTCAAGATTATATGTGCATTCGTTCATCGATGCCTATTACTCTTGTGGTCTGTCAAGCCATTCTATTCCGGAATGACTAGGAGAAACAAACTCCGGTACCTCATCCATATCTAGGATTGGGTCAAAGCAATCGTGCTCCGCAGATCAAAATGCCAGCCCAGCTTTTGATTCTGTTCTACCCTGAAGTATTACCATCTTTATGTCAGGATTTTCATGAGGATTGCACCGGCTCTTGTGAATTCTTGATGTAGTGATACTTCTCACCATCATTATTCATCCCTCGGTTCCGTGTTGTCGCAACTGGAATGCCGACAAATGAATCGTGATGTGTGAATTCAATACTCCTAGCAACCTTGTTGCTTGGTAGTTAATGGACAATAACCTCATTCTTAGCATGTTGATTTTTGAATCATCGCCCTAAGGTTGATTGTGCTACCTAGTCCTTATTTCCTGGTGCACTCTTTGATTGATGAGTTAGGATTTTGTCAAGTCCTCGCTCATTTGATCATATCATCTTGCCCTGAAAAGCAAGATTGTTCTCGAGCTTAGTAACATATCGGTGGTTCGTGATTTTCCGAAGATCTTCTCGGGAGTATTACCAGGTTGTCACCTGACCGCTATGTTGAGCTCGTGATCAAGTTGGTTTCTTGTAAACCACCCTTTCTCCAAGAATCGGTGTTAGATATCCCTGAGCTAGTTGGTTAAGCTAGACAACAACTTGGAGAGTTGGAAGATAAAAGCTTGCCTGACTTAGTTCGTTCCAAAGGGATATTCTTGTGTGGTGTGTGTAGAAGAAAGATGATATCTTCATCGATTGGTCCTTGTGATAAATTGTTGGATCTATTATCTTACCCAAACCTTTGATTGAGTATGGGCTATCGTCAAATCAAATCAGAACCAACGATATTCGTAATGATGTCTTACTCGTGGTTTTTCCTCGAGCATACACCATTTTATCTTTTGGATCTGACCAATGCTATCACTTGTTTACTTAACTATGGAATTTCTTTTAAAAGGAAACCCGGATGAATTGTTGTTGAGCCCATTGACAACGTCCTTATCTTCTCCATGATTTTGTTGAACATTAAGCTAGTGTTGGAAACTTTTGAAGACATTTTCTTCATGCTAGCTCATGAAGTATTTGTTTGATGAAAAGAGTGACTTCCTTTTATACACGTGCATTTGGTGAAAGTTGCCGCCGTGAATTTGAGAAAGTTAGTTTTGCTTCCTCTGGAATCATCCCAAGTCAGTCATGCATACGTGCGAAGTATTCTGTGGTCTGGAGATTTGCAACCTCCATTCTATATGTATATCCTAGCACACCAAGCCACTGATTGAGTTGTTCAAAGATAAAGGAGTCTGTCCAAGGTGAACTCTTTGGACTTCCACGCGTGGAGACTTCGATGTCATTAATGATGGTTCCCCCTCCTGAACTCGGTAGTGTTTTATTATAAGACTACTTTGTGGTCATGCTTGTCTTGGACATCGTGTTCACATGTTGTAGCAGAACCAGCTCATGTTTTGGAGCTTACTATCGTAGTTCATTCCCCGAGAATCTCGCAGCGTTGTCTCGTCGAATTGTGTTGCAAACTTTCATTTTCTTCCTAGACTCGATGAGTCTGGAATATCCTGACACCAACCAGATCTGAATCTCAGGCAGATATGATGGTTTGGAACATCTCCCAAGAACTATAATATTGGTCTCTCGATAACCGGTAAGGTGGATGTCGTGGCCAACACACCCAGCCGGAAGACCTGTTATTATAATATCTTGATTGATGAAGTTGGCCACCTCCCCATAGGGATTTCGTAGGGTTTACTCCCTAGTTGCCCCTATGGATTTTTGTGTTTCCGAAGTCCGACCTTTACTTGATGTTCTAGATACCAGACCATTTCTATGAATGGGTTACACTAGCACATCAAGGAGAACATTAAAAGCGGAGTGCTAAATGTCTCTCGGTCGATCATCCAGATTTCGTTCCCTTGGCCTCGCTAAGATGAAATCTGAGAAGGTGTTATCTTCCTTTGCATCTGCATCATCCATCATCATTCATCATGGTAGCAAGTTGTGTTGCCAGGATCCTTGACACGGATGTTGGTAAAACCTTGATGATTATGGAAATGCTCAAGTTCTTGAGAGCACGCACAAGCGCTACGTCTTATCATCGGCACTAACTGGGTTTGCTTTCAGTTTCCTCGGCAATGCTATGACCTATTCAAACAGTGAATTCACTCTCTATTGTTGGGTTCTTCCCCAGTTACCAGAATCATTCCCAGCATTTGCATTCTGTTCCCAGCTTGCACCGCCATTGTGCCATTCTACCATGGGTCTCTTCCATTTCTGGTGGTAAGCAAATTTATCCATTACGTTGTCTTCAACAAGGTAATCCACATCATCCAAGTCTGGATATGCCATTCTACCGACCCCCTCCAAACGATCGCTCGAAAATTGCCTTAGGCTGGTTTAAAGAGTTTCAATGATCTTTGAATCAAAGGTAATTCTTTTTGCCACTTAAGGGGATATTTCTATGAGTCACCTTCCCTAAGGTGCATCATTATGGTGTCATGACAACTTAACTCCTCGCTACATTGACAATCGTTTACCACCTTTTTAAGTGTGGAATTGTTGTCTATCTAGTGAACCTTCGTCATCCGTTTCTTTCCACCCCTCTCGATGTGTATCTCGTGTCTCAACCCGAGAGATGGTCCTATGTCTCATTCCGTGAGTTGTTCGATCTTCGAGAAGACCGATCCTTCCAGAGTTTTCCTTTCCTCTTCGTGCCATGATTAGCTGGAATTCTCAGAGCAAGACGACAAGACAATGATGGTGAATGAATCAACGTTCAACTGAAGTGCAACCTGGATCGTGAGGAGTGTACTAGTTTGCGTTTCCCCTTCACCTTACCCTACGCTTGAATCTCGAGACGAGATTCTTGTTTAGTGGGGGTGAGTTGTCACATCCCTAGTTCTGACAATGCCTAGTGCATGCATTAGAATGTTACATCATGTTTAAATTTCATTTAAACCTGAGATGGGGATTGACTAAGCCCTAGCACCAAATGAATTCCACTAGGGTCAAAATAAAACCTTTTTCATTGAACTCAAAATGTCCTCTAAAAATGTTCAACATTTCTGGTTTGAGGTGGAAGCATCTACCAAAAATGGTTTATATTTTTGCAGGACATATTTGGTCACTGAATTAAACCATATTGTATTTGACTTTGGGCATTTAAATACTATAAATAATTTAAATGTTCAAATAAATGTTGGAAATTGTTAGGGGTCACTGAAATAATTCAGAAAGCACCCATAACTGTTTCCAGGATTTTATAAAATGATTTGATATTTTAAATCAATCAAAAACAAATTGCAGAAAATAGAAAAGATAAAACAGAACAGAATTATAAGAGAGAGAGAGAGAAAGACCCGTACCTGGGCCACTTACCTGTAGCCGGCCCAGCTCCCCCCCCACCTGGCCGGCCCAGCCCACCTCCTCCCCCTTGTCTTCTTCCTCCCCTCGCACCGAAGCAGCTCGGTGGCGAGCGCCGATGCCGCCTCGGCCACCTCCTGCTTCCACCGAGGCGTTCCCGAGCCTCCCCCTCACGCCACGCACTTCCCCTCGCCCCCTGCACCTCCCCTCTCTTCCCCTGGACCCCGTTCCCTCCTCTGCTTCCCTCCCTGCACGCGCCCGAGCGGAGCCCATCGCCGCCGACGCCGTTACCGGGGCCACAGCCACCCCCTCGCTCCCACTTTGCATCCCTGAGCTCCGCCCTGACCCCGTGAAGCTACACACGCGACGCACGCGACCAGAGGAGGCCGCAGTCGACCGGAGCATCGTCGTCTTCACCTCCGGTGCCCGGAGATCGACTCCACCGATTCGGCGCGTCCAGAGCTTCCCCGACTTCGTCGTCTCCTCCGCTAGCCCCTCCGTGAGCTCTCCTACGTTTCCCCTCTCTCCCCGTTGGTCTCCCGTGCAGTAGCCATGCTAGCCACCGTACCGAGCGCCGCCGTCCGCCATGGACGCCGGGCATGGCACTGACGTGCTGTCGCGGCCAGTCCGACGAGCCTAGCGTGCTCCTAGCTGCCCCAGGAGTCCGCATAGCCCCCTCAGCCAGCCCCCTAGCGCTCCGTAACCTCGCTCCGCCCAAACCCGAGCTCCGGCAGCCGCCGCGGCCTCCACTCCGGCGAGCCCCGGCGTCCCCGCAGCCTCCCACCTACCCCATCAGATGCGGGAGAGCCCGGGCTACGCCCCGGTGCCCTCAGCGCGCGAATCCGATGCCCCTAGCGCAAGTCCGGCGTGCTCCGCCGTGCTCTGTGGTCACCGCCGGCCAAACTCCGGCGGGCCGATGTGGCCACTTAATTAGGGGCTAATCACCCTATGAGCCACTGCCATGTGGGCCCCTGCGCCTAATTAGGATTAGTATTTTTTCTGTTTAGTTTAACTAACCACATGGGCCCCACCCGTCAGCTTTGACCACGCTGACATGGACGTTGACCGACCCCACACGTCAGTATTGACCTGCTGACGTGTCTGTTGACCTGACCCCACCTGTCAGTGAGCTAACAGCCCTGTGTCACTGACGTGTGGCCCCCACACGTCAGGTTTGACCTGGAGGCGCCCAGTTGACCTGCTGACGTCATGATGACGTCAGGCTGGCGCATTAATTCAATTACTGGATTTTTTATAATTCAGGAAATTCCAGAAAATGCCTAAAACTTCAATAAATCATAGAAAATTAACCGTAACTCCAAATTAAATAATTTATATATGAAAAATTATCACAAAAATTCAAGGAATCCATCTGTACCATTTTCATGCATGTTAGAACAACTTATAGATGCTGTTTAGCACAAATCATATAAAGGGCATTTAAATAATCACATATGGAGTTTGAATTTGAATCTTGTATTCAAACCAACTTCATTTAATCTGTTGCTAGTTGCATTAGCCCAAAACACATTCATTTTGCCATGTCATGATCATGCATCATATTGTGCATTGCATTGATTGTGTTTTTCTGTGTTGCCGGTATTTGTCCCCTCTCGATAGACGCGATACCGATGATGTGATCGTTGACACTGATGAAGACTCAATGTTATCTTCAGAAGTGCCAGGCAAGCAAAACCCCCTTGTTCATTCTGATACAATCCCACCCTCTCGCTCCTGCTCTCTTTTACTACATTAGGACAACAACGATTCATTTGTTACTTGCTGCGGTAGCTGAACCCCTTTATCCTTTGCATGACCTGTCATTGCCACAGTAAATAGATGAAACCCACTAGCATGAGTAGGAGTTGTTTGAGCCCTGATGTGCCTACTCATTCTTGCTTGTTTGTCATGCCTGCTACTGCTTAGAGTTGAGTCAGGTCTGATTCATCGGGGATGAATCAGAGGCGTGTGAACATGTCCTACTGTGTGTGAGCTAAGTGTGTGAACACGTTTTGGTAAAGGTAGCGGTGAGAGGCCATGTAGGAGTACATGGTGGGTTGTCTCATTGCAGCCGTCCTCAGGAACTGAGTTCTGTGTTTGTGATCCATGATTCAGCTGCTACCACGCATTGGGCCCGAAACCAATGGACCCTCTCGGCTTCTTGATCACCCTTGTCCTCTGTCCAGGAGTTGCAAGTAGTTTCTGGTGTTTGTAGTATGCTGGAGGCCGTGGGCAGCGCTGACCGTAGGGGTGGGCTATGATGCGGTAGGCACGTGGCACGGTGTACCGGGCGCCCGTTTGGTGTCTCGGGAACCCTGTTCACATCGTTTGGGGCTGTGAGCGAAACTCCGGCCGGATCTCCTCATGGATGGAACCCGAATAGGCGATAAACCTGGACTAGAGACTTGAGTGTTTAGGCAGGCCGTGGCCGACACCCACGTTGGGCTTCCGCTTGAAGGTTGCCGAGTACATGTCGTGTAAACGGCGGTAAGTGGTGAGAGCATGTGTGAAGAAGTACACCCCTGCAGGGTTAACATCATCTATTCGAATAGCCGTGTCCACGGTAAAGGACTTATGGGTTGCTTATATCAGTTCATAGACAAGTGAAAGTGGATACTCTAAAATACGCAAGATAAGCGTGAGTGCTATGGATGGCGTTCTCGTAGGGAGACGGGAGCGGTTCCATGGTGGTGTATTGATATGGTGAATATGTGGACTCGTGTGCGCCACCTCAAAAGAGTTACATTGCAGTCGTAGTTTAGGATAGCCACCGAGTCAAAGCTGGCTTGCTGCAGTTAAACCCCACCACCCCTTTGTTGATAATGATGCATATGTAGTTAGTTCTGATGTAAGTCTTGCTGGGTACATTTGTACTCACGTTTGCCTATTTTATGTTTTTTGCAGAGAGACTTCGGTCTCGCTAGTAGTTCCGCGTGGACTTCGACGTTTAGCTTGTTACCTCAGCTACGATCTTGTGCCCTCGGCAGGATCTGGTAGATAGTCAGGCTTCTCTGCCTTTTTCATTTATAGATGTCTGTACCCAGACATGATAGCTTCCGCTTGTGCTTTGACTTGTATGCTCTGAGTGTTGGGTCATGAGACCCATGTTTGTAATATCTCGCTCCTCGGAGCCTATTGATTAAATACTTGAGTCGTAGAGTCATGTTGTGATGTCATGTTGTATTTGCACATATCGAGCATATTGTGTGTATGTTATTGAAATGCTTGGTATGTGTGGGATCTGACCATCTAGTTGTTTATCTTTAGTAGCCTCTCTTACCGGGAAATGTCTCCTAGTGTTTCCGTTGAGCCTTGGTAGCTTGCTACTGCTCCGGAACACTTAGGCTGGCCGGCATGTGTCCTTCTTCGTTCCTGTGTCTGTCCCTTCGGGGAAATGTCACACGATGAATACCGGAGTCCTGTTAGCCCGCTACAGCCCGATTCACCGGAGTCCTGCTAGCCCAGTGCTACAGCCTGGATTCGCTCGCTGATGACCGACACGTTCGATGTTGGGTCATGGATGCCTGTCCCTGTAAGTCTGTGCCACTTTGGGTTTACGACTAGCCATGTCAGCCCGGGCTCCTTATCATATGGATGCTAGCGACACTGTCATATACGTGTGCCAAAAGGCGCAAACGGTCCCGGGCAAAGGTAAGGCGACACCCGTGGGAATACCGTGCGTGAGGCCGCAAAGTGATATGAGGTGTTACATGCTAGATCGATGTGGCATTGAGTCGGGGTCCTGACAAGTAAGCTCGCGACGGGGCTCACGGGCTCATAAAAACGCATCCTCAGATTGGCCTAAGGAATAGTGGCAGTAATTTGTTTACATGAGGGGCTCCCGCTCCCAAAGTGCTCTTACAACTTTCAGGGCCATGCCCAAGTTTTCACATACAGGGTCGGCGACAAGGAAGCACGGGCTCAATCAGACATATCGCTCACCGCGTCCTCCAGGTCGCCCTCAGACGCGTCGCTGGCGTCGCCGTCATCATCGCTGGCATCACCATCCTCGTCGCCGAAATCACCATCACCATTGCCGGCGTCGCCCGCACCTTCATCGACCACATGACCTTCATCCACCACGACCACCACCGTGTCGTCCTCGAAGGAGAAGGCCCTGACTAGAGCGTGCACATTGTCTTCTACCCAGCGCGCCAGGTCGCCGGATGGCTTTAGGCACATGGGCAATGTAGGCGTCAAAATCGAAGTTGGGGTAGGTGTTCTAGAGGTGGCTGAAGACGCGGGAGAACACGCGCCTGAGCAAGCCGCGGCTCCTCGCTTCGACAAGCTTGCGAGCCCTCTCGGATCGATTCTCCAGGCGTGTCACCATGTCAGTGAAGAAGAGGAGATGACTGGTGTAATCATTCGAATGAGGATGTGGGGCGTCTTTGTTGCAGATGGCGCCCAGCGCCGCATTGGCTCTGACCCTGAGGCTTTGGACCATGGGGGCGTGCTTGCGCTCCAGCGTCCTCTGCCGGAGCGCCTCCTCCCTACTCTATTGCGCGGAGGACTCAGCTCTAGCGACCCGCTGCTGAAGAGAAAGCAGCTCGGCACAGGCAGAAGCCAGCTCGGCTTGCACTGAGGCCAGGGCCACTGTGGTGACCTCCTCGCGCTGTCCCGCCTCAGCCAACCCATACTTGAGGGCAGTAGTCTTGCCCACGGCTTCAGCTTCCACGAGCTTCAACTTCAAGTCACACCTGCCCACAAGATCCTCGCGAGCCTTGGCCCACCCGGCGATCGACGTCCTCCTAGGCCTTGGCCTTGCACGCGCCGACAACATCCTCCGCTTGGGTGACTTGGCGCTCCCTCGTCTCCAGCCGCTCAAGCTCAAGGCTACGCTCCGTGGCTTATAGCGCCAGCGCTACCTCCCGCCTCAGGATCTCTTCCTGCTCGGCAGGCGTCCCCTTCATCGATGCTAGGGCGGCTTTGCATGCCTCCATTTGTTGCTCCAGGGAGGCACTCCAGGCTTGGAGCTCCCACACGCGTTTCTCTGCGATCTAGTGGCGATGATCAGCTTCCCAGGCATCTTCCAAGGCTCGGGCACAAGGTTCTCGTGAGGTCGCAAGAGACGCCTCAGCCTTCGCATTATCAAGCTCGCGTTGGTGGCGCCCGAGGTTGATGGCCACCTTCAGTTTATGCCACACCTCCATCAGCCGAAGACCCTCGGCCTCGAGGTGCGCGTCTATATCTGCAAGCTCTCCGCCAAGACGGCTCATCACACCCATTGCCTCTCGAAAGAGCTCGTGGCGGACGACACCCCGTTCTTGCGCAAACTTGAGCACGCGGTCGATTCGGTCCTCCACAGCGGGAGTCGCCGACGGGATCCGAAGCGGCTCGCTCCATTTCCGCAGGGGCTGGGGGTAGCACTCCTTCGGTCGCCGACTAGACTTCGGTAGGGGCCCGGTTGGGCTGAGGCCCGCTACTTGAAGAAGGGACCAAGACCGAAGCCATGCAGCCTCCGTCTACAACCAGAGGAGGAGCCCTTGGCATGCTCGTCGCACCCCCGACGAGGCCACGAAGGAGAGACGGCAGGACCGCGGGCTCGAGGCACCAAGCTGGCGTGTCTGCCTCTCCAGCCGACCTTGCGGCGGAGGCAGCATGCTGGCTTGGGACACTCAAGGCCAGCGAGAGATTCAAGGTGGGAGGAGGTTGCTTCCTGGGGGGCTTCGCGGCCTTAGCAGATGGGATCCTAAAGAGCCACCGTCAGAAAGGGGAGCAGAACTCAAGCAATTACAAAGATAAGGTACTTACTCAATCTATGGCGTTGTACTTCCTCTAGTTTGACGGCCGGAAGGCATCGCTGCAGCTTGGGGACCCCTTCCTTTTGTGGAGCGCATCGAAGTCTACACGGAGCCGGCCAAAGCGCTGGACATGGTGACCAACACAGGGAGCGGTTGGTGAACCGCCCGAGGAGACGACCTCAGGAGCACCAAGTTGGGGAGAGCCATCGAGTTCCGCCTCACGACGGCCTCCAGAGGCCTCGGGAGCTTCGAACTCAGGAGCAGCGGATTGCGTCGGCCCCTCAACAGCCACCTCGAAGCGAGAGTTCCGGGCTCCTGAAGATGACGCCTCAGGAACAGCGGGCGGCTTTGACACCTCGTCACCCGCGCCTCCGGCCTACGGTGGTGCTTGCCCCCCTGCGTCCACTCTTGGGGCAAGTTCGGCATTGGCGACAAGGAGGGGAACCACAATGGCGGGGTTCTGATGGGACTCCTCAAGGCCAACCGGACGCAGCCCCCATTCGTCAAAAGGGGGCATCTGCCACGCGAAATCCACCCTGTTTGAGCAACAGTACAAGAGACATTCTTCTGGTGGAAAATCGGCTGGAGAGGGGTCGCCTGCCAGGACCTCGAGCACCATGCTTCGTGCCTCGAGCGGAAGCTCTGACTCCTAAAGGCTCATGCGATCCGGGCCGACAAATAAGGCCCACATCGACTGAGAATGGCACCGGAGTGGGGCGACACGGCGTCGGAGGAACTTCTTCATCACCATGGGTGCGGTCAAGCCAAGATCTTTCAACCTCTTCCGCCGGAGCCAGACGAAGGCGAGGTGGGGGCTCGTAAGCTTCCCGTGAGCCCAGTCGGAGCTGTGGACGGCGGACACATATGGAGGCAAGAGCAAAGGGCTGAGCACTCTGACATCCACATACACGCACCACATCCGGACCCCGCTCGCAGACGGTGGGAGTTCAAAGTCAATCCCTGAGCTGTCCGTCGCCGCCACGGCCTGGAAGCTCAGACTCCCCAAGCATTGCCGGGGTCGGTCAGGTGCAGCGAGAAGAAATGGCGCTGAAGGGCCACGGAGGGGGCAATGCCCACCATGGCCTCGCAGACAAAGGCAAAGATGGCAAGACGAGCGACAGATTGGGGATCTAGGTGCAGCAGATGAATCTGGTAATGGGAAAGCACGACATTGAAGAAGGCGGAGAAGGGGGGACCAGACCGGCCCATAGGGCGTCGATGAAGAACTGGACCTCGATGGCTGTTCTGTCGACAGAAGCTCGGGATGCAGGCCAGGTCGCCGTCCCTCCCCATTCGTTGAAGCTGGTGGCGATTGCAAGGCGGACCTTGTCCATGGCCTGCTCGTTGAGGACCCGCGATCGGCCGACAGCGGGCTCGACGGCCAAAGGCGGGCTGGCTGAGGACATTGGCTTCTTCCCTTTCTCCATCCGGTTCGGCGACATGGCATTTGAGAGGAGTGAGCTCAGGTCCGATGGAGAGGAGTGATGACCCACAAGTATAGGGGATTTATCGTAGTCCTTTCGATAAGTAAGAGTGTCGAACCCAACGAGGAGTACAAGGAAATGATAAGCGGGTTTCAGCAAGGTATTCTCTGCAAGTACTGGAATAAGTGGTAACAGATAGTTTTGTGATAAGATAATTTGTAACGAGCAACAAGTAACAAAAGTAAATAAAGTGCAGCAAGGTGGCCCAATCCTTTTTGTAGCAAAGGACAAGCCTAGACAAACTCTTATATAAGGAAAAGTGCTCCCGAGGACACATGGGAATATCGTCAAGCTAGTTTTCATCACGTTCATATGATTCGCGTTCGATACTTTGATAATTTGACATGTGGGTGGACCGGTGCTTTGGTGTTGTTCTTACTTGAACAAGCATCCCACTTATGATTAACCTCTATTGCAAGCATCCGCAACTACAACAAAAGTATTAAGGTAAACCTAACCATAGCATGAAACATATGGATCCAAATCAGCCCCTTACGAAGCAATGCATAAACTAGGGTTTAAGCTTCTGTCACTCTAGCAACCTATCATCTACTTATTACTTTCCAATGCCTTCCTCTAGGCCCAAATAATGGTGAAGTGTTATGTAGTCGATGTTCACGTAACACCACTAGAGGCTAGACGACATACATCTCATCAAAATATCGAACGAATACCAAATTCACATGACTACTAATAGCAAGACTTCTCCTTTATCCTCAGGAACAAAACGTAACTACTCACAAAGCATATTCATGTTCATAATCAGAGGGGTAATAATATGCATAAAGGATCGAAACATATGATCTTCCACCAATTAAACCAACTAGCATCAACTACAAGGAATAATTAACACTACTAGCAACCTACTAGCACCAATCCCGGAATTGGAGACAAGAATTGGATACAAGAGATGAACTAGGGTTTTGAGATGAGATGGTGCTGATGAAGATGTTGATGGAGATTGCCCTCTCCCGATGAGAGGAGCGTTGGTGATGACGACGGCGATGATTTCCCCCTCCGAGAGGGAAGTTTCCCCGGCAGAACAGCTCTGCCGGAGCCCTAGATTGGTTCCGCCAAGGTTCCGCCTCGTGGCGGCGGAGTTTCGTCCCGAAATGTTGCTTCTTATTTTTCCTTGATGAAAGACTTCATATAGGAGAAGATGGTCATCGGAGAGACACCAGGGGGCCCACAAGGCAGGGGGGCGTTCCCTAGGGGCGGGGGCGCCCCCACCCTCGTGGAAAGGGTGTGGGCCCCCTGGTCTTCATCTTTGGCGAGGATTTTTCATTATTTATTATAAGGGATTCTATGGAGTTTCAGGACTTTTGGAGTTGTGCAGAATAGGTCCCTAATATTTGCTGCTTTTCCAGCCCAGAATTCCAGCTGCCGGCATTCTCCCTCCTTATGTAAACCTTGTAAAATAAGAGAAAATAGCCATAAGTATTGTGACATAATGTGAAATAACAGCCCATAATGCAATAAATATCGATATAAAAGCATGATGAAAATGGATGTATCAAGGAGGCAGAGGCTCGAAGAAGCGAAGGAGTCGGGGGGGTGCATTGCCAGCAATGGGGAAATAACCGTGTGGGACACCGTGGCCGCCTAGCCAGGAGGATATTAAGGCTGCTTAGGGAAACGGGGCCGCCCACGTCCAACCGATCACTACGCGTCGAGCGGGGCCGCGGGCTGTTGGGGCCCACGACGCTCCGCACTTTCCCTTTGTCTTCGCCTTGAAGCCAAGTCCGAGCGCGCCTTGGGCCCGGGGGCTACTGTCGGCGTTTTAGGAACGGGGGTCCCCAGACTTGCCTGCCTGCGGCCCATAGTGCATGTCGGTGGGAACGACACCTATGGAATCACTTGTATCCCTTCTACGGTAGGCGGGCGCGGGGTTGTCAGAAGAGTGGGTCTAACAGGGAGCACATGGATCGTTTACCCAGGTTCGGGCCGCGAAGATGCGTAATACCCTAGTCCTGCTTTGGTGGATGTATGTGAGTGTTCTTGTGTTCTTGAGCTAGCTATGGGGTGAAACTTGCCCAAAAAAGCCGAATCCCCCTCCTGGTCGCCTCGGGCCTCCTTTTATAGGCAAAAAGGGGTCGCCACAGTAGCACACAGGAGGTGCAAAGGTCTACAGTCGATGAGCCTATCCTCTGGGACCATCAGACAAACGCATTTAATGCGTTGCCGACATGCCCCCCTTGCTTTATCGGGGATGCCAGGGAAGCACGTCCCAGCTGTCGCCGCCTCACCTGGCCTTGACATGCGTCCGAGCTGACGGGGCGTCGTGGCGCCACATTGGCTGGCTGCTGGGCTGCCGCGATGGTGGAGCCTTCAGGAAGACTTGCATGCCATCACGCAGGAGCTTGTTGGGTTGGTGCAGAGGCCGCACGTCACCACGCATGCGCCTGCTCAACTAGTTGAGCTGGCAGTTGCATGGGGAAGGCGGTGGAGTCTTGGCTAGCGCAGGCCTGGCAGTGGCCCTGCTGATGCCCTCGGAAAGGGTCTTGCTGGGGCTCGGCAAGGGTCTTGCCGAGGGCCCGGCAAGGGTCTTGCCATGGCGTTGCTGTCATCCCCGGCAAGAGTCTTGCCGGGGGTCTTGTGGATTTCCTCCGCTAGGATCCTGCCGAGGGTTGCCATCTTTTGGTCCTCATTTGAACTCATATGTTTATGATCTTGACGAAGATTTGCATGCCACCACAGAGGCGCCTCCCAAGCCTTGGCTCCAATGTTGTTGATTGGGTCGGAGCCTGTGGGCTCAAGGGTGGCTCGCTCTGCTGGTAATGGGCAAGTTGCCCCGGCAAAGCTCTTGCCAGGGCTGCGGGGGGGGGGGGGGGGGGCGCCTCGGCAAGGATCTTGCCGAGGGAGTCCACCTCGCCCTCTTGCCCTCCCGCGCTTCTGGTCTTAGCATCGCCTTGGTTGTCTTGTGCTTGGGCTTCTCTCCGACTTCCCTCCTCTGCCCTGCTAAGTGTGGCCGCGATGCGTGGCTCTGACTGCCCGTGCAAAGTAAAGGGGTCAAAAGGAGAGCCCCTACTTTTGTACACCGACAGGAGCCCCCGGCCCTGGGCCACACATAAGCGCGACACGTTGTTGGGCTAGGCCCAGAACGGTGTGTGGGCAGGTGGGGCGGATTTTACCGCAGTAACTTCTCGTCCGCTGCGCTTCCCCATGACCCACGTTGAACACGCGACGTGGAGGGTCGTGCGTGACGTGGGGGTCATGCATGGGGCGGTTCCCGCGCGCATGCGTCACACCGTGGTTAATGTGATAGGAGGCGGTCCGTGCCTTCCCGATAAAAAGAGGAATAACCGCGGGCGTGCTGCTCACTTTACCCCCCCCCCCCCGCGCCTTTTCCAATCTCAGAACCGCCATCCCTTTCTCCTTCCTTCTCAAGCTTCTCCCCTTCTTGCCGCTGCTGCGGCTTCGCTGTCCTCCGCCCCTCGCCTCTCGCAGCCGCCATGGCCCCCAAAACCAACAAGGGCATAGGGATGGCCAAGGACGCCGGAGCGACGGAGCCACCGGAGAGTGAGCTGGCGGTGTGGTGGACGTAGCTCGCCTACTTCCCCTTGACGGTTGACATGTTCGAGCTCCAAGACAGCTTCAGGCCCCTTTGGGGGTGCAAAACGGGGGGGGGGGGGGGTGAGGCGACGGGGCATCCAGCCACGCACGTCGTCCCCGCCAACTATGCCGAGGCCGCCCCGAATTGGTACCCATTTTTCATCGACTACTTCTCTTGCGGCCTCTTCCCCCCTTTCTCCGATTTCTTCAATGATGTTAAGCACACATTTGGCTTCCACCTCCTGGATTTTACTCCAAATGTTGTGTCATGCATGGCTCTTTTTGCCCACCTCTGTGAGGGCTTCACTGTAGTCGTCCCCAACACGACGCTCTTCTGCCATTAGTTTTACCCTCGCATCCAGGGGGAGGCGCCATCTCTGGTTGTGTCGCCTAGATCCCAAGGTCCAAAGGGACGTACCTAGAGGGCACCCAGAAGGAGAGGTGGGAAGAATGGCGGGGCTGGTGGTGCCGGATCGAGGAGGACGACCCACAGGAGTTCTGCCGGGTTCACCAGGCGCCGCCGGTTCACAGGCCTGACTGGGGCGACGTCGACGCCCAGTACGACAAGATCAAGATCGCCATCACCCAGATTCTTTGCCTCACCGAGGCCGGGTTCACCCTTGAGATGATCGGGGCGGATTTCATCTGCCACCGAATCGCTCTGCTGCATAACAAGGGGAGGCCGGCATGGCTCTTCAGGAATGCGGCCGATATCATGAGGCTTCGCCCCGGCCTCGACCACAACTTCAGGATGCTGGCGCATGTTCACTTCTGCCAGCGGCTCTTCCAGCTTGAAGTGGGTCACGACGGCAAGGCCGAGAGGTCCGGCAAGGCCGCGAAGGCCGATAAGGTCGCCAAGGGGCCCTTGTTTGGGTTGCCGGAGGGGGTGGTCCCGCTGAGCAATAACTCGTGTCGGAATGACACCATCGCCATGATGCCGGACGACGACGCGCATGGCCCTGTCCCAAATTGGGTAGAGCTGCCGGAGGAGCAGGTGCAGGAGTTCTTTGACAGTTTGGAGGAGAAGTATGTCCACGACGAGCTGCGGCTCATCTAGGACACCACCCAGGCGGAGCTGGACTACATCGCCGCCAGGGCGGCAGAGGCGGAGCTAGCCAAGGAGGCCAGCACCGCCCGCACCGGGGCCCCTCTCGTCAAGGATGATGACGACGAGTCGTCCGAGGAGGAAGCCGAAGCTGTCGAGCCCCCAGCCGTGGGGAAAGGGCAAGTCCTGCGACGGGCCAGCTCTGACGAGCCGGTTCGGCCCGGCAGGGCCGCGCAACCCACAACATGCCCAGGAGACGTCCGCGCGCCAAACGAGGGCCATGGCGGCGAAGAAGTTGGTGAAGGCCGCGGTGGCGAAGAAGAAAGCATCTGCCTCTTCTTCGTCCAAGCGTTCCCCAACTCTGCCTGCTTCCCCTCCTCCACCTGCTTCCCTCCTCCCGTAGGCGACGACATGGAGGTCTTCTTTGACCTCGGGTCTCTCAGCCTGAGGAGGAAGAGGAAGGCAGCAGAAGAGGAGGTGGAGAACGAGTAAGTGTTGTTTCCTTTCGTCATCTCCGGCTCCTCTAGCTGTGCTTCTTATCTTGACTTGTTTTCATCTCGGCAGGGATGCGGAGACGCTAGCCTAGAGGGTGAAGAGGGCCATGTCTTCAGTGGGCGGCCAGACCCTGGCGGGCACCTCTAAGGCACCACTTGTGGTGGTGAGTAGCCCGGACAGCAGCCCCCGGAGCAGCCGCCAGCGTAAGTTCGCCACTCGCCCCTCGTCGACGTGTGCCAAGGGGATGATCCTTGGTGCTGACCTTGCCGTGATCACAGGAGGAGGACAGCAGCAAGAGGAGCCACTGAGGGCTACCCCCAACACACCGCCTCCGTCAACCATGCCGTCCCGAGGGGCGTCCCGGCACGAGCGCCAAGCACCGAGCCCATGCACACGGAGGAGGAGGAGGCAAGCTTGGGCACCGGTGGCCACACCTTGGCGCCTAATGTTGGCGGGGAGGGGGCCTCGTCTTCCCAGCCTGGCATGGGTAAGCCATTCGCCTTCCATCCCTTTTCTTTTTCTTGAATCTTGGTATTGGCTTCACTTCACCCCCTTCCGATATCCAGATCCTCTCCCGGCGGACCGGGAGGACCTGGACACCAACATCGAGGATGTCGCCAACGACGCCACGGTGGAGGCCGAGAAGATCGCCGCTAAGGAGGCCGCCAAGGGCGCTGCCGAGGACGCCGCCAAGGGGCCTGCCGGGGAGCCCGGCAAGGCTATTGCCGAGGAGGCCGGCAAGGGACCTGCAGGGGAGGCCGGCGAGCCCGTTGCCAAGGAGGAGGTGGCTGTTGACCAGCCTTCCTCCTCCGCTACCTCTGGCTTTGACAGGTACCTGAGGGTGAGGGACGACCTTTTCGTCCACCTCCTAGGGGCATCAAGCTCCAGGGCGCCTGTCGAGGGAGAGGAGTTCGATGAGGAGGTGCTCGTCGCCGTCGGGCTCGAGGTCGTCGACGAGCCAAGCACCAGTGGTGACAGTTCTTAGGAGGAGCGGCTTCTCCAGGCCATGGGCGCCAGCTTTCGGAAGCTCCAGGCGCTCCACCGCGCCCACCTGGACAAGGCCAAGTCAAGGATGGCAATGGTGGACAAGGTGGAGGCAGACCTCAAGGGACGCGTCGCCGCGGCACAGACTTCGTACCACCAAGCCTGTGAGGAGCTGAAGGCCGCCTAGGGCGAGCTGGCCAGGCACGAGGTGGAGCTCACCATGGAGCGGGCCGACATCGAGAAGGCCCAGGAGACAGCGAAGAACCTAACCGCCGCAGCCGAGGCTGATCGAGCCTAGTATCAGGCCGCGCTGAACTCCCAGGAGGAGGACCTTGCCGCACGTGAGGAGAAGCTAGCAGCAACACTCCGTGGCAAGGACAACAAGGTGGAAAATCTGGTCGTGCAGTGGACCCAAGAGCTAGAGCAGAGGCACAAGGAGGCACTCCATGCCCAGGCTTTGGTTCACGCCGACAAGGTGAAGGAGCTGGAGGTGGAGCGGGACGGGCTCACGGATTAGGTCCTAAAGCTGTCCAAGGAGAAGGACATGCTCAACGGTGCCTTGGTTGAGGCATAGGGCGCAGTCCTCGACAAGGCCGGGCAGCTCTCAGAAGCAAAGAACTCCATCAAAGACCTCAAGCTGAAGTTGGAGGGTCTCGAGGGGATGTTGTCGGAGGGCAAGGCCCGGGACGAGGCCCTGGTGAAGGACCTGGAGACCGAGAAGCAACTGCGGAAGAATGAAGCCGCCAACCACAATGATTTTGTGGAAGGCGAGAACCGCTCGATTGGGCGTCTCGAAAGCATCTGCAGCAGGATCACCATGCAGTTGGCTACCATGGGGATGCCAAATGTAATGTATACCTCGGAGGGCAACGCGAGCCCCAACGACAGGCTGACCATCTTCTTTGTGGGTGTCCTTGGGGCGCTGGAGTAGCTCCACTCCAACCGGGCGGCCTCCCTGGCCGATGAGTCCCGGAGGCTTTTCCGGGGTGCCATGACCAAGGTTCTCACCAAAGTGGCGCACTAGAACCCCAACCTCGACTTCATCGCCGCGCTAGAGAGCTTGCCGGAGGATGTAGACCTCGCGATGCTCAAGGACCATATCAAGCCCATAATCAGCCTCATCGGCGGAATCGAGAGGGTGGAGGGCCGGCGCCGGGATTAGGCACCCCATTTCTCGTTGCCGCTGCGGGTTCATGGCCAAAACAATTTATATCTTTAGTTAGAACATCGGGAACAATTGATGTAATATAACTCTGCAGTACTTTTGATACAATACATGCTATTCTCCTGTCTGATCTTTCCTTGTATGTCCGTCCTACGCTAACCGGGTAGGCTCGTCGGCGCATAAACCTAGGGCGGCACCTTGGGGACGGATCCCCAATAGCCTGTCGGGTGTGCTTGCTTCCCGGCGAGCCAACTTACTGCTCTCAACGTGGCTGCTTGAACTATCGAGCTTGACTCGAGTCAGAATCGAGAGTGTTGCCAATTGCAGAAGGCTACCCTGCCACTCTCGACACGGTCGCTTGAGCTGTTGAGCGGACTCGAAACAGAACAAGGGCGTTGCCAATTGCGGAAGGGCCCCTTTGCGTGCAGGTTTTTCATACACAGGGCAGGACCCTCGAGGATAATAACCATACATACAAAAAGAAATTGCACGAAGTTTCGCATGACTTAGCTTTCCTGTCGTCGCACAGGCGTCCGCATCCGCAAACGGTGCTGCCAAGCTCGGTCGTCTTCTTCCTTGGAACGACGGCCACGACGAAGCCGCAGCCTCGATCAGACCAGATTTTCACAACCGCGCCCCCTACCTAGCGTGCCAGAGATGTCGGTGAGAACAACATCTATGGGGTCACTGGGATCCCTTCTACGGTAGGCGGGCGAGGGGTTGTGAGAAGAGCGGGTCTGACAGGGAGCACACGAATCATTTACCCAGGTTCGGGCCGCGAAGATGCGTAATACCCTAGTCCTGCTTTGGTGGATGTATTTGAGTGTTCTTGTGTTCTTTAGCTAGCTACGGGGTGCAACTTGCCCAAAAAAGCCGAATCCCCCTCCTGGTCGCCTCAGGCCTCCTTTTATAAGCAAAAAGGGGTTGCCATAGTGGCACACAGGAGGTGGAAAGGTCTACAGTCGATGAGCCTATCCTCTGGGACCGTCAGACAAACGCATTTAATGCGCTGCTGACGTGCCCCCCTTACTTTATCGAGGACGCCAGGGAAGCACGTCCCAGCTGTCGCTGCCTCGCCTAGCCTTGACACGCGTCCGAGATGACAAGGCGTCGTGGCGCCACATTGGCTGGCTGCTTGGCTGGCGCGATGGTGGAGCCTTCAGGAAGAGTTGCATGCCACCATGCAGGAGCTTGCTGGGTTGGTGTAGAGGCTGCACGTCGCCATGCAGGCGCCTGCTGAGCTGGCAGCTGCATGGGGACGGCGGTGGAGTCTTGGCTGGCGCAGTCCTGGCAGTGGCCCTGCTAATGCCCTCGGCAAGGGTCTTGCCGGGGGCCCAGCAAGGGTCTTGCTGTGGCGTTGCTGTCATCCCCGGCAAGAGTCTTGCCGGGGGTCTTGTGGATTTCCTCGGCTAGGATCCTGCCGAGGGTCGCCACCTTCTGGTCCTCATCTGAACTCATATGTTTATGATCTTGACGAAGATTTGCATGCCACCACATAGGTGCCTCCCGAGCCTTGGCTCCAATCTAGTTGATTGGGTTGGAGCTTGTGGGCTCAAGGGTGACTCACTCTGCTGGTGTTGGGCAAGTTGCCCCGGCAAGGCTCTTGCCGGGGCTGCGGTGGGCCTCCTCGGCAAGGATCTTGTCGAGGGAGTCCACCTCGCCCTCTTGCCCTCACTGCCAGAGCCTTTGGCAGGCGAAGAGTACTTTTGTCAGGATAGCTTGTACTAGTTACCCCCCTTCAAATTGGCCATTGTTGGATCCCTTCCCGCCTAATATTTGGGAAGAGGACCCATGCGTCTATAAATAGGACTAGCCATCACCGTAGGGAGGCATTCTGATCGGATCCTGGACCGCATCAACTCACCAAGCACAAGAACACCTCTCCTCAGGAGGTTGTTCTTCCCTTGTAATTGTTCATCCTCAGCCCGAGAGGCAATCCACCATACCACACTGGGGTATGGTATTACACCACATCGGTGGCCCAAACCAGTATAAACTCTCGTGTCTCATGCTCTTTGGGTTCATCGAGCTAGGCCGTGTGATCATGATGTGTGCGAGGTAGAGAGGGGGAGAGATCTTTGTGCGCACCCCAGTGTTCGAACCTCAAGGGTTTTGCCGGAACCCGAAATCCGACACTCTCAATGACAAGTGTCAGTTTCTTGCGGAGTAGCCAACCAGCTAGTTGTTGTAGGGGAGGCTATTTATAGCCTAGGGAGCAGCCCAACATGATAAGAAATAAATGCCCTTCAATGATATGACCATTAGGTGGGTAGATATTTTGGGACAGCTGGCGCATAGCACAACAACGGTCGAAAATTTGACTATCAAATTCCTCAGGGTTATCATGTTCCTCACTTGTAGGCAATCCGCACTGGCGAATTCCTAACTCCTCAGTCAGAACAAATTCCTCAGAGACCAGAAGAACTTTGGCTCTGTCACTGAAGAAATTGACTAAACTGTATAAGATTTCCAATGGCTTCAATCGAAGGGATTGGTAGGTCTAGGATTTCGAGATGAGCATCACTTGGAAACTTTTCGTTAGTTTTTCCTCAACCCCCTTTAATATTATGGTGTTTCCTATGACTCAAGAAAGATAAAATGAAACTAAGAAAGCAAAAGTCTTCACGCTTCATATTCCCCGCATAAATATCAAGTCTTCAGGATCACGCCAATTTCTTCACTATCTAATTCTTCAGAAAGCCAAAGTCTTCAGTTGAAGACATTAATTTTTAGGGGTCGACTTTCTATGTAAATATCAAACTCCTCATAGACTTATGGACCTATGTACAATGACAAACGCATTAGTCCCTTAACCTATAAGTGTTCAATACACCAAAATCACTAAGGGGCACTAGATGCACTTACAGAGGCCGTTGCCGCTGCATGAATAGGACCGGGGGTGTGGAGGGCTGGATGAACAGGGCCCCGTGGAGGGCTGGTTGAACAGTAGCCGGTGGAGGGTTTGTTGAAGAGTAGCCGGTGGAGGGCTGGATAAATAGTACCCCGTGGAGGGGTGGTTGAACAGAACCCCGTGGAGAGGGCTGGTTGAACAGCGGCCGGTGGAGGAGCGGTGGAGGCTGGATGAATAGGAGCCCGTGGATGAACAATCGCAGGTGGATGTCGGAAGAGGTCGACAGTGGAAGAACAGTAGCCCATGGAGGCTAGAGGAGGTCGACGGTGGAGATGAACAATATCCCGTGGAGTCCCGTTTTGTGGTATGCCACACCCCTCCTGATGAACAGGACCACCGTTTCGACCGTAGCACTCCAACACAAGTCTGTTTCCTCTGTTTTGTGATACGCCACACCCCTCCCGATCATAGGACCCCATTTCGACCGTAGGAGCTCCAAGAGAAGTTTGTTTCCTCCATTTTGCGGTACGCCATACTTCTCCCGATGAACAGGATCCCGTTTCAACAGTGGTCGGTTGGACACAAGGCCATTTCCTCCGTTCTGCGGTACACAAGGCCTCATTTCAATCGGCTGTTCCGTTCAGCCCGGCTGGCTCATGATGAACACCACATATTCCGTTGCCTCCCGATGAACAAGATGCATTCCGTTGCCTCCCCATGAACACGACGACGACGGAGTTTCTCCGTTCCGACCCAGCCATGTACACGAGCCCTGGCCGTAAATATACGTGAGTAGGCGTTCGAGACCCCGCCCGTATGTACGTACATGGCCGTATTTACTTTCTTGCACCCTGGTTGTACATATGTGTACATGCTATGAGCGCGCCTCTACTACGACACGTGCCCTTCCTTACACGGCCACAGTTCATCGCTGCAGCCTACAGATAGACCGATCATATCTATGTACATGTTCGCGACCAGAATGACAACGCTACATACACTTTGACCAGGTGGGTCCCGACTGTCAGGCACCTCCTTGCGTGCGAAGATGTAGCTGGTGGGTCCTAGCAGTCACGGGGCGAATCACGTTTTTTGCCCGTAATATGGACGCACTTCCTTGCGTGCGAAGATGTAGCTGGTGGGTCCCAACAGTCAGGGGGAAACATTTTTTCATGAAATACAGTGGCCCGTCTGGTGGGTCCCTGCTATCAGGTGGAGGAATCATTATTTTCCGCATAATAAGGAGGCACTCCCTTGCTGCGGCCGTGGACCTAGCTATCAGCCTCTCCATGTACAGTACTCTTCCGATGGAGGTCGCTCCTTGACCACATTCACCATGCTGTGGCGAGAGCACCAGGGCAGTGGACGACGGCGAGGCCTAGGAAGGGGACGACGCGGAGCCGGGGAAGATGTGGATGTGGATGCCCACGCGGAGGGGAGTATGTGGGTTGATTGCTTCGGCTGCGGTGTGAGGCTGTCGTCGCCGGAGAATAATAGGAGGTGTAGGTGAGTATAGACGGATAGCATGGGCAGCGGTGGCAGCACAGCCGGACACGGGAGGCAAGAGCACGCAGCACGACCGGCGCTGGTTTGGGCGGTTGGAGGAAGAAGACCAGAGGTTGAAGAAGCACGACGGCCATTGGATGGACATCGTACGATCACTGCAGCTAGAATCGTTTATATTGACAAAGTTGACAATGCCCTTGGTACGCGTCAACTTAGTAGACCCATAGGCCAGCCTCCAAAACGGTGCGCCCTAGATGTCAGGGGGAGGAATCATTTTTTGGGTAACTGAAGCAAGAATATCCGAGATTGAAGAAGAAACACGACATCTGTTGGATGGACATCCAACAGCCTCTTCTGCTAGAACCGTGTGTTGACTATAAGTTGACAAAGCCTTGCATACGCATCAACTTAGTTTTTGTTTTTTAGGGGACGCGTCAACTTAGTAGTCCCAGAAGTGTGTGGCAGAGAACATATAGCCCATTTGCAATTTGTAAGATTGTACAACCCATTTTTGAATTCTAATGGAATTTACTACATCCCATTTGCGATTTGTAAGAATGTATAGCCCATTTCTGAATTCTAATGGAATTTACTACATCCCATTTACATTTTGTTAAAAGTATAGCCTATTTTCTAGCTAGGACAACGATTAATAATTTCAACCAACCACTCAAAATAGAATTCAATAAAATTTCCCACATTTCGATGGGATCCCAAATATTTTTATCCCGAAATTTCTAGTCAAATTAAATATAATTTCAAAATAAATTTGTATTACGTAAAATCCAATGAAATATTGCGCACGCAACAAGTAATGAAATTGAAAATTTCAATTCCAAAAATGATATATTGTTTAAACTAATTACGTCTTTGGTGCATTTTTTATATTTACTGCCCAGTTTTTATAATTACATCCCATTTATTATTTCGTAAAGCCCATTTTATTGTTGATCCTAATGCATCCCTCCTAGGAAAGATTTGCAGCCCATCGTGGCGGAGAATAACAAGTTGACCCAGATTGTGTACAACTGTCAGCCCAGTTGCATTGCTGATGTTGAAAAAAGGCACGTGTAGTACATCACAACCTTACATGGCTACTCAGCCCACATTAATTGACGCCGGAAAGGCCCAAACAAGGCTTCTATACAACTTTTTTGACGTCACTGAGCTCAATTAACAACTTAAGAAAAAAGTTAGCGTATAGTGGAACCTAATTAAAAGATGTCACGAGCGAAGAAATAATTCAACTGGTCCCACTTGTGCTTGTCTGCATGTGTGTTTGTGTGTGTGTGTGTGAGAGAGAGAGAGACCCATCGGTCGATGCTCGTAAATACATGTTTCAGCCATACGCATTGATGATGCTCAGTAAAAACATATATAGTTGACACAATCATATAGAACATCATAGCACACTGAACTTGCATACAAATATTTCACGTAGGCGACACAATCAGGGTGGAAGCAATGGATCACTACGGGTTGGGCTATGTTGAAACCAATGGACTCATACATAACGGTTCATAATCTTTATCAATGACAGGGACATATCTTGAATGCTGTTCAAAGAAACAGACAGACAACACAATATATAAGTTCTGCTAGAACATTAAGTTGACGTACTACCCTTTCTAAAAAAGTCCAGGTAAAAAAATAGAACATGTCACGACCGAATGTACTGGCACATTAGTGCTTCACACCTATAGCACAGACCTATAGCACGGATTTAATTAGAGCACATCCAGGCAGCCAACCCTGCCTCTTCTGGCAAAGAAGCAGTGGCCTCGACCGCGCGATGGAGTAGGCCCTGTGCCATCCATCGTTCCAAGCAACACGGGGAAAGTCTGATGTTGACTCCTGTAATGGACGTCGTCGACGGACGCGGGCACCAGCGGCGGGGCAGGACTTTGATTGATGGATTGACCACTTCTTTGACATGCACGAACACTCTATTCAGGTACACCCCTAACGTGGTCCGCGGTGGCCTTGGTGATCACAAATAGTACAACCCCAGTTCCTGCAATGGTATCTCAACACCAATCACCTTCAGTATGGTGGACGACTTCTTCATCCATGCCATAACCGTCAGAGCCTAGCTATCTGGAGGAACAAACATACTTACGAGCTCACCTCCAAGGTCATTGATAAGCTCATTCATGGACTCGCTGTTCCAAGCATGTCGAGGCATGCCGTGGAAGGTAAGCTTTGTTAAAAAATGAAGCTCAGAGGGCACCAAGCCCCATCCTGGGTGCCACCAATCAAAGGTCACCAGCGCGCTATTGTAGAACAAACGTCAGGAAGATTTGAACACATGACTGCAGTCGAAAGTTTTCCGAAACCTAATGAAGAAATCATCCGGTGGTGGATAGACTTCGACGAGCAAGTCACTTATTTGGATGCCGTGCACAATGCCAAGAGCTTTGACAAGCTCGTCTAGCGAGACGGGAGGCCGTTCGCCATTGATGGTTACCATCAGCACTTTGCTGGCAAACTGGTCGTCACGCGCCGCCATGCCACTATTGAGCGACAACACGCAGTGCCCGAAGGCAGGACGGACCTCGGGATCTTCGGGTCAGAGATCTGCGTTGACTGGTGACATGATAGTGCGCTTGAGTACACGGAGTACAGGAGGGGGATTTGGGGAACTGGAGTAGGAATCGAGATTCCATAGGTTGGGGAGGGGAGGGAGGTTGGGAATGAAAATGTAGCATGGATTTCGAACACGCGCCAATATGCTCTCGGTGCGCAAGCGCACGAAAACAGCGATGGTGCCCACATGTCGGCGTGCAAGTGTCCCAATTCTTTCTTTTTTTCAGAGCCCGACGTTTTTAGTATCTTTTGAGAGCCTGGCCTGAGAGTCATAATTGAAATGTTTGGCATTGCGTTACTACTCGGCCCATATTCAACGACACCTCACTAGCCCAAACAAGTGTACATCATCGAAAAGACACTGAGCTCAAATTATAACTTGAAAAAAGGAGATATACTCTGAACACTGGAGAATGGTGATGCTCTCATTTAGCCCACTTGCAGTTCGAGACAATAAACAGTTCGGAACAATGATATATACAACATTCAAACACTAACAAGTGGCTACTACTGAAATAAACAGCAAGACATGATAGTTCAGAAGAAGTCTTGCTACACCACCAAAACGCACCCATCTGCAGCGCTCAGAATCTCGTGATCTAGACGAGAATGACATTCTAAATCGAGGCAACTATTACATAGTAAGAGTGACATAGACGAGGATGACCAAATGACAAGGCAAATGCATAACAAAAGAGAGAACTACCCATCCAGAACAAGAGCAAAGACAACAAGTCATTCGAAGAGGGATGATCCAACACCATCATAATTTGCAGCCCCGCTTCATCCTCACCTTCTTTTGGCTGCAGGCTATATCAATGTCTTCCTAACCGTTTGATTATTCATGGGTACAAATTGGCTGTAATGACATGGTCACAATCGCATGAATTAACTCATTCCAATATAGCTAATTTACAGCATCTCTGATACATTGCCATAGTTCTACTCTAATTCTGCTCAAACAGGGATATGCCAATCATCACAAAAAGTTCAAACAGTCTCATGGCGTCATCATTAACATCGGGCGGAATAAACTTACACACGCCATCCCATCAATACGTGGTGCCATCTCCTCTGTTGATCACGTAGATGATGCCATTGTGTTCAATAGCATCACAGAAGTGTGTATCAACTTTGACGATGATCCACTATGAGTTGAGTTGTCTCCACCTAAAGAAGGCACCTGCGTAAAGATAGGCGAGTCCGCTGTCGAACAAGGCAATTAGCTTGAAGTCTGCATAATCTACATGTCGTGTGGGCACTTGGCAGATTACCATATTCTACCAAATAAGGTCCGTCCAACTGACGTGGTAATCTAGATGACTTGGACCACGATGATAAAACTCTATATAATCCAATAGAGGAAGGATAATCTCATGGGAGGTCTGGAAGTTCACGAGAACCAACTTTTTCCCATCTTCTCTGACGGCAGCCATCCAGTGGGAGTTCATGCCGACCCAGTACATACCTGCCAAGAAGTTTTGGGCAATGGTGATCAGATCGAAGTTGAGAGAAAATGATGTACAATGACCCACAACATACATGCAAAGAACTTTTGGCTAATGGAGATCGGATTGAAGTCGTGGGGCATCATGTACACCTCCGTATCATGGTGAGCTAATCTAGCAAGACCAAATAACAGCAAGCAGGGTGTCTTGAAAAGCTTAGGCCTTGCTTCGATGATGGCCGAGTGCATGTCCCTCGAGCATGTAGCCAACCACAGGGCGCTCAACATATCCATACACGAACAACAGAGGTCGAGGATGTCACTGGGAGATTGCTCCAATCGCGGCTCATATGGATGCAGCGCAGTTCGCGTTCGACCATGGTGGAGTTTGGAAGGTGGGGTTTTTGGGGACTTGATTTACGGGGGAGAAGGCTCTCGGTGCTGGAGCGGTTAGCGAGGGAATAGCTGTACTGGGGGAGGCGAGAGAGGCGAGGGTACGCAGGGGCACAGTGAGATAATGAAGAGTGACCTTAGGATCTCCAGCGAGATGGAGATGGAGATGGAGTGGTGCTAGGGGAAAGGGAGATGAGGCGAGGCATTCTATATAGCGGCGGTGACAGTGACTGCACAGTGCACAAGGTGAGGCGGACTTTGGTAACCCGAACATGCCACCTGGACTGGTGTCACCTCGGGCACAGGGTTTTGTCAGTTCATTGTGAGGACCGGATGAATAATATTTTGACTATCAAGTGTAGCACAATTGTACTACTACTAGTAGTAGTAGTAGTAGGAGGAGTAGCAGGAACATGAGTAGTACCGTATAGCGGAAATAGGTCTCCCGTGCTAGCATGCCTTTGGGTTAACTTCATCCTCCAGGTATCATCCATATTGCGAGCAGAACCAAATTCACGTGCATGCGAAAGCATGAAGAAGGCCTTTTCTTTTTTGAGGATTGTAGGATCGAAAGTATGTCTAGAGGGGGTGATTACACTACTTGACCAAATAAAAATCTAGCCTTTTCCCAATGTTAAGTCTTGGTAGATTTTAGCAACTTAGCACAAGTCAAGTAATCAACCTACACATGCAATTCTAAGTGTATAGCAGCGGAATGTAAAACATTGCACATGAAGGTAAAGGGAGGAGTTTGGAGGGAGCAAACGCAATGTTGACACGGAGATTTTTGCCGTGGTTCCGATAGGTGGTGCTACCGTACATCCACGTTGATGGAGACTTCAACCCACGACGGGTAACGGTTGCGCGAGTCCACGAAGGACTCCACCCACGAAGGGTCCATGAAGAAGCAACCTTGTCTATCCCACCATGGCCATCGCCCACGAAGGACTTGCCTCACTTGGATAGATCTTCACAAAGTTGGCGATCTCCTTGCCCTTACAAACTCCTTGGTTCAACTCCACAAACTTGTCGGAGGCTCCCAAGTGACACCTAACCAATCTAGGAGACACCACACTCCAAAAGGTCATAGATGGTGTGTTGATGATGAACACCTTCCTCTTGTGCTTCAAATGATAGTCTCCCCAACACTCAACCCTCTCTCAAAGATTTAAATTTCGTGGAAAGATGATTTGTGTAAAGCAACTTGGGGAAGGCTAGAGATCAAGATTCTTATGGTTGGATTGGAATATCTTGGTCTCAACACATGAGTAGGTGGTTATCTCTCAGAAAATGAATGGTAGAAGTGTAGGCACGTTCTGATCGCTCTCTCCACGAATGAAGAGTGGGTGGAGGGGTATAAATAGCCTCCACACGAAATCTAACCGTTACACACAATTTAACAAACTAAGTGGGACCGAATCATGAAACTCGGTCAGACCGATTTAGTTCAAAATGTGAACGTTAGGATTTTCAGTGGGACTAACATGTCAACTCGGTGAGACCGATTTCATTAGGGTTAGGGCATAACGTAAGCTCGGTGCGACCGATCACATAAACTCGGTAGGACCGATTTGTGTAATAGGCAAACAGAGAGTTGGTCAAGCAAACTCGGTGCGACCGAATCGCTCATTTCGGTGAGACCGAAACGTTTCGAAAGGGAAACAGAGAGTTTGCATTGCGAACTCGGTGGGACCGATCGCGCATCTCGGTTGGAATGAAACGTTACGTAGGGAAACAGAGAGTTTCCAATCGCATCTTGGTGAGACCGAGATCCCTATCGGTGAGACCGAAATAACTAGGGTTTCTAGCAGTGGCTATGTCAAGTGAACTTGGTGGCGCCGGATAGATAATTTCATTGGGGCCGAGTTTGACTTCTGGTTTGGGACATATGTGGATATGAGAAAGTGGTTGAGGGCTTTTGGAGCATATTACTAAGCATTTTGAGCAAGCAAGCCATTAAGCAACACCTCATCCCATTTTAATAGTATTGACTTTTCCCATGGACTCAATGTGATCTTGGATCACTAAAATGAAAATGTAGAGTCTAGAGCTTGAGCCAATTTGTGTCCTTAGCATTTTGATGGGTCCACATTCCTAATCCATGCCATGCCAATCACTGAACTTCCTGAGATGATCATCTTGAAATAGCATTAGTTCAATGGGCTATATGTTGTTAGGAATTACCAAAACCACCCAGGGATAGTTGCACTTTCAATGATAATCGCATATTCCTTAATTACAGAATGTTGTGTCTCCCACACACGCGCCAATATCCATCCAAACCAGCTACAACATGTCTGTTTGCGTAGGTCCCACCTGTCAGGAGGGGTGCATAAATAAAAAGGAATCACAAAATGTCTCTCCATGGTGATTCGAAAGAGTGACCTCAATTAGCCAGTGGCACATGTAGCTCTAGAAGGATGGCACGTACATGGACATGTACCACTCCTCAGTCTACCTGTGTAGCCTTTTCATTTAGTCTACCTAGCCATCTAATCAACTACCCGCAGGCCACTTCTCCCATTTACTTCTACATCGGGAACCGATTTTCCTCGGCTTCTTCACTACTCCTTCATCTTCATTTGCATCCAAACCACACTGCATTCACATTGTTTTAACCTCTTCACATCCTCCTGGAGTAATTCTGAAGCCCCTTTAAATAATCATCTTCTTCAGTTAGACTAGCCATCTAATCCTAATTCTCCAAACCCATGCCCTCTGGTCCAGCGGTTCTGAATGGCGAAAGAGATCGAGATGCAGGATTTTAGCACATAACATGTCCTCGTCGAAGGCTCGTTGAGCATAGTTTCCACAGTCACGGACCACCCAAGGGTCTCGACGGAGAGTACACATAGCGTGCCACTAGGAAGATCTAACACGCTGCCGTCCTTCAACTGTGCCTCGAAGATGATGTTTTGGTGTACCACATCATACACGCGGCCTCCATACCAGGTGAGCTTCATGATTTCTTGTCTCGGCGGGACATATAATTCTATGCGGCGGCCATCGCAGGGGACAAGCAAAAGTTGGATCCCTACAACCTTGATTTGAAAAGCACCGCTGACGTACAAACCAAAAAAAAATCTGTAGAAGATTTTGATAAACCGACACCATCCCTATTTGACGTAGCAAATTTTGTTCTCGGAACAAATATTCAGAAGAGTGACAAGACACTGGCAATAAAGACGTCTGGATGGGAGAATTATCCCTTGACGTACGAGACGATAAAATATGCTGCCCTCGATGCCCGTGTGAGTTTCGACATAGCTGCAAGGTCCACGGAGCTTTTTGCGAAGCCGTCTCCCATAGAAAATGAGAAGAAGAAGAAGAAGAAGTAGAAGAAGAAGAAGCTGCACCAGCAGCACGGCATTGTGGATGGATGAACTGTTTCCTCTCTTGTAAAAAAATTATTCCCTCTATGTGTATATTGATATAGATGGACTATTTCGATGGTGTGTGTGTGTCTTTGAAACAAGTAGTAGTGTGGGTCCGCTTGACTATAAGGACTATTTATCCCCCTAGCTTTCTCTACTACTACTCCTTCTAATGAACGGTATGCAATGCATGTGTCCGTAGACATGACAACTTGTCCATGGAAGTTCAACTATGGCAACCATCACATTTCATCCACTGCCCCTCACGATTCCCACGACGTCGCTCCAACCCACAGCACCACATCTCCCGACGTGCGCCTCACCCGTCTCGGCCGCACCGCCCCTCTGCCTTTGTGTGCTTGACATGTGGGCCACCTGAAACGCGGTGAGCGTCAAGTTTCTACCACAGCCACACATGATTCCCATGACGTCGCTCGAACCCATCACACCACACGTCCCCCGACCTGCGGCTCACCCCTCTCGGATCAACTGCCCCTCTACCTTCGGGAGAATTACATGTGGACCAGCCACCTATCGGGTCCACATGTTATTGACTCAAAGGCAGGTGTAGTAAGGCGCTGAAGCTCAGTCCTGAGGGCCCCGAGAGGGAAATGCAACTCTTGCGCCAGGCCTTGTGGTGCTACCGCTGCACCAACTCATGCCAAACTCGAGATTTGTTTCTTTACTATACATGCACGCAACGATTTAATGGACATTGTAATCTCAACATGTGATGGGGAGCTCTAAATTTGAATTTGAAAGTTATAAAACAAAAAAAATTCAAAAAAAATAAACTGGGAGAGAGGGAGTATACCATAGGATGTGTCCCATACAAAGCAAGTCCCCTGGTTTGTCACCGTGAAGATGCATTTAGAAAGGAGCACAGCGTCTTCATACTCGTACTGCAACAAATCGGCCGCAGATAGCACGGTCCACCTTTGACCGCCATGTGCAAGGTTCGTGCTATATTATTCAATCTCACCGTGGTTCCATCATACCAATTCAGGCGGTGGCCCATTGCATGGCTGATCCCAATGTTGGACAAAGGTTCTACGGGAATGGCGTCACCATTGTAAATGTTGTGAAAATTGATGTTGGTACCCTCCCGTACATATGCAAGCGAATCTCCACTCGCACCAAGCCTAACCTTTGAAACAGTGAGCAGGGGGAGAATTAGGAAATGGACAGAGAAATAGTCTTTAGAATGCATTTACTATGTGATCAAACTCATCTTACCTGCTCATGGGACAAAGTCCGAGTGCCCCTCAACGTCGGCATCTCAGGGGGCATCAACTTCCAATTACGGCCACGACGCGCTGGAGAGACCCCACAGGAAACATCCGCGTGCCTTGCACGTAACATCAAGATGTTTTTGTATGAGTAGTTTATCTTGTGAGAGAAAAAGGATGAACGAGGGAAGACCTTATTTGCAAATGTGGAGAGGGGTGTGGGTATCTTTTTGCAAAATTGCCATAGTTTTCTTCCTATCCGTCAGATATAAATCGGACGGCCTATATTGCAGGATGGCAGGCTGATACGTCTCCGTCGTATCTACTTTTCCAAACACTTTTGCCCTTATTTTGGACTATAACTTGCATGATTTGAATGGAACTAACCCGGACTGACGTTGTTTTTAGCAGAATTGCCATGGTGTTATTTATGTGCAGAAACAAAAGTTCTAGGAATGACCTGAAACTTCATGGAGATTATTTTTGGAAATAATAATAAATACTGGCAAAAAATCAAGACCAGGGGCCCACACCCTAGCCATGAGGGTGGGGGTGCGCCCCCTACCTCATGGCCCCCCTGGAGCACCTCCGACCTCAACTCCAACTCTATATATTCGTGTTCGGAGAGAAGAAAAATAGAGAGAAGGATTCATCGCATTTTACGATACGGAGCCCTAAACTCTCTCGGGAGGGCTGATCTGGAGTTCGTTCGGGGCTCCGGAGAGGGGAATCCATCGGCATTGTCATCATCAACCATCCTCTATCACCAATTTCATGATGCTCACCGCCGTGCGTGAGTAATTCCATCGTAGACTTGCTGGACGGTGATGGGTTGGATGAGATTTATCATGTAATCGAGTTAATTTTGTTACGGTTTGATCCCCAGCATCCACTATGTTCTGAGATTGATGTTGTGATGACTTTGCTATGCTTAATGCTTGTCACTAGGGCCCGAGTGCCATGATTTCAGATCTGAACCTATTATGTTTTCATGAATATATGTGAGTTCTTGATCCTATCTTGCAAGTCTATAGTCACCTACTATGTGTTATGATCCGGCAACCCCGAAGTGACAATAATCGGGACCACTCCCGGTGATGACCATAGTTTGAGGAGTTCATATATTCGCTATGTGTTAATGATTTGGTCCGGTACTCTATTAAAAGGAGGCCTTAATATCCCTTAGTTTCCACTAGGACCCCGCTGCCACTGGAGAGTAGGATAGAAGATGTCATGCAAGTTCTTTTCCATAAGCACGTATGACTATATTCGGAATACATGCCTACATTACATTGATGAATTGGAGCTAGTTCTGTGCCACCCTAGGTTATGACTGTTACATGATGAACCACATCCGGCATAATTCTCTATCACCGATCCATTGCCTACGAGCTTTCCATATATTGTTCTTCGTTTATTTACTTTTCCGTTGCTATTGTTACGATCACTACAAAATACCAAAAACATTACTTTTGCTATCGTTACCTTTTGCTACCATTATGACTACTATCATATTACTTTTCTACTAAATACCTTGTTGCAGATATTAAGTTTCCAGGTGTGGTTGAATTGATAACTCAGCTGCTAATACTTGAGAATATTCTTTGGCTCCTTTGTGTCGAATCAATAAATTTGGGTTGAATACTCTACCCTCGAAAACTGTTGCGATCCCCTATACTTGTGGGTTATCAAGACTATTTTCTGGCGACGTTGCTGGGAAGCATAGCTCTATTCTTTGAGTGACTTGGGATTTATATCTTCTTATCATTATGAAGAACTTGAAAGATCCAAACCCAAGATTTATCCCTCAACTATGAGGGGAGGTAAGGAACTGCCATCTAGCTCTGCACTTCATTCACGTTCTGTTTTGAGTAAGCTTGCGACACCTAAACCTGCTTCTGCTATTAATTCTGATATGTCGCATATTATTGATGATGCCACTTCTGCTATGCATGATACTTATGATGAAACTACTTCTATGCCTGATACTACTGTGCCACTCGGTGAATTTCTTAATGAACAACTCGCTAGAGCTAGAGAGAACGAAATTATTGAAACTGATAATACCGATGAAAGTGATTATGAAGGATCTCCTAATAAATATGAATTACCTGTTGTGCTTGAGGGCTATGTTATGGATGAAGAAACTAAAATAGACTTTCTTGCTTGTAATGATAGAAGTGATCTTAAGAAATTATTAGCTAAGCTTAAACATAAAACTCTGAATGCTAGAATGAAATATGATCTTGCTTATGCTACTTCACCTATCTTTGTTACTAATAAATATTATGAATTCTCTATTGATCCTGAGATAATTACTTTGGTTGAATCTGATCCTTTTTATGGCTATGAATTTGAAACTGTTGTGGCACATCTTACTAAATTAAATGATATAGCCACCCTGTTCACTAATGATGAGAGAACTCGCTACTTCTATATCCTTAAAATATTTCCGTTCTCATTAAAGGGTGATGCTAAGATATGGTTTCATTCTCTTGATCCTGGTTGTGTGCGTAGTCCCTAGGATATGATTTACTACTTCTCCGCTAAATATTTTCATGCTCATAATAAACAAGCTGCCTTAAGGGATATATATAATTTTGTGCAAATTGAAGAAGAGAGTCTCCCACAAGCTTGGGGGAGGCTTCTCCAATTACTTAATGCTTTGCCTGCTCATCCTCTTAAGAAAAATGAAACACTTGATATCTTTTATAATGGACTAACCGATGCTTCCAGTGATTACCTGGATAGTTGTGTTGGTTTTGTTTTCAGGGAAAGAACACCGGATGAAGCTGAAATTTTATTAAATAATATGTTGACAAATGAAAATAATTGGACACTTCCTGAGCCAGCCCCTCAGCCTATTCATAAACCAACTCCAAAGAAAAGGGGTGTTCTATTTCTCAGTCCTGAAGATATGTAAGAGGCAAAGAAATCTATGAAAGAAAAGGGTATTGAAGCTGAAGATGTTAAGAATTTACCTCCAATTGAAGAAATACATGGTCTTAATTTACCGCCTATTGAAGAAATACATGGTCTTTATAACCCGACACAGGTAGTAAAGGTAAATTCTATCTATAGATATGATAAAGCTGAAATCCCATTCAGCAAGTTTGCTAGCCCATGCTTAGACGAGTTTGATAAATTTATCGTTAAGCAAGAAGACTTCAATGCTTATTTTGGTAGAGAATTAAAACGCAGTGCTGATATGCTTGAACACTTGGGTGATTATATGGCTAATTTCAAAGGTGAACTTAAACTTATTAGTAAACATGCTTCTATGGTTACCACTCAAGTAGAACAAGTACTTAAAGCTCAAAATGATTTGCTTAATGAATTGAATAGTAGGAATAAGGACTATGCTGTTAGAGTGGCTACTAGAACTGGTAAAATGACTCAGGAACCTTTGTATCCTGAAGGCCACCCTTAGAGAATTGAGCAAGATTCTCAGAGAAATAATATAGATGCACCTAGTCCTTCTAAAATAAAGAAAAAGGAAAATGATAGGACTTTGCATGCTTCTAGTGTACCTGTTATTCAAACACCTGAGAATCCAAATGATATTTCTATTTCTGATGCTGAAACACAATCTGGTAATGAACCTGAAACTAGTGATAATGTTAATGATAATGGTCATGATGATGCTCAACCTAGCAATGATAATGATATAGAAATTGAACCTGCTGTTGATCTTGATAACCCACAATCAAAGAATCAATGTTATGAGAAGAAATACTTTGTTTCTAGGAAGCACGGTAAAGAATGAGAACCATGGGTTCAGAAACCCATAACTTTTCCTCCCAAACCATCCAAGAAAAAGGATGATGAGGATTTTGAGGGCTTTGCTGAAATGATTAGACCTATCTTTTTGAGTATGCGATTAACTGATATGCTCAAAATGAATCCTTATGCTAAGTACATGAAAGAAATTGTTACTAATAAAAGAAAGATACAGGAAGCTGAAATTTGCACCATGCTTGCTAATTACACTTTTAAGGGTGGAATACCTAAGAAGTTAGGAGATCTAGTAGTACCCACTATACCATGCTCCATTAAAAGAAATTATGTTAAAACTGCTTTATGTGATCTTGGAGCCGGTGTTAGTGTAATGCCTCTCTTTTTATATCATAGACTTGATTTGAATAAGTTGACACCGACTGAAATATCTTTGCAAATGGCTGATAAATCAACTGCTATACCTGTTGGTATTTGTGAGGATGTGACTGTTGTGGTTGCAAACGTTACTATTTTAATGGACTTTGTTATTCTTGATATTCCCGAGGATGATAGTATGTCTATTATTCTTGGAAGACCCTTTTGGAATACTGCAGGAGCTGTTATTGATTGCACCAAAGGCAATGTCACTTTTCATGTTAATGGTAATGAGCATACGATACACTTTCCGAGGAAATAACCTCAAGTTCATAGTATTACTTCTATTGGAAAAGTTCCATCGATTATTTTTGGAGGTTTTGAATTTCCTCTTCCTACTGTCAAGAAGAAATATGATATTCTAATTATTGGGGATGTGCATATCCCCGTTGAGGTAACATAGTGTTATTCGAAATTTCTCCAGTTCCATGTTATGCGAAATGAGTTTGTTAACAAGACTTGATCAACCTTGCTAATGAATTCCTTTTGATGATCATGAGATGGATGAAGTTAGAAAGAACAACCTTGTGTGCCCTCCTTTTACTTTCTGTTATTTATATTAAATAAAGCAAAAATAGTATTTTCTGTCTGTTATCTGAATTATACGTGCAATATAAAAACACCCTAAAAATAAAAGTTCTCCGAATGCCCTGAAATTTAAATATGATTTTTCTGGAATATTTGAGAATATTTGGCATTGAGAACACAACAGGGGGGCATCCACCTGGCCACGAGGGTGGTGGGCGCGCCCGCTGCCTCATGGGCCCATGATGGCCCTCCTCCACTTATTCCTGCACCCACACACTCCTTATTCCTCCCAGAAACACCATTATCCAGCACAAGAACGAGTTCTAGCCCCTTTTACTACGATTTTCGATCTCCTTGCTCAAGGCACCACTCACAAAACTGCTTTGTGGGATTGTTCCTTGGTATGTGACTCCTCCAATGGTCCAATTAGTTTTTGTTTCTAGTGCTTTATTCATTGCATATTTTTGCTGCTTAGGTGACCCTGTTCTTGAGCTTGCATGTCAAATGTATATGGTTCGAAGTAGTTTTGATGCATGATATAGGCTCTAGGCACTTGTAGGAGTAGTTGCTATCAATTTTGTTGAGTTTGGTTCACTTTTATTTTGAAGTTACTAAAAATTTCAGAAATTTTTCAGAGGAAGAAATATGTTTAGGAAAATGTACCAAGGTGGTTCTTCAAGGAAACAAGGACCCAGGCTTGAAATGCGTGATGCTGATGATGAGCCACCAAGGGACGCTCCAGTGCGGCCTTGTGAATGGACTTCAAAGGACTTCATGGATCGAGCAGGAATTAAGGAAGAATTTAACGCATATTTGTGTAATGCTGATCTTGTGAGCTTCGAGGCAGAAAAGTTCCGTCAGTACCACTATATCACTAGTTCCTTTGTGAGGAGGTTTGAATTTTCATCTTCACGCAATTCTCAAACTGTCATGTTTGATCTTTATGAAAATTCTTATACTATGGACTTAGATGATTTTACCACTGCCTGCAAACTTCCATAATGGGGTAGTACTAACGAACCCCGCAAATCTGAGTTTAGAGATTTTCTTGCTAGTATAACTGTGGGAGAGTCCAGAGATATAACACAAGCTACCATAGGGAGCATTCACTTTCTTGCTATACATTATTTTGCTCTCTTCATAGGTAGATGCATTAATGGTAAAGATGAAGCATGTCACATGTGTGTCCCTGACCTCGGTATTCTTAGGAGTGTTGTGTTAGGAGATAAATCTTATAATTTAGGAGCCATTGTAGCACGTAGGTTGCATCTTAATAGATTTAATATGGATTTCTTTGGTGGAATTTATGCAACCCGCATAGCTAATTTTCTTGGTATAACCATACGTGAGGATGATATTGAGTTGCCTCCTGCTTATTTGGATTATGAGGCTATGGTTCGTCATCAGTTTGTTGAGAGGAACGACCAGTTCCTCCAGTACCGACTAATCTTTGACAGACGACACACCTATCACGTCGCTCTCCCTGCTTCTACTTTCTTTGACTTTCAGGCAAAAGGGAGATATTTTATAACCAGAGAGGAGGCGGAAGAGTATAAGAGGAGAGTTGAGATAGCTCGCCTCGAAGCTGCAGCCCATGATGCAATGACTGCTGCATCACAGTACGACCCGGACTATTACTTTGGATATCTGCCAGGCCAGCCGTGGCCATAGACCAACTTAGGCCAAAAGCCTAAGCTTAGGGGAGTACGTATTTCTCACCGACATTACATTCATGTTCCCACACTCATTGCTAGATGTCGGTGCTCATACTTTTTCACTGTATTATCCATGCTAGTTTATTTCCTTTTATTGCTTTCTTCTTGTGTGTTTAATAAACCTTAAGAAAAACAAAACAAAAAACATTAGTTGTAGCTTTTAATTAGTTTACTTTCCATGCTTGTAGTAGTAATTAAATAGAAAACCCAAAAAGATTTCTTATTCTTCTTTTGCTTGTTGGGAGCTTTCCCATGTATATAGTTTTATTTCTTTTCTTTTCTTTGGGGGTCGATATGAGAAGATCATGATTAAATTGTTGAAGTGGCTCTTATATGCATTATTGTTGATCTGACAAAAGAGCCCATATTGCCTTGTCTTCTCCTGTTTATTGAATGCTTGCAGATTCCATCTTAGTCCAATGCACATGCACTATTATTATTATCCACATCATTCGGTCGTGCAAGTGAAAGGCAATTATGATGATATATGATGAACTGATTGAGATGGGAGAAGCTGGTATGAACTCGACCTCTCTTGTTTTTGTAAATATGATTAGTTCATCGTTCCTGATTCAGCCTATTATGAATAAACATGTTTGTGATGACAATTAGAGATCATAGTTTGTTATGCCATGCTTAATTAGCTAGGAGCTTATAATGGTTTACCTTGCATGCCAACATGCTATTAGAATGGTTGTGATGTGGTATGATAGGGTGGTATCCTCCTCTGAATGATTTAAGTGACTTGACTTGGCACATGTTCACGCATGTAGTTGAAACAAAATCAACATAGCCTTCATGATATTTATGTTCATGGTGGATTATATCCTACTCATGCTTGCACTCAATGTTCATTAACTTAATGCATGTTCATGGCTGTTGTCGCTCTCTAGTTGGTCGCTTCCCAGTCTTTTGCTAGCCTTCACTTGTACTAAGCGGGAATACTGCTTGTGTATCCAATTCCATAAACCCCAAAGGTGTTCCATATGAGTCCACCATACCTACCTATATATGGTATCTACCTGCCGTTCCAACTAAATTTGTATGTGCCAAACCCTAAACCTTCAAATAAATATCCTGTTTTGTATGCTCAAATAGCTCATGTATCAACTAGGGCTGTCTGTATCTTCCATGTTAGGCAGGTTATTCTCAAGAGGAGTGGACTCCGCTCGTCACTCACGAGAAAATGGCTGGTCACCGGGATGGCCAATCCCATGCTTTATGCAAATCAAATCAAAATAATTGCAAACAAAACACCCCCTGGGACTCTTGTTAGTTGGAGGCACTCGTTGTTTCGAGCAAGCCATGGATTGATGCTTGTTGGTGGAGGGGGAGTATAAACTTCACCATTCTGTTTGGGAACCCCCTATAATGTGTGTAGCATGGAAGATATCGCCATATCTTGGTTCTTATGTTGACAATGAAAGTATACTGCTCAAAATATTATTCATCTCTATTTCAAAACCGAGCTCTGGCACCTCTACAAATCCCTTCTTCCCTCTACGAAGGGCATATCTATTTACTTTTATGCTGAGTCATCCTCCTCTTATTAAAAAGCACCCGCTGGAGAGCACCTCTGTCATTAGCATTCTTATATAACTAGCAAGATGCCCGTGCATTGCAGGGAACATCAAGATGCATTTTTTTACCAAACACCTGTTGTGATTGACCCTTGCAGGAGTAATCCCATGTGTAAAAACTAATGACATCTCGAGAATGTTATCAGAAAAATGATATCTTTGGAACAAGTTTTCTCTACTACTGCTCCTTGCAGTGAGCGGTGTGCAATGCATGTGTCAGCATACATGACAGCTTGTCCATGCAAGTTGAACCATGACCACCATCACGTTTCTTGTTTCTACCACTGCCACACCCACACGTGATTCCCATGACGCCGCTCCTATCCATGATGCGACCTCCCCCGACGTGCGCCTCATCCCTCTTGGCCCCACCACTCCTCTGACTTTGTGTGCATGACATGCGGGCCAGATAAACTGCGGCGACCATCAACTTTCTACCACAGCCACACCCGATTGGACGCGGTTTCCCTGCTCCGCTCCTTTGCTGCAATCTATACTCCCGCACCATCGAATTTTCATCCAACTGTTGTGACACATTTTGTCCCGGGCATCAATACTCATGGCCATGCCATCTACGCCTCGTAATGCCTCGTAATGCCTCGACGCCCAGCTGTGGCACCCTCCCCATGGCCACGCCACCACCGGCCGGTTCATCTCGAATCAGTGAGTCGCGATCCATGCCACCACCTTGAGAATGACATGTGGGCTAGCCGCTTTTAAGGTCCGCATGTCATTGACTCATAGGCCGGTGCACTAAGCCACTGAAGCTCCGTCCCATGGGCCCCAGGAGGGAAATGTAACTCCTGCGGCAGGCCTTCTGGTGCTCCCGCAGTACGAGCTCGTGCCAAACCCAGAATTTTTTTCTTACTACAACCAACTAGTAAGGTACTCGTGCATTGCATGCATGAGATTTGGTAACGAAATTATGAATGAATAACAAACTATAGCATGTAAGCTTTGAGTCATATATGCATGATGTAGATGTTCGTTTAATTCTTATAGTTCATCTAGTTCAAAATCAATTAGTTTTATTAAAAAATCTATTTTAAGATTCATGGAATTGCGCATTGTAAAGCATAAAGTAAAAACAAATAGTGAAAATTCATTTTGAAAAAAAGAAGTTTGGGCAATTAAGATATGGAAGATTCTAGAATAAAGGAGAAGTGCTTGTGTTTTGAGGTTTGTGCATTATGCTTAAGTTCAACCATGGAGTCTTCTAGATTCTACATGTGGCAGAATCTGGTGAAATGTAGATGATTTCCAACAGCCAGTAGTGCTCGGATTTGCCATATTTGTATGGTCGGATTGGCTTCATCCAACGACCAACTTTCAAAGTTATTCACACACTATCTCTACTCTTATAAAAAACCGAGTTGGTGATGATGGTGTGCCTGCCATCTTGTAATATAGACCGTCCGATCTACATCTGACAGACAGAAAGCAAACTATGACAATTTTACAAAAAAAACATACACCTCTCTCCACATTTACAGGTAAGGCATTGCCTCGTTCATCCTTGTCTCCCACAGCCTCACTGCCGAGCAATTAAGAAAGGAAGTCTCTGGAACAATTAGGCATGGTGGCCGCTGCCGGCGCCGTCCATCCCCATGCCTCCGCCCAGTCTGACCACCAATCACCACCATGCCCCACTCCTCCTCACCTTATCGCTCATCTTTCTCGAGATACCATTTTTTCAATGAAATTCTCGAGATACCATTTTTTCGATAAAATTCCTGGGATATCATTAGTTTTTAGACATGGGATTATTCCTGCATGGGTCAATCACAACAGGTGTTTTGTAAAAAAAATCATCTTGATGTTCCATGCAATCCACGGGCATCTTTCTAGTATCTCTACTCTTATAAAAATAGAGTTGGTGACGATGGTGTGCCTGCCATCCTGCAATATAGGCCGTCCGATTTATATATGATGGATAGGAAGGAAACTATGGCGATTTTGCTAAAAAATACCCACACTCCTCTCCACATTTGCAAATAAGGCCTTCCCTTGTTCATCCTTTTCTATCACAAGATAAACTACTCATATAAATGCATCGTGATGTTCCGTGCAACGCATGGCCATCTTGCTAGTAGCGATATAGATGTGCTGGCCCGTGTGCTGCAAATGGATTCAAAGTATGTCTATTTAGTGCACTGCACTCTAAACACATTATCTATTTATTTCTCTAACCTTTCGTAGCCATGCAACCAAGCCACATAAGCTTCATGGGTGCCCCCCACATCATATTATTCATACTACGTTGATTGATAAAAAGATAGATCACCCAAAACAAGATCTTCCCGTTTTTTGTTCCTACGATGTTGTGCCGTGCACGTACCTAGTTGTATAGTGGTAGTACTAGTTGTAGTACAAACTTCGTACTAGTAGGAGTAGTAGTATAGAATGCTCCTACTCTATCAACGAGCCCCATCAAGCACCAAATTTCTTGGTTTCCGTGCTACAGCTAGATCTTCCCCTCGTTTCTGTTTTCCAACCCGGCAGCGGGCGGGGTGCAGTTTTCCAATAGACGGTTTGCTTAGTTCAAACAAAACAATAGTTGGTTTGCTCAACAGCGGTCCCACATGAAAGTGAAAATGCTAGGCAACATGCCTTCCCTAGCTATGTGGCGTGCCGGATGGGCTGTGGAGTACTCCCGATTCCCGGGCGTGTGGGGTGTGGTGTGATGCGAACACGGCAGGCCTTTTCCTTCACTAGCAATGTGCACGTGCATAGCGACGTATCCAAAGTAGTAGAATAGTAGTACTTGTTCACAAACTTGAAAGAAATCACTCTTGTTTTGATGTATTCCTAATTTATTACTTCTCACTCAAAATATATTTCTCAGGTTGTTTTGATGAGATGAGGGAGGGATGTGGTTGCTTTCAATATAATAAGGGGTTTTCTGCAATTGGAGCAGAGAAGTGGGCTATTGTTGCAAAAATGCCACAACTTACCTCACAACCATTAGATAAATATCTAATGGTCAGAAACGACAGATGGCAGACACACCACCATCACCAACTGAGTCTTTTATAGGAGTAGGAGTAGAGAAACATGTATAAGTTGCAACATTTGGTTCTGCTCCTTGGCAGGATCGGTAGATAGAAAAAACGATTGGAAACGCTAGGGAGGGGCTATTTCTGCCAGATAAGTAGGGTACGTAGTCGCTAGGTTGACGCATGGTCGGTTTTCTCACACACGGTCTGACATGTTCTAGTGTTTCTAGCAATATGCCCGTGTGTTGCACGAAGTTGATGGAAAACGTAAGCACAACTTAGAAATTTACGAATGGAGTACTAGTTACAGTGATGCATATAATTAAGCAAAGGGATCGCACATGTCGATATTGACTGGAACGAGAATGCAATAGCCCAATAAGAATTAAGGCCATGATGATGCAATCGCAGTGGTGGTTACAGGAGGCAAGAAGAAAGATGCATCCATCAACGTACGACATCCTTCTCCTCAACTTAGTGCACCAGGCCAATGACCGGCGGCTAAGGAGCTTTGGATTATGGAGCAAGGTCAAGGTGCTTCTCAGCAAAGGCATCCAGGGCTTCCAGCCGGTTGAGGAAGGCCAACATTATAGCGTCCTCAATGGCCTTGTAGATACCTATGTACACGATTTGCTCATACATGTGGATGTGTAGGTCGATGAATTCTTGCAGGGCGAGGAGCCTCGCGACGAGCGCGACCTCCAGGTGGACATTCTTCGTGGCGTTGGTGGGCAGTCGCAGGGCCACCAGTGCTTGAAAGAGGTTCCGGCCATGGAGGCCGATTAGGGTGGCAGGCAATGAGGAGCTCGGGTGCGCGACTCGAGGAGAACCGCGATGTCGTCCGCGAGCTTCTTGAGGACGGTGAACTTGTTACTGGTGGCAACGATCATCTGGTTCAACTGAGAGTCGTAGTTGGCTTCGACGGCGGCCATCCACCAGCTGGTCACGAATAGCGTCTGGAGACGATCCTCGGTGCCATGCCGCAGGCCGGTGTCGTGGATCATCTGGCACAGCCGCCGGCCGCTCGTGTGCATCGCCGCCATGGGTCTGGAGTGAGCACTTTTGCAATTATTGTAGGTGCTTAGGCAAATGCTTAGGTGCGTATGATGTGGTAGATGCATTGGAATGGAGGGGCGCCTTTATATGAGTGGAAACTACGTTGAATTCACATCGTGCAGCCTCTTTTCCCGGTCCTCCTCCCATTACTTCCCTCATGCATTCATGATGCTAATTGAAGGAGGATGCATCATTGGCCGTTCAACATTTCGGGAACCGCTACACCTCGCTCGTCTACATTAAAGACGTATCGGGAACTACGCCGCCCACTGTCAAATCGAATAGTACTACGCTGCCCGCTGCATGCCCGGCTGAACACGGCTCCTCGCCTCCATCAAACACCTCTGTTAAACCCGCATGCAAACCGAGAAACCTACTCTGGCCACATGTCCGTTCATGATCGGGCCGGAATTAAACGCAACATCGGCCGAGCTCCTCTCGTCCGCCCTTAGTTTAAACGAGGCCAAACGGCGCCCAAGCTCCTACCGTCCGCCCTCTATTTAAATGAGACTAGACAGACAGCGGGCAAGAATGGCACTCCTCCGCCGCTCCCCCAACTCCTCCACCATTTTCTCCACTCTTCTGATGGCTTCTGAGGAGCCGTTCTCCTGCATACTACCTGGCTGGGTGGCCCGCCAGCCCTCCGGATACGGCCGAGACCGCTCGGTGCTTCACCAACCTTGCTTGGCCCGATGGAGCCAGTTGCCTCTCCAAGCTGGCGCGTGGTTCAATAACTTGCCACTCTAGTTCAGCTCGATGAAGAGTGGCGAGTTTCTCCACGCCGGCACGACAGCGAGCATGCTTGTACGGGCGTCGTCGGCGCTGCGTCATACCAGGCCACCAGTGTCTGCAGTGGCCGTGCCTCCCGTGCGTGCCGCCGCGCCTCCCGTGCCTGCGGCAACGCCATGCAGGCGGAGACAGAAGTCGGGTGCATAAGGAGCGATGAGTCGGTGACCAGCTTATCCGTGTCCACCGCCATCATCAAGGAGAAGTAGAACATGGGAGGCCACTGCCACTTGGGTCCCATGAAGCCCACCGCCGAGGTGATAACGGCGCATTCAGGTGGTTTCTTTCATGCTTCGTCCCTTGTGAGGACCTTCGTCGACACCGCAAGTGTCTGCCGGACATGAGGAAGACAAAGGCATCCGCAGGCGGCCATTTAGATTGGGTACTCCCTCTCCGGCTAGCAGGAAATATTTGTTCTAAGAATGGATAAACTGGATGTATCTATAACTAGAATAAGTCTAGATACATCCATTTCTAGGACAAGTATTTCTGGACAGAGGGAGTATTAATTGTACCAAGAGAGCCGGATTAGCACCACTTAGTTCATCTAAATGTAATGAAATCCATCATGTTTACATGAAGATCCGGCTTTTCTATACGAAATCCTTCATGCTTATATGAAAACAGTCCGTGTTTGCATGAATTTCTGGTTGGTTAGAGTTGTGAAAGTATGCCGCTGACATTTGATGTCGTCCTCCGTAGAAGGAAGAAGGAGGAAATTTTCTGGGTGCCATTGGAGATGCTCTTATGCTGGAAATAATAGAGTCACATCCAATCCATTTAAGTTAATTGCGTGTATGATTCTCCCTCTATAAAAAGTTAATTGCATGTACAGTGTACACGTGACTTGCAAGGAGGCTACACCTTCGTACAAAAAGTTAAAAAGAAACAAGTCCATCGTTAATCTTGTATTCTAAGTACTCTATCGGTTCCACTATTAGTACAGTAGCAAAAGAAGTATATATTAAATAAGTAATATATAATATAAAAAATCTAATGTTAAAGACATAATTCAAACTCAGATCATTGCTTTGCGAGGATCCGACACTAACCAGTCCCGCACATTTTTTATGTAGACCATGCTGGAGATATATCTCCATGTCTACTCTTATACTCCATCCGTTCCTACATATTTGTCTTTTTCATATTTCCAATGGACTACCACATACGGATGTGTATGTAGAAATGTTTTAGAGTGTAGATTCGCTCATTTTGCTCCGTATGTAGTCACTTGTTGAAATATCTAAAAAGACAAATATTTAGGAATGGAGGGAGTAGAAAACAGAGTTGGTGATGATGGTGTGTGTGCCATCCTGCAATATAGGCCGTCGGATTTATATCTAATGGATAGGAAGGAAACTATGGCAATTTTGCAAACAGATACCCACACCCCTCACCACGTTTGGAAATAAGGCCTTCCCTCGTTCATCCTTTTCTCTATCTCTACTCTTATAGAAAACAAAGTTGGTGTGCCTGCCATCCTGCAATATAGGCCATCCGATTTATATCTGACGGACAAGAAGGGAACTATGGCAATTTTGCAAAAAGATACCCACACCCCTCTCCACATTTGCAAATAAGGCCTTCCCTCGTTCATCCTTTTCTCTCACAAGATAAACTACTCATATAAATGCATCTTGATGTTCCATGCAACGCATGGGCATCTTGCTAGTCTCCCACAAGATAAACTATTCATACAAATGCATCTTGATGTTCCGTGCAACCCACGGGCATGTAGCTAGTTTCTTTTAAAATAGTTATTGCATAATTGGGTTGAAGTTATATATTTTATGTCTGCCGTAAATGATTTCAGATTCACTAGTAGTAACGAAGAAAAGGTTGCCTTGTTAATTAACAGAAAATAGGGTGAAAACTATCACATGACTCCGGTAAAAACAAGGCACACTAGGTTCAGCGTCATCATCACTACAACTGTGCGCGCGCGAGAAGTCTACATATCAAGGGGGCTATGGAGAAAATGACGTATCGAGTGTGTCTGAGCGAGGCACAGAGACACAATCTTTGAGGGAGAAACCAATTGACAGATTAAGATCAGATCGAGTTGTCACCCTTCTGCTGTCATTGTTGGGGTTGGGGTGGGGAGGGGGAGGGAGAGAAAGACATATCAAGAGTGTGCACGGTATACACAGAGGCACAACTAGCGAGTGTGTGTGTATATATGTGTGTGTGTGTGTGTTTGAAAGAGGAGTAGATAGATTACTATCAAGATCAAGGTGCCACCCTACTCCTTCGATGTCGGGTAGTGTGTGTGTTTGAGAGAGAAGCTAGTCGATAGATTAGTATCAAGATCGAGGTGTCACCCTACTCCTTCGGTGTCGGGAAGTGTGTGTGTGTGTGTGGATGTGGGGGGGGCAGTGACACTTACATATCTCTACTCTTATAAAATATAGAGTTGGTGATGATGGTGTTCCTGCCATCCTGCAATATAGGCCATCTGGTTTATACCTGACGGATAGGAAGGGAACTATGGCAATTTCTCAATAAGATACCCACACCCCTCTCCACATTTGCAAATAAGGCATTCCCTCGTTCATCCTTTTCCCCCACAAGATAAACTACTCATACAAATGCATCTTCATGTTCCGTGCAACGCATGGGCATCTTGCTAGTAGGGAGAAGGAGTTTGTGTGACACATATCTATATTAAGGGATAGGTAGATAGCATGTGTGTGAGGCATACTTAAAGCATCACGGAGATAAACAAACGGTGTGCATGCAAGTGCCGGAAAAAATGAAGCGAGAAACAATGTCTACTTGCATGCACGCGCGCGCGTGTGTGTGTTTGTGTGTGTGTGTGTGAGAGAGAGAGAGAGAGAGAGAGAGTGAAATCTCAAAACAAAAGGTGCTCTGCTGGAATCCCATTGTATGTATTCATATGGTTCCGGAACTCGAGTTAACCTTAGGCATATGTGTGAGAGACATAATTATACTTTGAGACATTGGTGGCTGTGGGTGGGCGTGTTCGACAGAGAGAGTGTGCGTGTTTCTGTGTGAGAGACTTGTAGGATGGGGTAGAAAGAAGAATTCTAACCTTGACGGAGGGAGAGAAATACCACGAAGTGCGGGTGTGTGATTCCGATGCCCACGGGGAAATGATATATGTATGCGTGTTAGAGAGATTGCACAATTCATTCACGTATAACTATCTAGCGATCGAGGATGTGCATCGCTTGAACATAAATCAATATCTACTTCGTCTGGTGGCCAAAGGTACAATATTGATTCAACGCTATAAAGATTGGACACTCACATATCACATTTTTTCTATCTAAATAAACCTTTTCAATTGTCCATTCCAAAGTTATAGTGTTGTTTCTTCAAACAACCAATGTAGCTATCATGAAATGCACCATTGTTACTCTTGCATTCAAATTCATTAGCCTTGGATGATTTAAGGTTCTATTATGAGGTAATATATGTAATATTCATATATGAATTCAACGGGTATGCAATTTATGAAATGGAGGCTATGTAATCATACGAGTTAACACTTTTAAGTAGCGGACTACAATATCCATTTCTTTTGTGGGACTACAATATCCATTTCTTTTTGTGCGCCTCTACACTAACACGTCAATGCATTATGGTTAAAGTAAATAACCAATGGAACTAAATTATCTATTTACACGAGAAATACATAGTTTGAGCGTTTGATCCCTTTTTTTGTGAACGCGCCTCTACACCCGTATGATTGGGCGCGCCCGTGTGAACGTCCAAGTTATTGGCGCATCATCCCGAGTTATTGTCTTTTTTTCTGGGGTAGACTTCACACCAGTTATTAACTGCTGACGTGTGCCCCGTGTACACAGTCTCGCATGATATTCCCGCGAGCACGGTCTAAAATTAGTTGAAACTAGATATGAACGATCCCGCGGGCGGCAAAATCTCCCGCCTCCTTCTAAAATTTCCGCTACCTAGTCTTTAGCATGCAAAATTCCCCTTTTGTCCTTGGTACACGGAGAACAACAGTTACAATACCACCCTCATCTACATAATAGGTCGGGGCTGCTTTGGTAACTTCCGGTTCCCCCCACCACACGGCACCCCCATTTCCTCTCCCCCTCCCACAAAAACGACTAACTCCACCACAGCTGAGCATCTTACATCACACCGTCCATACTTCATCGGCCTTTCTACCTCTCCCCTCTCGAAACCCTAGACTACTCATCCACCGGTGTACTAGAGCCCATTCACTACCAGCGGCGTTCACCTCGCTGATACGTCTCCAACGTATCTATAATTTTTGATTGCTCCATGCTATATTATCTACTGTTTTGGACATTATTGGGCTTTATTATCCACTTTTATATTATTTTTGGGACTAACCTATTAACCGGAGGCCTAGCTCAGAATTGTTGTTTTTTTCCTGTTTTAGGGTGTGACGCCCAGATAATTAAGCTACAGTAATCTCTGCTAATGATGCCATGTCACCTCGATTACTATTGCTAATCTCGCGTTAGTTCAGAACCGATCCAAATTCAGATTTGGATTAAGTCTAACGGTAAATGTTTTCAAACATTAAAATTAAAATGTTTGGCATGTGGCAAATAATCCATATTAATTATTGGTGGAGAAACCACACTTCTGTAGAATATTCAATTGCACTATAATAAGTAAATCGGCGGCAAAACTATTATTTAAATGCTCTTAAAAATAATGATAAACAAATACAAACTACTGTATTAAATGTGACAAAATGTTTGTGGTAGTGGCATAATTACCTCTACTAAATTAGGTATGATTTTTGTATTTTACTAAAACTAAAAATAAATAGAAACTAAGTTAAAAAGGACAAAATAGAAAAAACACACACACACAAAAAGAAACACCCCCCGATTGGGCCTTGGCCTAGTTGGCCGAGCAGCTTGCCGGCCCACCCCCGCACGCTCCTAGCCTACTTGGCCTCCCTCCCCCCACCAGAAACCCTAGCCCGTCGCACCCCCCACTACGCCCTTCCCCCGATCCGATCTAGATCGGGGTTGACCCCAACTGCCCCGACCGATACCCCATCCCCTGCCGCGCCGGAGCCCCACGGCCGCCGCCATCCCCGTGCCCGCGCCTGGGGATCCGCCGCCTATCATCGTCCTCGTGCCACCGTTACGCAGAAGCTCCTTCCATGGCCGCACCCGCCTGGTCCTCCGCGTCCGTGCCACGCCAAGCCGCCTGCTCACCGGAGAGGGACGGACCCCGGAGGCCTCGTCGCGGATCCGGCCTCCCTCGCCATGCTCCCCTCGCCGGAGTCCCCTCATCGACCGGCGCCCCCTGCTCTGACACCGTCAGACGCCGCCGCTAACCTCGTCGTCGATCCGCTCGACCCCGACCTCCACCGGCTCCATCGAACACCCTGCTGCTTCCGCTGTGAGCCTCTGGCCCTCCACAGCCTTTTTCCCCTCCTCCCCGTGCCCACCAGCGCCGTTTGCCGCTAGCTCCGCCGTGGTCGTCGCCCCTGGCTGTTTCAGCCACTCCTAGCTATAGACGAAGGCAGCTCGAATGCGGCGCCTCCCGCTTATCCGTTTGGCACCCGGGCTGCCCCTTTTGGTCGCCGGAGCACCCGGCTCCGCGCGCGCCGCCGTCCTCTGAACTCACCCACGGGCACACGCGCACGCACACACGCACGTTCTAATAGTGGGTTGACCCACTGACGTGTGGGCCCGCCCGATTTAACCAATCCCCTAACCACGTAATTTGATAGAACCTAATAAAACTGTTAGTTGAATAACTGGAAATGACATGTGGACCCTTTTCTTTTAAAAGCCTGTTTAAAATTATCTAAGTCAATGACATGTGGCCCCCACCTAATCTGTTAAAATTAATTAAACAATTAATTTACACTGTCTCTATGATAGCTGGGTCCCACCAGCCAGTTTGACCAGTCAACGGTCCATATGTTGACCGCAACTGGACTGCTGACTCAGCCCCTGGACCCCACTATCAGCATCTGTTGACTGGGCAGTTGACTCAGTTAACTAGCCCCACCTGTCAGCCTCACTAGCACCTCTTTGGGTACACTTCTGTGTACCCATAGCATTTATTATTTAAATGAATTTCGAATTAAATTAAATCCAGGAAATCTAGAAAATGATTAAATCTTTATAAATTAATATAAAATAATCCGTAACTCAGATGAAAATACTTTGTACATGAAAGTTGCTCAGAACGGCGAGACGAATCCGGATACGCAGCCCGTTCGTCCGCCACACACCCCTAACATATCAAACACGCAACTCCCCCCCCCCTCCGGTTCGTCTGTCCGAAAACGCGAAACACCGGGGATACTTTCCCAGATGTTCCTCCCCTTCACCGGTACCACCTCGTACCACGTTAGGGCACACCTAGCATCACGCTTTGTCATGTCATGAATCGTCATGCATTTGTTTGCATTGTATTTATTGTTTCTTCCCCCTCTTCTTTCGCTAGACATCGAGACCGACGCCGCTGCTACCCAGTACGACTACGGTGTTGACGACCCCTCTCTCTTGCCAGAGCAACCAGGCAAGCCCCCCCCCCCTTGATCACCAGATATCGCCTACTCTCCTCTATACTGCTTGCATTAGAGTAGTGTAGTATGTTACTCCTTTCCGTTAATCCTATTCTGATGCATAGCCTATAATTGTTATTACTGTTGTTACTTTACCTGCTATCCTCCTGCTTAGTATAGGATGCTAGTGTTCCATCAGTGGCCCTACACTCTTGTCCGTCTGCCATGCTATACTACTGGGCCGTGATCACTTCGGGAGGTGATCACGGGCATATACTATATACTTTACACAGTTACATTACCTGTGGTACTGTTCGGAGTTGGGGGCTGAAGGGGCAGGTGGCTCCATCCCGGTAGAGGTGGGCCTGGGTTCCCGACGACCCCCGACTGTTACTTTGAGGCGGAGCGACAGGGCAGGTTGAGACCACCTAGGAGAGAGGTGGGCCTGGCCCTGGTCGGTGTTCGCAGATACTTAACACGTTTAACGAGATCTTGGTATTTGATCTGAGTCTGGCTACTGGCCTATATGCACTAACCATCTACGCGGGGACAGTTATGGGCACTCGACGTCGTGGTATCAGCCGAAGCCTTCGTGACGTCAGCAACGGAGCGGCGCACGCTGGATTGGACTGGAACGCCTACTAGGCTAGGTCTGCTTCCGGCCGCCCACGCAACGTGCAGGTGTGCTAAGGGCGATGGGCCCAGACCCCTGGGCGCTTAGGTTTAGACCGGCGTGCTGACCGCTCTGTTGGTCTAGGTGGGGCTGTGACGTGTTGATCTTCCGAGGCCGGGCATGACCCAGAAAAGTGTGTCCGGCCAAATGGGATCGAGCGTGTTGGGTTATGTGGTGCACCCCTGCAGGGAAGTTAATCTATTCGAATAGCCGTGATCTTCGGTAATAGGACGACTTGGAGTTGTACCTTGACCTTATGACAACTAGAACCGGATATTTAATAAAACACACCCTTCCAAGTGCCAGATACAACCGGTGATCGCTCTCTCATAGGGCGACAAGGGGAGGATCATCGGTTAGGATTATGCTACATGATGATACTTGGAGGACTTCAGTCTATTCTCTTCTACATGCTGCAAGACGGAGGCTGCTAGAAGCGTAGTCTTCGAAAGGACTAGCTATCCCCCTCTTATTCCGGCATTCTGCAGTTCAGTCCACATATGATAGCCTTATTCCAGTTGATACCAATGCATGCATATGTAGTGTAGCTCCTTGCTTGCGAGTACTTTGGATGAGTACTCACGGTTGCTTTCTCCCTCTTTTCCCCCTATCCCTTCTACCTGGTTGTCGCAACCAGATGTTGGAGCCCAGGAGCCAGACGCCACCTTCGACGACGACTCCTACTACACCGGAGGTGCCTACTACTACGTGCTGCCCGCTGACGACGACCAGGAATAGTTTAGGAGGATCCCAGGCAGGAGGCCTGCGCCTCTTTCGATCTGTATCCCAGTTTGTGCTAGCCTTCTTAAGGCAAACTTGTTTAACTTATGTCTGTACTCAGATATTGTTGCTTCTGCTGACTCGTCTATGATCGACCTCTTGTATTCGAGCCTTCGAGGCCCTGGCTTGTAATACGATGCTTGGATGACTTATTTTTATTTGTAGAGTTGTGTTGTGATATCTTCCCGTGAGTCCCTGATCTTGATCATACACGTTTGCGTGTATGATTAGTGTACGGTCAAATTGGGGGCATCACAAGTTGGTATCAGAGCCGACTGCCTATAGGAATCCCCCTTCCACACTCCTTGGCCGAAGTCGAGTCTAGACATTGCAAAAACTTTTACTAACATGGCTGTGTGCCTTACGGGCCCACGTCGCCATTGAGTGGTACTAGGATCTTTTACTCCTCGACCTTTACTCTGGGACTCTAAACTCTCTTCTATTCGGTTTAAATGAATTTTGCTAACTCTAACATTAGGATCTCGTGATCACTTCCAACCAGAGAGCCCTGTGTTATCGATGACCGCCTGATTCACCAGAAGCTTCCAAAGATACTCTTCGATATTCTCACGAGACTTGTGCCCACCACTTTTGCTATTCCCGACCACCGATAAATCCTTATGGATAACTACTTACACTTGCCATTCATACGATCATCCCCCATTGATCTGGTTATTACCAGATACCCCAAAGTTTTCTCTATTGTTCCGAAAATCCCTTGAGCTTACTGCCTTGCAGTTCTTTACCACATGAATACCCCTATGGATAAATCCTCGCTCTTGTCGAGTATCCGCTCGTCCCCAGTTGTACATGTGTTTTACAAAGACTTCGAAATACCATTCGACTTTCTGAAGATCCTCAGTAGACCATTGCTCTTGGTTTCCTTGCCTTCTTGCATTATGGTTAAGTCCATACTTCTAGTATTCTCCGTTGACATCCTCTGTCACTATCATTTCGAGTCACTTGATTCGATATGTTGCGAATGCTCGCAATCCTCAATCAGATCCTAGAATTCATCATTCCGGCTCAGACATCATTTTGAACATGAGCTGGTCCTCGACCAATCAAGTTGTCGTTGAATGTACCCCTATGTCTATTCAATATATCCTTCCTTGACCAGAGCGTCTGCTTATGATCCTACGATTTGGAATCATAATTCCTTTGCATTTAAGCTTCGAATTATTCAGATGATTCCATAACCTGTTGCATTTGCATTCTTCCCTCTTCTGGTTGAGTACCGATACTCGCCTCAGATCCTTTGTTGACCATCAAGTCCCTTGTTGGATTGTTATCCGACAGTTTCCTTCACATTTGATCACTTTGGAAGTTCTTTCCTTTATACATAATGCCATTGGTAAATCCTATTCTCGGATTTGGCCAACCATGCTCTGTTTTTGAGCTGGTGATAATTACTCTCGAAGCTTGTGGAATATGTTCCTAAGAAGCCCCGTTGGGTTGAACCTATGCCTTCCCTAATATGTGTGAACCCAAAAGTTATACGGGTTATACACTACTGCCGCTTCGTTAGATAACCTTCCAACACTACAGTTTTATCAAAGTGAGAGGTGAATGAAATGATATGCATTAAAGAAGTGGGAGTTGACCTTGAACTTTGAGTTCATGCCCATGAAAATGATGTAGACCATCTCGGAAGCTTCTTGCAAAATGATTATCCAGCTGTATGATTCTTTCGATATTCTTGAATTGATTCCTTGCAGTTATGGTTCCGACCATGTTGTCCTGATCTAATATATCTGATGGGAATTCATTCCAGTGCCTCGTCTATTTTTGGCAAGGTTGAAGTGTCTACTGTCATAGGTCAATGACCCGGTTCTACTTCTATCATGTTCTACCTTTGAGTATTACCCCCTGGTATCTCGAAGATGTCTTGCCATTGCACCACATCTTACTAACTTTGTTGAAGTAATGTCTTTCCTTGTCGTAATCACTCTATGGGTTATGGGTTGTTGTCAACCGAGGATCCCGACTAGTGAAATTATTCCGCACTACAAATCAAATACCCCTAGTATTTTTACTGGGAAATTCTGAACTCAATCTGGTCATTCCTAGACTATCGGCTGCATCCTGGTCTTGCTATCTTTGACTATGCTACCTCGTCCTTCTCTGGTGCACGAATTCTTCAGTGTGTGAGCACGACTTACGTCGAGCTTTCAACATCATGTTGCTTGTCTTGAAAGGCAACTTTGGTTCCGAGCTTGCATCTTATATATTGATCCTAAAATTTGTCGCTTCATCATCCCTTTCAACTTGATGTCATCGCTGATCAATTATATCTTCATGAAACCTCTCGACAGAATTTGTCATGATCATCACCAACATTCTGAGTTCCTCCAGGATGTCAATTGAATTAATGATGAGAAATACCATCCATGCCCCTCGATGAATTGTGTTATCATCGGCAACATTCTGGCTTTCCCTTCAACACAAACTTGTTCATGTTTTGTGTTGTACCATGAGGTCCTTGCTACCCAACTTATGTTATATTCTACCTTGGAGTATTGCTATCTTCTATGTCAAGAATGTCATGGGAAATTCACCACCCTTAAGAATTCTTGATACAAGTGATACTTATTAACATCACCATTCTTTTCTTGGTCCTCGTGCTGTTTCTAATCGGAATACGGACAAATGGTCTGTGATGTGTAAATTTTTAACTTCTAGCAACCCTATTGCTTTGAAGTTAATGGTCGATATTTCATTCTTAGACCATTGGTTATCGAATCACCATTCTAACATTGATCTTGCTACCTAAGCCCATATTTCGGGTGCACCTTTCACCCACTGTTTAATTGTGTATGTTTTCCTCAGGCATACATCATTATATCATTTGATCTGACAAATGTTATCTCCTTGATCACATGATTGTGGAAATCCATCTTTTTGGAAATCTCGAGGAATTACCGCTGAGTCCATCAGCCACCTCCTCATCCTCTCCTTGGCTTAAATGATGAACTCATGATTCAGAACTTGCTTCCATAGTTCATTTCCCGAGAATCTTCCAAATCATCTCGTCAATTTGTGTCTCACCTTTTCTTCTCAGGCACCCTAAGTCTGAGGTATCCTGACACCAATCAGATCTGAATCTCGGTCAGATATGATGGTTGGAACACATTTTCAAGAATTATAACATTAATCCTCATATGACCCCGTAAGGTGATGTCATGCCTAGCACGCCTGACCAGAGGACCTAGTGTTATAGTTTCCTCTTCAGCAAGGTTATCCATTCTTCCATGAGGAAATTGTAAAACTTATTCTACAAGTTGTTCCTGATGGATCCTTCGTGCATCCAAACTTCGAACCTTAATTGATGACCATGTCAATGCTATCTCGAAGCATGTCTGTGGTAGTCCGATTTTCAAAAAGTGCATTTGAAGCACAATGCTAAATTTTCTTTATCATTTATCCTAACACCGTTGTATGGGTAATATCTTGAGATTCCTCCCCCCTTACCTAAATGGTTTTCTACTTTCTATCATGTCATGGATATCATGCTCCGCTTGTACTTGGAAGGATATACCCCAGAAATATGTGTGTATACACATTTTCATTTCCATTGTTCTGTTTAAACCTGATAATCGCATTTTCCTTTCCATTGTCTTGTTTAAGCTTTCTTATAATCTGACTTAACTGAGCAGTGATAATTCCCTGCTTAGTAAGCACCTCGTTGTACAACTCTGTTAGTAAGACCCTGTTGCTTTTGTTGACGGCATTCCGGTAACCACCGATGGACGAGAACTTTGCCTATTGGTCCGTCTCGTTCAACGAGCAGGAAAATGGTTCTCTTCGTCCCTCGCCCTTGGTACCGACATTGTTGCCGACATAACTAACATGCTACTCTCTGACATGCCTTGCTATCATGATCATGCAAAATGTCAGCGCCCCTTCTACTTTTAACCCACATGGTGGGCCCATAACCCACAGTTCCGCAGGATCGAAACCTGACTCTCTTGTACACCCCTATTTCCAACGTTATTCCTCACACGTGGCTTTGTAGGTAATTCACGAACCACCTTCCTACAGATCTATTTTAGTATATGACGCAATGATTATTCCCATTGCTCAAAACCCCGTTCACACTTCGCTTCAGGCAACAAACGATTGCCTATGGGTTTGAAACTTCCATTTTGCACCTTCTTACGTTGCTCTCGATAATTTATTAAGTATCAATTCGAGAGTTACTTTCTGCCACCTTTCCTGATGTTATCTACCAGATAAGCAACATTGTAGCGGTTCATTCTTCCGAAGTTACCCCTTGACCTTCGTACGTACGACGGAGTTCCCGAAGAAAGGAAGATGAATTCATCATGATGACCCGAAGCAGCAAAATGAAGACATCAACGCTATGGATCGACCTCTTCGAGAAGAGCAACCAAGACCGGGAACAATCGCTAGAATTTCGTAGCTAGAACCTACCACTTACCCACCTCTTAAATCTCGGGACGAGATTTCTTGTAGTGGAGGAGAATTGTGACGCCCGGATAATTAAGCTACAGTAATCTCTGCTAATGATGCCATGTCACCTCGATTACTGTTGCTAATCTCGCGTTAGTTCAGAACCGATCCAAATTCAGATTTGGATTAAGTCTAACGGTAAATGTTTTCAAACATTAAAATTAAAATGTTTGGCATGTGGCAAATAATCCATACTAATTACTGGTGGAGAAACCACACTTTTGTAAAATATTCAATTGCACTATAATAAGTAAATCGGCGGCAAAACTATTATTTAAATGCTCTTAAAAATAATGATAAACAAATACAAACTACTGTATTAAATGTGTCAAAATGTTTGTGGCAGTGGCATAATTACCTCTACTAAATTAGGTACGATTTTTGTATTTTACTAAAACTAAAAATAAATAGAAACTAAGTTAAAAAGGACAAAATAGAAAAAACACACACACACACACAAAGAAACACCCCCCGATTGGGCCTTGGCCTAGTTGGCCGAGCGGCTTGCTGGCCCACAACCGCACGCTCCTAGCCTACTTGGCCTCCCTCCCCCCACCGGAAACCCTAGCCCGTCGCACCCCCCCCCACTACGCTCTTCCCCCGATCCGATCTAGATCGGGGTTGACCCCAACTGCCCCGACCGATACCCCATCCCCTGCCGTACCGGAGCCCCACCACCGCCACCGTCCCCGCGCCCGCGCCTGGGGATCCGCCGCCTATCGTCGTCCTCATGCCACCGTTACGCAGAAGCTCCTGCCATGGCCGCACCCGCCTGGTCCTCCGCGTCCGTGCCGCGCCAAGCCGCCTCCTCGCCGGAGAGGGACGGACCTCGGAGGCCTCGTCGCGGATCCGGCCTCCCTCGCCATGCTCCCCTCGCCGGAGTCCCCTCATCGACCGGCGCCCCCTGCTCCGACACCGTCGGACGCCGCCGCTAACCTTGTCGTCGATCCGCTCGACCCCGACCTCCACCGGCTCCATCGAACACCCTGCTGCTTCCGCTGTGAGCCTCCGGCCCTCCACAGCCTTTTTCCCCTCCTCCTCGTGCCCTCCAGCGCCGTTTGCCACTAGCTCCACCGTAGTCATCGGCCCCGGCTGTTTCAGCCGCTCCTAGCTACAGGCGAAGGCAGCTCGAACGCGGCGCCTCCCGCTTATCTGTTTGGCACCCGGGCTGCCCCTTTTGGTCGCCGGAGCACCGGCTCCGCGCGCGCGCCGTCCTCTGAACTCACCCACGAGCACACGCGCACGCACACACGCACGTTCTAATAGTGGGTTGACCCACTGACATGTGGGCCCACCCGGTTTAACCAATCCCTTAACCACGTAATTAGATAGAACCTAATAAAATTGTTAGTTGAATAACTGGAAATGACATGTGGACCCTTTTCTTTTAAAAGTCTGTTTAAAATTATCTAAGTCATTGACATGTGGCCCCCCATCTAATCTGTTAAAATTAATTAAACAATTAATTTACACTGTCTCTATGACAGCTGGGTCCCACCAGCCAGTTTGACCAGTCAACGGTCCATATGTTGACCGCAACTGGACTGCTGACTCAGCCCCTGGACCCCACTATCAGCATCTGCTGACTGGGCAGTTGACTCAGTCAACTAGCCCCACCTGTCAGCCTCACTAGCACCTCTTTGGGTACACTTCTGTGTACCCATAGCATTTATTATTTAAAAGAATTTCGAATTAAATTAAATCAAGGAAATCTAGAAAATGATTAAATCTTTATAAATTAATATAAAATAATCCGTAACTCAGATGAAAATACTTTGTACATGAAAGTTGCTCAGAACGACGAGACGAATCCGGATACGCAGCCCGTTCGTCCGCCACACACCCCTAACATATCAAACATGCAACTTTCCCCTCCTTCGGTTCGTCTGTCCGAAAACGCGAAACACCGGGGACACTTTCCCGGATGTTCCTCCCCTTCACCGGTACCACCTCGTACCGCGTTAGGGCACACCTAGCATCACACTTTGTCATGTCATGCATCGTCATGCATTTGTTTGCATTATATTTATTGTTTCTTCCCCCTCTTCTCTCGCTAGACATCGAGATCGACGCCGCTGCTACCCAGTACGACTACGGTGTTGATGACCCCTCTCTCTTGCCAGAGCAACCAGGCAAGCCCCCCCCCCCTTGATCACCAGATATCGCCTACTCTCCTCTATATTGCTTGCATTAGAGTAGTGTAGTATGTTACTGCTTTCCGTTAATCCTATTCTGATGCATAGCCTATAATTGTTACTACTGTTGTTACTTTACCTGCTATCCTACTGCTTAGTATAGGATGCTAGTGTTCCATCAGTGGCCCTACACTCTTGTCCGTCTGCCATGCTATACTACTGGGCCGTGATCACTTCGGGAGGTGATCACGGGCATATACTATATACTTTACGCGGGGACAGTTATGGGCACTCGACGTCGTGGTATCAGCCGAAGCCTTCGTGACGTCAGCAACGGAGCGGCGCGCGCTGGATTGGACTGGAACGCCTACTAGGCTAGTTCTGCTTCCGGCCGCCCATGCAACGTGCAGGTGTGCTAAGGGCGATGGGCCCAGACCCCTGGGCGCTTAGGTTTAGACCGGCGTGCTGACCGCTCTGTTGGTCTAGGTGGGGCTGTGACGTGTTGATCTTCCGAGGCCGGGCATGACCCAGAAAAGTGTGTCCGGCCAAATGGGATCGAGCGTGTTGGGTTATGTGGTGCACCCCTGCAGGGAAGTTAATCTATTCAAATAGCCGTGATCTTCGGTAATAGGACGACTTGGAGTTGTACCTTGACCTTATGACAATTAGAACCGGATACTTAATAAAACACACCCTTCCAAGTGCCAGATACAACCGGTGATCGCTCTCTCATAGGGCGACAAGGGGAGGATCATCGGTTAGGATTATGCTACGTGATGATACTTGGAGGACTTCAGTCTATTCTCTTCTACATGTTGCAAGACGGAGGCTGCCAGAAGCGTAGTCTTCGAAAGGACTAGCTATCCCCCTCTTATTCCGGCATTCTGCAGTTCAGTCCACATATGATAGCCTTATTCCAGTTGATACCAATGCATGCATATGTAGTGTAGCTCCTTGCTTGCGACTACTTTGGATGATTACTCACGGTTGCTTTCTCCCTCTTTTCCCCCTATCCCTTCTACCTGGTTGTCGCAACCAGATGTTGGAGCCCAGGAGCCAGACGCCACCTTCGACGACGACTCCTACTACACCGGAGGTGCCTACTACTACGTGCTGCCCGCTGACGACGACCAGGAATAGTTTAGGAGGATCCCAAGCAGGAGGCATGCGCCTCTTTCGATCTGTATCCCAGTTTGTGCTAGCCTTCTTAAGGCATACTTGTTTAACTTATGTCTGTACTCAGATATTGTTGCTTCTGCTGACTCGTCTATGATCGACCTCTTGTATTCGAGCCTTCGAGGCCCTGGCTTGTAATATGATGCTTGGATGACTTATTTTTATTTGTAGAGTTGTGTTGCGATATCTTCCCGTGAGTCCCTGATCTTGATCGTACACGTTTGCGTGTATGATTAGTGTATGGTCAAATTGGGGGCGTCACATCGGGTTTCGAAGAAAAGGAATATCAAACGGAGTCCAAACGGAATGAAACCTTCGGGAACGTGATTTTCTCAACGAACAAGACCCAGGAGACTTGGACCCTACATCAAGACACAAAAGTTGAGGCCACGAGGTAGGGGGGCACGCCTACCCCCCCCCCCCCCAGGCGCGCCCTCCACCCTCGTGGGCCCCCTGTTGCTCCAACGACGTACTCCTTCCTCCTATATATACCTACGTACCCCAAACGATCAGATACGGAGCCAAAAACCTAATTCCACCGCCGCAATTTTCTGTATCCATGAGATCCCATCTTGGGGCCTGTTTCGGAGCTCCGACGGAGGGGGCATCGATCACGGAGGGCTTCTACATCAACACCATAGCCCCTCCGATGAAGTGTGAGTAGTTTACCTCAGACCTACGGGTCCATAGTTATTAGCTAGATGGCTTCTTCTCTCTTTTTGGATCTCAATACAATGTTCTCCCCCTCTCTTGTGGAGAACTATTCGATGTAATCTTCTTTTTGCGGTGTGTTTGTTGAGACCGATGAATAGTGGGTTTAGGATCAAGTCTATCTATAAATAATATTTGAATCTTCTCTGAATTCTTTTATGTATGATTGGTTATCTTTGCAAGTCTCTTCAAATTATCAGTTTGGTTTGGCCTACTAGATTGATCTTTCTTGCAATGGGAGAAGTGCTTAGCTTTGGGTTCAATCTTGCGGTGTCCTTTCCTAGTGACAGTAGGGGCAGCAAGGCACATATTGTATTGTTGCCATCGAGGAAAACAAGATGGGGTTTTCATCATATTACATGAGTTTATCCCTCTACATCATGTCATCTTGCTTAAAGTGTTACTCTGTTTTCAACTTAATACTCTAGATGCATGCTGGATAGCGGTCGATGAGTGGAGTAATAGTAGTAGATGCAGGCAGGAGTCGGTCTACTTGTCTCGGACGTGATGCCTATATACATGATCATACCTAGATATTTTCATAACTATGCTCAATTCTGTCAATTGCCTAACAGTAATTTGTTCACCCACCGTAGAATACTTATGCTCTCGAGAGAAAACACTAGTGAAACCTATGGCCCCCGGGTCAATCTTCATCATATTAATCTCCTACTACTTAGTTATTTCCTTTGCTTTTTTTACTTTGCCTTTATTTGACTTCGCATCTTTATCACAAAAATACCAAAAATATTATCTTATCATATCTATCAGATCTCACTCTCGTAAGTGGCCGTGTAGGGATTGACAACCCCTATTCACGTTGGTTGCGAGGATTTATTTGTTTTGTGCAGGTATGAGGGACTCGCGCGTATCCTCCTACTGGATTGATACCTTGGTTCTCATAAACTAAGGTAAATACTTACGCTACTTTGCTGCATCATCCCTTCCTCTTCGGGGAAAACCAACGAAGTGCTCAAGAGGTAGCAAGAAGGATTTCTGGCGCCGTTGCTGGGGAGGTCTACGCAAAAGTCAACATACCAAGTACCCATCACATACCCTTATCTCCCGCCTTACATTATTTGCCATTTGCCTCTCGTTTTCCTCTCCCCCACTTCACCCTTGTCGTTTTATTCGCCCTCTCTCTCTCTCTCTCTCTATCCTCCCTCTCTTTCTCCGTTTGCCTCTTTTTGACCACTTGCTTTTTGTTTGCTTGTGTGTTAGTTTGCTTGCTTGTCCTGATGGCTCAAGATAATACTAAATTGTGTGACTTCACCAATACCAACAACAATTATTTTATTAGCACTCCAATTGCTCCTCTTACCGATGTTGAATCTTGTGAAATTAATACTGCTTTGCTGAATCTTGTCATGAAAGATCCATTTTCTGGCCTTCCTAGTGAAGATGCCGCTACCCATCTAAATAGCTTCGTTGATTTGTGTGATATGCAAAAGAAGAAAGATGTGGATAATGATATTGTTAAATTGAAGTTATTTCCTTTTTCTCTTAGAGATCGTGCTAAAGCTTGGTTTTCGTCTTTGCCTAAAAATAGTATTGATTCATGGAACAAGTGCAAAGATGATTTTATCTCTAAGTATTTTCCTCCTGCTAAGATCATCTCTCTTAGAAACGATATTATGAATTTTAAGCAACTTGATCATGAACATGTTGCATAAGCTTGGGAGAGAATGAAACTAATGATACGTAATTGCCCTACTCATGGTTTAAATTTGTGGATGATTATACAAAAATTTTATGCCGGATTGAATTTTGCTTCTAGAAATCTTTTAGATTCGACCGTAGGAGGCACTTTTATGGAAATCACTTTAGGAGAAGCTACTAAACTCATAGATAATATTATGGTCAATTATTCTCAATGGCATACTGAAAGATCTACTAATAAAAAGGTGCATGCGATAGAATAAATTAATGTTTTGAGTGGAAAGATGGATGAACTTATGAAATTATTTGCTAATAAGAGTGTTTCGTCTGATCCAAATGATATTCCCTTGTCTACTTTGATTGAGAATAATAATGAATCTATGGATGTGAATTTTGTTGGTAGCAACAATTTTGGTAACAACGCGTATAGAGGAAATTTCAACCCTAGGCCTTATCCTAGTAATCCCTCTAATAATTATGGTAATTCCTACAACAATTCTTATGGAAATTATAATAAGATGCCCTCTGATTTTGAATCTAATATTAAATAATTTATTACTTCGCAAAAGAATTTTAATGCTTTGATTGAAGAAAAATTGCTTAAGATTGATGAGTTGGCTACGAACGTTGATAGAATTTCTCTTGATATTGATTCTTTGAAACTTAGATCTATTCCACCTAAGCATGATATCAATGAGTCTCTCAAATCCATGAGAATTTCCATTGATGAGTGCAAAGGAAGAACCGCCAGGATGCATGCTAAGAAAGATGCCTTTATAAGAGCGTGGTCTTCTAGTTCCTATGAAAATAAAGATGAAGATCTAAAAGTTATTGATGTGTCCCCTATTAAATCTTTGTTTTTCAATATGAATCTTGATAATGATGGAACTGAATATGAATCACCTTTACCTAGAAGGCGTTCCAAGAATTCAGAATTTTTTGATGTTAATGCTAAAATTGATAAAAGTGGGATTGAAGATATTAAAACCCTAGATGTTGCTAAACACACTATTATGGATTTCAAGGAATTTAACTATGAAAATTTCTCTTTGATTTATTGTATTTCCTTGTTGCAATCCGTGCTAAATTCTCCTCACGCTTATAGTCAAAATAAAAGCGTTTACTAAACATATCGTTGATGCCTTGATGCAATCTTATGAAGAAAAACTTGAATTGGAAGTTTCTATCCCTAGAAAACTTTATGATGAGTGGGAACCAAGTATTAAAATTAAAATTAAAGATCATGAATGCTATGCTTTATGTGATTTGGGTGCTAGTGTTTCCACGATTCCAAAGACTTTGTGTGATTTGTTAGGTTTCCGTGATTTTGATGATTGCTCTTTAAACTTGCACCTTGAGGATTCCACTATTAAGAAACCTATGGGAATAATTAATGATGTTCTTCTTGTTGCAAATAGGAATTATGTGTCCGTAGATTTTATTGTTCTTGACATAGATTGCAATCCTTCATGTCCTATTATTCTTGGTAGACCTTTCCTTAGAATGATTGGTGCAATTATTGATATTAAGGAAGGAAATATTAGATTCCAATTTCCAATAAGGAAAGGCATGGAACACTTTCCTAGAAAGAAAATTAAATTACCTTATGAATATATTATGAGAGCCACTTATGGATTGCCTATCAAAGATGGCAATACCTAGATCTATCCTTGCTTGTTATGCCTAGCTAGGGGCATTAAACGATAGCGCTTGTTGGGAGGCAACCCAATTTTATTTTTATTCCTTGTTTTTTGTTACTGTTTAGTAATAAATAATTTATCTAGCCTCTGTTTTGGTTGTGTTTTTTGTGTTTAATTAGTGTTTGTGCCAAGTAGAACCGTTGGGAAGACTTGGGGAAAGTCTTGTTAAACTTGCTGTAAAAAACAGAAACTTTAGCGCTCACGAGAACTGCTGCCATTTTTATTTGGAAAGTTATATTTAGTTAATTCTTTTTGAAGATGATCAATAAATAAATTCCTCACTTCCAGCTATTTATTTTAGAATTTTTGGGGTTCCAGATCTTGCGCTACCTACAGATTACTACAGACTTTTCTGTTTTTGACAGATTCTGTTTTTCGTGTGTTGTTTGCTTATTTTGATGAATCTATGGATAGTAAAATAGTTTATAAACCATAGAGAAGTTGGAATACAGTAAATATAACACCAATATAAATAAATAATGAGTTCATTACAGTACCTTGAAGTGGTCTTTTGTTTTCTTTCGCTAACGGAGCTCACAAGATTTTCTACTTTGAGTTTTGTGTTGTGAAGTTTTCAAGTTTTGGGTAAAGATTTGATGGATTATGGAACAAGGAGTAGAAAGAGTCTAAGATTGGGGATGCCCATGGCACCCCCAAGATAATATAAGGAAACCTAAAATCCAAAGCTTGGGGATGCCCCGGAAGGCATGCCCTCTTTCGTCTGCTTCTATCGGTAACTTTACTTGGAGCTATATTTTTATTCGCCACATGATATGTGTTTTGCTTGGAGCGTCTTGTATGATTTGAGTCTTTACTTTTTAGTTTACCACAATAAACCTTGCTGTACACACATTTTGAGAGAGCCATACATGACTTGGAATTTGTTAGAATACTCTATGTGCTTCGCTTATATCTCTTGAGTTCTATAGTTTTGCTCTAGTACTTCCCTTATATCTTTTAGATCACGGTGGTGGATTTATTTTATAGAAACTATTGATCTCTCATGCTTCACTTAGATTATTTTGAGAGTCTTAAATAGCATGGTAATTTTCTTAAAATCCTAATATGCTAGGTATTCAAGATTAGTAAAATTTTCTTATGAGTGTTTTGAATACTAAGAGAAGTTTGATGCTTGATGATTGTTTTGAGATATGGAGGTAATAATATCAAAGTCGTGCTAGTTGAGTAATTGTGAAATTGAGAAATACTTGTGTTGAAGTTTGCAATTCCCATAGCATGCACGTATGGTAAACGTTATGTAACAAATTTGAAACATGAGGTGTTATTTGATTGTCCTCCTTATGAGTGGCGGTCGGGGACGAGCAATGGTCTTTTCCTACCAATCTATCCCCCTAGGAGCATGCGCGTAGTGCCGAGGTTTTTGATGACTTCTAGATTTTTGCAATAAGTATGTGAGTTCTTTATGACTAATGTTGAGTCCATGGATTATACGCACTCTCATCCTTCCATCCTTTCTAGCCTCTTTGGTACCGTGCATTGCCCTTTCTCACATTGAGAGTTGGCGCAAACATCGCCGGTGCATCCAAACCCCGTGATATGATACGCCCTTTCGCACATAAACCTCCTTATATCTTCCTCAAAACAGCCACCATATCTACCTATTATGGCATTTCCATAGCCATTCTGAGATATATTGCCATGCAACTTTCCACCATTCCGTTTATCATGACACATTCATCATTGTCATATTGCTTAGCATGATCATGTAGTTGACATAGTATTAGTGGCAAAGCCACCATTCATAATTCTTTCATACATGTCACTCTTGGTCCATTGCATATCCCCGTACACCGCCGGAGGCATTCATATAGAGTCATCTTTTGTTCTATTATCGAGTTGTAATCATTGAGTTGTAAATAAATAGAAGTGTGATGATCATCATTTTTTAGAACATTGTCCCAAGTGAGGAATTATAAAAAAAAGAGAGAAAGGCCATCAAAAAGAGAAGGCCCAAAAAAATTAGAGAAAAAGAAAGAAGGGACAATGTTACTATCCTTTGCCACACTTGTGCTTCAAAGTAGCACCATAATCTTCATGATAGAGAGTCTCTTGTTTTGTCATTTTCATATACTAGTGGGAATTTTCATCATAGAACTTGGCTTGTATATTCCAACAATGGGCCTCCTCATGTGCCCTAGGTCTTCGTGAGCAAGCAAGTTGGATGCACACCCACTTAGTTTCTTTTGTTGAGCTTTCATACATTTATAGCTCTAGTGCATCCGTTGCATGGCAATCCCTACTCCTTGCATTAACATCAATCGGTGGGCATCTCCATAGCCCATTGATTAGCCTCGTTGATGTGAGACTTTCTCCTTTTTTGTCTTCTCCACATAACCCCCTCATTATATTCTATTCCAACCATAGTGCTATGTCCATGGCTCGCACTCATATATTGCGTGAAAGTTTATAGGTTTGAGATTACTGAAGTATGAAACAATTGCTTGGCTTGTCATCGGGGTTGTGCACGATGAGAGCTCTCGTGTGACAAAAATGAAACATGACTAAACTATATGATTTTGTAGGGATGAACTTTTTTTGGCCATGTTATTTTGAGAAGACATAATTGCTTTGTTAGTATGCTTGAAGTATTATTATCTTTATGTCAATATGAACTTTTGTCTTGAATCTTTCGGATCTGAATATTCATAGCACAATTAAGAAGAATTACATTAAAATTATGCCAAGTAGCACTCCGCATCAAAAATTCTGTTTTTATCATTTACCTACTCGAGGACGAGCAGGAATTAAGCTTGGGGATGCTTGATACGTGTCCATCGTATCTATAATTTGTGATTGCTCCATGCTATATTATCTACTGTTTTGGACATTATTGGGCTTTATTATCCACTTTTATATTATTTTTGGGACTAACCTATTAACCGGAGGCCCAACCCAGAAATGATGTTTTTTTGCCTGTTTTAGGGTTTCCAAGAAAAGGAATATCAAACGGAGTCCAAACGGAATGAAACCTTCGGGAACGTGATTTTCTCAACGAACAAGACCCAGGAGACTTGGACCCTACGTCAAGACACAAAAGAGGAGGCCACGAGGTAGGGGGCGCGCCTACCCCCCCCCCCAAGCGCGCCCTCCACCCTCGTGGGCCCCCTGTTGCTCCACCGACGTACTCCTTCCTCCTATATATACCTACGTACCCCCAAACAATCAGATACAGAGCCAAAAACCTAATTCCACCGCCGCAACTTTCTGTATCCACGAGATCCCATCTTGGGGCCTGTTCCGGAGCTCCACCGGAGGGGGCATCGATCACGGTGGGCTTCTACATCAACACCATAGCCCCTCCAATGAAGTGTGAGTAGTTTACCTCAGACCTACGGGTCCATATTTATTAGCTAGATGGCTTCTTCTCTCTTTCTGGATCTCAATACAATGTTCTCCCCCTCTCTTTGGAGAACTATTCGATGTAATCTTCTTTTTGCGGTGTGTTTGTTGAGGCCGATGAATTGTGGGTTTATGATCAAGTCTATCTATGAACAATATTTGAATCTTCTCTGAATTCTTTTATGTATGGTTGGTTATTTTTGCAAGTCTCTTCGAATTATCAGTTTGGTTTGGCCTACTAGATTGATATTTCTTGTAATGGGAGAAGTGCTTAGCTTTGGGTTCAAACTTGCGGTGTCCTTTCCCAGTGACAGTAGGGGCAGCAAGGCACGGATTGTATTGTTGCCATCGAGGATAAAAAGATGGGGTTTTCATCATATTGCATGAGTTTATCCCTCTACATCATGTCATCTTGCTTAAAGCGTTACTCTGTTTTCAACTTAATACTCTAGATGCATGCTGGATAGCGGTTGATGAGTGGAGTAATAGTAGTAGATGTAGGCAGGAGTCGGTCTACTTGTCTCGGACGTGATGCCTATATACATGATCATACCTAGATATTCTCATAATTATGCTCAATTCTGTCAATTGCTCAACAGTAATTTATTCACCCACCGTAGAATACTTATGCTCTCGAGAAAAGCCACTAGTGAAACCTATGGCCCCCGGGTTTATCTTCATCATATTAATCTCCTAATACTTAGTTATTTCCTTTGCTTTTTTACTTTGCCTTTATTTTACTTTGCATCTTTATCACAAAAATACCAAAAATATTATCTTATCATATATATCAGATCTCACTTTCGTAAGTGGCCGTGTAGGGATTGACAACCCCTATTCATGTTGGTTGCGAGGATTTATTTGTTTTGTGCAGGTACGAGGGACTCACGCGTAGCCTCCTACTGGATTGATACCTTGGTTCTCATAAACTAAGGGAAATACTTACACTACTTTGTTGCATCATCCCTTCCTCTTCGAGGAAAACCAACGCAATGCTCAAGAGGTAGCACTCGCCGGATCTGCTTCTCCGGCCGCATCTACCCCTCCCACCTCCACTAGAAACAAGTAGATTGCTCATCCACCACTGTACCACAGCCCATTCAGTGTCGGCGTTGTCCACGACGCCGGATCTACTTCGCCAATACTCTCGTCAATCGCAGCGCATTTGCAGCGGCTCATTCGTTCTCCCCACCGAAGACGCTTCGTCCACACCCCCCGGAGCCGCCCCACCGACGGCCCCGTTGATGGCCTCTGATCCTCTTTGCTGACACCTTCCTCAACCCTACCGGAGCCGCTTCGCCGACACCATCTTCAACCCTACCGGAGTAGCATCACCTATACCATTCTCAACCCTACCGGGGCCACTTTGCCAACTCACAAGTCCACTGTCTCAGATCCGCTTCGTCGCACTCTCATCCAACCTACCGAAGCAGCTTCTGACACCTCGTCCATGGCCGCAGATCCCCATCGTCGACACTATCCTTAACCCAACCACCAGAGCAGTTTCACCGATGCCCTCGTCCACGACCATAGATCCGCTTCGCCCACACCTAGTCCACCCTACCGGAGCCGCTCCATAAACACCCTACTCGACGGTTCTATATCTCCTTACCGGACCCCGACAGCCAGCGCAGCATCATCACCATTGACGTTTCTAACCTGATTCCCACCATTTGGCAAGATGCCAAGCACCCGCCACGACCTAGGTACTTGCCACCTTTAAAATCGTCCAACATCACCTGCCCGATGTACTTCAAATATACTAACATGTCGTTGTACCTGTTATGTAGCTGGAAAATACTACAAGGACGATGTTTCTTATGGATCTAACAGCTTGGCCAACCAAGATCCTGGACTGAGGCATTGCTATGATCTTGTAAGTGCGGCTCTCCTCTCTCTTGTATTGTTCTGTGCCTGTTAGCGTGCTTTGCTAGGATTTTCAACCAGTAATCCCTTTATCTAGACAATGATTTCTACTACTGGCTACTAAATTAGATATGCAGATGTCATACATGATACTACCTCGTACCTCCGTTCCTAAATATAAGTCTGTCTAGAGATTCCACTATAGGCTATATACGGAGCAAAATGAGCGAATCTACACTCGAAAATGCATCTATATACATATGTATGTGGTCCACACTGGAATCTCTACAAAGACATATATTTAGGCACAGAGGTAGTACATTACACAAAATCGTAGGTGGCATGGAGGAATTCCAGTGCACTACATTAGGCTCCCTAAGAGTGCTTGCTAGTCCAGCACACAGAGTCACGGCTAGTTTATGCTACGCACAGAATCATTAATTGGTGGTTTAAATATGCTATGCAAAGGTATTATCATGTAGAGATGTTTGAAATTAGCCGTGTCAACTTGCAGATAGGTTTACACAATGAAAAAGTACAAGATGTATGTGGAAATTTCATGGAACATCGCAAAAAGGAGAGGCAGCGGTGAGCCTATACAGTGTGCTATGGTAGGTCACTCCTCCATTGCAATCATCATGGCATGTTATTTGTATGTCAGTTCTATTGGCCAAGTTTCTTGGGGATAGTTATTACGAGTTATCCTAAGAAAATAAGCACCTATGAATATAAGCTCCAGGTAATAAGCCAACCAGTTCTTTTCATTGCCTTCCTTTTTAGCTTACCTTTGGTATGATTAGTGAAAAGTCTAGATTGCATTATATTTTGTCATTCTGCTGCCCATATGAAAATTAATTTGACTTGCAAACATCACAAATTGAACCCAGTGCAGTAATTAATATGATACGAAAATAGACCATCACTATTTGTTCAAAATGCAAATACAAAGATACCATCTACTTGGCACAATCTACTTTGGTCAATGTCTTCCATAGAGATCCCATTGCCTAATTTAAATGAAGAATGCATGATCCACATTTAAATGAAGAACAATTATTTATTAAAATTTTATGGTCCAAGTGGCTGGTTATTATCATATAGCAGCACACCTAAAAGCATCATACAGCAGCAGCTCATAGCAACTCATCATACAACAGCGGGAGCAGAAGTGTGCAATTCATCATATAGCAGAAGTAGGACCAGCTCATAGCAATTCATCATATAGAAGCAACAGGAGCAGCTTATAGCAACTCATCATATAGCAGCAGCAGCTCATTGCAATTCATCATATAGCAGCAGCAGCTCATAGCAATTCATCATATAGCAGCAGCAGGAGCAACTCATAGCAGCAGCACAAGCAACACATAGCAACTCATCGTATACTGGATCAGAATGAAAATTTGGCAAATAAATCAGAGGAGATCCTGTCGATGGGAACGACGCCTATGGGATCACTGGGATCCCTTCTACGGTCGGTGGGAGCGGGGTCGTGAGAAGAGCAGGTTTAGGAGCAAGCACACGGATCATTTACCCAGGTTTGAGCCGTGAGGATGCGTAAAACCCTAGTCCTGCTTTAGTGGATGTATTGAGTGTTCTTGAGCTTTTTGAACTATCTACGGTGGTTGTGCCGTTCCAAAAAGCCAAATCCCCCTCCTGGTCGCCTCGGGCCTCCTTTTATAGGAAAAAAGGGGTTGCCACAGTGGCACACAGGAGGTGGAAAGGCCTACAGTGCGCGAGCTTATCGCATGGCATTACGAGACAAAGTGCATTAAATGCGCTACGTAGGTGTCCGTTAGCTTTATCGGGGACGGAAATGAGGCCCGTCCCGTCCGTCGCTGCTCCGCCTCGTTTTGACATGCGCCCAGGCTAGCGGTGCATGCAGTGCCATGTAGGCAGGCAAGCAGCTGAGGTGGCGTGGTGGTAGGGCCTTCATGAAGATCTACATGCCGCCACACGGGTGCTTGCTGATTTGGCCTGGAAGCTGCATGATGCCACGCAGGTGCCTGCCCAGCTGGTTGGGCTGGCAACTTCATGCGAACGGCGGCGGAGTCTTGGCTGGTGCGGGCCTGGCAGTGGCCCTGCTGGCGTCTTCGGCAAGGGCCTTGCCGGGGGCCCGGCAAGGGTCTTGCCGTGGTGTCGCAGTCGTCCCCGGCAAGACACTTGCCGGGGGTCTTGTGGATTTCCCTGGCGAGGATCCCACCGAGGGTCGTCGTCTTCTAATCCTCATTTGATCTCATATGTTTATGATCTAGACGAAGATTTGCATGCCACCACAGAGGCGCCTCCCGAGCCTTGGCTCCAATGTAGTTGGTTGGGTCAGAGCCTATGGGTTTAAAGGTGGCTCGCTCCCGTGTTTGAGCTTAAACAATTACCTGATACTCTGAAATATGCTTATCTTGATGAAAAGAAGATATATCATGTTATTATTAGTGCTAAGCTTTCAAAGCATGAAGAAAAGAAATTATTGAAAACTCTGAAGAAGCACTGTGCCACTATTGGGTAAACTCTTGATGATCTTAACGGCATTAGTACCACTCTATGTCAGCATAAAATTAAACTGGAAAAAGATGCTAAACCAGTTGTTGATCATCAACGATGGTTAAATCATAAGATGAAAGAAGTGGTAAGAAATGAAATACTAAAGCTTCTGGAGGCAGGTATAATTTATCCTATTGCTGATAGTAAATGGGTAAGTCATGTTCATTGTGTCCCTAAGAAGGGAGGTATTACTGTTGTTCCTAATAATGAAAATGAATTGATTCCACAAAGAATTGTTACAGGTTATAGAATGGTAATTGATTGCCGCAAATTAAATAAAGCTACTAGAAAAGATCATTACCCTCTACCTTTTATTGAACAAATGCTAGAAATATTATCCAAACATACTCATTTTTTCTTTCTAGATGGTTATTCTGGTTTCTCTCAAATACCTGTGTCAAAAGAGGATTAAGAGAAAACCACTTTTACTTGCCCTTTCGGTACCTTTGCTTATCGACGTATGCCTTTTGGTTTATGCAATGCACCTGCTACCTTTCAAAGATGTATGACTGCTATATTCTCTGACTTCTGTGAAAAGATTGTTGAGGCTTTCATGGATGATTTATCCGTTTACGGAACTTCTTTTGATGATTGCTTAAGCAACCTTGACCGAGTTTTGTAGAGATGCGAAGAAACTAATCTTGTCTTGAATTGGGAGAAATGCCACTTTATGGTTAATGAAGTTATTGTCTTGGGGCATAAAGTTTCTGAAAGAGGTATTGAAGTTGATAAAGCTAAACTAGATGCAATTGAAAAGATGTCGTGTCCTAAAGATATCAAAGGTATAAGAAGTTTCCTTGGCCATGCTGGTTTCAATAGGAGGTTTATTAAAGACTTCTCTAAATTTCTAGGCCCCTCACTAATGTCTTGCAAAAAGATGTTCCTTTTGTTTTTGATGATGATTGTGTAGAAGCATTTGAAATACTCAAGAAAGCCTTGATCTCTACACCTATTGTTTAGCCACCTGATTGGAATTTACCCTTTGAAATTATGTGTGATGCTAGTGATTATGCTGTTGGTGTTGTTCTAGGACAAAGAGTTGCTAAGAAATTAAATGTTATTCAATATGCTAGTAAAACCCTAGACAGTGCCCAGAGAAATTGTGCTACTACTGAAAAAGAATTTTTAGCAGTTATATTTACATGTGATAAGTTAAGACCTTATATTGTTGATTTCAAAGTAATTGTTCACACTGATCATGCTGCTATTAAATATCTTATCAAAAACAAAGATGCTAAACCTAGACTTATTAGATGGGTTCTCTTGCTACAAAATTTGATTTGCATATTATTGATAGAAAGGGAGCTGAGAACCCCGTTGCAGACAACTTGTTCTTGATGACCCACTGCCTATCGATGATAGCTTTCCTGATGAACAATTAAATGTCATAAATGCTTCTCATAATACTCCATGGTATGTTGATTATGCTAATTATATTGTTGCTAAATTTATACCACCTAGTTTCACATACCAGCAAAAGAAAAACTTTTTCTATGATTTAAGACATTACTTCTGGGATGACCCACACCTTTATAAAGAAGGAGTAGATGGTGTTATTAGATGCTGTGTACCTGAGCATGAACAGGAACAGATCCTACGCAAGTGCCACTCTGAGTCTTACGGAGGACACCACGCTGGAGATAGAGCTGCACGCAAGGTATTGCAATCCGGTTTCTATTGGCCCACTCTCTTATAGGATGCCTGTAACTTTGTCTTGTCTTGTGATCAATGTCAAAGAATTGGTAATATTAGTAGACGTCAGGAAATGCCTATGAACTATTCACTTGTTATTGAAGCATTTGACGTTTGGGGCTTTGATTATATGGGACCTTTTCCTTCCTCTAATGGGTATACACATATTTTAGTAGCTCTTGATTACGTTACTAAGTGGGTGGAAGCTATTCCAACTAGTAGTGATGATCATAACACTTCTATTAAGATGCATTAAGAAGTTATTTTTCCAAGGTTTGGAGTCCCTAGATATTTAATGACCGATGGTGGTTCACATTTTATTCATTGTGCTTTCCGTAAAATGCTTGCTAAATATAATATTAATCATAGAATTGCATCTCCGTGTCATCCTTAGTTTAGTGGTCAAGTAGAGTTGCGCAATAGAGAGATTAAATTAATTCTGCAACACCTATTAATAGATCCAGAAAGAATTGGTTTAAGAAACTTGATGATGAATTATGCGCTTATAGAACTGCTCATATGAATCCTATGGGTATGTCTCTGTATAAAATGGTTTATGGAAAAGCATGTCACTTACCTCTTGAACTAGAACATAAGGCATATTGGGCTATTAAAGAGCTCAATTATGATTTCAAACTTGCCTGCGAGAAGAGGTTATTTGACATTAGCTCACTTGATGAATGGAGAACCGAAGCCTATGAGAATGCCAAGTTGTTTCAAGAAAAAGTTAAAAGATGGCATGATAAAAGGATACAAAAGCGTGAGTTTAATATAGGTGATCATGTTTTGCTATAAAACTCTTGTTTAAGATTTTTTGCAGGAAAGCTTCTCTCTAAATGTGAAGGTCCCTACATTATCGAGGAGGTCTATCATTCCAGTGCCATAAAAATTAACAATGCCGAGGGCACAAATTCGAAGGTGGTAAACGGTCAAAGAATCAAGCATTATATTTCAGGTACTCCCGTAAATGTTGAGACCAATATAATTAATACCGCAACACCGAAGGAGTACATAAGGGACACTGTCCAGAACGTTTTAGACTCCTAAAAGGAATAGGTATGTGGTACGGTAAGTAAACCATCTCCAAAACGTTTCCAATGATAAAATTTCTCCATTTTGGAATATTTAAAAAATTAGGAAAACTAAAAGTAGTCTGAAAGTGACACGAGGCCACCACATGGGTGGAGGGCGCGCCCTACCCCCCCTGGGCGCCCCCCCCCGACCTTGTGGCCACGTCGTGTGCCTTCCGGACCCCGTTTTTTTTGCACGACACCTCTTTTGGTTGGTAAAAATTCATTATATAATCTCTCGTAGGTTTTGACCAACGTACCACACAAAAATCTCATGTTTTTGTTTCGATATGATTTTCCTGACATATTTAGATTGCCATGATGTCTCCAAGTGCCCCCAAGGACAAGTTTTTCGAGAAGCTCATCAACCCCTACCTTGCGGAGTTGCTGCTGCACCCTCAAGCCATTGAGTTGCGTGAGGGGGTGCTGCAAATCCGTGATGTTGAGGGGCCGAAGAAGACCGGAACCGTGGAGACAAGGCTCGAAGCAATGGAGCAAGAAGTTTTCAAGTGCCAAGGGATGGTGGAATGTGGAATCAACGCAAATCACATGATGACCGCGGAGTTCACCAACAAGCACAAGCTGGATCCCAAGAGCATTGAGGAGGCCATCTTCAGGCTTCATTAGAAAATCGAGCATCTCCAAGCCCAAATCTATGACCTGCAAAACCAAAACTGTTGGGGATATTACTATTAAGTATAAACCAGCCATGAGGGGCCGGGTTATGTTCACAAGGAGTTAATCAGGTTTGAAGCCCGTGAAGATAAAAGGGATGGCGCTTTATGGCAGAGATCTAACATAAAGGCCCAGGGCCCGAAGGCGATTAGGTCCCGTAGAAGTAAACCGCCATATTATATGTAACTTATATTGTAAGACAAGGAAAGGTAGAAACCGAGTCGGACACGTTTATGAACCGGCCTCGGGATTCTGTAAACTGCTGGGCATCAACTTGTGTATATGAAGGGATGACCCGACGACGGTTTAGGGACAACACACAACAACTCGAGAGCCAGGCAAAGCGGATTCGCTCCCTGGTCATCGAAACCCTAGCAATTCCATCACAACTGGAGTAGGCTTTTACCTTCATCGTAAGGGGCCAAACCAGTATAAACTCTTGCGTCCTTTGTCCGCTTTAACCCCTTTAAGATAACCCATAGCAATGGCTCAACGACTAAGTCCCTTCACGAGGACATCTGTCGTGAGAAAACCACGACAGTTGGCGCCACCGTGGGGCCATCGCATGATGGTATCGAGTTCTTGAAGGGCAGCTTTGAAGGACTAAAGGGATACACTGTGGGCCGAATGACTAAGAGTCGTCGCGGCAAGTTCTACATTGACAATGCAGGATGGAGCCCCGAGGCCGGCTCAATTGAGTACGGATATCGGGTCCCCTTTGGCGGAATTCACGTCTTCATCGGCAAGATAGGCGAACTGGGCCCTGAGCCGGACATCTGCACCGACATCATCGAAACGGCTCAGCATTCAAGATCTGCCCAGGTTCAACCCGCCGTAAAGCGCGCCTTCGTAGGTGTCATCCATGGAGCGGAATATGAGGATAGATCAGCATTTGGTGGTGAAACCGTTGTCTACTCTGATGACGAGTCTTCAACCGGAGAGACCGAGTCACTGTATCAGCTGCAGGATGGCCGAATTAGTGCTGGTTTCGATGGCGATAGTATTTCGGACCCCTTTGATCCACCGAGTCGGGTCACCATCTTCATGGACGGTACACAATCAGCGCAGCACTCTTCTACCGCAGAAGCAATGATCTCTGGTTCAGTAGCGGCAACACCAGCTGGGGCAGGAGTGTAACACCCCGGATGTAATTTACCTTATATGTATCCCAACTCTTCCCGTTTCCGGCACTAAGTTATTTTATTTCCTCGGGTTCGGGTTTTTTGTCTCCGTGTGTTGTTTCCTTTGTCATGCATCTCATATCATATCATCATGTGCATTGCATTTGCATACGTGTTCGTCTCATGCATCCGAGCATTTTCCCCGTTGTCCGTTTTGCATTCCGGCGCTCCTATCTCCTCCGGTGCCCCTTTCTACCTCTTTTCGTGTGTGGGGGTTAAACATTTCTGGATTGGACTGAGACTTGCCATGCGGCCTTGGTTTACTATCGGTAGACCGCCTGTCAAGTTTCGTACCATTTGGACTTTGTTTGTTACTCCAACGGTTAACCGAGGGACCGAAAAGGCCTCGTGAGTGTTGCAGCCCAACACCCTTCCAATTTGGCCCAAAAACCACCAAAAACCCTTCCATCACCTAGATCGTTCGATCACAATCGCGTGGCCGAAAACCACACTTCATTTGGAGCTTCCTAGCTTCCTATATGCCTATAAATAGATCACCTTCCGAAATCACGGGTCTTCTTCCCCCAAAACCCTAGAAATTCACTCTCTGCGTGCAGACACGTCCGCCCGCACCGGACGCAATCGCCGCCGCCAACCGGGCCGTGCCATGTGGCAGCGCGCGCCCCACATCGCCGCCTCACCCGCGCCGGCCCGCCTCACCCGCGCCGGCCCGCCTGGCCCGCGCGCGGCCCTCCCCGCCACCGAGCCGGGCCAGAGGCGTCTTGCCCGCGCCGCCTCGTCTTCCCCGACGTCGTTCGCCTGCGCCGCCCCGCCACCTCGCCGTCATTGTGCCGGCCACCGTGCCCGCCATTGCCGGCCACCACGCCCCTTCTCGCCACCTCGCCGCCCACCTTCTCCGACGGCGCCGCGGCGTCCCAAGGCACCAGTGAGCCGCACCGCCGCCCCCTCCCGCCGGATCGATGCTTCTTCCTCGCCGGAGCAGGAGTTTCTCGCCATAGTCTTTGGTTCGCGTGCTGCTGCTACAGTACCTCAGAGGGACCCTAGATCTGAGATTGAACTCGGTTGACTTTTGCCTTCTCTCAGTCATTTTTTTGCAACCTTTGTCATGTCGTAACTCCGCATCCGTAGCTCCGATTTGCGCGTGTAGCATATCAAAATGTTCATCTCGGCGAGTACATAATTTCATCACATTGCATCATTTTCATTTGAGCTCATCTTGACGCCCGAAATGCTGTTGGAAGAGGGCTATGTGATAAAATTGCCAGATCTGTTTCATCAAATAGATATTTGTCATTTTTGCCATGATTAATGTGTGCATGATATGCTCCTGAGCTCTACATGAGTTTTGTTATATGTCATGCCATCTTTACAGAGGTGCTTACCGTGTATTTTTGTGATATGTGTGGTGACTAGCACAAGCTTGCAGAGTAGTGCAATCGGTAATGCTGATTTCAGGGACTTAGAATTTCACTAAGTCCTTGTCCTGATTTTGTCGGTATACCATATGGTTATGTTGTTTCCTAGTGATCCGTGCCTGTTTTGAGGATGATCAGTAAGGATGCTTTGTTAACATTGTGGTGCTCTATCCATCCGTGTCTTTGTTTGCATTTATGGAGCACCATAGCTTGAGTAAATCGAGCTCTACTTTTGCTATTTCGTGAATCCTGGCAGATTGTTGACTTGTTAGCGATTTTGCCGAGGATGTTGCTATTGATCCGTGCATGCTATGTTGTTGTTATTGTCATTTCTAGCTTCTATGCCATGTATTCTTGATGGGTGTATGCTTATCTTGTCATGCCATGCTCTGTAGTGAGTGCATCGAGCTCGTAAACATGCCTACTCGTTAACTGATTTGCGTGCTTCAGTCTGAGATCTGTTTATGTTTTTGTCATGTTCACATGCTTGCAATTGTATTTTCTGATCCCTATTGGCTCAAGGTAACTAAGGGACTTTTGTTAAGTGCTTTGAGTAGTTTCATGCCATGCCTTTCTTTGCCATGTTAAGTTCCTGTAGCATGTACTTTTCATGCTCTAAAGTGTGCTTCCTGATGATAAATTCCAGACTTGTGTTAATTTCACGAAGTCTGAAACCTATTATCATTTGCATTTTTGCCATGCTTGTTGGAACCTGTTAATGGATAAATTAGCCATAGCTCAGTGTTCATATTTTGTCAAGATTCATGAGTGGATCCCTGCCATGTATTTTGTTGTCATGCTTGAGTGTTGTAGCTTATTTATCTTGATGCATTTAGATGGCTACTTGCTGATTATCGCAGACCGGTGCCATATTTGTTTTGCTTGCCATTTCCAAACCGTTCATCCGATTCCGGTGATCTTTATATCGACTTCAACCGAAATCACCTCACATTTCCAGTGGCACTCTTGGATTTCCAAGTTGAGGCAAGGTTCAATCATTCCTTGTCAAATCTTGCATATGCATCACATCCCGCATCCCGCATAGCATACCATGTTTGCATCATGTTGTTTGAGCATTGCACGTGGTTGATTGTGTTCCTTTTGCTTGTTTGTCTTGTTTGGGTAGATCCGAGAGACGAGTTCACGAATGAGGAGCCCATTGAGTTTGCTTACAAGGATCAAGTCAACTCTGCCAACTTTGCAGGCAATATGATCATACCCTCGAAATCACTTCTATCTTTGCTTGCTAGATGCTCGCTCTTTTGCTATGCCTATGATATGATACCTACCACTTGCTTATCATGCCTCCCAAATTGCCATGTCAAACCTCTAACCCACCATGTCCTAGCAAACCGTTGATTGGCTATGTTACCGCTTTGCTCAGCCCCTCTTATAGTGTTGCTAGTTGCAGGTGAAGATTGGAGATCGTTCCTTGTTGGAACATTGTTTATTGTTGGGATATCACCATATTATCATGTTCATCTTAATGCACCTATATACTTGGTAAAGGGTGGAAGGCTCAGCCTTTTGCCTAGTGTTTTGTTCCACTCTTGCCACCCTAGTTTCCGTCATATTGGTGTTATGTTCCCGGATTTTGTGTTCCTTACGCGGTTGGGTTATAATGGGAACCCCTTGACAGTTCGCCTTGAATAAAACTCCCCCAGCAATGCCCAACCTTGGTTTTACCATTTGCCACCTAGCCTCTTTTTCCCTTGGGTTTACGGAGCCCGAGGGTCATCTTTATTTCAACCCCCCTGGGCCAGTGCTCCTCTGAGTGTTGGTCCGAACTGGGCAGCCTGCGGGGCCACCTCGAGGAAACTCGAGGGTTGGTTTTACTCGTAGCTTGACCTATCTGAGTGTGCCCTGAGAACGAGATATGTGCAGCTCCTATCGGGATTTGTTGGCACATTCAGGCGGTGTTGCTGGACTTGTTTTACCATTGTCGAGGATGTCTTGTAACCGGGATGCCGAGTCTGATCAGGTCTTCCCGCTAGAAGGAATATCCTTCATTGACCGTGAGAGCTTGTGATGGGCTAAGTTGGGACACCCCTGCAGGGATTTGAACTTTCGAAAGCCATGCCCGCAGTTATGGGCAGATGGGAATTTGTTAATGTCCGGTTGTAGATAACATGAAACTTAACCTAATTAAAATGAATCAACTGCGTGTGTAACCGTGATGGTCTCTTCTCGGCGGAGTCCGGGAAGTGAACATGGTGTTGGAGTAATGTTTGACATAGGTTGTTCTAGGATCACTTCTTGGTCATAGTTTTCCGTTCGTCCTTTGCCTTCTCTTCTCGCTCTCTTTTGCGAATAGGATAGCCACCATATATGCTAGTCGCTTGCTGCAGCTCCACATATTACCTTGCCTTTACCTATAAGCTTAAATAGTCTTGATCGCGAGGGTGCGAGATTGCTGAGTCCCCGTGACTCACAGATTACTTCCAAACCAGATGCAGGGACCAATGATACCGTTCCAGACGATGCACTTGAGCTCAAGTGGGAGTTCGATGAAAACTCTCATCGTTACTATGTGTCTTTCCCAGATGATCAGTAGTGGTGCCCAGTTGGGGTGATCGAGGACCGTGTCGCATGTTGGGGTTGATCTTTTATTTTGGTACCATAGTCGGACCATGAGTGTATTGGATGATTGTAATGTTATTCATGTATTTGTGTGACGTGGTGAGTGTAAGCCAACTATGTACCTTTTCCCCTATTATCTATTTACATGGGTTGTTGTGAAGATTACCTTACTTGCGACATTGCTTTCAATGCGGTTATGCCTCTAAGTCGTGCTGCGACACGTAGGAGATATAGCCGCATCGAGGGCGTTACAAGGAGGGTCTGCACCGCCGCCGGCTCAAGTTTTGTCTGATTTATTTTACGCGTTGGCATATTGCTGACGGCTGTGGTTAACCCAGCAGATTAGGACCGGCATAATGCGGAAGTTGCAAAGGTGAAGGATCAGATAACTCAGGCTAAAGAGGACCTGGCGGCTGAGAACACCAGGATGGCTACAGAGCGGGCCGAGTTAGAGGCTCAGGCTTACCGGCTTATGATGGATCAGAGTGCGTCATATGATGTCATGAGGAGAAGATACCGGTGGCACCTTCCGTTGGTTTTTGAGGCAAGAAATCTCTTTAACACGCCAGGAGCAGGCACCAGCAACCAGCCAGTGGTAAACTTGTCGGTGTACTAGAATAGGGGTACCCTAGTACCCCGAACTTGTGCACGGGCAGTTGCAGCACCCCGTGGCAAGGCTTGCCGGGCGAACGCCAAGATCCTCCGTGGTTCCCTTGGAGCCATTCAAGAACAAAGTATTTAAGCTTAGGAGACAAGGCCCTGGCAAGAGGAGCTTGCCGGGAAGGCCAACCAAGGCACTCCAAGGAACTTGCCGCGACGCGCCACGAGCTCCGGCAAGGCAACAAGGCCCCGGCAAGAGGAGCTTGCCGGGAAGACCAACCAAAGTACCTCGAGGCCCGGTGAGCGACAAGCTTCCGGACTCGACAAGATAACAGCAGCGGCAAGGCGCTTGCCACGGCAGGCGGCCACTCTGTACCCACGCTCCAGCGCATCCACCAACGTGTCGCCCTGGGGGCCTCTCCAGGCGCGCGTGGCGGGAGGCTGTGCAGCCAGCGGCGCGCAGTGGCATGCCCTTGTCCCCTGCCATCAGGGTTAGGTAGGGTGCACTGTACAAGTAACTGTACCAACCACCTCACTTTTTACATTTGTACCCTTCTCTGCGTTGCCACCTGTCGGTGACCCCTTTAGCGTATAAAAGGAGGCCCATGCGCAACTAGAGGAGGTTCGGTTCGACTGGTTTGCGAAGTTCGACTAGTTCGGAACCCAGAAAAACACTACGCTCCCTCTCTAGAGCAAGAACACAAGATAATCAAACAAGCAGCAGTAGGAGTGTTATCTCTCCGGAGAGCTCCGAAGCTGGGTAAACTGCTCGTGTGCTTCGCCTCGATCTGCTCTTCGTGCGATCTCCGCCCCCCGCCGAACCGAAAGGGGCCCGGTCCGCCGGCCCCATAGGTGTTCGTGGATTCAGTTTCCCCGACATCTTTGGCGCGCCAGGTAGGGGGCGTCGAGATTGTGTGAACCTGATCCGGCGTTCACGCGAGCTAGATCTTCATTCCCTTCATCAACATGCGACCGAAGAAGAAGACTTCGGCAGCAGCCGCTCCGTCCACGTCACTTCCGCCATCATTGGAGCAAACGGGTGGTGGAATGGACGTCGACGAGGAAGCTTATGATGTTGCCAGGTCCAAGGACAAGGCTGCACAAACCTCGGCGACTGTACATGTTCCGCGCCACTCTCAGGAGGCGCAAGACCAACAGCGTACGCATGATGGGCCAAGACCAAGCTGGTGGATCTCAGGGCGCTCAAGACCAGCATGCACGCCAGTGTGCTGGCCCGAGCGGGGCACGGTCGCCTGGACGGGATACTGCTCCTTCTAACATAGTTAGAAGTCCGAGCACGTCCCGCTCCTCGCGCCGTCCGCCACCGCCACCCACCACTCCAGCAGAAGCTTTGGCGCGAGCTCAACTTCTCCTAGATTACCCTCCGACGTCGGACAAGATCGACGAATGGAGGGCCACCATTCAGAGTCTCATCGGCTACGCCAACGGCGACACTCCACGGCGGCCGAGCGCGTCGCCGCCGTGGCAGGGTTGCCGGGCGCGAGCCGGTGGCGACGAAACGGGTGGAGGTGCAACTACCATGCAATCACCACCTCGAAGGCCAAGATCGCCAACTCGCTGGATCCACCTCGACAGCGACTCCACCGCATCGTCGGATGCACGAGCTCGTCGCGATCAGCGCCAAGTTCTTCATGATCGACAAAAAAAGACGCTCGAACTCGCATCGAGCGCCAAAGAGAAGCGCGACGTCAATCTGACAAGCGCGCTGGGCCCTCTGTTGACATGCATGTGCCAGGGGAACCAGGCGATCTGCCGTACGTGGTAGGTTGCCCTACGTTCACTCGTGAGCTGCGGCAAGTCCAGTGGCCCAGCACGAAGAACTTCAAGCCAGACGTACCGGAGAAGTACAATGGCAAGACGCATCCGTCGGAGTTCCTTAGCATCTACACCATTGCGGTGCAGGCTGCCGGGGGACGGGATGACAAGATCCTTGCCAACTACTTCCCGCTGGTGCTCAAGCCCAACGTCAGATCCTGGCTCATGCACTTGCCGGACAACTCCATATCCTCTTGGGCTGATCTGTGCCATCAGTTTGTCGGCGCCTTCACAGGCGGACACAAGCCTCATGGCCAGGAAAGTGATCTTCATTTGCTCGCCCAGAAGGAAGGAGAGCCCCTGCGCAAGTACATTCAGAGATTCAGCAGTGTGCAGCATAACATCCCAGACGTCCACCCTGCCGCGGTGATCAGCGCGTTCCAGCAGAACGTGCGAAACCGCAGGATGCGGGAGGAAATGGCGATGTGCAAGATCAGGGACGTCGGTGAGTAATATGCACTGGCCGACAAGTGTGCACGTGCTGAGGAAGGGAGGAGACTCCCCGGAGAGAATGTAGGAGCGGGAGGATCTGAAAGTGAAGATGCTGCCCCGGCAAGGAAAAACCGGCGGCGGAACAATAGGAAGAAGAAAGGCAAAGAGGTGCTAGTTGTTGAGCAGTCCGGCAACGGTGGTGGCGCTAAGAAAGCCAAAGCTGGTGACTCCGACAAGGAGGTTGCCACGGAGGTGGCAGTCACCGACAAGCAGGACGGCACCAACAAGCAGTATTGCAAGATCCACCGCACCAAGGGCCATGATCTCCAGAGCTGCAAGAAAGTCGAGCAGCTTGTTGAGTAACAGAAAGCTGAATACGAGCGGCGCGACAAGGAGAAGGCCCAGGAAGGTGCTGGGGGATCCGGCAAGAAACGTCCCGGCCGAGGAGGACGCCGCGGCAAGGCCAAGCAGCGGCAAGGAGACAGACCTCCTCGCGGCCGCGACAAGGATGAAGATGACGATGACGATGAAGACATGGATGATGAGGAGACCGATGAGCAGGAGTTCCAGAAAGCCACAGAGGTCCTATGCGTTGACGATGGTGCTTCTCTGCATACCTCACACCGTCAGCTCAAGCAGTGGGTGCGGGAAGTTAATGCAGCAGAACCACCCGTCGAGTCACGCAAGCCTCTGAAATGGTCCAACACGCCTATCATCTCTGATATTGAGGACCACCCTGATCGCATAACTGCGGTAGGGTGCTTGCCGATGTTGGTTTCACCAACAATCCGCAACCTCAAGGTCACTAAGATGCTAGTTGACGGCGGGGCCGGCTTGAACCTGATCTCCTCCGCGGTGCTCCAGAAACTCCAGATCCCTGACAGCGAGCTCGAAGAGATCGGTACATTTCAAGGAATCAACCCGGGAAGGAGCAAGCCGAAGGGAAAGATCACATTGCCGGTAACATTTGGCAGCGAGCTGAACTTCAGGACTAAGAGGGTCACGTTTGATGTTGCTGACTTTCCATTACCTTACAATGGAATCCTCGGCCGTCCGGCACTCGCCAAGTTCATGGCAGCCTCTCACTATGCGTACAACGTACTGAAAATGCCAGGCCCGATAAGTGTCATCTCTGTCCCTGGCGACAAGAAGGATGCTCTTATCTGTGCCAACAAGATCTACCGGGAAGCAGCAGCCACAGCAGAACGCAAGACACTTGCCGCTGAAGCTCCCGGGGGGAAGAGGAAGACCAAGTCCGGCAAGAGCTGTGATGCCCACTCCAGCAAGCGCACCTCTTCGGAGTGCTGCGCTACCGTCGAGGACGCACCATCGAGCTCCACCGGCAAGTGTAAGAAGGCAATGACAGCTCCACCTGAGACCAAGAAGGTGTCCGCCAAGGAGGACGGCACTGGTGGTACCTTCACCATCAGCGCCACTCTTGACCCCAAATAGGAAAGCGCGCTCGTTGCTTTCCTGCGGGCGAATGTCGACGTGTTTGCGTGGCAACCGTCTGATATCCCCGGTGTTCCCAGGAAAGTAATTGAGCACCACCTTGCCGTCTGTCCTCACGCGCGGCCCGTCAAGCAGAAAGTCAGGAAACATGCAGTGGAGCGCCAAGAATTCATCGCAGAAGAAATCAAGAAGTTGGAAGCAGCAGGCCTTGTCAGAGGAGTGCTCCATCCCACGTGGTTGGCCAATCCTGTTGTCGTGCGCAAGGCTAACGGGAAATGGAGGCTTTGTATTGACTTCACTGATGTTAATAAAGCTTGTCCCAAAGACCCATTTCCCTTGCCGCGCATTGACCAGATTGTTGACTCCACAGCCGGATGTGATTTGCTTTCATTTCTTGATGCATACTCAGGATACCATCAGATCTTCATGGCAGAAGAGATGAAGAGAAAACCGCATTTATCACCCCGTGTGGCACGTACTGCTTCGTACGGATGCCTTTCGGTTTGAAGAATGCTGGTTCAACATTCGCAAGGGTAGTCCACCACGCTTTTGAGCCGCAGATGCACAGAAATGTGGAAGCCTACATGGATGACATAGTGGTCAAAAGCAAGAACAGGGCGACCCTGATTCAAGATTTAGACGAGACATTTGCAAATCTGCGCAAGATCAACCTCAAGCTTAACCCCGAGAAGTGCGTGTTTGGAGTCCCTTCCGGCAAGCTTCTCGGGTTCTTCGTGTCTCAGCGGGGAATTGAAGCCAATCCCGACAAGATCAAGGCCATTGAGCAGATCGAAGCACCAAAGCGCGTCAAGGATGTACGAAGGCTTGCCGGTTGCGTGGCTGCTCTCAGCAGGTTTATCTCTAGATCTGCTGAGCGCGCCCTGCCATTTTTCAAAATTTTGAAAAAGGCAGGTCCAATAAAATGGACTCCGGAGGCGGAGGCTGCGCTGCAGGACTTGAAGAGATACCTGTCCTCCACTCCAACACTTGTCGCACCTAAGCCGCAAGAGAAGTTGCTGCTGTATATAGCGGCAACCAATCAAGTGGTTAGTGCTGCGTTAGTGGCGGAGAGGGAGGCAGATGATGAGCCAGCAACCACGGCAGATGCATCCAGCGACAAGCAGGGGGCTTCGCCGACAAGCTCTGGTCCCGACAGAGATGGATCTGCGCAGGAGCATGATAAGATGCAGAAGAGAATGGTGCAGCGTCCAGTTTACTTTGTCAGTTCCCTTCTACAGGGGGCTAGATCAAGGTACTCTGGTGTGCAGAAGTTGCTTTTCGGCCTCCTCATGGCCTCGAGAAAGCTGCGCCATTACTTCCAAGCACATGAGATCACAGTCGTCACTCGCTTTCCGCTGAAGAGGATACTGCAAAATCCAGAAGCGACAGGCAGGATTGTCGAGTGGGCGCTGGAACTGTCAAGCTTTGGCCTCAAGTTTGAGAGCACTTCAACTATCCAAAGCAGAGCATTGGCAGAGTTCATAGCAGAATGGACGCCAACACCAGATGAAGAAATTCCAGAGACGAGCATCCCCGTCAAAGAGGCAAGCAAAGAGTGGCTGATGTACTTTGATGGTGCCTTCTCGCTGCAAGGCGCCGGTGCGGGCGTGCTGCTTGTCGCGCCCACCGGAGAGCACCTCAAGTACGTAGTCCAGATGCACTTTCCCAAGGAGCAAGCAACCAACAATACTGCAGAGTATGAAGGATTGCTTGCCGGTCTCAGAATCGCAGCAGACCTTGGGATCAAGAAGCTCATTGTCAGGGGTGACTCACAGCTTGTCGTCCGCCAAGTGAACAAGAACTACCAGAGTCCATTGATGGAAGCATATGTTGATGAAGTGAGGAAGCTAGAAGAGCACTTTGACGGCCTACAGATGGAGCATATCCCAAGAGCTCAGAATGACATTGCTGATGGCCTGTCAAAGTGCGCCGCACTAAAGTTACCTGTGGAACCAGGGATCTTTGTGCTCAAGTTGACTCAACCATCCGTAACACCATCAACTGGACAAAGCAAGAAGAGGAAGTTGGTTTCTGGTGACTACTTTCCGGCAGAGCTCCCCGAAGCCGCCGCCAAGAAAGTCCCCAAGATCAACACCAAGGATGCTGAGGGGCAGTCTGCTCCGGCAAGCCTTATGGTTTGTTCCGTTGAAGCAGACGCTCCCGACAAGTTTTGCTCCGGCAAGCTTGCCGGGGAACATCAAGCTCCGGTAGGGCCGCAAGTCCTTGCCGTAGAAGCGGATGTTCCCGCAGCAGCAGATGTGCCTTTAGTCCTTGTTGTCGAGCCACAAGCTCCAGCATGGGCACAGCAGATTGTCCATTTCCTTCAGACAGGAGAACTTCCCGAAGAGCAAGAAGAAGCGGAAAAAGTAGCCCGGCAGTCAAGTATGTACCAGTTTGTCGATAGCATACTGTACAGAAGAAGACTCAACGGTGTGAAATTGAAGTGTATTTGCCGGGAAGATGGACAAAAGCTGTTGGCAGAGATACATGGAGGCATATGTGGCCACCACATTGGCGCAAGAGCACTTGCCGGCAAAGCTTTCCGGCAAGGTTTCTTTTGGCCGACAGCCCTCCAGGATGCAACTGCACAAGTAACCAAGTGTGAAGCGTGCCAGTTCCACTCCAAACAGATACACCAGCCAGCTCAAGCTCTCCAGACGATCCCTTTATCCTGGCCATTTTCGGTCTGGGGGCTCGATATCCTCGGCCCTTTCCCCCGAGCTGTCGGGGGCTTTGAGTACTTGTACGTCGCAATCGACAAGTTCACAAAGTGGCCGGAAGTGCAGCCAGTGAGGAAGGTGACAGCACAGTCAGCAGTCAAGTTCTTCAGGTCAATTGTTTGCCGTTTCGGGATCCCTAACAGGATCATCACCGACAACGGCACGCAATTCACGAGCCGCACCTTCATGCAGTACGTCCAAGACCTTGGCGCCAAGGTCTGCTTCGCTTCTGTTGCTCATCCGAGAAGCAACGGTCAAGCAGAGAGGGCAAATGCTGAAGTGCTGCGCGGGCTCAAGACCAGAACTTTCGACAGGCTGCGCAAGTGCGGAAGAAACTGGATCGAGGAGCTGCCGGTGGTTCTTTGGTCGATCAGAACGACGCCAAATCGAGCCACTGGCCAGACGCCTTTCGCTCTAGTCTATGGAGCAGAGGCAGTTCTCCCCACGGAACTCGTATACGGATCGCCTCGAGTGCTCGCTTATGATGAGCTTGAGCAAGAACAGCTGCGACAAGACGACGCGCTGCTCCTTGAGGAAGATCGTCTTCAGGCTGCTGTACGAGCTGCTCGATACCAGCAAGCTTTGCGCCGCTACCATAGCCGCAAAGTTAAGGCCAGAAGCTTCGAGGAAGGCGACCTTGTTCTTCGGCGCGTTCAGTCCGCCAAGAATTCCAACAAGTTGACGCCGAAGTGGGAAGGCCCTTATCGGGTGAAACGAGTCACAAGGCCCGGCGCTGTCCGCCTTGAGACCGAAGATGGCATTCCGGTGAGCAACTCCTGGAACATAGAACATCTTCGTAAGTTTTTCCCGTAGGGCGCGGTTGCCGGAACCCGTTCCGGCAACCACCTTTTGTACAAGTCTTGCCGCTGTTGCATGTAATCCTTTGTACAAAGCCGGGCGCAGATCCCGTGCATAAGTAAAACCCCATGTGCTCCGCACAACTTGTCCATTTCATGCATTAGTTTCTTTCTTGCATGCGTTATCTGACACTTTGTGCAGCACCTACATCCGGTAAGCAATAACGAGCCGAAGGGCTCCATATCATTATTTTCTCTTCTTTCTTCTTTTCAACAAAGGAAAAGAAGGTTCCCTCGCACACAAGTTTGCCGGGGGGGAAGGAGAAGATTGTGGTATGGACCAGGCGTCGTTCAAGCAAAGTTTTGCCTTGCCGGGAAGCAAACGACAGAAAAGCTAAGTTGCCAAAGTTTGAGCAATCAGTTTTTAAATTTTTGAGTTATCTTCCTCGAACGACCCTGCTTTGTATGGAAAACCTGTGCGCGGAGGAACCAACTCGTGGCTAGTTGCGCCCTTACTTTGTTTCGAGTCCGCTCAACAACTTAAGTGTGCTGCATCTAGTCGCGACAAGGTTTCTTGTCGGAAGCAGCGCCGCCAGCAGGCTGCTGACGTTCCGCACTCAGCGCTCGCGGCTCGGGTGCCTGCGCCGACAAGTTCCCTAGAAGCGTAGGGTAAAAACATACAAAGGAAGGAATCTAGTAGAGGAAATAACATAGCAATTGATAACAGAAATAAAGTTATATTACAAGATAACTTGTCGCAGCTCTAACAGACTGTTTTCATAACATGATTAGCAGCGACAAGGGAAAAGAAGAAATGGGCGGCCTAGTCTACGCGATCGCCCTCAACCCTCTTGATCTCGCTCACCTTGTCCACAATGGGTGCGACAAGGGCCTTGAGTGCGTCCCGATCGGCGTCTGGCGGCAAGGACTTGAGGACGTTGGTGAAGCTGAGGCCTGGATTGCGGAAGGCCACCTTCATCAGCACCTTCTGGAGAACCCCGGCGCAGATTTTGCGCGACTCGTCGGCCAGCTGCTTTGGGATCCTCTCCCGGAGCCGCTGGAGTGCCGTCGCCACGCCCTTGAAGAACAGGCTGAGCTTGGCGCTGGGTTGGAGATTCTCGTCGGAGGGATACCCAAAGTCCTCCATCCCCAGCTGCGCCAGCTCCTCGTCGATGACTGCGGCAATATTCACCAGACCCTCGGTCCAGTGCTCCACAGTATCTCTGAATGAGTTCTGGGTAACTGCGATGCTCTCCAGCAGCGCCTTGTCAGCCTTGACCTTCTCCGACAAGGTCTTCTCCCGCTCCTTGGCGGCCTCCAGCGTCTGCGTCAGCGTGGCCAGCTTCAACTCCAGGTCTGCATTGGAATCCTTGGCGGCGCTGAGCTCCTTGCCCCTCTCAGCGAGAAGACCTTGCAGCTCACCGTGGGCGGCAGCATCCTTCTCACGCTCACGCTTGAGCGCGGCAAGCTCCTCGCCGCTCTTCCCGATGTTGGCCTCCAGCTGCGCCACCTTCTCCTCCAGCTCTTTCTTGGCGGCCTCTGCGATTGCGGCAGCGTCCTTTGCTTCCTTGAGCGCCCCGCCAAGTGCTTGCTCGCGCTCGGCGAGCTCCTCCTCGTAGCTGTCGAGGTTGGCCTTCCGCTGCACCAATTCGCCTTCTCGCGCGGACTGCTTCTCGGCGGCCAGCCTTTGTTCCTCCTCAGCTTCGGCCTTCTGGAGAAGGAAGGCCGTGCGCTCCTCGTCGAGTCGCTCCCGCTCCTGTGCCAGGGACCGGAGAGCTTCTTGATTGTGGCCCCAGAGCTCCTCCGCGCGCTTCTCCATATCAACTCCCGCCTTCGCGACAAGCGCTTCCCGGGAAGCCAGCTTGGCTTGCCGCGCGCGGTGGAGTGACAGCAGCTTCCGCAACAGCTGCTCCTCCTCAGGCTCGCCACTGCTGCTGCTGGGCGTGTCGACCAACGACAGTCCGGCGGAGGCGAGCACCTCCTCATCGAAAGTTTCCCCCTTGACCAGCGCCCTGGAGCTCGACGCCCAGGGTAGCTTGATGAAGATATCATCGCCGGCCTTCAAGTAGGCGCCGGGCTCCGCAGCAGCGGCAGATGGATCGGCGGTCGGCGCAGCGCCTGGCGCTCCTGCGGCCTCAGGGTCGTCAGTGTGATCGCCTGACCCCTCGCCGGCTTCTGCGGCGGCAGCCTTGGCGGCCTCCTCGCCGGCGGTCTCATCAGCACCGGTCCCTTCCTCGTCGGCGCCCTCTGTCTCCATTGGCTCAGCCACAGATGGGTCTGAAGAACGAAGAAGGGAGGAAAATCAATCAAAAATCAGAAGAAGAAGAACCCAAGGGAAAGTTTTTGGACAAGTGAATTACCTGTGCCAAGATCTGTAGTTGCGGTCTCGGCTGCCGCAGGATCGACGGTGTTGCCCCTTGCCGGAGAGCGCTCCCTTACCGGGAACTCCTCCCTTGGCGGCGTAGTCGAAGCAAATGGCACTTCGGGACCAGCTTCCGGGCGCTCCTGATGTGGCTGCTCTGCTCCTACACAAATCAACAAGCAAGATATCAACAAAGGAAAAAGCACTCATGCGCGCCCGACAGCAGAAAGCTAACTATGAACTTACGCTGGGGGCTGCGCTGGGGGCTGCTTTGAGGAGTGGTTGCCGGGTCCGTCAAGGTGGTCTCGGACCCACCCCCTGCTGACACGGTGGGGTCATCTTCGATGACAATCACCGCGGCCTTGGCCCTCTTCGCCGCTCTCTGGGCCAGCGTCCTGAAAAGAAAGGAGTCCAGATTGAAGCAAGTCAGATACAAGATAAAAACAGCAAGATTGAAGAACTACAAGAGCACCAAAGAAGCTTACTCTTCTTCCTCCTCGTCGGAGTTGAGCGTGGAAAGATCGAAGTCCGGCTCCCCTCCGGTGCGGCGAGGCGGAGGAGTAGGATCCCTTGCCCTCTTGGCGGGGGCGGTGGCGGTGGCCCGGGAAGATCCCGCTCCAGTTGCCGCTGCTGCGTGAGGCGCTCCCGCGGCAACATTGCTTGCCGCGGTAGAGCGTGTCGCACGGCTCGGCGGCTGTTGACCCGGCTGCCGCCCCGCTACGTCCGCGGCCCTGCGAAGACGCCTTCTTGGCGGGGCCGGGGGCTCCGCCTGCGGCAAGCTTTCTGAAGGCTCGGGCTCTTCCTCGCCGGCCTCGCTCGGCTCAGCTTCAGAACCGGCAGGCTCTTCCTCGCCAATGAACTCCGCGCGCTCGGCGAGGTTTGCCGCCTCTGCCGCCTCCGCCTCCTCCACAGTGAACCCGAACGCGCCCGCGGCAGCTGCGGCCGCAACCTCTTCCGCCCTAGTGGCGATGCGCTGCAGCTCCTCGTCGGTGGTGTCACGGGTGAGGCTCTTCTGCTCGTCAGCGCGGACCGGCACTTCTTCCAAGTTGTCGAAGAACGCTTGCACGACGTCATCCGCAGGCTCTTGCCAAGTTGGAACGATTCCGTGTGAATCGCACAACGGCATCATGGCGCGGATCCGGTCAAGCGAAGAATTATTGCACAATGGAACGACGCCCCTCGGCAGCGTGAATGGGTGCTGGGGATCGCGTTTGAACAACTCCAGGAGCATTGCATCCAGCTCCATGACGGTGAAGTTGTAGTTGAGGCCCGGCCGCAGCCTCATGATGTCCGCCGAGTTCTTGAATTCCCAGGCGGGCCTCCCCCTCTCCTGCAGGGGGGCGATGCGGCGGCGGAGGAAATCTGCGCCTACAGCGCCTACAGTGAGCCCGGCAAGCCTGAGGCGAAGGATCCTAGTAATGGCGATCTTCAGCCTCTCGTCTTCCGGGGCCACGTTGCTCCAGTCATTGCCGCGCACTATTGGAGCTTGGCGCACGGCGGTGAAGGGCTGCGGATTCTCCTCGACGATCCAGCACCACTCCGCTCTCCACTCCTCCCACTTGCTGTGGAGCTCACCCTCCAAGTACGCCTCCTTCTTGCCGACTCTCGAGATCCAGGCGATCCCTCCGGCAAGCGGCTCTCCTCTCTCTACCCGAGGTATGAAGAAGTGGCGGAAAAGGGCAACATTGGGGTGGACTCCGACAAAGTTTTTGCACAAATGTGCGAAAACTGCCATGGTCAGAACGGCGTTGGGGGTGAAATCAAGGAGGCGGAAGCCGTAGGTGTTCATGATATCGCAGAAGAACTCCGAGAAGGGCGGGCAGAGCCCGCAATAGAAGAACAGCGCGAAGAATGGGTACCCGTTTGGAGCCAGTTCCGAAGCAGCGGCCGGGAGTACCCTCGTGCGCGGATGCGCCCGCGTCTCCGTCGCCCAAAAGAGGTAGAAGTACTCCCTCAGCTCCTTCACGCCGAGCTGGGGGAGAAGATCGCCCGCTCCTTCCGCAGCGCCGCGAGCCGCTGCGCCTCGGCCGACTTCACGCCCTTTCCCTTGTCGGCTTTCGGAGCCATGGCGGAGGTGGTGGGGGAGGTCGACAGCGTTGGTGATGCTGGTGGCAATGGGGGGCGGAGCGCTGCTCTCTCGGCTTCGAGAAGAAGGGGGGGAGCGGCGGAGGTTCGTGAAGATGGAGTAGTAGCAACCAGCGAGGGGGAACGAACTGCCCCTGTTTCCTCTGCTTATAAAGAGGGACGGGGCGGACGTTTCGCCCTTCCGAATAAAGAACCACCCACGATCTCTCCCACGACGCCGCATTCAACGCGTGCCGTTAGGGGAGAGCGCGGTGGATACGGAGCGAGATTCGGCATGGCCCAGTCCGCGTGTGCCCGTGCCCTGTCTTGGGCCTGGCCCAACAGCGCTCGGCACCGTGTCTGGCCCAGGCCCGGGGGCTCCTGTCGGTGTACTAGAATAGGGGTACCCTAGTACCCCGAACTTGTGCACGGGCAGTTGCAGCACCCCGCGGCAAGGCTTGCCGGGCGAACGCCAAGATCCTCCGTGGTTCCCTTGGAGCCATTCAAGAACAAAGTATTTAAGCTCAGGAGACAAGGCCCCGGCAAGAGGAGCTTGCCGGGAAGGCCAACCAAGGCACTCCAAGGAACTTGCCGCGATGCGCCACGCGCTCCGGCAAGGCAACAAGGCCCCGACAAGAGGAGCTTGCCGGGAAGACCAACCAAAGTACCTCGAGGCCCGGCGAGCGACAAGCTTCCGGACCCGACAAGATAACAGCAGCGGCAAGGCGCTTGCCGCGGCAGGCGGCCACTCTGTGCCCACGCTCTAGCGCATCCACCAACGTGTCGCCCTGGGGGCCTCTCCAGGCGCGCGTGGCGGGAGGCTGTGCAGCCAGCGGTGTGCAGTGGCATGCGAAGCTGACAAGATCGCCATCGTGGCATACGGTGGCGCCCCTAACGGTCCTTTTCTGCACTCTTTGGGCGACTCAGACGAGCATTTAATGCCATTGTCCCCTGCCATCAGGGTTAGGTAGGGTGCACTGTACAAGTAACTGTACCAACCACCTCACTTTTTACATTTGTACCCTTCTCTGCGTTGCCACCTGTCGGTGACCCCTTTAGCGTATAAAAGGAGGCCCATGCGCAACGTAGAGGAGGTTCGGTTCGACTAGTTCGCAAAGTTTGACTAGTTCGGAACCCAGAAAAACACTATGCTCCCTCTTTGGAGCAAGAACACAAGATAATCAAACAAGCAGCAGTAGGAGTGTTATCTCTCCGGAGAGCTCTGAAGCTGGATAAACTGCTCGTGTGCTTCGCCTCGATCTGCTGTTCGTGCGATCTCCGCCCCCCGCCGAACCGAAAGGGGCTCGGTCCGCTGGCCCTATAGGTGTTCGTGGATTCAGTTTCCCCGACAAAACTGGGCAGAGGTGCCTGGGACCAGGGAACCAGTTCAGCCACGCGCGATGGATCCACCCCTCGACCTCGTCAAAACGATGCCCCATCACGACACGTCTCACCACCTCCGGGTCATTACTCTAACCCGTTGGATAACATCGTGGACGCCGCATCACGATTGGCAACCCTCCTGATTGACGGCGAGTCCCCAGTAGCTGTTGAAACACGACGAGCTAGGGTCCTCCTTCAGACGGCCTTGACTCAGTAGCAGGCTAATTCGTATTGCCGCGAAAGGATTCATTCTACTCCCCGCCCGAGCCGGAGCTACAGCATGCATATCGATGAACCGACCGTATCAAGCAGTGTGGGGAATCATAATCCGCCCCGCAGCCATAACCTGGTCGGTGGCGGTGGAAATGCTCAGGACGTAGTGGATCACGCTAGGGCACGACAAGAGGCCGAGTTAGCGGTGCACCATGAGGCCCGCCAACTCACTCCGGTTCATCCAACAACATCGGTAGAACCAGGGGTTACCTCCAGTTCTTTGGGGGTACCATGTCTCGTCCCAGCACTACGCAATGTACGGCTAGCCAAGGATTTCAAAGGCCCGCGCATGGTGCCAAATTACACTGCCGATTTATCCCCTGAATCCTGGGTGGGAAGCTATGAGATGGCAATGGAGTGATATGTCTCCGTCACGAGGGTGGGGGCGCGCCTGTCCCCCTAGGGCGCGCCCCCCTACCTTGTGGGCCCCCTGGAGCTCCTCCGACCTCAACTCCAACTCTATATATTTGGTTTCGGGGAGAAAAAAATCAAAGAGAAGAATTCATCGCATTTTACGATACGGAGCCGCCGCCAAGCCCTAAAACCTCTCGGGAGGGCTGATCTAGAGTCCGTTCGGGGCTCCAGAGAGGGGAATCCGTCGCCATCGTCATCATCAACCATCCTCCATCACCAATTTCAAGATGCTCACCGCCGTGCGTTTGTAATTCCATCATAGGCTTGATGGACGGTGATGAGTTGGATGAAATCTATCAGGTAATTGAGTTCGTTTTGTTAGGGTTTGACCCGTAGTATCCACTATGTTCTGAGATTGATGTTGCTTTGACTTTGCTATGCTTAATGCTTGTCACTAGGGCCCGAGTGCCATGATTTCAGATCTGAACCTATTATGTTTTCATCAATATATGAGAGTTCTTGATCCTATCTTACAAGTCTATAATCACCTATTATGTGTTATGATCCGTTAACCCCGAAGTGACAATAATCGGGATACTTACCGGTGATGACCGTACTTTGAGGAGTTCATGTATTCACTATGTGTTAATGCTTTGGTCCGGTACTCTATTAAAAGGAGGCCTTAATATCCCTTAGTTTTTCATTAGGACCCCGCTGCCACGGGAGGGTAGGACAAAAGATGGCATGCAAGTTCTTTTCCATAAGCACCTATGACTATATTCGAAATACATGCCTACATTACATTGATGAATTGGAGCTAGTTTTGTGTCACCCTAGGTTATGACTGTTACATGATGAACCACATCCGGCAAAATTCTCCATCACTGATCCATTGCCTACGAGCTTTCCATATATTGTTCTTCGCTTATTTACTTTTCCGTTGCTATTGCTATCATCACTACAAAATACCAAAAACATTACTTTTGCTACTGCTATCTTTTGCTACCGTTACCACTACTATCATATTACTTTGCTACTAAACTCTTAGCTGTAGATATTAAGTTTCCAGGTGTGGTTGAATTGACAACTCAGTTGCTAATACTGGAGAATATTCTTTGGCTCCCCTTGTGTCGAATCAATAAATTTGGGTTGAATACTCTACCCTCGAAAACTGTTGCGATCCCCTATACTTGTGGGTTATCAAGACTACTTTCTGGCGCCGTTGCCGGGGACCATATCTCTATTCTTTGAGTCACTTGGGATTTATATCTGCTTATCATTATGAAGAACTTGAAAGATCCAAGAAGCAAGATTTATCCCTCAACTACGAGGGGAGGTAAGGAACTGCCATCTAGCTCTGTACTTGATTCACATTCTGTTTTGAGTAAGCTTGCGACACCTAAACCTGCTTCTGCTATTCGTTCTGATATGTCGCATGTTATTGATGATGCCACTTCTGCTATGCATGATACTTATGATGAAACTACTTCTATGCTTGATACTACCGTGCCACTTGGTGAATTTCTTGATGAACGACTTGCTAGAGTTAGAGAGAATGAAAATATTGAATCTGATAATATTGACGAAAGTGATGATGAATACTCACCTATTATTCCTGAGGGTTATGTTTTTGAAAAAGAAGCTGCTTTAGCTATTTTAGCTTGCAAAGATAGATACGAACTCTAGAGGTTATTAGCTAAATGGAATAAGCAATCTCTAAATGCTAGGATGAAACCTGACCCTGCTTTTGCTACTTCACCTATCTGTGTTACTGATAAGGATTATGAATTCTCTGTTGATCCTAATATAATTACTTTGGTTGAATCTGATCCTTTTAATGGCTATGAATCTGAAACTATTGTGGCACATCTTACTAAATTAAATGATATAGCCAACCTGTTCACTAATGATGAGAGAACTCGCTACTTTTATATCCTTAAAATATTTCCATTCTCATTAAAGGTGATGCTAAGATATGGTTTAATTCTCTTGATCCTGGTTGTGTGTGTAGTCCCCAGGATATGATTTATTACTTCTCTACTAAATATTTTCCTGCTCATAAGAAACAAGCTGCTTTAAGGGATATATATATATAATTTCATGCAAATTGAAGAAGAGAGTCTCCCACAAGCTTGGGGGAGGCATCTCAAGTTACTTAATGCTTTGCCTGATCATCCTCTTAAGTAAAATGAAATACTTGATATCTTTTATAATGGACTAACCGATGCTTCCAGAGATTACCTAGATAGTTGTGTTGGTTCTATTTTCAGGGAAAGAACACATGATGAAGCTGAAATTCTATTGAATAATATGTTGACAGATGAAAATAATTAGACACTTCCTGAGCCAACTCCTGAGCCTATTCCTAAACCAACTCTGAAGGAGAGGGGTGTTCTATTTCTTAGTCCTGAAGATATGCAAGAGGCAAAGAAATCTATGAAAGAAAAAAGTATTAAAGCTGAAGATGTTAAGAATTTACCTCCTATTGAAGATACACGGTCTTAATTTACCGCCTGTTGAAGAAACATATGATCTTAATGCATTACCTACTGAAGAAACTCATGGTCTTGATAACCCGACACAGGTAGTAAAGGTAAATTATCTCTATAGATATGATAAAGCTGAAATCCCATTGACTAAGTTTGCTAGCCCATGCTTAGATGAGTTTGATAAATTTATGGTTAAGCAAGAAGACTTCAATGCTTATTTTGGTAGACAATTGAAATACAATTCAAATATTCTTGAACACTTGGGTGATTATATGGCCAATGTCAAAGGTGAACTTAAACTTATTAGTAAACATGCTTCTATGGTTACCACTGAAGTAGAACAAGTACTTAAAGCTCAAAATGATTTGCTCAATGAATTGAATAGTAAGAATAATGATAATGCTGTTAGAGTTATGACTAGAGTTGGTAGAATGACTCAGGAACCTTTGTATCCAGAAGGCCATCCTAAGAGAATTGAGCATTCTCAGAGAAATAATATAGATGCACCTAGTCCTTCTAAAAGGAAGAAAAAGAAAAATGATAGGACTTTGCATGCTTCTAGTGAACCTGTTATTGAAACACCTGAGAATCCAAATGATATTTCTATCTCTGATGCTGAAACACAATCTGGTAATGAACCTGAAACTTGTGATAATGTTAATGATAATGTTCATGATGATGTTCAACCTAGTAATGATAATGATATAGAAATTGAACCTGCTGCTGATCTTGATAACCCACAATCAAAGAATCAACGTTATGATAAGAAAGACTTTGTTGCTAGGAAACACAGTAAGGAAAGAGAGCCTTGGGTTCAGAAACCCATGCCTTTTCCTCCCAAACCATCCAAGAAAAAGGATGATGAGGATTTTGAGCGCTTTGCTGAAATGATTAGACCTATCTTTTTGCATATGCGATTAACTGATATGCTTAAAATGAGTCCTTATGCTAAGTACATGAAAGATATTGTTAGAAATAAGAGAAAGATATCAGAAGCTAAATTTCCACCTTGCTTGCTAATTATACTTTCAAGGGTGGAATACCAAAGAAACTTGGAGATCCCGGTGTACCAACTATACCATGCTCCATTAAATGAAACTATGTTAAAACTGCTTTATGTGATCTTGGAGCCGGTGTTAGTGTTATGCCTCTCTCTTTATATCGTAGACTTGATTTGAATAAGTTGACACCTACTGAAATATCTTTGCAAATTGCTGATAAATCAACTGCTATACCTGTCGGTATTTGTGAGGATGTGCCTGTTGTAGTTGCAAACGTTACTATTTTAACGGATTTGGTTATTCTTGATATTCCCGAGGACGATAGTATGTCTATTATTCTCGGAAGACCCTTTTTGAATACTGCAGGGGCTGTTATTGATTGCACTAAAGGCAATGTCACTTTTCATGTTAATGGTAATGAGCATACGGTACACTTTCCGAGGAAACAACCTCAAGTTCATAGTATCAACTCTATTGTCAAAATCCCAACGATTATATTTGGAGGTTTTGAATTTCCTCTTCCTACTGTCAAGAAGAAATATGATATTCTTATTATTGGGGATGTGCATATCCCCGTTGAGGTAACATAGTGTTATTCGAAATTTCTCCGGTTCCATGTTATTCGGAATGAGCTCGTTAACAAGACTTGATCAACGTTGTTAGTGGATTCATTTTGATGATCATGAGATGGATGAAACTAGAAAACACAACTCTCTGTACCCTCCTCTTACTTTCTGTTATTTATATTAAATAAAATAAAAATAGTATTTTTTGTCTGTTATATGATTTATCCGTGCAATATAAAAATACCTCGAAAATAAAAGTTCTCCAAATGCCCTGAAATTTAAATATGTTTTTTTCTGGAATATTTAAGAATATTTGGCACCAAGAACACAGCACGGGGGGCATCCACCTGGCCACAAGGGTGGAGGGAACGCCCCCCTGCCTCGTGGGCCCACGGTGGCCCTCCTCATCTTATCCTGCACCCACACACTTCTTCTTCCTCCCACATACACGAATATCCAGCTCAAGCTCGAGTTCTAGCTCATTTTGCTACCATTTTCGATCTCCTTGCTCAAAGCAACTCTCACAAAACTGCTTGGGGACATTGTTCCTTGGTATGTGACTCCTCCATTGGTCCAATTAGTTTTTGTTCTAGTGCTTTATTCATTTCAAATTTGTGCTGCTTAGGTGACCATGTTCTTGAGCTTGCATGTCAAATTTATATGGTCAAAAGTAGTTTTGATGCATGATATAGGCTCTACGCACTTGTAGGAGTAGTTGCTATCGATATTTTTGAGATTTGTTCACTTTTATTTTGAAGTTACTAAAAATTTCAGAATTTTTCAAAAAATAATGAAGATATTTTTGAGGGGCCCATCGAGCCGAAGCTCAAAGGAAAAGGCACAGAAGCCCGAATATAATCTGCCTCATACAGCGGAGGTTCGGTCGTGTGAATGGCCTTCCGATGATTTATTGAGAGCAGCCAGGATTTATGTAGATTTTTACGAATTGGCTGAGAATGCAGGCCTTACCGCTTTCCTCCACGACCAACGCGACCAGTATCTCTTATTCACAAATATCTTTGTGCAAAACTTTCATTTCCATTCTAGGAGCTCACCACCTACGGTGGAGTTTTATTTATATGATGAGCATAAGGAGATGTCACTTTATGATTTTTGTCGGGTTTGTTTGGTCCCTTTCGAGGGCACTACAGAGGAACCACACCGCAGCGATGTGGTGGGTTTATGAATACCATCACTGTAGGGGAAACGAGGAAGGTTTCCGATGCACGAATCACTAGCATACACTTTCCTGTTTTACGCTACTTTGCAATATTTGCTAGTCGTTGCTTAATTGGTCACGGAAACTGTGGAAACCTTAGTGCTCCTAATATTATTATTTTGTTCCACGGTTTATTCAGTGCTAACTCTGTTAGTATGGGAAGTATTATTGCTAAACGGTTAATTATGAACCGTGCAAAGGGACCCATCTTTGGAGGCATCTATGCTTCACGCCTAGCTACACATTTTAACATACCTATTAGGCATTATGAGAAGGAAGAAAAATTGCTACCTCACATTTGTTTAGATTATAAGAGTATGGTAGCACACGATTTTATTGTTAAGAATAGGGAAGGGGAGCTTAAATACAAATTGTTCTTTGATAAACATCATCCTGAGACTATTACCCTGCCTGCTCCTTGCTTGTTTGATTTATCTGCAGGCCAGTACCTTGTTCCTTTAGAGGCTATTCACGCCTATCGGAACCCTACATCAGCCATAGAGCCGGAGCCGGAACCACAAGTTGATCCTCCACAACAGTCTAATTACCACTGGGATCCAGAAATGATTGCCAACTAGTGGCAGTCAGAGTCTTCTTCTTCTCAGTACGACCCAACTATTATTATGGATATCAGCCAGGCCTTTTTTATTAGTACGACCCAACTAATGAGTGTGGTTGTAGTTGCAAACGTTACTATTTTAACGGACTTTGTTATTCTTGATATTCCCGAGGACAATAGTATGTCTATTATTCTCGGAAGACCCTTTTTGAATACTGCAGGGGCTGTTATTGATTGCACTAAAGGCAATGTCACTTTTCATGTTAATGGTAATGACCATACGGTACACTTTCCGAGGAAACAACCTCAAGTTCATAGTATCAACTCTATTGGAAAAATCCCAACGATTATATTTGTAGGTTTTGAATTTCCTCTTCCTAATCTTGGGGAGTACGTATTTCTCACCGACATTACATTTATGTTCACACACTCATTGCTAGATGTCGGTGCTCATACTTTTTCATTGTATTATCCATGCTAGTTTATTTCCTTTTTATGCTTTCTTCGTGTGTGTTTAATAAATGTTAAGAAAAACAAAAAAAATAGTTGTAGATTTTAATTAGTTTATTTTCCATGGTTGTAGTAGTAATTAAAAATAAAACCCAAAAAGATTTCTTGTTCTTCTTTTACTTGTTGGGACCTTTCCCATGTAAATAGTTTTATTTATTTTCTTTTCTTTGGGGGTCAATAGGAGAATACCATGATTAAAATGTTGTAGTGACTCTTATATGCATTATTGTTGATCTGACAAAAAAGCCCATATTGCCTTGTCTTCTCCTGTTTATTGAATGCTTGTAGATTCCAGCTTAGTCCAATGCACATGCACTATTATTATTATCCACATCGTTTGGTCGTGCAAGTGAAAGGCAATAATGATGATTATATGATGAACTTATTGAGATGAGAAAAGCTGGTATGAACTCGACCTCTCTTGTTTTTGTAAATATGATTAGTTCATCGTTCCTGATTCAGCCTATTATGAATAAACATGTTTGCAATGACAACTAGAGATCATAGTTTCTTGTGCCATGCTTGATTAGCTAGGAGCTTATAATGGTTTACCTTGCGTGCCAACATGCTATTAAAATGGTTGTGATGTGGTATGATAGGGTGGTATCCTCCTCTGAATGATTTAAGTGACTTTACTTGGCGCATGTTCACACATGTAGTTGAAACAAAATCAACATAGCCTTCGCGATATTTATGTTCATGGTGGATTATATCCTACTCATGCTTGCATTCGGTGTTGATTAATTTTAATGCATGTTCATGACTGTTGTCGCTCTCTAGCTGGTCGCTTCCCAATCTTTTGCTAGCCTTCACCTGTACTAAGCGGGAATACTGCTTGTGCATCCAACCCCATAAACCCCAAAGTTATTCCATATGAGTCCACCATACCTACCTATATACGGTATCTACCTGCTGTTCCAAGTAAATTTGTATGTGCCAAACTCTAAACCTTCAAATGAATATCCTATTTTGTATGCTCGAATAGCTCATGTATCAACTAGGGCTGTCTGTATCTTCCATGTTAGGCGGGCTACTCTGAAGAGGAGTGGACTCCGCTCCTCACTCACAAGAAAATGGCTGGTCACCGGGATGCCCAGTCCCATGCTTTATGCAAACTAAATCAAAATAATTGCAAAGAAAACTCCCCCTGGGACTCTTGTTAGTTGGAGGCACTCGTTGTTTCAAGCAAGCCATGGATCGATGCTTGTTGGTGGAGGGGGGTATAAACTTTACAATTCTGTTTGGGAACCGGCTATAATGTGTGTAGCATGGAAGATATCACCATCTATTGGTTGTTATGTTGACAATGAAAGTATACCGCTCAAAATATTATTCATCTTTATTTCAAAACCAAGCTCTGGCACCTCTACAAATCCCTGCTTCCCTCTGCGAAGGGCCTATCTATTTACTTTCATGTCGAGTCATCATCCTCTTATTAAAAAGCACCAGTTGGAGAGCACCACTGTCATTTGCATTCATTACTGTTAGTTTACATTGAGTATGACTTGAATGGAACTCTTTCACCATGAATTACAATGTCTAGTCAGTCCATGATCTTTAAAGGTGCTCTGCATTTATGCTTTGCGGTCTCAGAAAGGGCTAGCGAGATACCATCTTGTTATATCATATTATGATTGTTTTGAGAAAGTGTTGTCATCCGAGATTTATTATTATTGCTTGCTAGTTAATTAGGCCATTGATATGAGTAAACTTGAGAACTAAGCTTTATTATGAATATGGTTAATTCATAATCATTGCTAAAAACTTGAATAATGTCTTTACATATTTACAACAACAAGAGCAAACAGAGTTTGTAAAAGTTTTTCTTTATCACTTTCAGTTATCAACTGAATTGCTTGAGGACAAGAAAAGGTTTAAGTTTGGGGGAGTTGATATGTCTCCGTCGTATCTACTTTTCCGAACACTTTTTCCCTTGTTTTGGACTCTAACTTGCATGATTTGAATGGAACTAACCCGGACTGACGCTGTTTTCAGCAGAATTGCTATGGTGTTATTTATGTGCAGAAATAAAAGCTCTCGGAATGACCTGAAACTTCACAGAACATTTATTCAGAAATAATAAAAAATCCTTGCAAAGGATGAAGGCCAGGGGGCCCACTACCTGTCCACGAGGGTGGGGGTCGTGCCTGCACCCCTAGGGCGCGCTCCCTACCTCGTGGCCCCCCTGGAGCTCCTCCGACCTCAACTCCAACTCTATATATTTGGTTTCGGGGATAAAAAATCAGAGAGAAGAATTCATCGCGTTTATGATACGGATCCACTGCCAAGCCCTAAAACCTCTCGGGAGGGCTGATTTGGAGTTTGTTCGGGCTCCGGAGAGGGGAATCCGTCGCCATCGTCATCGTCAACCATCCTCCATTACCAATTTCATGATGCTCACCGCCGTGCGTGAGTAATTCCATCGCAGGCTTGCTGTACGGTGATGGGTTGGATGAGATCTATCATGTAATCGAGTTAGTTTTGTTAGGGTTTGTCCCCTAGTATCCACTATGTTCTGAGATTGATGTTGCTTTGACTTTGCTATGCTTAATGCTTGTTGCTAGGGCCTGAGTGCCATGATTTGAGATCTGAACCTATTATGTTTTCATCAATATATGAGAGTTCTTGATCCTATCTTGCAAGTCTATAGTCACCTATTATGTGTTATGATCCGTTAACCCCAAAGTGACAATAATCGGGATACTTACCGGTGATGACCGTAGTTTGAGGAGTTCATGTATTCACTATGTGTTAATGCTTTGGTCCGGTACTCTATTAAAAGGAGGCCTTAATATCCCTTAGTTTCCGTTAGGACCCCGCTGCCACTGGAGGGTAGGACAAAAGATGGCATGCAAGTTTTTTTCCATAAGCACGTATGACTATATTCGGAATACATGCCTACATTACATTGATGAATTGGAGCTAGTTCTGTGTCACCCTAGGTTATGACTGTTACATGATGAACCGCATCCGACATAATTCTCCATCACTGATCCATTGCCTACGAGCTTTCCATATATTGTTCTTCGCTTATTTAATTTTCTGTTGCTATTGCTATCATCACTACAAAATACCAAAAACATTACTTTTGCTACTGCTACCTTTTGCTACCGTTACCACTACTATCATATTAATTTGCTACTAAACTCTTAGTTGCAGATATTAAGTTTCCAGGTGTGGTTGAATTGACAACTCAGTTGCTAATACTGGAGATTCTTTGGCTCCCCTTGTGTCGGATCAATAAATTTGGGTTGAATACTCTACCCTCGAAAACTGTTGCGATCCCCTATACTTGTGGGTTATCATGGAGATGCTTGATGTGGACGAGGCGGCATGTGTTAAATACTTTACCATGATGTTGGAGGGAACAGCTCGCACATGGTTGAAAAACCTGTCGGCCAACTCCATTGGGTCGTGGGCCGTGTTAAGGGCCTGGTTCATCCAGAATTTCAAGGATACGTGCAAGCAACCCATGTCAATCGTGGATTTAGCTGTCTGTGTCCAGGAGGAAGGAGAATCAACAACCCGCTGGGTGCGCCGGGTTTCAGAGATTTTGCATTAATCGGACCACATCAACACTGACACGACAGTTTTAACATTGGAAGGCAATTGCCGGTTTGCACCTCTGAAGCTGAAGTTGGGACGACTCAAACGACATTGCAATGACATGGGAACACTTATGGCGGCTCTGGTGAAGTATGCCGACTGTGATAGTACCAAGGACCCCGAGTCTGATGACGAGAAGAAAGGGAAGGGAAAGAAGAGCGGCAGCACCAAAGGGTAGTAGCATAACCCGGCAGGTCATGGGAACAATGGTAAATGCAAGGAGGATAATATCCTGGACTTGGTGGCTAACACCAACACCCAGGATAATGGTCAGCGGCGTAAGGGTAAACCGCCACAGCGGGGTGGAGGGTCAGGCCCCAATCTTGAGCGCCTGTTAAATCAGCCTTGCCCGAAGCACGGATCGAAGGAGTGGCTAGCTACGCATCTTTGGAAGGATTGCTTCATTATGCGGGAGTTCAAAAATTCAAATCTCTTTCAATATGAAATGGACCGCCCGGCGATTCAGGAGGCGGTTTCCATGGGCCGGGTTATGGCGGTGGCAGCTCCGGTTCAGGATTCCATGGCAACCAAACCGGACATGGAAGTCATGGCGGCCAGGGCAGTCAGGGAGGTTATAACCATCAGGGGAATCAACAACAGCAACAATCGGGTTATTAGTGCAATCCGAAGCAGTTGAATAGTGGGCAGTATCATGTGTTCACCACTAGCCTATGTAAGCACGATCAGAAGCTTCATAAAAGGGCTATGAACTCTGTTGAACCGGTGGTACCTCGTTATCTGCGCTGGTCTGAACATCCCATTTTGTGGAGTCGAGAGGATCATCCACCCCGGGTTGATAATCCGGGTCATTTAGCCTTAGTGGTGGCACCTCAGGTTGCGGGGTATAAGTTCACCAAGGTGCTTATGGACGGAGGAAGTAGTATCAATATCCTTTACTACAAAACCTTCCGTTGCATGGGATTGACAGATAAGAATCTTAAACTGTCAAACACTGTTTTTCATGGTGTGGTGCTTAGTAAATCGGCATACCCTGTTGGCAAGATAGCTCTAGAGCTTGCTTTTGGAGATGATCATGATTCAAGATCAAAGGTGTTGACTTTTGAAGTGGTGAAAATCAAGAGTCCATATCATGCCCTATTCAGATGGTCGGCTTATGCTAAGTTCATGGCAAGGCCTTGTTATGTTTATCTGCTACTTAAGATGCTGGGTCATAAGGGGACCATCACAGTGCATGGGAGCTAGAAGATTGCTTTGGAATGTGAAGAGGGTGATGTGGCTTATGCTGAGTCGGTTTGGGCTATAGAGGAGCTAAAGTTTTAGAAAGACAATGTTGATCCGGCATATATGACTTCCCTGAAAAAGCCAACTGCAGAGCATGATCTGGCGCTGAAATTTAAATCGGCTGAGGAGACTAAACTGGTTGACTTTGTTCCTGGCGATTCATCCAAGCAGTTCAGCATCAGCGCTAACCTGGATCCGAAATAGGAAAGCGCGCTCATCGGGTTCATCTGTGGGAACCGAGACATCTTTGCATGGAAGCCTTCGGACATGCCAGGTGTACCGAGGGAACTCACCGAGCACACTCTTAATATAGATCCTATGTTTAAACCGGTTAGGCAGTTTCTCCGCCGCTTCAACGAGGAGAGCCGTAAGTCTATTGGTTAGGAGGTAGCCCGGCTTTTGGCAGCATGGTTTATTGTGGAGGTCTTTCACCCTGAGTGGCTAGCTAATCCGGTGCTGGTACTTAAGAAAAACGACACTTGGCGCATGTGTGTGGACTACACAGACTTGAACAAGGCCTGTCCAGCTGATCCCTTTGCCCTCCCTCGTATTGATCAAATTATTGATGCTACGGCGGGTTGTGACCGTTTGTGTTTTCTGGATGCTTATTCTGGTTATCATCAGATCAAAATGGCAGTTAAGGACCAGGAAAAGACAACTTTCATAACTCCCTTTGGAGCCTTCTGCTATGTATCTATGCCTTTTGGGCTCAAGAGTGCTCAAGAAACTTATCAGCGCTGTGTCCAGAATTGTCTTCGTAAACAGATTGGGCGCAATGTTCATGCTTATGTGGATGATATTGTGGTGAAATCCAGAAAGGAGGAAACATTGGTAGATGACTTGAAGGAAACTTTTGATAACCTCCGGGTTTATAATATGATGCTTAATCCGGCCAAATGTGTATTTGGTGTACCGGCAGGCAAGCTCTTGGGTTTTTTGGTGTCTAACAGGGGCATTGAAGCTAATCTGCAGAAGATCATAGCTATCACATCTCTGGCTAAACCGGCGTGTATCAATGATGTTCAGCGCTTGGCGGGGCGGATTGCGGCCTTAAGCCGGTTTATCAGTCGCCTTGGGGAGAAGGCTATCCCTTTGTATCAGATGCTCAAGAAGACGGATGACTTCGTCTGGAGTGATGCTGTTGATAAATCGTTTGAGGATTTGAAGAGACAGTTAGCCAAGCCACCTGTCCTTGCGGCTCCGGTCGATAAAGAGCCATTATTGCTATATGTGGCTGCTAATGCCCGGGCTATTAGTGTATCTATTGTTGTGGAGCGCAAGGAGGCTGGACAAGAGTATCCGGTTCAACGGCCGGTTTATTATATCAGCGAGGTGCTTATTGAGTCCAAATAGAGATACCCACATTGGCAGAAGCTGGTGTATGGGGTTTTCATGGCAAGCCAGAAGCTCAAGCATTATTTTCAGGGTCATCCTATCACAGTGTTCAGTTCAGCCCCCTTGGGAGATATCATCCAAAACAGAGAAGCAACTGGCCGGATTGCCAAATGGGCTATTGAGCTTGGACCTCACGGGTTAAAATATACGCCTCGCACAGCAATCAAATCCCAAGCACTTGTGGACTTCATCAATGATTGGACAAAGTTGCAGGCACCGGAGGAAAATCCAGACAACACATATTGGACTATTCATTTTGATGGGTCCAAACAATTGGAGGGCTCGGGGGCTGGAGTCATATTAATTTCCCCATGAGGTGATAAGTTTTGTTATGTTCTCCGTTTAATGTTCCCTTGCACTAACAATGCAGCTGATTATGAGGCCTTGCTCCATGGTCTTCGGATGGCTAAGGAGATGAATTTACGCCGGGTTAAGTGCTTTGGTGACTTGGACTTGGTGGCTCAATAGGTGTTTGGCACTTGATATTCCAATGATCCACTCATGGCGGCGTATAGACGAGAGGTGGATACAGTGGCTGGTCATTTCAAGGGTTATCAGGTTGACCATATAGACCGGCGAAAGAATAAAGCGGCAGATGCTTTAAGTCGCTTAGGCTCTCAACGTAAAATGGTGCGACCAAATACCTTTCTAGATGTGCTGCATAATCCGCCAGTCAAGATACCTACAGAGGAGGATTTGGCTGTGCCTGGCCCGGAAGCTCAATTGGTGGCGGATCTTCATGTTATTCCGGATTGGACGGTCCCATACCTAGCGTACATGAACCGGGGCGAGTTACCAGACGATGAAACCTTGGCCCGGCAGATAATCCGGTGATCCAAGTCAATGACCATTATCAATGGGGAGCTGCATCATTGCAGCATAACAGGGGCGTTTCAGCGTTGTGTGTCTCCTCAAGAAGGTTGTGAGATTTTGCGTGAGATCCACGAAGGAGATTTGGGTCACCACGCCGGTTCAAAATCCTTGGTGGCTAAGGCCTTTCGTCACGGCTTCTATTGGTTGATGGCTCATGTTGATGCTGAGGATTTGGTAAAGAGGTGTGACAGTTGTCAGAAGTTTGCACGCCGCGCTCATGTTCTGGCTCAAGTATTAAGGATGATTCCAATCACTTGGCCATTTGCAACTTGGGGGGTAGATATGGTTGGACCCTTTAAGAGGTCCAAGGACAAGAAGACCCACCTGCTGGTGGCGGTTGATAAGTTTACCAAGTGGGTAGAGGCAGAGCCAGTCAATAAGTGTGATGCGGCGCCAGCAGTTCAATTCATCAAAAAGGTGATATTCTGGTTTGGTTTTCCACACAACATTATAACTGATAATGGTACTAATCTGTCCAAGGGTGTGATGGAAGAATTTTGTCAACGTGAGCATATCCGGCTTGACGTGCCATCAGTGGCTCACCCCAATCTAATGGTCAAGTGGAGAGGGCCAATCAAGAGATTTTGGGAGGTATCAAACCCCGGCTTATGGTTCCTTTAAAGTGGACACCAGGTTGTTGGGTGGAGGAGTTACCTTCCGTGTTATGGAGTATCAACACCACACCAAACAAATCTACAGGTTACACGCCTTTCTTCATGGTTTACGGAGCAGAGGAAGTTCTCCCTAGTGACATCCGTCATGACTCGCCCCATGTGGCGGCTTATGTTGAAGCTGATAACGAGAGAGCACGCCAGGATTGATAAGGAGCGTGATCTTGCAGCGGCATGTTCGACGATTTATCAACAAGGTCTGCGACGTTATCGCAGCTGCTGGGTTAAAACCAGAACTTTTCAAGAAGGCGATCTGGTGCTCCGGCTCATCCAGGATCAGACTGATATGCACAAGTTATCCCCACCTTGGGAAGAGCCTTTTGTGGTCAGCAAAAATTTGCACAATGGATCATACTACCTTATTGATGTTCGAGAGCACAAAGACTCACGTAAATCGAAGGAGGAGACCCAGCGGCCGTGGAATATAGCTCATCTTCGGCCTTACTATACTTGAGCAATAGGCTCTTTTTTTCTACATAATTATGACAATGTACATATTATGATCAATATAATAAACTAGATCCTCAGCTAAAGCGGGGTCTCTGTTGTTTTTACATCATGTGTGTTTACATGGGGGCTTCTGTTCATAAAGCGGAGTTCTACTGATCTGGCTTATAAAGCCACACATATAAAAGGAAATCACTAGGGGGCTTGGTCGTATTCGAACCTTAGCTACACCTCTTGATCGGCTTAAGGACAAAGTGAAATCACTAGGTGGCTTGGTTGTATTCGCACCATAGCTACACCTATTGATAGGCTTAAGGCCAAAAGGAAATTATGTGGGGCCAAAGAGAGTGTTCCACCAGCACAACTCAAACATAGGCACCCACCGAGCACAACTCAAATGTTGCTTGGGGGCTCTTTGCTTCTCAAAGAACAAAGAGTTTGCACCCTTGCAATAGGCTATCAAGCCAGGATTGGAAGCCAAGTGTATTCACCTAAAACACTGGGTTATCCTGCCTCTTTAAGTAAGCCACTCCGTCCAGGTAAACCTGGCATGACCCGTCGAATGTTTGACAAGTCAATCTCATAGACCCTGAACTTGTCAAAGTTAAAATGATGATTGGTTAAAGATTGAGGTCCATCTTAAAAGGGTTTGAAAAATGGTTTAACTTAGTGGCCTGGCAGCCCATGAAAAGCCTCAATTTAGGGCCTGGCAGCCCATGAAAAGTCTCCCATAATCTTCTTGTGTTTTTTGCAAAGTTTTCTTTCCTTTGATAAGATCCATAAATATTTTCTGATAAATCGGTGTTTATTAAAACCCGGTGTGGCTTTCAACGCTAAGTTGTTAGTACATGATCAATTATAATCCGACACTTATTTATTCGGTCTGGTTTTGACTACAAGTCACCAGTATTATATCGACGAACTGGTGTTTATCATAACCCGGTATGGTTTTATTGTAAACCGGCAAACATGGAAGGAGTCATGAATACTCTAGATTGGTGTTATCACCATTGTTATAGCAATAGATTGGTCAACCAATGAGGTGATTCAGTATAACAGGTATCAGCTATTTTAAATCTGTTTGTTTTTAAATACAACCATGGCCCCACACCTAGGCTATATATTTGGGCACCATGACCCGTCCAGCGGTAAACCGCCAGGACACTTTAATCTCTTGTATGCACGAACAAGTTAAAATACAGCCACTGCGGATTATGCATATAATAGATCCCAAAAGCATGGCGAGTTATCAGTATCAAGCAAAAAAAGTATGCTCGACGGCATAGCAGACAAGTGTTTGAACTAGCCTATTACAAGGTGCTTTCATGCCCACACAGAATAATTGTTTCAGCAAGAGTGGTAGGCTACGACAGGCTAAACCGGCCCCCGGTTTACGATTCATCACTAGGACGGCTTGAAGATTGGGGATCATCTTGCGTCGGTGCATCTTCCTCCTCCCTACCCAGTGGCTAGAAATCAATGGTTGCCCAATCGATTCTAGTTAAGGCTTGGAACATGACTTCTTCACTTATAAGGTTGGAAGGATCAATGTCAGGGGCATAAGTGTTCTTACGAATTGGCGGAACAAGATCTTATACAACATGTGTTGGCGCAGGATATCTTTTCTGATCAGCATCGTAAACCGACTAATAATGAGACAGATCTGTTTCTTCGGCCAATTTGCTCGCTAAAGGTCGCATTTCCCTTGTCAGCCTTTGGAGGTCATCATTGTTAAATTCTGAACCGTCTTCCTTCATGCCAGGATAGCCTTTGCCAATATCTGACGGTTCAAGATCTGGAATCCATGCCTTGGCCCGGATTAGCGCAGTCAGCGCGCCTGACCTTACAGCTGATCTTTTTACGTTCATCCAACAGGGCAGACAACATTGACAGTTTCTCAATAGTTTCTTTTAATAACGTTGGAGGAGGCTTGTTATGAGCAGCGGTGCAAAGAACTCATTGGGCTCCGGAATATAACTCCTCTATCAAGGTATAGGCAGCCTTCAGCTTCATCCGCATGTCAGAGCCCACATGGGTAATGCGGGTCCCTGTGACATTGCAAGCATCAGTAAACCCGTAACTAATGAGATAAAATGAATTGAAAAACATCAGATGGGGATACTTACCAAATACAGTAGAGGTCATAATGTTTATTTGCCGCTTTAAACCGGCCAGTTCTTCTACCACTGGTTTAAGGGCTGCTTCTGCGTCTTCGGCTCTCTTTGCTAAAGTGGCTTTCTCTGTGTCCCAATCTTCCCATTCCTTCTTAAAGGTCTCCTTCAGCTTCTCCATGGCTGTTAAGACATTAGTCAATTCCTCCTTGGCTTTATAAGCCTCCGCTTGCTGAAGTTTAGTGTTCTCTTGAAGATCAGCGGTTGGGTGTCCTTTTTGCTCAGCTCAGCCTATAAAGGAAAGACATATCATCAGTAGGCCGTATATATTTGAAGTACCAAGCACATAACAAGTTATGCACTTTGCACTTGGGGGATAATGCCTATTTGCTTTATTATTAGAAAAAAAATTCAAGTCCCAAGTGTAATACAAGCATTAATCTTGGCACTTGGGGGCTAATGTACATTTGTTCAAAGTAATAGTGCTTAAAGTCCCGGTTCACCTTGGAAAGATAAACCGGCCCTTGGGGACTACACAAGCGAAAGTTACAGGATTACAATGCTAAAGTACCGGTTCATTTTTTAAAAGGATCAACTGACCCTTGGAGGATAAGTATGCAGAGTTGAGATATTACAAAGTCCTAGTTTTTGATTGCCATCATAAATCGGCCCTTGGGGGCTACTAGAGTTGGTACTTACAATTGGACTTAAGAGAGAAAATTTTACGTAAATTCCTCATAACGCTCCTTCATCAGGTTCACTAAACCGGCTTCATAGTCACGGTTTGTGTACAGACGGTTTAAAAAACCAGAATGGAGTTCCTGGGCGTTGAGGTGAGCATAACATGATAAACCGATGCTCCATTTTCCTTTTTCCATAGCAGAACGTTCCCCCTTGGTGCTATGCTTTGACAATGCAACAGGGTTGCCAGGGGAGGTGTGGCCAACGCCAGTGATGATAACATCATCTTCCTTGTCACCGGTAGCCTTCATTGGAGTTGACGGGATATCAGTAGCCTTAACTGGACTAGACGGTCCATCATCAGTACGGACTGGGCTCGTCGGTTTATCAGCATGCTCTACTGTTTCAACTTCTACTTGTTCATCAAAATCATGATCTTGAGGGGGCGGTTCATCAAACATGGCATCAACATTTGGACTTTCCGGTTCTAGAGTTTTCTCCGGTTCAACAACCACGTGGTCGTCAGACGGTTTATTCGCCCGAGCCTTCTTGCCGGGTCTAGCCTTGGCTCTGAAAGGAACAAGATGCAAGGGTTAATATAGCATGCAAGTATAAAGCGTTAAAAGATTGAGTTAAAATACTTACCCAGCAACTGTCTTAAGAGGAGGGAGTTGTGTGGTAGTCGACTCGCCAGATGATGAATGAGGTATTCCCTGATAATTTGAATTGGACGGATTAAGAGGTTGTCGGAAATAACCTGCCTTGGGATAAGAAGTATCAGAAGTGGGTGAGACCTCAGGTTGACGTTTTCGAACCGGAGTGTTCGGTAAACTGGCCGAAGTGACTACTTGGCCGCTGTGCTGGATTGTGCGGCGAGCTTCGTGCTGCTGCTTCTTCAAAAGAAATTTTGGGTCCAAGTGAGCAAGGGGTGAGAAAATTTTATTTCCCGGATTGTTTTCCGGATTTTCTGTGTTGAAGGAGTGTCTGAACCGGAGGGAAGAGTAGTTACCTCTGCATCGTCAGCCTGGCTGCCTTTAGCGTCATCCTGATAATAATCATTGTCAATTAGATGTATGAAAAATGAACCAAGAGAGTCAAGTTCTACCTCTGAGTCCAGATTATCAAGGTCTTCGTCGAGGTTCAGCCTGGCAGGTTCAACCGCCATCTTCTTGGCAGGCCTCTTGACCAACTTCGTCCTAGGTCGAGGGGTTTTCACCGGTTTTTCTTGAGGCATCTTCTTCCAAAATGGGTCATTCATACGTCTCCGCTGTATCTATATATTTTAATTGTTCCATGCCAATATTATTCAACTTTCATATACTTTTTGGCAACTTTTTATATTATTTTTGGGACTAACATATTGATCCAGTGCCCAGTGCCAGTTCCTGTTTGTTACATGTTTTTTGTTTCGCAGAAAACCCATACCAAACGGAATAAAAACTGACGGAGATTTATTTTGGAATATTTATGAATTTTGGGAAGTGGAATAATCATGAGACGGTGCCCGAGGGGGCACGAGGTAGGGGGGCGCGCCCCTGACCCTCGTGGCCACCCCGTAAGGAGGTTGGAGCCCTTCTTTCGCCGCAAGAAAGCTAATATCTGGATAGAGATCGTGTTAAAATTTCAGCCCAATCGGCATTATGGATCTCCAGGAATATAAGAAACGGTGAAAGGGAAGAATCTGAGAACGCAGAAACAGAGGGAGACAGAGAGACAGATCCAACCACGGAGGGGCTCTCGCCCCTCCCACGCCATGGAGGCCAAGGACCAGAGGGGAAACCATTCTCCCATCTAGGTAGGAGGTCAAGGAAGAAGAAGAAGGAGGAGGGCCCTCTCCCCCTTGCTTGCGGTGGCGCCGGAGCGCTGCCGGGGCCATCACCATCACCGCCATCTTCACCAACAACTTCACCGCCATCATCACCAACTCTTGCCCCCTCTATGCAGCGGTGTAACCTCTCTCTTACCCCCTGTAATCTCTACTTAAACATGGTGCTCAACGCTATATATTATTTCCCAATGATGTATGGCTATCCTATGATGTTTAAGTAGAGCTGTTTTGTCCTAATGGCTATTTGATGATCAAGATTGGTTTGAGTTGTATGTTTTATTATTGGTGCTGTCCTATGGTGCTCTCCATGTCGTTCAAGCGTTAGGGATTCCCGCTGTAGGGTTTGCAATATGCTTATGATTTGCTTATGGTGGGTGGCGTGAGTGATAGAAGCACAGACCCGAGTAAGTAGGTTGTTTGCGTATGTGATAAAGGGGACTTGATACTTTAATGCTATGGTTAGGATTTACCTTAATGAATCTTTAGTAGTTACGGATGCTTGCTAGAGTTCCAATCATAAGTGCATATGATCCAAGTAGAGAAAGTATGTTAGCTTATGCCTCTCCCTCAAATAAAATTGCAATAATGATTACCGGTCTAGTTATCGATTGCGTAGGGACAAATAACCTTCTTGTTGACAAAAGCTCTCTACTAAAACTAATTTGGTTGTGTCTTTATCTATACAGCCCCTACTTTTTATTTACTTGCTCTTTATTATCTTGCATACCTATCCAACAACACCTACAAAGTACTTCTAGTTTCATACTTGTTCTAGGTAAAGCGAACATCAAGCGTGCGTAGAGTTATATCGGTGGTCGATAGAACTTGAGGGAATATTTGTTCTGCCTTTAGGTCCTCGTTGGGTTCGACACTCTTACTTATCGAAAGAGGCTACAATTGATCCCCTATACTTGTGTGTTATCAAGACCTTTTTCTGGCGTCGTTGCCGGGGAGCAATAGCGTGGCGTGAATATTCTCTTGTGTGCTTGTTTTCTTTATCGCTAAGTAATTTTTATTTTTTGTTCTTAGTTTTTCTCTATCTTTAGTTATGGATATGGAACACGAAATACCAAAAAAATAGGTGTACTTGCTGCTCATGGAGATGGGGAACCTCCTAAAACCCTCGATGCTGGTTATGTGAAAGATATTATGTACTACTTTAATAATCCTGAGAAAACCCCATTCAATTATGTAATGGGAGTAACGTTGGATCAACGTGAATACTTTAGGGATTACCGCTTGACACAAAAAGGGAAACTATTATGGGATCAAATTCATATATTGAAGTGGTATGCTAGACAACTATGCTTGAGATATGATTATACTTGTTGCTCTAAGGTGAAGGCTCCACACCTTCCCTTTTCATGTGAATTTAATTATAATGAAACCTTGGCTTCTTATGCTAATGGTATATAAGATTACTATGATGTGGAACAAATAGAAGAATTTGTTGCTTTTAAGGGTGCTTATGAAATTGAATCTATGTTTAAAGAGTTTGAAGATTTTGATGATGCTGTTTATAGACCTGAAAATTTAGCTATCCTGAAATATTGTTATGAGAATTATGAATACAATTATGAAATTAATGCGCTTATTAAGAAAGTCTCCGCTGTCCAAGAAGATACTAATATTTTGCAGGAGTCTATGGAAGAACAAATTGATGAAACTGTGAGCTCATTGGATGAAAAAGATGATGAGGAGAGCGAAGAACAAAAGGAGGAAGAGCGGATTGATCACCCGTGCCCACCTTCTAATGAGAGTAACTCTTCAACTCATACGTTGTTTAATTCCCCTTCATGCTTACTGAAGGATGATTGCTATGATGACTATTATGATCCCTTGGATTCTTTTGAAATATCCCTTTTTGATGATGCTTGTGGCCAAGATGCCAACATCAATTATTCTTATGAAGATGAACTTGCTATAGTTCCTTATGTTAAACATGAAATTGTTGCTATTGCACCCACGCATGATAGTCCTATTATCTTTTTGAATTCTCCCGATTACACCATATCAGAGAAGTTTGCTTTTATTAAGGATTATATTGATGGGTTGCCTTTTACCGTTGCACATGATGATTTTGATGAATATAATGTGCATGTGCTTGCTGCTCCTACTTGCAATTATTATGAGAGAGGAACTATATCTCCACCTCTCTATGTTTCCAATATGATAAAATTGCAAGAAACTGTTTATACTATGCATTGGCCTTTACTTTGTGTGCATGAATTGTTCTTTTATGACATGCCAATGCATAGGAAGAGAGTTAGACTTCGTCATTACATGATATATGTTACCTTGTGCTCACCACTAAATTACAAATCATTGTTAATTAAAATTGGCTTTGATATACCTTGGGATCCGGGTGGATTCACTACTTGAGCACTATATCCTAGCTTAATGGCTTTAAAGAAAGCGCTGCCAGGGAGACAACCCGGAAGTTTTAGAGAGTCATTTATTTCTGTTGAGTGCTTTCATATAGTTTAAAAACAACAAAAATAAAGAGGGGAACCCAAAACTTTTTCTAAAAGAAAAGTGAAAGTGAGAGAGACGAGAATTGTGAAAGTGGGGGACATCCTTGAACTTTGTTCATGCCCATGGGAACTTTGTGAATCTTAATTATAGAAACCTTTCAACAAAAATAATTATCCCCTTGTACAATTCCATTGTATTATAAAAATAATGTGCCAAGGTTTTCCGTTAGGATGTTTACATTTGCTTGATGGTTTGTACGGTGCAGGACATAAACTTTGGCTGTAGTGCGTGATTTTACCTTTTTAGCTGAAACGTAAAATGGTTCTGATTATTTTTGCAATGTCTTCCTATACAATTTTTTTATTTTTCCTAATTTGTGTAGAATTTTTCAAGTATCATAAGTATGGTGAATGTTCATATTATTACAGACTGTTCTGTTTTAGACAGATTCTGTTTTTGATGCATAGTTTGCTTGTTTTGATGAAACTATCAATTTATATTAGTGGATTAAGCCACGAAAAAGTTATATTACAGTAGACACAATGCAAAAAAAAATATGAATTGGTTTGCAACAGTACCTAGAGTAGTGATTTGCTTTATTATACTAACGGATCTTACCGAGTTTTCTGTTGAAGTTTTGTGTGGATGAAGTGTTCGATGATCGAGAAGGTTTCAATGTGAGAAGAAGGAAGAGAGGCAACAGCTCAAGCTTGGGGATGCCCGAGGCACCCCAAGTAAATATTCAAGGAGACGCAAGCGTCTAAGCTTGGGGATGCTAGGAAGGCATCCCCTCTTTCTTCAACATGTATCGGTATGTTTTCGGATTCATTTCGTTCATGCGATATGTGCAATCTTGGAGCATCTCTTGCATTTAGTTTTCATTTGTCTTTTATGCACCATGCTGGTATGAGATAGTCCTTGGTTGATTTATAGAATGCTCTTTGCACTTCACTTATATCATTTGAAGTTTGGATTGCTTGTTTGTCTTCACTTAGACAACCGCCATTTGTAGAATGCTCTTTTGCTTCACTTATATTTGTTAGAGCACGGGCATATCTTTTGTAGAAAGAATTAAACTCTCGTGCTTCACTTATATCTATTTAGAGAGATGACAGGAACTGGTCATTCACATGGTTAGTCATAAAATCCTACATAAACTTGTAGATCGCTGAATATGATATGTTTGATTCCTTGCAATAGTTTTGCGATATAAAGGCGGTGATATTAGAGTCATGCTAGTCGAGTAATTGTGAAATTGAGAAATACTTGTGTTGAGGTTTGGAAGTCCCATAGCATGCATGTATGGTGAACCGTTATGTAACGAAGTCGGAGCATGAGGTGTTTATTGATTGTCTTCCTTATGAGTGGTGGTCGGGGACGAGCGATGGTCTTTTCCTACCAATATATCCCCCTAGGAGCATGCGCGTAGTACTTTGTTTCGATGACTAATAGATTTTTGCAATAAGTATGTGAGTTCTTTATGACTAATGTTGAGTCCATGGATTATACGCACTCTCACCCTTCCATCATTGCTAGCCCCTCTAGTACCGCGCAACTTTCGCCGGTACCATATACCTTCCTCAAAACAGCCACCATACCTACCTATTATGGCATTTCCATAGCCATTCCGAGATATATTTCCATGCAACTTCCATCATCATCATATACATGACTTGAGCATTCATTGTCATATTGCTTTGCATGATTGTAAGATAGCTAGCATGATGTTTTCATGGCTTGTCTGTTTTTTGATGTCATTGCTACGCTAGATCATTGCACATCCCGGTACACCGCCGGAGGCATTCATATAGAGTCATATCTTTGTTCTAGTATCGAGTTGTAATATTGAGTTGTAAGTAAATAAAAGTGTGATGATCATCATTTTTAGAGCATTGCCAAGAAAAAAAAGAGAGGCCAAAGAAGCTTAAAAAGGGGGGGGGCAAAGAAGCCCGCAAAAAAGGGCAATGTTACTATCCTTTTACCACACTTGTGCTTCAAAGTAGCACCATGTTCTTCATATAGAGAGTCTCTTGAGTTATCACTTTCATATACTAGTGGGAATTTTCATTATAGAACTTGGCTTGTCTATTCCAATGATGGGCTTCCTCAAATGCCCTAGGTCTTCATGAGCAAGAAAGTTGGATGCACACCCACTTAGTTTCAGTTTGAGCTTTCATATACTTACAGCTCTAGTGCATCTGTTGCATGGCAATCCCTACTCCTCACATTGATATCTATTAATGGGCATCTCCATAGCCCGTTGATACGCCTAGTTAATGTGAGACTTTCTCCTTTTTTGTCTTCTCCACATAACCCCCACCATCATATTCTATTCCACCTATAGTGCTATGTCCATGGCTCACGCTCATGTATTGCGTGAAAGTTGAAAAGGTTTGAGAAACGTCAAAGTATGAAACAATTGCTTGGCTTGTCATCGGGGTTGTGCATGATGTGAATGCTTTGTGTGGTGAAGATGGAGCATAGCCAGACTAATGATTTTGTAGGGATGAGCTTTCTTTGGCTATGTTATTTCAATAAGACATAATTGCTTGGTTGGTATGCTTGAAGTATTATTTTTTATGTCAAATGATAGACTATTGCTTCGAATCACTCATATCTTAATATTCATGCCATGATTAGACATATGATCAAGATTATGCTAGGTAGCATTCCACATCAAAAATTATCTTTTTTATCATTTACCTACTCGAGGACGAGCAGGAATTAAGCTTGGCGATGCTGATATTATTCAACTTTCATATAATTTTTGATTGTTCCATGCCAATATTATTCAACTTTCATATACTTTTTGGCAACTTTATATTATTTTTGGGACTAACATATTGATCCAGTGCCCAGTGCCAGTTCCTGTTTGTTGCATGTTTTTTGTTTCGCAGAAAACCCATACCAAACGGAGTCCAAACAGAACAAAAACTGACGGAGATTTATTTTGGAATATTTATGAATTTAGGGAAGTGGAATCATCGCAACACGGTGCTTGAGGGGGGCACGAGGTAGGGGGCGCGCCCCAGGTTGTCAAGCGCGCCCCTGACCCTCGTGGCTACCTCGTAAGGCGGTTGGAGCCCTTCTTTCACCGCAAGAAAGCTAATATCCGGATAGAGATCGTGTTAAAATTTCAGCCCAATCAGAGTTACGGATATCCGGGAATATAAGAAACGGTGAAAGGGAAGAACCTGAGAACGCAGAAACAGAGGGAGACAGAGAGACAGATCCAATCTCGGAGGGGCTCTCGCCCCTCCCACGCTATGGAGGCCAAGGACCAGAGGGGAAATCCTTCTCCCATGTAGGGAGGAGGTCAAGGAAGAAGAAGGAGGGGGCCCTCTCCCCCTTGCTTCCGGTGGCGCCGGAGCGCTGCCGGGGCCATCACCATCACCGCCATCTTTACCAACAACTTCACCGCCATCATCACCAACTCATCCCCCCCTCTATGCAGCGGTGTAACATCTCTCTTACCCGCTGTAATCTCTACTTAAACATGGTGCTCAACGCTATATATTATTTCCCAATGATGTATGGCTATCCTATGATGTTTGAGTAGATCTGTTTTGTCCTAATGGCTATTTGATGATCAAGATTGGTTTGAGTTGTATGTTTTATTATTGGTGCTGTCTTATGGTGCTCTTCTTGTCGCGCAAGCGTGAGGGATTCCCGCTGTAGGGTTTGCAATATGCTTATGATTTGCTTATGGTGGGTGGCGTGAGTGATAGAAGCACAGACCCGAGTAAGTAGGTTGTTTGCGTAAGGGATAAAGGGGACTTGATACTTTAATGCTATGGTTGGGTTTTACCTTACTGAATCTTTAGTAGTTGCGGATGCTTGCTAGAGTTCCAATCATAAGTGCATATGATCCAAGTAGAGAAAGTATGTTAGCTTATGCCTCTCCCTCAAATAAAATTGCAAGAATGATTACCGGTCTAGTTATCGATTGCCTAGGGACAAATAACCTTCTTGTTGACAAAAGCTCTCTACTAAAACTAATTTAGTTGTGTCTTTATCTATACAGCCCCTACTTTTTATTTACTTGCTCTTTATTATCTTGCATACCTATCCTACAACACCTACAAAGTACTTCTAGTTTCATACTTGTTCTAGGTAAAGTGAACATCTAGCGTGCGTAGAGTTGTATCGGTGGTCGATAGAACTTGAGGGAATATTTGTTCTGCCTTTAGCTCCTCGTTGGGTTCGACACTCTTACTTATTGAAAGAGGCTACAATTGATCCCCTATACTTGTGGGTTATCAGTCATCACCCTGTTAAAAGAATTGACAAAAGTTATAGGAGATTACATAGATTAAGTACAAGCAGGAGTGAGGCAATGCTTACAGCTGGCGGTTTATTCAAAGTGTAGTAGGGACTTGACCCGGTCCTGCTACAGACAGCCTCCAGTTCATTCAGTATCTTCCTCATAGATTCAGTAACTTCAGCTTCTGTCAGCTCAATATCAATATGACGTTGAGGGTCCTTTGAGTCACCAGTATACTCGCACATTAAACCGGGGTGATGGCTTAAAGGAAATATACTCCATGAAATCCAACAGCGAACAAAATCAACTCCTGTTAGACCATTGGCCATAAAGGCCCTGAGCTTGGAGTGTTGTGGTGCATATGTAGCCTGTTCTTTGGTAGTCAACCGTTGCGGCAATGGATGTGTGTTGGTAAGCCGGTGAGGACGGTAACCCGACAGAGGATTCTCATCATCAAGAGAAGTATCTTTACAGTAAAACCAAGTTTGGTTCCAGTCCTTAGGATGGGTATGGAGTTTGGCATGAGGAAAACTGACATCTTTTCTCTTCTGAATCGAAACGCCACCCAGTTCAGTATTGGGCCCGTCTACAAACTCAGTACGGCGGTTTAAATAGAAAAAGTCCCGAAATACCTCAACAGTTGGCTCCTCTTGCAGGTATGCTTCACAAAATACTTGAAAGTCGCAAACATTGGACACAAAGTTTGGTCCAATGTCTTGAGGATGGATTTGGAAGTTGTCTAGCACATCACGGAAAAACTTGGACTCGGGCGGTTTAAAGCCACGGCTCATATGATCAACAAACACTACTACTTCGCCATCTCTGGGGGTAGGAGGGTTTTCTAGACTGGGAACTCGCCACTGGATTTCACTTTGCGTCGGTAAAGCGCTAGTTCTGACGCATCCATCCAGTTGCTCTTCAGTAACCCGGGAACGGACCCAGTTACAAGCATAAAATTGTTTGGCCATTGCGAGTGAAGAGCTGGAAAGGTTAATGCCAGTTTATGATTCATGATTGACAAAGCATAAAGCGCAACAGGTTAATAAAAAGGAAATTCAAGCATGCAAAATTGTTAAACCAGAGGGTGATGTTGTTATAAATAGTAAAGAGACGGGCGGTTTACAAGGGGACTAATGGCATATGACGGATTATTTTCTAAAAGGATCAACCGCCTACGCAAATGAGGAAGGTACAGATCTGAGGCAAAAAATGACTAAGTGAGGAAAAACAGGTTTCACAAGTTCACCTTGGCATTTTGGATCTATCATAAGTCAGGAATGGAAAAAGATTAAGACCTAAAAAGTTGGTTCTGGAGCAGTTCGCAAAAAGTCCAGATCGGTTTTTATAGATAGAAGGCATGGTTTGATAGCCAAGATAAAGACTGCTATAGCTACTGCACGGAACACATCAAAGTTGAGGTCTGTTGTGTATGAACTGACGAAGAACAAGAGAAGAACACCATGAACCCATGTGAACCCTAAGTGGATCTACAGAGGAAAGAGGGAAAGACTTACCGAAGTTGTTGAAGTAGCGGAGGTGCGTCGCATTTTTCTGGTGCGATCAGGTTGATGCAGCGTCCGACGGTGAGGCAGAGGCGAAGCTCGACGACAGCGGTGGTGCTCGGGTGCAGAGGCGTCGCGAGGTGGAAGAAGAGATGAAGAGACAACGGGAGGAAAAAGAAAGGGATCCTCAGCCCTATTTATAAGGCAAAGAGATAAGCGACAGGCGCGGGAATCGAGGAGCCCAAAAAATGGATATATAACAAGGTTGTCACCTCAATTGTTGGATGCTTATTAATAAAGGGTATCTTTGGCTTTAATGAACATGTGATGTCATGGCGGTTTACTGCGAATCTGGAGGATGACGTCACGGCGGTTTACAAGATCTATGCGAAGGTGGAAAAGGAGGAATTAGTCTAAGTAGTGAAGATTGACACGAACTAGTTCAAATCAATCTGGGGCCTAATGTTGAGGATATTACTATTAAGCATAAACCGGCCACGAGGGGCTAGGTTATGTTCACAAGGAGATAATCATGCTTGAAGCCCATGAATATAAAAGGGATGGCGCTTTACGGCAGAGATCTAACATAAAGGCCCAGGGCCCGAAGGCGATTAGGGCCCGTAGATGTAAACCGCCATATTATATGTAACTTATATTGTAAGACAAGTTTAACACCCACAATGCGGCTATATCTCCCATGTGTCGGAGCACGACTTAGAGGCATAACCGCATGGTAGGCATGTCGCAAGAGGGGTAATCTTTACACATCCCATGTACTAAATAAGATACCGAGTTGGCTTACAATCGCCACTTCAAACAATACATAAACATCATACATTATCCAGAATACAATCAAGGTCCAATTATGGAACCAACATAAAAGAAAGACAACCCCAAATGCTAGATCCCCGATCGCCCCAACTGGGTTCAACAACTAGTCGAAAGGGAACGAAAAAACACAACGGACACGATCTTCATCGAGCTCCCACTTGAGCTGGGTTGCGTCACCTGCACTGGCATCATTGGCACCTGCAATTGTTTGGAAGTATCTTTGAGCCACGAGGACTCAGCAATCTAACACCTGCGAGATCAAGACTATTTAAGCTTATGGGTAGGAAAGGGTAGTGAGGTGGAGCTGCAGCAAGCACTAGCATATGTGGTGGCTAACTTACGTAAATAAGAGCGAGAAGAGAAGCAAAGCAACGGCCGTGAACTAGAAATGATCAAGAAGTGATCCTGAGTCTACTTACTTTCAAGCATAACACAAGAATCGTGTTCACTTCCTGTACTCCGCCGAAAAGAGACCATCACGGCTACACACGTGGTTGATTCATTTTAATTAAGTTAAGTGTCAAGTTCTCTACAACCAGACATTAACAAATTCCCATCTGCCCATAACCGCGGGCACGGCTTTCGAAAGTTCAAAACCCTGCAGGGGTGTCCCAACTTATCCCATCACAAGCTCTCATGGTCAATGAAGGATATTCCTTCTCCCAAGAAGACCCGATCAGACTCAGAATCCCGGTTACAAGACATTTCAACCATGGTAAAACAAGACCAGCAAGACCACCCGCTGTGCCAACAAATCTTGATAGGAGCCACATATCTCGTTCTCAGGGCACACCGGATAAGCTAAGTGTACAGGAACCAACATAACCCAAGTTGCCAAGGGACGGCCCGGCACGGTGCTCTAGTTTGGACCAACACTCAGAGGAGCACTGGCCCGGGAGTTTAAAATAAAGATGACCCTTGAGTCTGCAGAACCCAAGGGAAGGTGATAGGTTGTTAAGCAAATGTAAAACCAAGGTTGGGCCTTGCTGGAGGAGTTTTATTCAAGGCGAATTGTCAAGGAGTTCCCATAACATCCAACCACGTAAGGAACACAAAATCAAGGAACATACACCGGTATGACGGAAACTAGGGCGACAAGAGTGGAACAAAACACCAGGCATAAGGCCCAGCCTTCCACCCTTTACCAAGTATATAGATGCATTAAAGTGAACAAGATATAATAATGACATCCCAAAAATAAACTTGTTCCAACAAGGAACAAACTCCATCTTCACCTGCAACTAGCAACGCTATAAGAGGGGTTGAGCAAAGCGGTAACATAGCCAAACAACACTTTACTAGGAAAGGTGGGTTAGAGGCTTGACATGGAAATATGGGAGGCATGATATAGCAAGTGGTAGGTATCATGACATAGCAATAGAGCGAGCAGCTAGCAAGCAAAGATAGAAGTGATTTCAAGGGTATGGTCATCTTGCTTGCAAAGTTCTCCGAGTGGACGAAAGCTTGATCCTCATAAGCGTACTCAACGGATTACTCAATCACGTACTCGTCTCCCGGCTCTACCCAAAGCAAGAACAAAAGCAAAGGAACCAACAATCAACCATGGTGCAATGCGCAAGCAACATGATGCAACACATGGCATGATATGCGGGATGTGATATGCAATGCATATGCATGCTCCGGAAGGGAAAGATTGAACAAGGCATCGACTTGGCAAACCAAGTGTGCCGCTGGAAAGATGAGATTATTTCGGTCGAAAACGATATAAAGATCACCGTAATCGGATGCACGATTTGCAAATGGCAAGCAAAACAAGAATGGCACAATTCTGCGATTAACAGCATGATGCCATATAGAATACAACAAGAAACTAAGCTACTGCACACAAACATAACAAAAAAGCACATGGCAGTGATCTACTCAAGATGCTTGACAAAAGATGAACACTGAGCTAAGGCTAAATCACACAAGAGCTGGTTCAAACAAGCATGGAAAAAGTGCAAAAGATATGAACATCCCAGACTTAGTGAAAATACTAACATGTCAGGAATTAACATCATGAAGCAATGTTTAGAGCAAGCAAACAACATGCTACAGGAATATATCATAGCAAAAAAGGCATGACATGAATCTACGCAAAGCATAGAACATAAGTCCCTTACTGACCATGAGTCAAAAGGGCACAGAAAATATAATGGCACCCATGTAAACACAGCAAGTTTCGTTAACAGATTCAGACTTGGCAGAAAATTGGGCATGGCATAAACAGTTATGAAGGCCTCTTCGCAAGCTCGATTCACACAACACAAGGCATTGAATGACAAGAAAAGCATAGCAATAGCAAGAAGACATGTTCAAGAATCTAACCATGGAAATAACAAGTTTATAGCTTGCTTGGTTCAACTACAACAACCTTAGCAAAATTGATTAACATGTAAATAATCTGCGAGGAACATTTTATAGCAAAGGTAGAGCAAGATTTAAACATGCTACGACACTCCATAATTGCAAACAGGGCCATGGGTGGATAGAGCACAACCATATGTCCAAATCAACCTTACTGAAGCAACTCAAACAAAGCATGGATCTCACTTTAGCAACATGGTTACATGGCATCAAAATAACAGCAGAGCAAAGACTTAGTGAAATTCTAAGTCCCTGAAATCAGCAATATCACGAGAGCTACTTTGCATGCTTGTGCTAGTCACCACAAAGATCACAAAAATACATGGCATACACCCTTGTAAAGATGGCATGGCATATCCCAAAACACATGTAGAGCTCATAGCCAAATGATGCACACAGCAGTTGTAGCAAAAATGACAAATCCTCATATTCTGATAGGAATCAGCACCTAGCATTTTATATCACTCTTGCATCAATGATTTGGGCATCAAGATGGACTCAAAAAAAGCATGGCACAATGGAACAAAATGAAGAGAACATCATGATGATCATTTTGATATATTATGTGCATGAAACGGAGCTACGGTGCTGAAGTTATGATGCGAAGAGCAGGGCATAAAGACATGAGGGGAAAAGACTTAGAGAAAATCGACCTCTCCGAAAGTCAACGGGATCTAGGTTTTGCACGTCGTTAGAGGATGACCGGGGAGCTCGCCGGATCCGTCCTTCCCTCGGCCGGACCTGGCCGGAGATGGAGCGTGAGGCACGGGGAGGCGCGTCCTCCCGGTGGTGCTACGGCGGCGCAAGGACGGAACGACAACCCGGCATGGAGGAGTGGGGCGGAGGCGGCGCCGGTGCCAGGCGGCGGAGGCGAGCACCTGCGATGGAGCGGGCGAGGTGGTTGGCGGCGGCGGGTGGCGCCCGGGCCGGGAGGGCCCCCTGGGCCCCGGCGGGCCGGCGCGGGTGGCGGTGCGGGGAGGTGCGCGCGGCTGCCCCGGCGAATGGGAAACCGACACGTGGCGTCAGAGAGGGAGCGGACACGTCCGGCCGGTGGGGGAGAAATGTCTGGCGGCACAGAGGAGGAAGATCTAGGGTTTGCACCGCGAAATTTCGGGGGGAGGCACATATTTATAGGTAGGAGGAGATAGGACTGTCCAAATGAGGTGTAGTTGTCGACCACGCGATCGTGATCCGACGGCGGAGGACATGGAATAGGTTTGGAAGGGTCATTGGGCCACTTTGGAGGGGTGTTGGGCTGCAACACACACGAGGCCTTTGCGGTTACCCGGTTAATCGTTGGAGCACCAAACAGACTCCAAATGACACAAAATTTGACAGGCGGTCTACCGGTGGTATACCAATGCCGCTTGAAAAATCTCGGTCCATTCCGAGAACATTCAACACCCACTCACGAGAAGAGACAAGAGGAGGACGCTGAATGACATAGGAGTGTCCAATTTCAAAACGAACAACGGGGAAAATGCTCGGATGCATGAGACGAACACGAATGCAAATGCGGTGCACATGATGACATGATATGAAATGCATGACAAGAACAAAATGCAAAATGAAGAAGAAAGCCCAACCAAGAAGAGAATATCATATCGCATCTCTGGAAAAGGCAAGAGTTGGAGTTACGATTATGGAAATTTGTATCCGGGGGGTTACAACACTCCACCACTACGAGAGGATCTCGTCCCGAGATCTAGGATGGTACTGGGGGAAAAGGAAGATGAAGATAAGAGGTGAAACTAAGTTGCTTATTTGACAAACGAGTGAAACCAAAGAACCTTGAAAGGTTAAGCCATCTCGAGAAAAGAATACCATGAAGTTGAAAACTCTCCGTTAGAAAAGAGGAACGAGGAAGAACAAATTTGGACGGCACTCCGGTTGAAAAGAGATGCAAGACTTGATAAGGCAAAAAGAACTTGAGCAGAGGGCACAACACCATGGTTAAATGGATAAGAATGAAAAGAACACGATCCTCACCATTCGAGATGATGAGAGAAAAGATCAACATCACAATGCCTCCAGATGAAGGAATAGAACGTACATCGTCGGAACAAAAGAACGGAGAAGAAAAATGACAACTTCTACCACAAATGAGTTTGTAAACCACTCTTCCAAGAAGGTTACCACGGAGTTGTTGGAAACGAACAACGAAAAGAGTAAGCTTGTTGTGGGCTTATGGAAAACATGTCGAAATCTTGAGGTGAAATTCTGCCACTAACGGATAAAATAGATTGGATTGATATGAACAAGGAGATGAAAACTACGTCATCGAGATGAGAAGTGGAAATTGGATCATAGATAAGCACCATAATGGCAACATTCCCAATGGAAGGCTTTAGGTGACATCTATACCAACATAACTCCAAGGAAGAAAATGATGGGTTTAAATATCTCATTCCTGACAATTTTCAATCATGAACATGAAGGAAAATTATCACCAATGACATAACACCACCTCAAAAGATGAGATATGAAAGAATTAAACTTTGGAATGCAAGATGAAGAATGCTTGAAATCCTCAAAACAAGACATGTGTTGAACACCATGTTTAATTTTGAGTATAGCTTGGCAGATCTTAACTCCGAGAAAAATCTTGAAGAACAATTGAAGAGTGAAAAGAATCCTTGACGAACCACCATGTAGCTTCCATGAAGAACTCTGGTAACAAAAGAATGATCAAATGAAATGAAGGATGAAAAGAATAAGGTCGAAGCCTTGCAATGATGAGATGGATCTTTGTGATGATATAACTGAGAGAGCATGGTACTCCGGGAATAGAAAAGATGAACAAATGAAATCAAGAATTTTGATGAACCTCCGGAATAAGGAATTAATCACTTGGATGAAACAAGAATAAGAATTACTATCCTTCACCAATTTAAATTGACGACAAGCAGCGGATTTGGCATACTACTTATTCTCGTAGAAGGATTAAGAGAGATATAGCATAGACTCAATGGACCACCGGTAGGATTGAAACAATGAATAAATTGATACGATAACGAAGGAAGAGAAATCTCAAATGAACCACTGTAAGAATTGAAAATGAACAAAGAAAAGATAAGGAAACACCATAAAGAATTAAAGAACGAATGAAGATACTTGATGGAATTTGATACATGAGGACGAATAGATCACGAACTTATTAGAGAATATTTGAATGATGCACCGGTATGATTTGGAGAACGAGAGATGAAAACTGGAATGAATAATTCTGAGATGATGGGCTCCAGAGAATCAAACTGAAATACTCTTGAATTGCTCCGGATGGTTGAAAAGAATTCTCACAACCGAAAACAATTATGATAGGATATCATGAAGCTAGAACCACGAATCTTCGAGACAACGAATAAGATTGAAGAGAAACTTTTCTTTGGTCTTCAAATGTTGAGAATGATGACGGGAACCACCACTGAGATTTTTTGAGGCACTCCAGAATGAAAATTGGAAAGGTTGAGCCAACGATGAAAAGAATTTGAAAGAACATGGAGAAATACATATGACTGATGATAATTCATTCTTATGTCAAACTTTGAAGAGGATTTGAGAATCACTTCGGAAAGATTAGAAGAGTCAGGTATGATCCTGGAAAAAGACCTGTGGGTTAGGGCCCATTCAGAAGAAACAACATTGACGATTTAAAAGAGATAAAACACCGGTTGAATAAAATAGCTTGAACGAGATAACAACCTCGAGACAGCTTGAACGGAATTAGGAATGGAAACGTAAAAGCTTGCATTGAAAACACCGGAAAATAAAAGATAACGAATAATGATAACTTGAAGGTCCGTTGGTATCTTCGTGAGAATCACCGGATAAGAACATTGATAGAAAAGAATGGAGATACTTCCCATCAATAAAAGGATACTTGATTAAGAAATCTTAGTCCTTGATGGAAAAGGGTGGGAGGGCGGGAAAAACAAAGGCAAGTTGGGATGTATGCAGCAAATAACGCTAAGAAGACTTTGAGTTGATCTTGCGGATGGGAAAAATGATAGGATCATCTTGAAGCGAATCACACTGGTTGGAAAGAATTTACAAGACAATCTCGATAAACGAAAAGGATTATTATTCACATAGGAATATGAGAACACCGCTTGCAAGAAGGTATGGAAACACATTTGACTTCGAAGCAACTCGAATACCACAACTCAAACAAAACAAAGATTGGCTTGCAGGATAAGCCAGAACAAACATATGATAGATCCCAGATCGTATCATGTGTCTATTGAAAGATATTCTAGGAGCTACTTGAATTCCCACCTATAAACTCCCGAAACTTTCTGGTTATGCAATCAGGTGTTGGGGATACAGGGGAAGCATAATATCTCACCCAAAACTAGCCAATCCTACATCCAGCTGTATCCATCCTTCAACACATAACCAAGAAACCTTCAGAAATCATTTACCTCAACCTTAGAAAAGCATCTGTTATATGAGTTATTGCAATACTCCCGAACTCCCACCCAGTACTGGGTGGCGTCGAGGTTATCTCACCAACAACTGCATAAAAGAGATTTTTGATGTCGGCGAAACTCAGGTATTCCAGAACTGCAACGATAAAATTGTGACGACAACACCTCGGAGCTCAACTCCCCGGGACACTGCCGCAACCCCTAAATGTCAGGAGGCACCAAGAACAATGTTCTTATCACAAAACCATTGGAACGATTCCAAGATACCCACGTGATCCTAAAAAAAATTCGTGAAATTTGAGAAGAGAAGAGTCAAAACTCTACGTCAGGAGGCCTCACCAGAGCGACGAAGGGACTGAGGAGTAAAAAGAATCCTACTCTCCGATATATATAATCCTATAAGACTCAAAAAAAATTCTAGACTCAACAACATCAGCGATTCGATCAAGTAGAGGGCTCCTAAGTCCGAGAAGGCTCTGATTACCAACTTGTAACACCCACGATGCAGCTATATCCCCCACGTGTCGGAGCACGACTTGGAGGCATAACCGCATGGTAGGCATGTCGCAAGATGGGTAATGTTTACACATCCCATGTACTGAATAAGAAAGGGATACATAGTTGGCTTACAATCAACACTTCAAACAATACATAAACATCGTACATTATCCAGAATACAATCAAGGTCCGACTATGGAACCAACAAAAAAGAAAGACAACCCCAAATGCTAGATCCCCGATCGCCCCAACTGGGCTCCACTACTGATCGAAAGGAAATGAAAAAAACACAACGAGCATGATCTTCATCGAGCTCCCACTTGAGCTGGGTTGCGTCACCTACACTGGCATCATCGGCACCTGCAACTGTTTGGAAGTATCTGTGAGCCATGAGGACTAGCATATGTGGTGGCTAACTTACGCAAATAAGAGCGAGAAGATAAGCAAAGCAACGGTTGTGAACTAGAAATGATCAAGAAGTGATCCTGAGTCTACTTACATTCAAGCATAACACACGAACTGTGTTCACTTCCCGGACTCCGCCGAAAAGAGACCATCACAACTACACACGCGGTTGACTCATTTTAATTAAGTTAAGTGTCAAGTTCTCTACAACCGGACATTAACAAATTCCCATCTTCCCTTAACCACGGGAACGGCTTTCAAAAGTTCGAAACCCTGTAGGGGTGTCCCAACTTAGCCCATCACAAGCTCTCATGATCAACGAAGGATATTCCTTCTCCGAATAAGACCCGATCAGACTCGGAATCCCGGTTACAAGACATTTCGACAATGGTAAAACAAGACTAGCAAGACCACCCACTGTGCCGACAAATCCCAATAGGAGCTGCATATATCTCGTTCTCAGGGCACACCAGATAAGCTAAGCGTACAGGAACCAACATAACCCAAGTTGCCAAGGGACGGCCCCGCACGGTGCTCTAGTTTGGACCAACACTCATAGGAGCACTGGCCCAGGGGTTTAAAATAAAGATGACCCTTGAGTCTGCAGAACCCAAGGGCAGGTGATAGGTTGTTAGGCAAATATAAAACCAAGGTTGGGCCTTGCTAGAGGAGTTTTATTCAAGGCGAACTGTCAAGGGGTTCCCATAACACCCAACCACGTAAGGAACACAAAATCAAGGAACATAACACCGGTATGACGGAAACTAGGGCGACAAGAGTGGAACAAAACACCAGGCATAAGGCCGAGCCTTCCACCCTTTACCAACTATATAGATGCATTAAAGTGAACAAGATATAATAATGATATCCCAAAAATAAACTTGTTCCAACAAGGAACAAACTCCATCTTCACCTGCAACTAGCAACGCTATAAGAGGGGCTGAGCAAAGCGGTAACATAGCCAAACAACGGTTTGCTAGGAAAGGTGGGTTAGAGGCTTGACATGGAAACATGGGAGGCATGATATAGCAAGTGGTAGGTATCATGACATAGCAATAGAGCGAGCAGCTAGCAAGCAAAGATAGAAGTGATTTCAAGGGTATGGTCATCTTGCTTGCAAAGTTCTCCGAGTGGACGAAAGCTTGATCCTCATAAGTGTACTCAACGGGTTACTCAATCACGTACTCATCTCCCGGCTCTTCCCAAAGCAAGAACAAAAGCAAAGGAACCAACAATCAACCACGGTGCAATGCGCAAGCAACATGATGCAACACATGGCATGATATGCGGGATGTGATATGCAATGCATATGCGTGCTCCGGAAGGGAAAGATTGAACAAGGCATCGACTTGGCAAACCAAGTGTGCCTCTGGAAAGATGAGATTATTTCGGTCGAAAACGATATAAAGATCACCGGAATCGGATGCATGATATGCAAATGGCAAGCAAAACAAGAATGGCACAATTCTGCGATTAACAACATGATGCCATATAGAATGCAACAAGAAACTAAGCTACTACACTCAAACATAACAATAAAGCACATGGCAGTCATCTACTCAAGATGCTTGACAAAAGATGAACACTGAGCTATGGCTAAATCACACAAGAGAAGGTTCAAACAAGCATGGCAAAAGTGCAAAAGATATCAGCATCCCAGACTTGGTGAAAATAGTAACATGTCAGGAATTAACATTAGGAAGCAGAAAATACTAACATGTCAGGAATTAACATCAGGATGTAATGTTAGAGCAAACAAACAACATGCTACATGAACATATCATAGCAAACAAAGGCATGGCATGAATCTAGTCAAAGCATAGAACAAGAGTCCCTTACTGACCATGAGTCAAAAGGGCACAGAAAATATGATGGCACCCATGTAAACATAGCAAGTTTCGTTAACAGATTCAGACTTGGCAGAAAACTGGGCATGGCATAAACAGAGTTATGAAGGCCTCTTTGCAAGCTCGATTCACTCAACACGAGGCATTACATGACAAGAAAAGCATAGCAATAGCAAGAAGAAATATTCAAGAAGCTAACCATGACAAGAACAAGTTTATAGCTTGCTTGGTTCAACTACAACAACCTTGGAAAAAATGATTAACATGTAAACAATCTGCCAGGAACATTTTATAGCAAAAGTAAAGAAAGATTTAAACATGCTAGGGCACTCCATAATTGCAAACAGGGGCATGGATGGATAGAGCACAACCATATGTCCAAATCATCCCTACTGAAGGAACTCAAACAAAGCATGGATCTCACTGTAGCAACATGGTTACATGGCATCAAAATAACAACAGAGCAAAGACATAGTGAAATTCTAAGTCCCTGAAATCAGCAATATCACGAGAGCTAATTTGGATGCTTGTGCTAGTCACCACAAAGATCACAAAAATACATGGCATACACGCCTGTAAAGATGGCATGGCATATCCCAAAACACATGTAGAGCTCATAGCCATATGCAGCATACAACAATTGTAGCAAAATGACAAATCCTCATTTTCTGATAAGAGTCAGCACCTAACATTTTATATCACTCCTACATCAACGATTTGGGAATCAAGATGGACTCAAAAGAGCATGGCACAATGGAACAAAATGGAGAGCACATCATGATGACCATTTTGATATATTATGCGCGTGAAACGGAGCTACGATGTTGAAGTTATTATGCAAAGAGCAGGGCATAAAGATATGAGGGGAAAATACTTAGAGAAAATCGACCTCTCCGAATTTCAACGGGATCTAGGTTTTGCATGTCCTTCGAGGATGACCAGGGAGATCGCCGGAGTAGGAGGTCGTTGTGGCCGGAGTAGCAGCTCGCCGGATGCAGCCTTCCCATGGCCGGATCTGGCCGGAGATGGAGCGTGAGGTGCGGGGAGGCGCGTCCTCGCGGTGGCGCTGCGACGGTGCAAGGACGGAACGGCGACCCGGTGTAGAGGAGCAGGGTGGAGGCGGCGGCCGGCATGGACACTGGGCAGCGGCGGGCGGCGCCCGGGCCGCGAGGGCCCCGCCTTTGCCCCGGCGGGCCGGCGTGGGTGGCGGCGCGGGGAAGTGGGCGCGGCTGCCCCGGCGAATGGGAAACCGACACGTGGCGGCAGAGAGGGAGCGGGCACGTCCGGTCGGTGGGGGAGAAATGTCTGGCGGCGCGGAGGAGGAAGATCTAGGGTTTGCACCGCGAAATTTCGGGGGGGGGGGGGCACATATTTATAGGTAGGAGGAGGTAGGAGTGTCCAAATGAGGTGTAGTTTTTGACCACACGATCGTGATCCGATGGCGGAGGACATGGAATAGGTTTGGAAGGGTCATTGGGCCACTTTGGAGGGGTGTTGGGCTGTAACACACACTAGGCCTTTGCGGTTACGCGGTTAACCGTTGGAGCATCAAATGGACTCCAAATGACACGAAATTTGACAGGCGGTCTAGCAATGGTATATCAAGGCCGCTTGGCAAATCTCGGTCCATTTCGAGAACATTCAACACCCGCTCATGAGAAGAGACAAGAGGAGGACGCCGGATGACATAGGAGTGTCGGATTGCAAAACGAACAACGGGGAAAATGCTCGGATGCATGAGACAAACACGAATGCAAATGCGATGCACATGATGACATGATATGAAATGCATGACAATAACAAAATGCAAAACAAAGACGAAAGCCCGACCACGAAGGGAATATCATATTGCATCTCCGGAAAAGGCAAGAGTTGGAGTTACGATTATGGAAAGTTGTATATAGGTCGTTACAACAAGGAAAGGTAGAAACCGAGCCGGACACGTTTATGAACCGGCCTCGGGATTATGTAAACCGCCGGGCGTCAACCCGTGTATATAAAGGGACGACTCGACGGCGGTTTTGGGACAAAACACAACATCTCGAGAGCCAGGTAAAGCGGATTTGCTCCCTGGTCATCGAAACCCTAGCAATTCCATCACAACTGGAGTAGTGTTTTACCTTGATTGTAAGGGGCCGAACCAGTATAAACTCTTGTGTCCATTGTCCACTTTAACCCCTTTAAGCTAACCCGTAGCGATGGCTCCACGACTAAGTCCTTTCACGAGGACATCTGCCGTGACAAAACCACGACAAAAACTGTGAGTATGAGTATAGATTCAAGAGGATGAGTTTGGCTGCAGATTCGAGGATCCCGGAGACTCATTCATCTATGCCTTCGAAGATGGATGACAAGCCTACCTCATCAACAACTCCTTCATCACCACCTCCGAAGAAAGTGATCTAAATACATGGGTATGGGCACTCCCCTTGGCAACTGCCAAGCATGGGGGAGATTCCCCGGTATCATATCACCATCACATCTTTATCTTTATCGTTTTTCTTAGTTCGATCCTCCTTGTTATATATTGATTTAGTAGAATAAAGTTTTTAGTATGATCTAGCCTTGAGTTTTGCTTTATGTTCCCTCTATGTAATCGAGTCCTTGAGATATATATAATAAAGAGTAGTTTTGAGTAAAGGGCTTTCCTTCCTTGCTATGATCTTGAGGGAATTAAATAAAAGAAAGAATAAAAAGAAATAAAAGGTTCATATATTGATCTTATGGAGAGTAATAACTTCACATATAAAGAGTATGATGAATAAAAGTTGTTGAGGGTTGACGAACATAGTTTTGGTCATTGTTGCAATTAATAGGACATAATAAAGAAAGAGAGGCTTCACATATAAATATACTATCTTGGACGTCTTTTGTAATTGTGAGCACTCATTAAAATATGACATGCTAAAAGGTTGATGCCAGACAAGGAAGACAACGTAATGGGTTATGTTTTCTTATATCCGAAATAAAGTATGTTGTCTGGGATCATCCAACATGTTGAGCTTCCCTTTCCCTCTCATGCTAGCCAAATTATTTGCACCAAGTAGAGATACTACTTGTGCTTCCAAACATCACAAAAACCCAGTTTTGCCATGAGAGTCCACCATACCTACCTATGGATTGAGTAAGATCCTTCAAGTAAGTTGTCACCAGTGCATGCAATAAAAATTGCTCTCTAAATATGTATGATCTATTAGTATGAAGAAAATAAGCTTTGTATGAACTTCTGATATGGAAGAAATAAAAGTGACAGACTGCATAACGAAGGTCCTTATCACATGCGGCAATATAAAGTGATGTTCTATTGCACTAAGCTTTTATACATCCAACCATAAAAGCACATGACAACCTCTGCTTCCATCTGCGAAGGGCCTATCTTTTACCTTTATCTCCTACCCTTATACGAGAGTCATGGTGATCATCACCTTTCCCTTTTTACACTTTTTCCTTTGGCAAGCTCTATGTGTTGGAGAGATCCGGATAGATATATCCACTCAGATGTAGGTTGTCATACAATATTATTGTTGAGATTACCGTTGACGTAAAAGGTTGGGAGGCGAAACTATGAGCCCCTATCTTTCTCCGTGTCTGATTGTAACCTTGTACCCATAAGTATCGTGTGAGTGTTAGCAATTGTGAAAGATTATATGATAGTTGAGTATGTGGAATTGCTGAAAAGCTCTTTAATTGACTCTTTTCTAATGTTACGATAAATTAAAATTACTTCAGTGACTGAGATCATAGTTTGTTAGTTTTCAATGAAGTTTCTGATTCATACTCTATCTAGTGAATGAATTGTTACTTTAGCATAAGAAATTATATGGCATTATATGTTGTTGTTCTCAAGATAATCATGATGCCCTCATGTACCTATTTTATTTTTATTGACACCTCTATCTCTAAACATGTGGACATATTATAGATATCGGCTTTCAGTTGAGGACAAGCGAGGTCTAAGCTTGGGGAAGTTGATACGTCCATTTTGCATCATGCTTTTATATTGATATTTATTGCATTATGGGCTATTATTACACATTATATCACAATACTTATGCCTATTCTCTCTTATTTTATAAGGTTTACATGGAGAGGGAGAATGCCGACACCTGGAATTCTGGACTAGAAAAGGAGCAAATATTAGAGACCTATTCTACATAACTCCAAAAGTCCTCAAACTTCATGGAGCATGTTTTTAGAATATATAAAAAAAAGTTGGCAAAGAAAGTATCAGAGGGGGCCACCAGCTAGCCACAAGGGTGGAGGGCGCGCCCAACCCCCTGGGCCCTCGACCTTATGGGCCCCCTAGTAGGCCTTCGATGCCCATCTCTGGCTATTTTGGGACGAAGCGTCATTGTCTCGAGGCGGAACCTAGGCAGGACCAATCTAGGGCTCCGGCGGAGCTATTATACCGGGGAAACATCCCTAGGGGAGGTGGAAATCCTCGCCATCGTCATCACCATCGATCCTCTCACATAGAGGGGTCAATATCCATCAACATCTTCACTAGAACCATCTCCTCTCAAACCCTAGTTCATCTCTAGTATTCGATCTTGGTCCCAAAACCTCAAATTAGTACCTGTGGGTTGCTAGTAGTGTTGATTACTCCTTGTAGTTGATGCTAGTTGGTTTATTCGGTGGAATGTTATATTTTCAGATCCTTCATGATAATTAATACTCCTCGATTATGATTATGAATATGCTTTGTGAGTAGTTACGTTTGTTTCTGAGGACATGGGAGATGTCTTTTTATAAGTAATCCTTTGACTTTGTTATTCGTTTGATATTTTGATGAGATGTATGTTGTCGCTCCTCTAGTGGTGTTATGTGAATGTCGACTACATGACACTTCACCATTATTTGGGCCTAGGGGAAGGCATTGGTTAGTAATAAGTAGATGATGGGTTGCTAGAGAGACAGAAGCTTAAACCCCAGTTTATGCGTTCCTTCGTAAGGGGCTGATTTGGATCCATATGTTTCATGCTATGGTTAGGTTTACCTTAATTCTTCTTTCATGGTTGCGGATGCTTGCTAGAGTGGTTAATGATAAGTGGGAGGCTTGTCCAAGGAAGGGCAACACCCAAGCACTTGTCCGCCCACATATCAAATAATCAAAGTAACAAGCGCGAATCATATGAGCATGATGAAAACTAACTTGACAACAATTCCCATGTGTCCTCGGGAGCGCTTTGCTTTATATAATTGTTTGTCCGGGCTTGTCATTTGCTAACAAAAGGATTGGTCCACATTGCTGCACCTTAGTTACTTTATTTACGTGTTACCTGTTATGATTTATCTTATTAAAAAAACTATCTGTTACCGATAATTTCCGTGCTTGCATAGAATACCTTGCTAAAAACCACTTGTCATTTCCTTATTCTCCTCGTTGGGTTCGACACTCTTACTTATCGAAAGGACTATGATAGATTTTGTATACTTGTGGATCATCATGTGCTAGCAGAGAATTTCCCCAACCCCAACAAGGAGGAGAGGGTGTGCTTCGTCTCATATCTTTCGAGGGGCTTAGGATTCCCGATCCACCCCTTCCTCAGGGGTCTATTGGAATTCTATGGGATCCAGCTGCACAACCTTACACCAGGTTCTATCCTGCACATGTCAGGTTGTGCTGCTCTCTGCGAACAATTTTTAGGCTGTGAGGCTCATTTTGAACTACGGAGAAAGTTATTTTGCCTCGTCCGTCGCCATCAAGGGGGTTCTATATTTGAAGGGGGCGGCACCGAAGTATGTCACATAGCTGGATCAGGTTACCTCGTTGGAACTCCCAAAAAGGGATCCGAAGATTGGACTTCAGAATGGTTTTATATTGAGGATGTTCCCCTTCCAAACCCAGTCTGACGCAGAGATCCCGAATTCTCCAGCGCTCCTTTGAAGAAACGCCTCAACTAGCGCCCCCGGAGGCCCAAAGAAGAAGACAGTGCAGAGGTAATGAGGTTGGTCAACAAAGTTAGGTTACTCGCCCATTCCGAACTCTCGATAGTCGAAGTCATGGCCATCACAATAAAGCGATGCATTTAGCCCCTTCAGTCTAGAGCAACTCCTCATTGTGTTACAATGGAGAAGACGACGCATCCCGTTATAAGCGCGAGGGTCCGAATACCGTAGCCGCTCCGGCCGCCATTTTGGAAGATCTTTATAAGGGGGAGAAAGAATAATTCACCTATTTTAGTTGTTGGGAAGGTTTCTCCATGTATAACCCCATTGAATAGGTAAGTTTTTGATTATCAGCATTGTACCGCCTCATTATTGAGGTATGCTAATCGAATTGTTCCAGTCATCTTAAATAGACATGGAGGAAGGTGGTCAAAAATATTCATTGCCCCTCCCCACAACTAGAGGACAATGGTCACAACAAGGACCCCGGCTCCCGCAAAGATCCAGATATGTTTATAGAGTTTGATGATGGAGTCTTTTATCAAGCAAGCCTTGATGACTCGGAAGTGGCTATCATGGCCGATGTAACACCCCGGATGTAACTTACCATATTTTTACTCCAACTCTTGCTATTTTTGGCTCTAAGTTATGATATTCCCTCGTGGTTGGGTTTTTTCTTCATTTTGCATTTTGTCCATGTCATGCATTTCGTGTCATGTCATCATGTGCATCGCATTTGCATACGTGTTCGTCTCATCCATCTGAGCATTTTCCCCATTGTCTGTTTTGCAATCTGACACTCCTACGTCCTCCGGCGCCCCCTTTTTGTCTCTTTTTCATGTGCGGGTGTGAAACTTTCTCAGAATAGACCGAGATTTGCCAAGCGGCCTTGGTACACCACCGGTAGACCCCCTGTCCAGTTTTGTGCCATTTGGAGCCCGTTTGATACTCCAACGGTTAACCGGGGAAGCATAAAGGCCTCATGTGTGTTGCAGCCCAACACCCCTCTAAAGTGGCCCAATAACCCATACAAACCCCCTCCATCCTCTCAGCTGTTCGATCACGATCGTGTGGCCAAAAACCGTACCTCATTTGGACTCTCCTAACTCCCCCTAACCATATATATGTGATCCCCTCCATTTTTTCGCGCAGTCCAAACCTACCCTAACCTTCCCCGCCGTCCCCGGACATTCCATCCCGTGCCGACGGACACGTCCACCCGCCAGCGCCACCGTGCCCGCACCAGTGGCGAGCTGCCACGTGGCCTGTGCCAACACGCACCGCCGGCGGCCCGCCAGGCCCATGTGGGGCCCTCCCGGCCCGCGCGCCCGTGCCCGCCTGCCCCGCCGCCCTTCGCCACCTCGCGCGCGCCACCCGCCGCCGCGCCTCGCCGCCTCTTCTGCCAGCAGCCGCCGCCGCCCTTCGCTTGCCGGTGCCGCTCCGCCTCCGAGCTCGCCCGCGCCCCACCGCGGCTCCCTGTCGTCGCGTGGCCCAGATCTGGCCCCGCCGGACCGGATCCGGCCGTCCCCGTCTCTCCCGATGCCGTCCCCGCACCGGAGAAGGCCCCCTCGCCGGAGTTGACCTCGGTTCGTGCTCCACTGACGAACCCTAAATCTGTCCTGAGGGTATATTTTCCGTCAAAGTCCTTTTTCTGCAGTTTTTTGAGCCCTTGTTGATCGCATCATAACTTCATCACCGTAGTTCCGTTTCATGCGCATGATATATCAAAATATACATATGGATGTGCTCTTCATTTTGTTCTGTTGTGCCATGCTTGTTTGAGTCCACCTTGATTCCAAAATTGTTGATGCAAGAGTGCTATAAAATGTTTGTTCTTATTACTTAGCAGATTATGAGCATTTGTCATTTTTGCTACAATTGATGTGTGCTGCATATGGGCATGAGCTCTATATGTGTTTTGGGCTATGCCATGCCATCTTCACGGGGGTGTATTCCATGTATTTTTGTGATCAATATGGTGAATAGCACAAGCATTCATAGTAGCTCTCGTGATATTGCTGATTTCAGAGACTTGGAATTTCACTGTCTTTTCCCTGCTGTTATTTTTATGCCATGTATTCATGTTGCTACAGTGAGATTCATGCTTCTTTTGAGTATGTTCAGTAAGGATGATTTGGGAATATGGTTATGCTCTATCCATCCATGCCCCTATTTGCATTTATGGAGTACCCTAGCATGACTTAATCTTGCTCTACTTTTGCTATAAAATGTTCCTGGTAGATTGTTTACGTGGTAATCAATTCTGCCAAGGTTGTTGTAGTTGATCCATCCATGCTATGAAATTGTTCTTGCTTTTCTTGGCTTCATGGTCATGCCTTCTTGCTGGTAGTATGCTTAGTTTGTCATGCAATGCCTTGTGGTGAGTGAATCAAGCTCACAAAGAGGCCTTCATAATTCTGTTTTTGCCATGTCCAGTTTTCTGCCAAGTCTGAATCTGTTAACGAAACTTGCTATGTTTACATGGGTGCCATCATATCTTCTGATCCTATTTGGCTTATGGTTAGTAAGGGCTTTTTGTTATATGCTTTGAGTAGATTCATGCCTTGCTTTGTATTGCTATGTTGTTGTTTACTTGCTCTAAACTTTGCTTCCTGATGTTAATTCCTGGCATGCTGTTATTTCCACTAAGTCTGTGATGCTGATATCTTTTGCACTTTTTCCATGCTTATTTAAACCTTCTCTTGTGTGATTTAGCCGTAGCTCAGTGTTCATCTTTTGTCAAGCATCTTGAGTAGATCACTACCATGTGCTTTGTTTCTATGTTGGAGTGTAGTAGCTTAGTCTCTTGTTGCATTCTAGATGGCATCATGTTGTTAATCACAGAATTGTGCCATTCTTGTTTTGCTTGCCATTTGCAAACCGTGCATCCAATTCCGGTGATCTTTATATCGATTTCGACCGAAATCAACTCATCTTTCCAGCGGAGCACTTGGTTTGCCAAGTTGAGGCCTGGTTCAATCTTTTCCTTCTGGAGCTCGCATATGCATTCCATATCACATCCCGCATATCATGCCATGTTTTGCATCATGTTGCTTGCGCATTCCACCGTGGTTGATTGTTGTTTCCTTTGCTTGTGTTCTTGATTTGGGTAGAGCCGGGAGACGATTACGTGATCGAGGAACCCGTTGAGTATGCTTACGAGGATCAAGCTATCGTAAAGTCGGAGAACTTTGCATGCAAGATGACCATACCCTCGAAATCACTTCTATCTTTGCTTGCTAGTTGCTCGCTCTTTTTCTATGCCGCGATACCTACCACTTGCTATATCATGCCTCCCATATTTCCATAACAAGCCTCTAACCCACCTTTCCTAGCAAATCGTTGTTTGGCTATGTTACCGCTTTGCTCAGCCCCTCTTATAGCGTTGCTAGTTGCAGGTGAAGATGGAGTTTGTTCCTTGTTGGAACATGGTATCATTTGGGATATCATTATTATATCTTCTTTACTTTAATGCACCTAAATACTTGGTAAAGGGTGGAAGGCCCAGGCTTATGCCTGGTGTTTCGTTCCTCTCTTGTCGCCCTAGTTTCCGTCATACCGGTGTTATGTTCCTTGATTTTGCGTTCCTTACGCGGTTGGGTTATAATGGGAACCCCTTGACAGTTCGCCTTGAATAAAACTCCTCCAGCAAGGCCCAACCTTGGTTTTACCATTTGCCACCTAAGCCTTTTTCCCTTGTGTTCCGTGGACTCAAGGGTCATCTTTATTTTAAACCCCCGGGCCAGTGCTCCTCTGAGTGTTGGTCTAACCTGTCAGCCGTCGGTGGCCACCAGGGGAAACTCTGGGTTGGACAATCCGGTGTGCCCTAAGAACGAGATATGTGCAGCTCCTCTTTGGACAATACGGTGGCTTTGCTGGTCTTGTTTTACCATTGTCAAAATGTCTTGTAACCGGGATTCCGAGTCTGATCGGGTCTTCCCGGGAGAAGGAATATCCTTCGTTGACCGTGAGAGCTTGTGGTGGGCTAAGTTGGGACACCCCTGCAGGGTTTTGAACTTTCGAAAGCCGTGCCCGCGGTTATGGGCAGATGGGAATTTGTTAATATCCGGTTGTAGAAAACCTGACACTTAACTTAATTCAAAATGAATCGATCGCGTGTGTAGCCGTGATGGTTTCTTTTCGGCGGAGTCCGGGAAGAGAACACGATCTCGTGTATTGCTTGAACGTAAGTAGTTTCAGGATCACTTCTTGATCTTTCTTGCTTCTCGACCATGCTTTGCTTCTCTTCTCGCTCTCATTTGCGTAAGTTAGCCTCCATATATGCTAGTGCTTGCCGCAGATCCACCTCACTACCTTTTCCTACCCATAAGCTTAAATAGTCTTGATCGCGAGGGTGTGAGATTGTTGAGTCCCCGTGACTCACATATTACTTCCAAAACCTGATGCTGGTGGCGATGATGTCAGTGCAGGGGACGCGACCGAACTCAAGTGGGAGTTCGACGAGGATTCTGGACGTTACTATGTTTCCTTTCTAGACGATCAGTAGTGGAGCCCAGTTGGGGCGATCGGGGATCTATGCATTTGGGGTTGTCTTTATTTTGGTTCCGTAGTCGGACCTTGATTGTATTCTGGGTGATGTAATGCTATATTTATGTATTGTGTGAAGTGGCGATTGTAAGCCAACTCTTTATCTCTTTCATATTCAGTACATGGGATGTGTAAAGATTACCCCTCTTGTGACATGCCTACTATGCGGTTATGCCTCTAAGTCATGCTCCGACACGTGGGAGATATAGCCGCATCGTGGGTGTTATAGCCGACTACCTTGGCCTCCTCCCTTTCTCCAATGTAGGTATTCGAAGAACATCCTCAAAAAGTAATGCCCCCACTTGCATCTCACCCATCACCCTGGATCGTGCTTCATAGGATCGGTGCTCAGCGAGCCGCACCCCATCGAGGGCGGCCCCTAGGAAGGTAGCATCTACGTAGGGTGAGCCTTCAAAACGAAAGGAAACCGCGAGCACTGTCGAGCCACCTCCATCATCAAAGTGCTATAACTTTTAATATATGCCTAGGCATAAGACCAGATTGTCATATTTCTCCTCCCATCTTATCTCAGGAGGAGCACATGGTAAACTGTGTCCAAAGTCCCATTTAGCCGATCATCAGCTCATCCGGCGCCGGGCTCATCGATGAGGACAAGAGCCAGTACAGATGCAACGATAGCTCATCCACCTCATGAGGATTTGGATGACGTATCCGTCACAAATTCCAAAGTGGGGAGCGTGATGAATCAATGACGACTGAAAGAAACTATGCACGCTCCAAATTTTTACTAAGCAGGAATTTACTGCCCTCAGCACCGTGGATGCATATATCTGAGCCTCCTGGGATGGACTTGCTGGAGTTTCTCACCTGTTTTCAAAAGATATGCAGGTAATGGTTTGTGTAATTTTAATAGATATATACCAGTAGCCCCCGAAACTTGAAGTGGTTTAGACCAACTGATTTAAGGATCGTTATGACCGCAGGTTCTCAAAGAGAGGAACAACGCGTTGTCCCAAGAGCTTGAAACAAGCCGGACAAAGCTGAATGCCGCCACCACTGAGCTAGAGGAGATGAAGAAAGTCACGATGACCACTAAGCAAAAGAACAAACTAGAGGAGGAAAAGGATATGCAAGCCGGAGAGATAAAGTGCTTAAAGGCTCAATTATCGGACGCATAAAAAGAGAATAAAAAGTTGAAAGGCGGAATATTTGGTATGACCTTTGAACCATCCAGAGGAATCATATTATCCCATAATTCAGAGTGTTATAATGTTGTTCTTGTAGGTCTATTAACCAGGCGTCCTAAAGCGGAAGTGTTCGGATTCCAAGGAGACGTTCTAAAAGAGTTGTCTATAGTGCATGAGCGGGCTCGGAAAGCCATGAAGAGTATGGTCAAAGCCTTATGACCATCTGATGCCCCCCTGGAAAGTATGGAGGGGTTGGCGAACCTGTTCAAAGGTGCCCCGCGCCATTTTGAGCTATGGAGTGCCTCAGCATGCCGGGAAGGTGCATGGGAGGCATGGGCGATGGTGAAAACACGCTACACCGGGCTCGATCCGAATCATATGGCCTGGGTTGGACCTCAGGGACCGGACGGAAAAGAGATTCCTATCAACTTGGTGTATGACCAAGTGATGATAGCTGCGAAATATTCGCAAGAAGATTGTAGTTTAGGCAGTCTTATAGATGGCATAGATAAAGAGTAGGTGTTCGGTTCGATGTATCAATGTACTTTATCATCAAACTTATCTCCAACCGAACTTGTCAAAATTTGTCATCGCAGGCCTTCGGCTTCAACCTCCGAACCAAGAAGTAGGAGTGTTTCCTGGTACCATGTTGGAATGTAATAAACATTCATTATATACGGAAACGTGGCAATCCAGTCATAGTGCTCAAACAGACAAAATTTGTTCGAGGAGTTATGTTATATTACTATTTAACCTAAGAAACCTCTTCGAGGGAAAATACTTCTGTTAAGGGTTCCTTTCCTTGGGTCGGCATGCTTTATGCATGCCTAGGCTTTTATTCGAAAGATGGAATTACGCGCAACCTATCCCTTATTTGTTAGAAAAAATTACATAAACATAAATGATCTATCGGTAGTTGCCGACCAATTATTCCCTTAAGAACGCTAGCTTTCGGCTTCACCCGTCTGACGTACAAATCCGGATTACCCGGTTGTAACAATCACAGAGGTGCTCCCTTTACAACCTAGCTGAACAATCGGGAACGTAGGGTATAAACATAGGAGTGAGGCAACCTAGCTTGGCAAAACCTTAAGTCATAGAGGTGCATATAATGGCAAAAAGTGTATAGACAAACAACGTAAACAAGTAAGCCACAAGCTTTTAATAATAAGCTTCATCAAAGAAGCCCCTAGTTATAGTGGTGTGTATACATTTAAAGATGTGTACCCCTAACAGTTCGGTAGATCCAAACATAATTCAGCGTGTTTAGTTTTGATGACCACGTCATCCACATATGCTTCAACTATCTTGCCGATTTGTTTTTCCAAGCATGTTTGAATCATACGTTGGTAAGTGGCACCAGTGTTTTTAAGCCCAAAAGGCATAGTGTTGAAATAGAAAGGCCCATACGGGGTGATGAACGCCGTTGCGGCCTGGTCGGACTCCTTCATTTTAATCTGATGGTATCCGGAGTAAGCGTCGAGGAAATACAATGAGTCGTGTCCCACAGTTGCGTCGATGATCTGGTCAATGCGGGGCAACGGGAAAGGGCCTTTAGGGAAAGCCTTATTGAGGTCCTTGAAATCGACACAAAGGCGCCAAGATTTATCCTTCTTTAGTACCATGACCAAGTTGGCTAGCCAATCTGGGTGTTTGATTTCTGTGATGAACCCAACCTCGAGTAGTTTGGCTAGCTCCACCCCATAGCTTGTCGTTTGGGTTCAGAAAATCGTTGTAGCATTTGCTTGACTGGTTTAAACCCTCTGATTATGTTGAGGCTGTGTTTGGCCAGTCTGTGTGGGAACCCGGGCATGTCCGAAGGGTGTCGGGAAAAAATATCCCAATTTTCACATAGGAACACGTGTAGGGCAACGTCTACCGTCAAATCCAGCTGTGCTCCAATGGACACTATTTTATTAGGATCCGTCGGGTGCACTTGAAATTTAACTATTTCATCTACTAGCTTTAAAGAAGTAGATTTAGGTCTCTTATCCAGAATCACATCATCCTTGTCCACCGTGGATCGTGGGGTGGTTAGTTTTGGCCGCAAAGGCTTCGGATAGTGCCTCAAGGGCCAAGGATGCGGTTTTGTTTTCAGCAGGGAGTGCTTTATCCGGATCACTCATAACTGTGATTATTCCATTGGGCCCTGGCATTTTAAGCTTCATGTACCCATAATGGGGTATGGCTTGGAAGCATGAAAAAGCGCCCCGCCCTAGAAGGGCGTGAAATAGAAACTCTTCCGACCAGTAATATTCAGGTGTGCCGAATACTACATCAAGTTTAATTCTCCCCGAACATCATGCTTCTCGATTGGGGATGATGCCTCGAAAGGTGGTACTGCTTTGCTCGATGCATGTTCTATCGACCTGCAATTTGTTGAGCGTGTCCTCATAGATGAGGTTAAGCCCGCTACCTCCATCCATGAGTACTTTGGTAAGTCGAAAGCCATCCACAATTGGGTTTAGTACCAAAGCGGCAGGTGCTTGGACAGATCGGGCCCTTGGTTCATTGTCAGCGGTGAAGGTTATTGCCACGTTGTTCCATGGTCTCACTTCAGTTACCTGGTGGACTTCAGCAAGGTCGCCAAGCACCCTCTTACGCCGATTGTTTGAAGAGAAAGTCTCGAAGACCGTAAGGACATTAAAATCGTCATCCTCCGGAGAATGCTTCTCTGGAGTGGAGGTGGTGAGGATGGCCTCCCCACTTTTAGCTACTTGCCGGAGTACCCAACATGCCCGAAGGCTGTGAGTTGAGTCAATGCTCGGTGTTGCATGTATCGGATAGGGTTTGTCGAGGAGTTCGTCAAGAATGTACCTGTATCCCATAAAGGGTTTGTTTTTCTTGCCGATGGGCTTATGGCCGGATGCCTCGTAAGGGTGCACTACTTAAAGACAACAGGTTCAAATTGGGTTTTTTGGACCTTCCATGTGCTTTCCATCACATAGTACTTCCATACTATGTGTGATAGTTTTGTGAAACTCTGTATGCGATGATGCTCGAGGGCATTCCGAATTCCCTCGTCGATAAAATTACGATGAAAGACCGAGACTGCATCCGTCACAACAATCTTTAATCTTGTTTTTGACAAGGAGGAACCTGGCCCAAAAGTGACTGACTGTTTCCTGAGATTGCTACCGTACATACATCAGGTCATATATGTCTGGAGGGCCTGAATTACTTGGAGAGTATTGATTGTGGTGGGTGGGTGGGCTAGAACTTCAATCCCGACCCAAAATTGTGTCCAGAGCTTGTAAAATCTCTGAGGTCACCTGTTCGGGTCCGGGAAGATCCAAGTGCTCCCCGGACCCTATGTCTGACCATGAGTTCATGGGACGCAGAGCCCATACAAAGGAAGGGTATCCGTTTCAAGGGGTTCGGAGATTCGAACATAGCTGGTCTTTAATTTAGGGGGAGAAGTTTTTTCGGATCATTCCTCGACGGCCGCTACCAGGTAGGAGATCGGCGGGAGATTTATTTTCCTCTGGTCATGTTTAAGCACGATCCGATCATAGTCCGTTGAAAGCCCCAGGGTGGTGATGTAGTCTAGTTGCTCGGTTATTAACGAGATGTCCGCCGGATCCATCTTTTTTGGAGTATTCGAGACTGATGCAGGGGTGGTGTTTGGCAATCGCGAGGGACGATGTCGGCTTGATGGCCATGCGGGCACCCACGGTGAAACCGCCAAGCTGGAGGACACCCGAGGACCCCCTAATTTAGGACTCCCTCACCGGTGGCCCTCACGAGTGAGGTAGGACGTGCACAGGAGGGAGCGTCGGAGCTAGGTGGCACTGGTCGAGGTGAGCTGCCTTTCCTCGTCGCGACTTGGTTTTCCACGCTATTCTTCATTGATCTACGATCTTTTTTGCATGCAGGTCCCATCAAAATCCAATCACTCTGCCACTCTGCTGTTGTGGTTATCATTGTGGTCATTGATTTCCAGGAATATGTGTATGTCTGCGCTCTTCTTGGCAGCTGGCTTCCCACCTCTGATTTTCTTCTTGTTTTGCTTGCAGATTCGTCCGCCGTTGCCGGTACCTCCTTTGATCTGACCCGATTGCGTTTTTGTTCATGGATCTGTAGTTAACCCCTCTTATTCTCCTCCTTTCATCCTATCATGTTAGAGTGCATGTATACGGTGGCTTGGCCAAGTGTTGTGTGTTTGTCCAGCATGGGCTATTTGTTGTTTTGTCCTGCCTCTGCTAAAGGCCAAAGGTGCTACTGGTTATTTTTGGTGTGGTGTAGTTTTATGTCTTTTCCTCTCTGTTGGGTCCTGGTAGTGCCTGCAATTGCTGCTTCTCCCTTGGTGGAGTATTTGTGTTTTTGTTGCTTTTAGTCTAGCTAGGTTCCAAGGAAGGGGACATTTAGGCTTTTCTTGTTCTGTTGGTGGCTTATTATACAGTCAAACATTGGATCTAGATGCGTTCTTGCAATTGATGTATTATGTTGTCAGTTTGTAGCTTCCCTTATAAGATCCAACATAGATTACTTGTTGTGATTTGTAATTAGATGATTCTATTATGTGTTGATATCATTGGATTTCCCATTGAAATTCCTTTCTAAGCATCCTAATATAGACTGAAAATGTTGCTACTGTTTTGGTCAAACCGGCAACATAACAGAATCAAGGGAGGAAAAAGTAGGCTGCAAAAGAAGGTGCCATTCTTTATAATCTGAACTGAATTGGTGTTCTCAGCAATGAGGTTGCCAAGTTATTGACTTATGCATCTGCATTATACATCATGTGTAGGCTTACATTCAACAGCTTGAGAGTGGCAAACTGAAGCTTGCTCAACTGTAATAGGATGTCCAGCGGGCTCGTTCTCACGTGCTTCTCATTTCTACAGCTAATTCACCATGTGCACCTGTGCATATATAATCACAAAAATCACTCGAGTTAGAAAAATATCATTCAAGCTCCATCTATGGCAAAGTATCGAGCTAGGTTTTTAGATTGTAAAGTGTGATATGAACTTGTGAGCTTTGTGTAGGGATTATTGGTTGGAGGAGCTCTAGGTGGAAACTCGAGCCCTGGTGTGTAAAGTCAACCCCATTATTATACCTCTTGCGCATTCACTAATTAGAATGTGTGGTGAGAATTTGGGTAAGATTTGGCATTGGACTGAATATGTATTGTGATATCTATTTTCCAGGTGCTGCTATGTTCGATGTCGAGTACAACAGGTGGCTGGACGACGAAAGCAGGCGCATGGCTCTGGGGTCGTTGAGGCCAGCATTCACACTTGCTGGATGGTGACCTTAGGGCCGTCATCGACGACACCTTGACCCACTACGATGAGGTCTTTCGCTTCAAGAGTATCGCTACTAGGGCGGATGCCTTCCATCTCATGACTAGGATATGGCACCCCCATTCGAGAGCTGCTCCCTTTCGATGGGTGGCTTCCGTCCCTCTAATCTTCTCAAGGCATGTGCCTCTAACTACATTGAACATTAGCAATGTTATTCCTAAAAAAATAGAAACGAAATCACCTATCATTTTCATTTCATAGTTTCTTGCAAAAAAGATTCATTTGATAGTTCAAGAACCGAGAAGTAAACTAATGATATCCTAGTGAAAGTACATACTTCCCACTATTGTTGCGGATACTGGCACCTCATCTTGATCCCTTGACTAAAAAACAAATGGTTGACATCTGCAGCCTTGATCAGTCATTGTAGCAGACAGAAGAAGCTCTCACCCAGGGCCTAGGGCAGCTCCATTAGTCATTAGCAGTCATTGTGGCAGGCAGCAGGTCACTTAGTGACAATACCGACATGGGGAGCTTTATGGTCGACATAGCCGTTGCTCTCAGCAAGTTGGCCAACCTTGAAGGCTTTGTCATATAGATAACCCAAGATGTGCCACTACTCTTCAAACTTGACCATTATGTCAGTGTATGCTAGACTATTCGCTCATCTTATTCAAATTTGTAGTTGAGCAATGAAGCTTTAACATGCATTTTCTGGTGACCAGTGTCCTATGTTGCTCCACTGTGAGCATTTAATTTAATCTTATTTTTTGTTGGCTGACATTTGCATCAACAAAATTACATGTTGTGACAGCCTGAATTTTGCATTCTCTCTTTTCCGGACTTCATTTTCTCTTGCTTTGAATTTGGGTTTTTGAATCCATTCAAATGGACTTCAACACTTGGGCATGTCCTTGATTTTCATCCAAGTGACCTATCAACCTCTCATTCAACATTCTTTCTCTGAAAAATCACCAAAATAACCCAAGGAATACTTTTCATAAAAGAAAAATATTCAATTTCTTCTCTCAAATTAATTTCACAGGCTTGAGCTCCATAGCAAGCCTCATTTTCCTTTCTCCCAAAAATCTGAGAAAGTTCTCAAATATTCTTTGGACCCTGGCCCACCTTCCTGAGTAAAAATGTTGCATGACTTTTTGCAATATTTTTCCTACAGAAAATCATTTCTTTGTTGGCCCTAAAATGCACTTTCTACAGCAAGTACCATTTTCCTTGATCCATTGGGGCAGATTTTTCTTGAGCTTCATTAGCCTCCTAAGTACACCTTAACCCCAGGGGATCAGCCCTAATGACCTTCTAGAAGCCCTTCAAACTTGGTGACCAAGTTTCTGACCAGAAACTTGCCAACAAGCTCAAGTCTCATCTGGTCGGCCTGGCAGTGTCACTACAAAAAAATACACTTCCGTGATGATACATGTTTGTCATAGTAGGTCACATTTTCTGTCATGCATGTACATCCAGGACAATTTTATGATAGAATCAAGATAGTCATACATGTGCCCATAGAAGTGTTCCATGACATTACCAAAATTATCATCATGGAAGTGTCCACTTCCATGACGATAAATGGCACGTCATGAAAGTGCTTTCGTCAAGGGTGACCGACACGTGGCATCCACCGTAACAGGTTGCCATTAAGCTATCGGGCCTGGTTTTGGATCCGATAACCCATTAACATCTCGAACCAATGAGGATTTTCCACATGTAAAATTCTCATTGGCCGGAGGAAACACGTGTTGGCTCACGGTTGGCACAGATGTCATCCACTCATTGGACATGAGGCTGCTGGGGAACGCAGTAATTTCAAAAAAATTCCTACGCACACGCAAGATCCGTCCAGGTGATGCATAAAAACGAGAGGGGAAGAGTGTTGTCCACGTACCCTCATAGATCTTAAGAGGAAGCGTTATGACAACGCGGTTGATCTAGTCGTACGTCTTCACGATACGACTGATCCTAGAACCAAAGGTATGGCTTCTCTGCGATCTACACATGTTCAGCTCGGTGACGTCCCATGTACTCTAGACCCAGCTGAGTGTCAGGGAAGAGCTTCGTCAGCACGACGGTGTGATGACGGTGAGGATGAAGTTACCGATGCAGGGCTTTGCTTAAGCACTACAACAATGTGACCGAGGTGGAAGTCTGTGGAGGGGGCACCGCACACGGCTAAAAGATCAACTTGTGTGTCTATGGGGTGCCCCTCCCCCGTATATAAAGGAGTGGAGGAGGGGATGGGCTGGACCTCTCTATGGCGCGCCCTAGGGGGAGCTCTACTCCCATCGGGATTAGGATTCCCCCTTTCCCTAGTAGGAGTAGGAGAGAAGGAAGGGGAAGAGAGAAGGAAGGAAGGGGGGCCGGCCCCCCACCCAATTTGGATTGGGCTAGGGGGGCACGCCCTCCACCTTTCCCTTCCTCTCCTCTTTTCCATTAAGGCCCAACAAGGCCCATATACTCCCCAGGGGGGTTCCGATAACCTCCCGGTACTCCAGTAAAAGTCTGAACTCATCCGGAACCATTCTGATGTCCAAACATACACTTCCAATATATCGATTTTTATGTCTCAACCATTCTGAGACTCCTCGTCATGTCCGTGATCATATCCGGGACTTCGAACTACCTTAGGTACATCCAAACACATAAACTCATAATACTGATCATCACCGAACGTTAAGCGTGCGGACCCTACAGGTTCGGGAACTATGTAGACATGACCGAGACTCATCTCCGGTCAATAACCAATAGCGGAACCTAGATGCTGATATTGGTTCCTACATATTCTACGAAGATCTTTATCGGTTAAACCACATAACAACATACGTTGTTCCCTTTGTCATCGGTATGTCACTTGCCCGAGATTCTATCGTCGGTATCTCAATACCTAGTTCAATCTCGTTACCGTCAAGTCTCTTTACTCGTTCCGTAATGCTATATCCCGTAACTAACTCATTAGTCACATTTCTTGGAAGGCTTATAGTGATGTGCATTACTAAGAGGGCCCAGAGATAACTCTCCGATACACGGAGTGAAAAATCCTAATCTTGATCTATGCCAGCTAAACAAACACCATCAGAGACACCTGTAGAGCATCTTTATAGTCAACCAGTTATGTTGTGACGTTAGATAGCACACTAAGTGTTCCTCCGGTATTCAGGAGTTGCATAATCTCATAGTCATAGGAACATATATAAGTTATGGAGAAAGCAACAGTAGTAAACTAAACGATCATCGTGCTAAGCTAACGGATGGGTCAAGTCAATCACATCATTCTCTAATGATGTGATCTCGTTCATCAAATGACAACTCTTTGTCCATGGCTAGGAAACTTAAGCATCTTTAATTAACGAGCTAGTCAAGTAGAGGCATACTAGTGATACTCTGTTTGTCTATATATTCACACATGTACTAAGTTTCCGGTTAATACAATTCTAGCATGCATAATAAACATTTATCATGATATAAAGAAATATAAATAACAACTTTATTATTGCCTCTAGGGAATATTTCCTTCAGCCTCACCTATGATTGGTCAACACGTGGCACGGCCCAACAGTGGACCATTTTGGTGAAAAAGGCTGGCCTAGTAAAAATTAGCAGGCTGGCCCATATAAGGCCTACTTGTGTCAGGTCCATTTAAGCCCACGGCCCATACGAGATGTGCCAATTCGGCCCATCAACGGCCCGTTAAAGATTTGACACTGTCGGTGTCAAAACCGGCGGATCTCGGGTAGGGGGTCCCGAACTATGCGTCTGAGGTTGATGGCAACAGGAGACAAGGGACACAATGTTTACCCAGGTTTGGGCCCTCTTGATGGAGGTAATACCCTACGTCTTGCTTGATTAATATTGATGAGTATTGGGGGTTACAAGAGTTGATCTACTACGAGATCATAACGGCTAAAACCCTAAAAGTCTGGCCTATGTGATTCTGATTGTCCTACGGACTAAACCCTCTGGTTTATATAGACATCGGAGGGAACCAGGGTTGTACAAAGTCGGTTACATAGAAAGGAATTTTCATATCCAAATGCCAACTTGCCATCCACGCCAAGGAGAATCCCATCCGGACACGAGTGAGAGTCTTGGATCTTGTATCATAGCCCATCAGTCCGGCCCATGTCCAGCAGGCCGGACGCCTGAGGACCCCTTAGTCCAGGACTCCCTCAGTAGCCCCTGAACCACGCTTCAATGACGAGGTGTCCAGCGTGTAGATTGTCTTCGGCATTGCAAGGCAGGTTCCTCCTCCAAATACTCCAACACAGTCTTCGAACACAACGAACGTGTTCGGATCTGCAAAACAAGTACCACACACCACCGCAGAGAGTATAATATTCCACGAGTCCAATCTGCTGTCAACTTTTTGTAATGTGCCATCACATCCCTACCCGGTTGTTGTTTCGAACCATTTTCTTTTTCTTTTAACCTATTGCTTCACGTTTGGAGACATAGTTTTATTGGCACATCTTGTCGAAGCAAAGATTGTGTCCCCTTATCATGGGATTCTCATCAATACAGGCGTGGGTATCCCAACTGTTTTGTTAGTATGATTCCTTAGGAATAGGCAGGTTTTAAGGCCTAGGAGGAGACATTCGATATTCATCGTCTTTATAAAGGGGTATGACCCGGCTTTCTTTTTTATGCTAGCCCTTTCCTCAACCTCGTTGACCTCGAGTTCCAGCACCCAAGGTTCAATCCAATTGCCTTAAGCTTCCTTAGTCATGTCCGGCCCTAGCCCTCAAGGCCGGTGGGTGGCTTCCTCCGTCACAGAGGAGGATATTGCGAAGCTCCGGGCTGCAAGATACCTGACCGTGGAAATCCCCCACAGGCTTCCTGCTCAAGGGCAGGTTGTTCCTACTCCCAGATCCGGCAAGAGGGTTTTATTCATCTCCCACTTCCTCTGAGGGCTAGGGTTCACTCTTCACCCCTTTGTTCGAGGGCTCATGTTCTCTTACGGGCTAGATTTTCACCACCTAGCCCCAGACTCTTTCCTTCTCATCTCGGCGTTCATCGTCATGTGCGAGGCTTTTCTCCGTATTCCCCCACACTTCGGCTTATGGCTTAAGACCTTTAATGTGAAGCCGAAGGTGATTGAAGGGAAACAAGCGGAGTGTGGTGGCTTCATGGTGATCAAGCACACCAATGCTCTTTGGTTAAAAGGATCCTTCACAGAATCTTCCAACTTATGGCGGCGGGAGTGGTTTTATATCACTGAACCCTGTGGTACCTAGTGGGCAGCTATACCTGCGTTCTGATCCAGCCCTCCAATTCAGCTCGCATCATGGGTCAACAAGGGGCTGGACTGGGGATCAATCGACGAAGTGCAAACTCTACAGAGCCACATCCGGAGTTTTCTTGAGAAGGACACTGATCTCATCGACGTGATTCCAGTAATGTTAGTCCGTCGGGTCCTCCCGTGCGAGCGACGTCCCCTCCGCATGTGGGAGTTCAATCCGGAAGGACCACGAACCCTTCAACACTTCTTGGGCACAATGCACAAACGAATATGGAAGCTATTTTCCGGGACATGAAAATAGTGGCCGGACTCTACCGAGGACATCGGCCTTGACTGCAACCATCCGGCTACCTCGGTAAGCACTCAACTTCTGAACACAACTTAATTAAATATCCAATGATAAGGTAGTGAGAAAGCCATCTTTTTACAGGGCTGGACGAAGAAGGCGGAGTGAATTAGGTGTTCGGCCCCTCTTCCCAAATACTTAGCTAGTCCTGTGCTAACAGGGATGCTAGTCCCGGCACCATTCCAGGTGCCGGGGAAAGAGAACAATGAGGAGAGTAGGAAGGCCAAAGGTGCCCTCCATCCCGAAGGTACACCAAGCACTGTGTCCGGAGAGGTTAAAGTTCCATCTTCCAAAGATAGAAGAGAAGGAGAAGCTGACATCCTTCGTCCCCATGGTGAGAAAAGGGCCGCCCTCGAAGATCGGGAGGTAAAGGCTCCTAAACAGGGTAAGACGCACCTATCAGGAAGTTCAGGTTCGGAAGACGATGTTGTCGCGCAGTTCCTTCATAAGGACGAGCCCTTAGGCGAATCGTAAGTGAACAAGGGTGTTTTAAACATATCACGTTCCATTTCCTATCACAAGGGTAATATTGGAATATGTTTTGCAGTGCGGTAAGCAGTCTTCCTCAAGAATCCTCTTCGGGGGATCTTCTTCCGGAGATGACGGAAAGTGAAATGCCTCCACTTGATTCCTCACCCGATAGGGTGGACGACTTCGAGGTGTCATCCCGGAGGATCTCTCCCTATCACCAAACGGTGCAAAGGATAATGAAGACAATGCCCCCAGGTGAAACATCGGTCGCCCAGGGTCCGCGGTGTGTGGAGATGAACAATAAGGGCCCCGGACTATCTGGCTTACAGCCGGAGATGCCTCTAAGGTCGGAGAAACACATCCCTTCAAAGGGAGTCCGGACTCCCACAACTGCTTCCCAAGATCTGGAGGCGCCCTATACACTGATGGACATGCTGCGATATTCGTCCATCTCAGAGGAACACCGTACCTTGATGGGTACGGTGGTTGAGAGGAATATGTCCACGAAAAGCGGATTGAATGAAGCTTTCACGGGCCTGCAAAGAGGCTTCGAGGTACGTAATGTAATGTTTTTGATTGTGCTCTATACGCAAAATGCAACTGTGTATGGATAGTAGCCCCTAAGACTCTGGTTGTCGTTCAAAGGAAGGCAATCAGAGGATCGAAAAAGATATGCTCAGGAAAGGCTGCTCTAAAGAAAATGCCATGCGAATATGAAGTAACTACCAGCAAAAACGTTCGCAAATGCCTTATCTCCCAGCGAATGTTCATCAGCTAATGCGATCGTACATGTACACCATCCGACCTACTCGATCCTACATGTGCACTATCCGACCTACTCGATCCTACACGGATAAATAGTGGATCATGCACGTACTACCTCCTTTCCGGTTTGCAGGGCTCAATTCAAAAAATGACCCACTAGATCCTACACTAAAAATAGCCTCCTTTTCGGTTTGCAGGGCTTAATTCCAAAATATAACCAACCAAGGTAGATGATGAGTGGTGGAATCATTTTTTACAAGGAGGGAGTACCTCATCTGGATGATTCAAGTGCACTCGTTTGACTGTCATGCTGGCGTGCGACCTAGCACGGACGGAATGCACCACTGACGGGACGGGATGACATAGTCATCATTTCAGTTTTTATAGTTTTCCATGGCAAGCTAGCGCGCTAAGCCATGCCTGCTTATGCATTGAATTCCGATGACCATGAGTACTGTCGCGTTTCCCGCGACAAGCTGGTTCGCCTACCTTCTTCCTATAATTACTTTTTCCCAGCCTTCTCCGGTGGCACCATCACCCATCTCGCCCTATCCTCATAAGCCCCCACCGGCCCGACGTCGCTCGCCACGTCCGCCATGCCCCTGCCTGTCCGCAATAGGCCACGCCGAAGGCGGTCACTGTCAGAACTAGGGTTCAGTTTTTTCATAGGTAGACAGACGGAGGGAGGAGGCATTCTATCGGTCTTTAGATGGCAATGCGGAGTATAAGGAGTTGTTGGAGCGCGTGCCTGATGACCCACAAGTATAGGGGATCTATCGCAGTCCTTTCGATAAGTAAGAGTGTTGAAGCCAATGAGGAGCAGAAGGAAATGATAAGAGGTTTCCAGCAATGTATTCTCTGCAAGTACTGAAAAAAGTGGTAACAGATAGTTTTGTGATAAGATAATTTGTAATGACCAACAAGTATCAAAAGTAAATAAGGTGCAGCAAGGTGGCCCAATCCTTTTGTAGAAAAGGACAAGCCTGGACAAACTCTTATATAATGTAAAGCGCTCCCGAGGACACATGGGAATATCGCCAAGCTAGTTTTCATCATGCTCATATGATTCGCGTTCAGTACATTGATAATTTGGCATGTGGGTGGACCGGTGCTTGGGTGCTGCCCTTACTTGGACAAGCATCCCACTTATGATTAACCTCTATTGCAAGCATCCGCAAATACAACAAAATTATTAAGGTAAACCTAACCATAGCATGAAACATATGGATCCAAATCAGCCCCTTACGAAGCAACGAATAAACTAGGGTTTAAGATTCTGTCACTCTAGCAACCCATCATCTACTTATTACATCCCAATGCCTTCCTCTAGGCCCAAAAAATGGTAAAGTGTCATGTAGTCGACGTTCACATAACACCACTAGAGGAGAGACAACATACATCTCATCAAAATATCGAACGAATACCAAATTCACATGACTACTAATAGCAAGAATTCTCCCATGTTCTCAGGAACAAAAGTAACTACTCATAAAGCATAAACATGTTCATAATCAGAGGGGTATTAATGTGCATATAGGATCTGAACATATGATCTTCCACCAATTAAACCAACTAGCATCAACTACAAGGAGTAATTAACACTACTAGCAACCTACTAGCACCAATCCCGGACTTGGAGACAAGAATTGGATACAAGAGATGAACTAGGGTTTTGAGATGAGATGGTGCTGATGAAGATGTTGATGGAGATTGCCCTCTCCCAATGAGAGGAGCGTTGGTGATGACGATGGCGTTGATTTCCCCCTCTGGGAGGGAAGTTTCCCCGGCAGAACAGCCCTGCCAGAACCCTAGATTGGCTCCGCCAAGGTTCCGCCTCGTGGCGGCGGAGTTTCGTTCGAGAAGATGGCTTATGCTTATTTTCCCATCGAAAGAGTCCATATAGCAGAAGATGGTCACCGGAGGGCCACCAAGGGGCCCACGAGGTAGGGGGCGTGCCCAGGGGGTAGGGCGTGCCCCCCACCCTCGTGGGCACGGTGTGGCCCCCCTGGTGAAGTTCTTGTGCTCATTGTTTTTTATATATTTGTAAAACATCATCCGTGAAGTTTCAGGACTTTTGGAGCTGTGCAGAATAGGTCTCTAATATTTGTTCCTTTTCCAGCAAGAATCCCAGCTGCCGGCATTCTCCCTCTTTATGTAAACCTTGTAAAATAAGAGAGAATAGGCATAAGTATTGTGACATAATGTGTAATAACAGCCCATAATGCAATAAATATTGGTATAAACGCATGATGGAAAATGGACGTATCAACTCCCCCAAGCTTAGACCTCGCTTGTCCTCAAGCGAAAAGCCGAAATCGAAAAATATGTCCACATGTTTAGAGATGAAGGTGTCGATAAAAATAAAATACGGACATGAGGGCATCATGATCATTCTTAGAACAGCAACTTATATAATTCTTATCATATGATATCTTATGCTAGAGTAATAATTCAATCACAATATCAAGTATGGATCGTAAACTTCATTGAAAACTAACCAACTATAATCTCAGTCATTGAAGCAATTGCAATTTATCATAACATAGGAAAGATTCAATGTATAAGAGCTTTTCAGCAAGTCCACATACTCAACTATCATATAGTCTTTCACAATTGCTGACATTCACGCAATACTTATGGGTATGGAGTTTTAATCGGACACAGAGAAAGATAGGGGCTTATAGTTTTGCCTCCCAACGTTTTACCTCAAGGGTAATGTCAACAATAATAGTTCATGAAAATCCACACATAATTAGCCATATATACCAGGATCTTTCCAACATATTGTGCTTGCCAAAGGATAAAATGTAAAAAGGAAGGGTGAAGATCACCTTGACTCTTTTGCAGTATAGGAGATAAAAGTAAAAGATAGGCCCTTCGCAGAGGGAAGCAGAGGTTGTCATGCGCTTTTATGGTTGGATGCACAAAATCCTAATGCGAAAGAACGTCACTTTATATTGCCACTTGTGATATGGACCTTTATTATGCAGTCTGTCGCTTTTTATTACTTCTGTATCACACAGTCGTATAAAGCTTATTTCTTCCACATATTTAGAGAGCATTTTTTATTGCTTGCACCGATGACAACTTACTTGATGGATCTTACTCAACCCGTAGGTAGGTATGGTGGACTCTCATGGCAAAACTGGTTTAAGGGTATTTGGAAGCACAAGTAGTATCTCTACTTGGTGCAACGAATTTGGCTAACATGGGGGGAAAGGCAAGCTCAACATGTTGGAGGATCCAAGACAATATAATTTATCTCAGATGTAAGAAAACATAACCCATTACGTTGTCTTCCTTGTCCAATGTCAACTCTTCAGCATGTCATATTTTAATGAGTGCTCGCAATCATAAAAGATGTCCAAGATAGTACATTTATATGTGAAGACCTCTCTTTCTTTATTACTTCCTATTAATTGCACCGATGACCAAAACTATGTTTGTCAACTCTCAACAACTTTTATTCATCATACTCTTTGTATGTGAGCTCATTACTCTCCATAAGAGTCACATGATCTCTTTGTTTCTTTTTATTTCTTCCTCTTTTCTTTTATTCACTTAGGATCATGGCAAAATAATCAAGCCCTTGACTCAACACTAATCTTTATTATATAGCTCACAGACTCGATTACATAGAAGGATAATAAAGCAAAACTCACAACTAGATCATACTAAGAACTTTTATTCTACTAGATCAAGATATTACCAAGAGGATCGAACTAAGAAAAACCTTAAAGATAAAAGTGATGGTGATACGATACAGGGGCACTCCCCCAAGCTTGGCAGTTGCCAAGTGTAGTGCCCATACCAGATACTCAATTCTTCTTTGTTGGAGAAGAAGGTGGAGTTGTTGACGAAGTAGGCTAGTCGTCCTTCTTCCAAGGCATAGGCTCACCATCATAGAAGGATGAACGAGTCTCCGAGATCCTCAAATCTGCAGCCAAACTCATCCTTTTGAATCTATATTCATACTCACAGTTTTGGTTTTGCAGGTCATAGATATGAGCTTGAAGGTGCTCAATTTTCTCGTGAAGCTTGAAGATGGTCTCCCTAATGTTGTCGGCATCTAGCTTGTGTTTGTTGGTGAACTCTACGATCATCATGTAGTTGGAGTTGAGTCCATGCTCCACCATCCCCTGACACTTGAAAACTTGTTGCTCCATTTATTCGAGCCTCGTCTCCACACTTCCCTTCCCCTTCGGTCCCTCAGCATCACGGATGTGCAGCAACCCATCATGCATCTCAATGGTTTGAGGGTGTCGCTGCATCTCCGCGAGGTAAGGGTTGATGACCTTCTCGAAGAACATGTCCTTGGGAGCACTTGGAGACGTCATGATAATCTAGATCTGTTAGAAAAATAGCTCAAAACAAAGACACGAGATTTTTGCGTGATACGGGAGTCAAAACCCCCGGGAGATTATATAATGAATTTTTACCGACCAAAATATGTGTCTTGTAAGAAAACAGAGTCTGAAGAGCAAACGAGGTGCGCACGAGGTAGGGGGGCGCGCCCAGGGGGTAGGGCGCGCCCTCCACCCTTGTGTCCTTTCCGGACTGTTGCTTATTTTTCTATTTTTCTAAATATTCCAAAATGGAGAAATATTGCCTTAAAAACTGTTTTGGAGTCGGTTTACTTATCGTACCACATACCTATTCCTTATTCCTCCAGGGTTACGGTTTCAATAACATTGGTTTCAACATTTATGGGATTACCTGAGATATAGTGTTTGATTCTTTGACCGTTCACCACCTTCGGATTTGTGCCTTCAAAGTTGTTGATTTTTATGGCACCGGAACGGTAGACCTCCTCGATAACGTAAGGACCCTCCCATTTAGAGAGAATTTTTCCTGCAAAAAATCTTAAACGAGAGTTGTATAGCAATACATAATCACCTATGTTAAACTCACGCTTTTGTATCGTTTTGTCATGCCATATTTTAACTTTTTCTTTAAACAACTTGGAATTTTCGTATGCTTGGGTTCTCCATTCATCAAGTGAGCTAATATCAAATAACCTCTTCTCACCAGCAAGTTTAAGATCATAATTAAGTTCTTTAATAGCCCAATAAGCCTTGTGTTCTAGTTCGAGAGGTAAGTGACATGCTTTTCCATAGACCATTTTATACGGAGACATACCCATAGGATTTTTATATGCACTTCTATAGGCCCATAATGCATCATCAAGTTTCTTGGACCAATTCTTTCTGGACCTATTAATAGTCTTTTGCAAAATTAATTTGAGTTCTCTATTACTCAATTCTACTGGACCACTAGACTAAGGGTGATAAGGAGATGCAATTCTATGATTAACATCATATTTAGGAAGCATTTTACGGAAAGCACCATGAATAAAATGTGAACCACCATCAGTCATTAATTATCTAGGGACTCCAAACCTTGGAAAAATAACTTCTTTAAGCATTTTAGAAGTTTTATGATCAGCACTACTAGTTGGAATAGCTTCTACCAACTTAGTAACGTAATCAACAGCAACTAAAATATGTGTATAACCATTAGAGGAAGGAAAAGGTCCTGTATAGTCAAAGCCCCAAACATCAAATGGTTCAATAATAAGTGAATAATTCATAGGCATTTCTTGATGTCTACTAACATTACCAATTCTTTGACATTCATCACAACATAAGACAAACTTACGGGCATCCTTAAAGAGAGTAGGCCAATAAAAACCAGATTGCAGTACCTTATGTGCAGTCCTATCTCCAGCATGATGTCCTCCATAAGCTTCGGAGTGACACTTGCGTAGGATCTGTTCCTATTCATGCTCAGGTACACAACGTCTAATAACACCATCTACTCCTTCTTTATAAAGATGTGGGTCATCCCAAAAGTAATGCCTCAAATCATAAACGATCTTTTTCTTTTGCTGGTATGTGAAACTAGGTGGTATAAACTTAGCAACAATGTAGTTACCATAATCAGCATACCATGGAGCAGTATGAGAAGTATTTATGACATTTAATTGCTCATCAGGAAAGCTATCATCAATATGTAGTGGGTCATCAAGCACATTTTCTAACCTCGACAAGTTGTCTGAAATGGGGTTCTCAGCTCCTTTTCTATCAACAACGTGTAAATCAAATTCTTCTGGTAAGAGAACCCATCTAATAAGTCTAGGTTTAGCATCTTTCTTTTCCATAAGATATTTAATAACAGCATGATCAGTGTGAATAGTTACTTTAGAATCAACAATATAAGGTCTAAACTTATCACAGGCAAATACAACTGCTAAGAATTCTTTTTCGGTAGTAGCATAATTTCTTTGAGCATTGTCTAGAGTTTTACTAGCATATTGAATAACATTTAGTTTCTTATCAACTCTTTGTCCTAGAACAACACCTATAGCATAATCACTAGCATCACACATAATTTCAAAGGGTAAATTCCAATCAGGTGGCTGAACAATAGGTGCAGAGATCAATGCTTTCTTAAGTATTTCAAATGCTTCTACACAGTCATCATCAAAGACAAATGGTATATCTTTTTGTAATAAATTAGTCAGAGGCCGAGAGATTTTTGAGAAGTCCTTAATGAACCTCCTATAAAAACCGGCATGACCAAGGAAACTTCTTATACCTTTGATGTCCTTGTGGCATTGCATATTTTCAATAGCATCAACCTTGGCTTTATCAACTTGAATACCTCATTCAGAAACTTTATGCCCCAAGACAATACCTTCATTAACCATAAAGTGGCACTTTTCCCAATTCAAGACAAGATTAGTTTCTTCACATCTCTGCAAAACTCGATCAAGGTTGCTCAAGCAATCATCAAAAGAAGATCCATAGACGGAAAAGTCATCCATGAAAATCTCACAAATCTTTTCACAAAAGTCAGAGAATATAGCCATCATGCATCTTTGAAAGGTAGCAGGTGCATTACATAAACCAAAAAGGCATACGTCTATAAGCAAAAGTACCAAAAGGGCATGTAAAAGTAGTCTTTGATTGATCTTTGGCTGACACATGTATTTGAGAGAAACCAGAATAACCATCTAGAAAGCAAAAATGTGTATGTTTAGACAATATTTCTAGCATTTGATCGATAAAAGGTAAGGGATAATGATCTTTTTTAGTAGCCCTATTGAATTTGCGGAAATCAATTACCATCCTATAACCAGTAATAATTCTTTGAGGGATCAATTCATCTTTATCATTAGGAACAACAGTAATAACTCCCGTCTTAGGGACACAATGGACATGACTTACCCACTTACTATCAGCAATGGGATAAATTATACCTGCCTCAAGGAGCTTTAGTATCTCCTTTCTTACCACTTCTTTCATTTTAGGATTCAGACGGTGTTAATGATCATGAACTGGCTTAGCATCTTCTTCCAAATTAATTTTATGTTGACATAGAGTGGGACTAATGCCCTTAAGATCATCAAGAGTATACCCGATAGCAGCATGGTGCTTCCTCAGAGTTTTCAACAATCTCTCTTCTTCATGCTCTGAAAGGTTAAAACTAATAATAACAGGATATATCTTTTTCTCATCAAGATAAGCATATTTAAGACTATCAGGTAACAGTTTAAGCTCAAACACGGGATCACCCTTGGGTGGAGGAGGATCCCCTAGGATTTCAACAGGTAAATTGTTTTTCAGAATAGGTTCCTGTTTAAAGAATACTTCATCTAATTCCCTTCTTTCATTCATAAACATATCATTTTCATGGTCTAGCAAATATTGTTCTAAAGGATCACTAGGAGGTACGGCAATAGAAGCAAGACCAATAATTTCATCCTTACTAGGTAATTCTTCTTCACGGTGTTGTCTACTAAATTTAGAAAAATTGAAGTCATGAGTCATATCATCTAAACCGATAGTAACAACATTCCTTTTGCATCTATGGTAGCATTAACAGTATTTAAGAAGGGTCTACCAAATATAATGGGACAAAAACTATCTTGTGGGGAACCAAGAACAAGAAAATCGGCAGGATATTTAGTTTTCCCACACAAGACTTCAACATCTCTAACAATTCCCATTGGTGAAATAGTATCTCTATTAGCAAGTTTAATTGTGACATCAATATCTTCCATCTTAGCAGGTGCAATATCATGCATAACTTCTTGGTATAAAGAATAAGGTATTGCACTAGCACTAGCACCCATATCACATAAGCCATGATAACAATGAGCTCCTATTTTAACAGAAATAACAGGCATGCCTACCACATGTCTAGGTTTATCTGTATCACGGGGTTTAGCAATTCTAGCAGTTTCATTACAGATATAAATAACATGCCCATCTATATTATCAGACAAGAAATCTTTAACAATAGCAATATTGGGTTCAACTTTAACTTGCTCAGGAGGTGTATATGTTTTAATATTGCTTTTACGAACCACAGTTGAAGCTTTAGCATGATCCTTTATCCTAACAGGGAAAGGCGGTTTCTCAACATAAGAAGTAGGAACAATAGGATCATTATAACAAATAGTCTTTTCTTCAACTTTAATAGGTGAAGCTACTTTTACTTCTATGGGAGGATGATATTTAAACCACTTCTCCTTAGGGAGATCAACATAAGCAGCAAAAGATTCATAGAAAGAAGCTACTATCTCAGAGTCAAGTCCATATTTAGTGCTAAATTTACGAAAAATATCAGTATCCATAAAAGATTTTACACAATCAAAACTAGGTGTCATACCTGACTCCTTACCATTGTCGAGGTCCCAATCTTCGGATTTGCGTTTAATTCTTTCCAATAAATCCCATTTGAATTCAATATTCTTCATCATAAAAGAGCTAGCACAAGAAGTATCAAGCGTGGTGCGATTGTTACCAGAAAGCCGAGCATAAAATTTTTGAATAATCATTTCTCTTGAGAGCTCATGATTGGGGCATGAATATAACATTGATTTAAGCCTCCCCCAAGCTTGAGCGATCCTTTCTCCTTCGCGAGGCCAAAAATTATATATATAATTGCGATCATGATGAACAAGATGCATAGGATAAAACTTTTGATGAAATTCCAATTTCAATCATTTGTAGTTCCAAGACTCCATATCATCACATAGCCTATACCATGTCAGTGCATCGCCCCTCAAAGATAAGGGGGAGACCTTCTTCTTGAAAACATCTCTGGGTACACCTGCAAGCTTAAATAATCCACAAACTTCATCCACATATATTAGATGCTCATCAGGATGTTTTGTTCCATCTCCTAAAAAAGGATTAGCTAGCATTTTTTCTACCATACCCAAAGGAATTTCACAGCATGCATTTTCATTTTCAGTAGGTTCAGTAGGTTGAGGAGCAACTCTTTGCTCTACTGGTCGGGGTGAAGATACCCCGAACAAGCCCCTCAGAGGATTACTTTCCATAGTAACAAGTGACAGTAAATTTCAGCACACTATATAAATTTTTCCTTACCAAATTCCACCTACCAAAGGCGCTTCACTCCCCGGCAACGGCGCCAGAAAAGAGTCTTGATGACCCACAAGTATAGGGGATCTATCGTAGTCCTTTCGATAAGTAAGAGTGTCGAACGCAATGAGGAGCAGAAGGAAATGATAAGCGGTTTCCAGTAAGGTATTCTCTGCAGGTACTAAAATAAGTGGTAACAGATAGTTTTGTGATAAGATAATTTGTAACGAGCAACAAGTAACAAAAGTAAATAAGGTGCAGCAAGGTGGCCCAATCCTTTTGTAGCAAAGGACAAGCCTGGACAAACTCTTATATAATGTAAAGCGCTCCCGAGGACACATGGGAATATCGTCAAGCTAGTTTTCATCACGCTCATATGATTCACGTTCGGTACTTTGATAATTTGGTATGTGGGTGGACCGGTGCTTGGGTGCTGCCCTTACTTGGACAAGCATCCCACTTATGATTAACCTCTATTGCAAGCATCCGCAAATACAACAAAAGTATTAAGGTAAACCTAACCATAGCATGAAACATATGGATCCAAATCAGTCCCTTACGAAGCAACGCATAAACTAGGGTTTAAGCTTCTGTCACTCTAGCAACCCATCATCTACTTATTACTTCCCAATGCCTTCCTATAGTCCCAAACAATGGTGAAGTGTCATGTATTCGACGTTCACATAACACCACTAGAGGAGAGACAACATACATCTCATCAAAATATCAAACGAATACCAAATTCACATGACTACTAATAGCAAGCCTTCTCCCATGTCCTCAGGAACAAAAGTAACTACTCACAAAGCATAAACATTTCATAATCAGAGGGGTATTAATGTGCATATAGGATCTGAACATATGATCTTCCAACAATTAAACCAACTAGCATCAACTACAAGGAGTAATTAACACTACTAGCAACCTACTAGCACCAATCCCGGACTTTGAGACAAGAATTGGATACAAGAGATGAACTAGGGTTTTGAGATGATATGGTGCTAATGAAGATGTTGATGGAGATTGCCCTCTCCCGATGAGAGGAGCGTTGGTGATGACGATGGCGATGATTTCCCCCTCCGAGAGGGAAGTTTCCCCGGCAGAACAGCCCCACGAGAACCCTAGATTGGCTCCTCCAAGGTTCCGCCTCATGGTGGCGGAGTTTCGTCCGAGAAGATGTCTTATGGTTATTTTCCCATCGAAAGAGTTCATATAGCAGAAGATGGTCACCGAAGGGCCACCAGGGGGCCCACGAGGTAGGGGGCACACCCCGGGGGGTAGGGCGCGCCCCCACCCTCATGGGTAGGTTGTGGCCCCCTGGTGAAGTTCTTGCGCTCAATGTTTTTTATATATTTGGAAAACATCATCCGTGAAGTTTCAGGACTTTCGGATCTGTGCAGAATAGGTCTCTAATATTTGCTGCTTTTCCAGCCAGAATCCCAGCTGCCGACATTCTCCATCTGTATGTAAACCTTGTAAAATAAGAGAGAATAGGCATAAGTATTGTGACATAATGTGTAATAACAGCCCATAATTCAATAAATATTGATATAAAAGCATGATGCAATATGGACGTATCAGTGTCGCCAATTTGCGCCGCCAGCGGGACATGGAGCAGCAGCGCACCGACGCTATGAGTCGCGAGCAGAGTGCCCACAACTATGCCGACTACATATGGAATGGGCTATTATTTTTTTAAATGGGTTGCATTTGTCCGCCACGGGTTTAGAGGCTGACTTGTGGGCCTACCAGGTTGATGTGTACACAATCAGGAGATGATTGTACGTGGAGAGGATGATAGCAAGGACCCACCAAGGTCATGGCAGTACACAAGCAAGTGCCTCCTTATTTCAAGCTAATAAAAAATGGCTCCTCCTAATGGATTTATGACATCTGGGTCCCATGCCATTGTCAATGTAGTCAATAAACGAGAGAATTGCACAACGAGCATCTGACACCAGGGACCCAGCATCTTGCCCAGTTATTTTTGTTTTCGGTTAATTTGATAAATGCCACTACAAATTTGGTGATTGTGAGAAATGCCACTGCAATTTTCAAACTTTTAAAAATGCCATTTCCGGTGGCATTTTTCGATGTCTGGAGTGGCGTTTTTCAAAGTTTGCAAAAATTGCAGTGGCATTTTTCGAAGTTTGCAAAAATTGTAGTGGCATTTTTCAAAGTGTGGAAATTGCAGTGGCATTTTTATGAATCGCCATAATTGGAGTGGCATTTATCTAATTTGTTTTTGAGACGGAAGCAGGGTGTCAACTGGGCTGTGCGGGGCACTCTGGCCTGTCTAGGCAACCATTTCTTTTATGTTTACCATAGACCAGCCTAGTAGTTTTTTTCTTTCTGAAAATGGCTAGCCCAGATTTTTTTGATTTGTCAAGTAAGTCTCTTTGTCAGGCCTGTTGGGCTGCAAATCTTTCAAGACGAGGAGAGCTTCATTTGGCTGGCCAAGAAAATGGCCTATCAGCAATGAGAAATGGGATGTAAAATTTTAAAACACATCAAACCGGCAATTAGTTTCATTTTTTCATTTCTAGAGTTTAAATTGAATTTATTTTTATGCATGGAAAATTTGTTGGATTTAATAATGATATACATTTATTTTTTAAAATCAGTTTGAATGTGACTCGAAACTTTGGGATTAAAAACAGTTCGGACCAAACCGAAAGATGCAAAATTTCGTATAATTTTTTAACCGTGGCCACAATATGGGATGTAATGCTAACAAAAAGAATATGGGCTCCCAAAAAACCTTAAGGATTAGCAAATGGGCTGTAAATTATTAGAAATAATGGCAGATGGGTTGTATGCTGTTTTCCACAGATTTGAGGCTTTCCTAAAAAAAAGGTTGACGCACAAGCAGTGACTGTTGGATGTCCATCCAACGGCCGTCGTGCTTCTTCAATCTCTGCTCTTCCTGCTCCAGCCGCACAAACAAGCATTAGTGGGACTGCTTGCTATCTCCTCCCGCGGCCAGCTGTGCTACCGCACAGGCCTAACCGCCCCATCATACTCCCATCACTGGCCTAGCCATCCCTCTACTAACCCACACCTGCTGTTATTCTCCGGCGACGGCAGACGAACCAGTAAACCCTCACACTCCCCTCCGCGTGGGAAACAACTGCCGAGTCTTCCCTGGCTCCGTGTCGTTCCCTTCCTAGGCCTCACCGTCGTCCACCTCCCTGGTGCTCTCGGCGCACCGTGGATAACGTGGTCAACGAACGACATTCATCGGACATGGACTTTACATGGAGAGGCTAACAGCTGGGTCCACGGCCGCACATAAGGAAATGCCTCCTTACTACACGCAAAATAATGATTCCTCCACCTGACATCTAGAACCCACCAAAAGGGCATCTGTATTTCGCGAAAGAATATTCCCTCCGTTGATAGGTCGGACCCACTAGCTATATCTTCGCACGCAAGGAAGTGCCTCCTTATTACGCATAAAAAATGAGTACTCCCCCTGCTAGTGGGACCCAGCATAGGGGGAGGCTGACATGTGGGCCCACTAAGTTGACGGGGATGGAGGACTTTGTCAACTTAGTCAATATGAACAATTCTGGCTCCAATGACCATACGATGTCCATCCAACGGCCGTAGTGATTCTTCAACCTCTGGTCTTTTTGCTCCAGCCGCCCAAAGCAACGCTGGTCGTACCGCCTGCTCCTGCCTCCCGCGGTCGACTGTGCTGCCTAGAGGCCTCACCGCCCCCTACTACTCCCACCGCTGGCCAGGCACTGCGGCAACGGCAGCCTCACACCACAGCCGAACCAGTGAACCCTCGTACTCCTCTCTGTGTGGGCATCCACTGCCGCGTCTTCCCCGGCTCCGCGTCGTCCCCTTATGAGGCCATGCCGTCGTCCACCGCCTTGGTGCTCTCGGCGGCATGGTCAATGTGGTCAACAACCGACTTCCATCAAAAGAGTATTGTATGTGCAAAGCCTGACAGCTGGGTCCACGGCCGTAGGAAGGAAGTGCCTCCTTATTACGCGGAAAATAATGATTCCTCCACCTGACAGCAGGGACGCACCAAATGGGCCACTGTATTTTGCCAAAAAAATGTTTCCCCCCTAACTGCTGGGACCCACCACCTACATCTTCACATGCAAGGAAGTGCATCCATATTACGGGCAAAAAAATGATTCACCCCCTGACTGGTGGGACACACCAGCTACATCTTCGCGCGCAAGGAAGTGCTTGACAGTCGGGACCCACCTGGTTGAAGCGTACGTAGCGTTGTCATTCTGGTCATGAACGTGTACGTACATACGATTGATCTATCTGTAGGCTGCAGCGATGAATCGTAGCCGTGTAAGGAAGGGCACGTGTCGTAGTAGAGACGCGCACGTGTGTCGTAGTAGAGGCGCGCATGTAGCATGTACACGCAGGTATAGCGGCTAGGGTGCAAAAAAGAAAATACGACCACCTACATACATAGGAGCGGGGTCTCGAGCGCGTACTCGCGCATATATATATATATATATATATATATATATATATATATATATATATATATATATATATATATATATATATATATATATATATATATATATATATATATATATATATACGGACAGCCAGGGCTTCTGTACATGGAGAGGCAACGGACGGCAGCAACGACGTCCTGTTCATCGGGCAGCGAACCTGCTGGGTCGGAACGGAGAAACAGCGACCTATTCATCTGGAGGCAACCGACTGGGTCGGAATACATCGTGTTCATCGGGAGCCAACCGGCTTGGACGGAACAACCAATGGAAACGAGGCCTGGTGTACCGCGGAACGGAGGAAACGGCCATGTGTTCGACCGCCACGGTCGAAACGGGATCCTGTTCATCAGGAGGGGTCTAGCGTACCACAAAATAGAGGAAACCGACTTCTCTTGGACCTCCTACGGTCGAAACGGGTTCCTGTTGATCGGGAGGGGTGTGGCGTACCGCATAACGGAGGAGACGGACTTATGTTACAGCACTACGGGCGAAACGGGGGTCCTGTTCATCGGAAGGGTGTGGCATACCGCAAAACGGGACTCCACGGGATACTATTCATCTCCACCGTCGACCTCCTCCAGCCTCCACGGGCTACTGTTCATCCACCGTTGACCTCCTCCAGCCTCCACTTGCGACTGTTCATCCACGGGCTCTTGTTCATCTAGCCTCGACCGCGCGCTCCTCCACCGGCTACTGTTCAACCACCCCTCTCCACGGGGTCCTGTTCAACCACCCCTCCACAGGCTACTATTCATCTAGCCCTCCACCGGCTACTGTTCAACCAAACCCCCACCAGCTACTGTTCCACCTCCCCTCCACGAGGGCCTGTTCATCCAGCCATCTACGGGGTCCTATTCATCCACCCCCAACCGTCTCGATCGATCGGGGTTGTGTTCATCCAGCGGAAACATCACGGGGTCCTGTTGATCCAACCACCACCACGAACTGTTCATCCAAGCCCCCAACAACGCTCATTGTTCATCAAGGAAAGGAGCCAGCAAGTTCAATCGGCTTCAGTTAGCAGCATTAGCAAACGAAGGAATCGCTCGATCGTGTTCATTTAACAGCCATCGATCGATCGCCCAGGTTCAGTAACGTGTAGCCTGCAGTGCAATCGCTCGGGTTCAGTTAGGCGAACGCCTCGCTCGGGTTCAGTTAGATCCCAACGCCTCGCACCCACGGGTGTACGTGTACGAGAGAAACGTGCATCGCTTGGCCCCGACCACCCACCGTAACCAGGAACTCCCCGATATTTTCCTCGCCCTCGCTAATACCACGGTTTTTTCTATCATGGGTGGCCGAAAGAATGTGATGCAGCTACGTCTCCAGCCCGCCAAGGACGAAAAGCCCATTTTCTATAATGATTCTTTTTCATAGAAGTAGGAGCCCACCACATCTATGATGATACCGGGTTTTGTCACAATTATCGTCGTAGAAGTGTCATAAGCATGACAGAAAAAAACTTCGTTTGGCCCAAAATGTCACGGATGTGTCTTTTTTTGTAGTGTGTGTCGTCACCCTTTCTAGACCTAACACTGCATGAACAACACCCTAGACATAGTTTGGCACCAAGTGGGCGTCGTCTTGACCATGCGAGCATGGTGACCGTGTGTGGACACGGCTCTGGCAATGTGGCCGACGCACTCTGCACCGTGCCCGAGTGTTTGTTCAATGCGTGATCGATCCAGAGCTCCCCGACGACTGTCGCACCGCGCCACCTCCTTCATCTCCTCACCATTGACCTCTCCCTGGCGCTCACCGACGCCGGAGACGCCGCAGCGGGCACGGACACGACGAGGCCAAAGCAAGAGTGTGCCCCATGCCTCTTTCTTCTTCCTCCACCGCCTCCAGTGCTTGTCTGCATGCTGCACAGCTCCCGCATGAACGCTGAGCCCCTCCACCCCGCGCTGACACCGCTCGTCGTCAGTCACTGGCTTCCGTAGAGCTCCGGCGAAGCCACGTACCCCTCTTCCCCTCTGGCTATAAATTCGAGCCCCTCCCGCCGCTCCGAGCACTCCAGATCCACCACCCAACCAGCCAGCCTCTAGCCGCCGTCCCCAACCAAGCTCACTGGCGATCCCTGCAGCCCCTCCTCCTTGCTCTGGTTCCCCTCGAGCTCGAGCAACTACTATGGTGACTCCTGGTGGTCCACTGGTGCTGTCCAGACATGTTGGAGCCCCTGGAACCGTCCCTCTTCGTCATCTTCGTCATCTCCGGCGAGACCCGGCCGCAGCCGCCGCTTGCGAGTTTGGTTCCGAGCTGCTCCAACCGTCTCTCATCGAGCCACGGGTACAGGCAGGTGTGCCTCGGCCCCTGTCTCTTTCTATCCCTCTGGATTCGGCCAAGGACCCCTCCTCGCCAGCGTAAGCTCCGGCGAAGCGCCGCCTCTGCTCTGTTTCTCTCCCCCTCCCTCCACACCTGACCAGTGGGGCCCACTGTCAGCCTCTCCACTCATGCCCGAAGCGGTACGAGTGGAGGCGTATTCTGAAAATACGCCATCGACGTCACCCCACTGATTTTCAGTTTAATTCAAATCTTTGACCAGGAACCTTGACCAGCCATAACTCTTAAACTATAAGACCAAATGAGTTGATTCTTTTTGCATTGTGTTTGTTTTGAAAAGTTCTAGAAGCACACCAAAAATGGTATTTTTCCTTGTTGTCTAGAATTTTTCCTGATTTTCAGAGTGGTTCTGGATATTTTATTTTGCTGTTTTTAAATATTTTTTCAGAGGGAGAAGCTTGTCTTGAAGATAACTAGGAGGAGTGTCAACCTCCTCTATACTAATGCAAGCCACACTAACATTTGTATGGTGTCATTTCAATATCTATGATTTTTCCAACTTGAATATGAGTTATTTGCATGCATTTAATTAATTAAATGAATATGGTTTAGTGCTACTTATTTTAGCATGCTTGAATTGCTTTGTTATGATACTGGTTGAATGCATGGGCTAGTTTAAGCCAGTAGAAGAAATTTTTATTGTGTGATTATGCTTTTATGAATAATGGTAGTTTCTTTTTGTGATAAATTGATTTTTTGTCAGGAACCCAATTCTAAGTCACACCGATATAGCCTATAACACCTCATATCACTTTGTGGCCTCACGCACGGTATCCCCACGGGTGTCGGCTTACCATGGCCCAGGACCGTTTGCGCCTTTTGGCTCACGTATATGATAGTGTCGCTAGCATCCATATGACAGAGAACCCGGGCCGACATGACTAGTCGCGAACCCAAAGTGGCACTTACTTACGGGAACAGGCACACATGAATCAACATCAAGCATGTCGGTCAACACCGTATGAATCCGGGCTGTAGCAGCTGGGCTAACAGGACTCCGGGAACCCGGGCTGTAGCAGGCTAACAGGACTCCGGATGTCTCCGCTTGACATTTCCCCGAAGGGACAGACACAGGAACAAAGTGAATCACATGCCGGCCAGTCTAAGTGTTCCGGAGCAGTAGTGCTGGGCTAGCAGGACTCCGGTGAATAGGGCTATAGCGGACTACTATGGCTCATGGAAGCACAAGACTACATTTCCCGATAAGAGAGGCTACCAAGGATAAACAACTAGGTTGTCGGATCCCACCCATACCAAGCATTCCAATCATACACACAATATGCTCGATATGTGCAAATACAACATGGCATCACAACATAACTCTACGACTCAAGTATTTATTCAATAGGCTCCGAGGAGCGAGATATTACAAACATGGGTCTCATGACCCAACATTCAGAGCATACAAGTCAAAGCACATGCGGAAGCTTAACATGTCTGAGTACAGACATCTACAAATTAAAAAGGCTGAGAAGCCTGACTATCTAGCAGATCCTGCCGAGGGCAAAAGATCGTAGCTAAGGTATCAAGCTAAACGTCGAAGTCCACACGGAACTACTAGAGAGACTGACGTCTCTCTGCAAAACATAAAATAGGCAAACGTGAGTACAAATGTACCCAACAAGACTAACATCAGAACTAGCTACATATGCATCAGTATCAACATAGGGGGGCTGGAGTTTGACTGCAGCAAGCCAGCTTTGACTCAGTGGCTATCCTAAACTATGACTGCAAGTAACTCTTTGAGGTGGCGCACACGAGTCCACATATTCACCAATCAATACACCACTATGGATCCGGTCAGGTCTCCCTACGAGAACGCCATCCATAGCACTCACACTTATATTGCGCATTTTAGAGTACCCACTTTCACTTTTCTATGAACTATATAGGCAACCAAGTAGTCCTTTACCGCGGACGCGGCTATTCGAATAGATGATGTTAACCCTGCAGGGGTATACTTCTTCATACACGCTCTCACCACTTACCATCGTTTACACGACATGTACTCGGCAACCTTCAAGCGGAAGCCCAACGAGGGTGTCGGCCATGGCCTACCTAAACACTCAAGTCTCTAGTCCAGGTTTATCGCCTATCTAGGTTCCATCCGCAGGGTGTCCGGCCGAGGTTTCCACATATGGCCCCGAACGATGTGTACAGGGTTCCGAGACACCAAACGGGAGCCCGGTATACCCAGCCATGGTGTATCTACCGCATCATAGCCCACCCCTGGGGTCAGTGCTACGCACGGCCGCCAACACATATCCTATAAACACCAGAAACTAGTTGCAACTCCTGGACAGAGGACTAGGGTGGTTAAGAACCCGAGAGGGTCCATTGGTTTTGGTCCCAATGCATGGTAGTAGCTAGTTCTTAAATAACACATACAGATCTTGGTGCTTAAGGACGGTTCCAATGAAACAACCCACCATGTACTCCTCATGGCCTATCATCGATACCTTTACCAAATCGTGTTCACACACTTAGCTCTCAACAGTAGGACATGTTCACACACCTCCAATTCATCCCCGATGAATCAGACTTGACTCAACTCTAAGCAGTAGCAGGCATGATAAACAAGCATGAATGAGTAGGCACATCAGGGCTCAAACAACTCCTACTCATGCTTATGGGTTTCATATATTTACTGTGGCAATGACAGGTCATGCACAGGAAAGGGGTTCAACTACCACAACATGTACAGTTGAATCGTTGTTGTCCTAATGTAGTAAAAGAGAGCAGGAGCGAGAGAGTGGGATTATATCGAAATGAACAAGGGGGTTTTGCTTGCCTGGCACGTCTGAAGATAGTATAACTCTTCATCGATGTCATCGAACTCATTGTCGAAACACGTCTACTGAGAGGGGACAATTAGCGGCAAAGGAACATAAACAACATTAAATTAATGCAATGCACAAGGAAATGAATGATATGACATATTAAGGTACTGAATTTAGCTAATGCAACAGCAAGTCATCTTAATTAGAGTGGAATTCACACTACATCAAATTCCAACTCAAAACCTATTTTTCAGATTTACCTTAATCATGTTTTATCCTAATCAATGGGGTTAACTTTCTCAAACATGCATGAACATGGCATAAAAAGATTCTTTGGATTTTTTGATCATTTTTCATATATAATTTATTTCCATTGAAGTTATAGATTATTTTCTATGAATTTTAGAAGTTTTGGACATTTTCTGGAATTTTCTGATTATTTTAAATCCAGAAAATGATTTACAACCTCAGCATGACGTTGGTGTGACATCAGCAGGTCAATGGACACAGTCCAGGTCAAACCTGACTAGTGGGGGCCACACGCCAGCGACACAGGGCTAATCCTGGTCAAACCCAGCGCTGACTGGGGTTTGACCAGGCCTGGGGCCCACTATCAGTGGCTATAGGGTTAGCACCTAATGGCCGTGCCACGTCGGCGTGGTTATGCCGGCGATGTCCCGACGCGGCGGCGATCGCCATCCGGCCTTTCCGGCCATGGAAGCAAGCGGGGCTGGTCTCGTTGAAACGGTCGCGATGCGGCGTGTCGAACGGTGGTGGTTGCAGGGGCTGGGGCGGCCGGAGACGACGGCAAGGAGCTCGGCCGCGACGGCCGGCATTCGGATGTGCGCGGGAGCGCGGCTGCGCTGTGCAAACGGGCGGGGCAAAGCACTGGAGATGCCCTACGTAGTGCAGCGAGTTCGGTGGACACGCGCCTGGGACCAAATGGTCACCGGAGCGTCGGCGGCGGCGAGCGCAGGCGGTGGCGGGGTTCGGTCATCGACGAAATGGCGACTACGCTGTGCAACCGAGAAATCGGAGAGGGGAAGGAGGAGCAGCAGCTCACAGCGATTGCAGCAGGCATCGAAGCAGGCTCGGGGAAGGCCGGAGCTGAGCGGGGCGGCGAGGCGGATCTCCGCCGGCCAAGGAGGGGGAAAGCGGCGGGGGCGGCACTTCGGGGCCCTTCCAGTAGCGTGGCTCGGTGAGGAGGTACGGAACAAGGTGGCGGAGCTCGGGGAGGCTCGGGGAACACGGTGGATGTGGTGACAGCGAGCGGCGGGGACGGTCTCACTCGGGTGGCTGCGGGTGCAAGCGCTGGGGGAAGAGGGAGGAACCAGAGAGGGGGGAGAAGAAGCAGGGGTGTCGTGGCGCTCTTGGCACCCTCCAGCAGCAGCGGCGGCAAGCATGAGGTGGACGCACGGTGGTGCGCGCACGTCGGGCACACACCCTCGTGCCCACTGTCACGAGGAAGAAGACGCCCGTGTCCCTGGGCTGGGCCAGGAACAATGCTGGGCCGCCTGGGCTGGACAGGTGGGCTAAGCAGGTAAGGCCAGGTAAGTCTCTCTCTCTCTCTCTCTCTCTCTCTCTCTCTCTCTCTCTCTCTCTCTCTTTTATTTCCTGTTTTCTATTTTTCTGTAACTTCTGAGCTTTATTAAAAATACCAAAATGTTTCCAAAAATCCTGAAAATAATTGTGGGCTCTGTTAGGATTATTCCTAACAGCTCACACTTAAGCTCAAAATTAATTAAGCACTTAAGATAATATATAGCATTTAAATGCCCAATTGCAAGTAGCATATGATTTAATTCAGTGACCCTCTGTTGTCCTAGAAAAGTATGCACCATTTTTGTCATAGGTTCTAGACCGAGGCAGAGATGGTGAACATTTTTGAAGGGCATTTTGGGTTCAGTGAAAATGATTTTATTTGGACCCTAGTTGTATTTCATTTGCTGCTAGGGTTTATCAGACCCCATTTCAAAGTTTCATAAAATTTAGACATGATGCATGGAGGCTAATGCAAAGGCAGGCAAGGCCTGAACTGGGGTTGTGACAACTACACCGCACTAAACAAGGATCTCGTCTCGAGATTCAAGCGTGGGGTAATATGAAGGGGAAATGCAAACTAACACAATCTTCGCAATCCAAGTTGCACCTTGTAAGGACGCTGATTCGTCACCATATTTGTCTCGACGTCTTGCTCTGAAAACTCCAACCAACATGGCATCGAGAGGAAAGGAAAAACTCTAGAAGGATCGATCTTCTCGAAGATCGAACAACCGATGATCAACTCATGGAATGAGACATTGAAACATCTCTCGAGCTAAGACATGAAACATACATCCAGAGGGATGGAGTGTAACAGATGACGAAGGTTCACTAGGTAGACAACAATTTCTTGCTTAAGAAGGCGGTGAACGATTGTCAATGTAGCGATGAGTTGAGTTTCCATGATACCATAACGAGACATCTTAGAGGAAGGTGACTCGCAGAAATAATCCCTTAAGTGGAAAAAACAATTTCTTTTGATTCATAGATCATTGAAACTCTTTATACCAGCCTAAGGAAAATCACAACAATCATTTAGCGGAGTACAAAGGGATGGCATACCCGGACTAGAATGGATGATGTGGACTACCTTATTGAAGACAACGCAAGGGATGGTTTTTGCTTATCATCGGAAATGGATGGGACCCATGGTAGGACCACTTTTGAAGGTGATCCTGGCCAGAAATTATCGAGAAGGGTAGTCCAAGGTTGAATGGCACAATGGTGGTGCAAGCTAGGAACAAAATGCAAATGCTGGGAATGATTCTAGTAACTGGGGAGAAACTCAACAATAGAGAGTGATTCCACTGTTATAAAGGTTATGGCATAATTAAAGAAACTAAGAGCAGATCCCAATTAATGCCGACGATAAATCCTAGTGATTGCGCGTGCTCTCAAGAACTTGAGCATTCCCATATTCAACAAGTTTTACCAATATCCGTGTCAAGGATCCTGGCAACACAACATACTACCATGAGGAATAATGGTGGACGATGCAGATGTAAAGAAAGGTAACACTTTCTTAGATTTCACCTTAGCGAGGCCAAGGGATCAAAATCTGGATGATCGACCGAGAGACACTAAGAACTCCACTTCTAATGTTCTCCTTGATGTGCTAGCGTAACCCATTTATTGATATGGTTTGGTATCTAGAACATCGGGTAGAAGGTCGGACTTCGGGAGCGCAAGTATCCATAAGGAATAACTATGGAAGTAAATCATACGGAATCCTTGGGAAGGTGGGCAATTTCCTCAATCAAGATACTACAATAATGGGTCTTTCGGCTAGGTGTGTTGGCCACAACATCCACTTTACCGGGTTACAGAGAGACCAATATTATAGTTCTTGGGAAATGTTCCAACCATCACACCTGCTTGAGATTAAGATCTGGTTGGTGTCAGGATAGTCTACACTCATCGGTCTAGAAAGAGAAATGAAAGTTTGCAACACAAATCGACGAGATGACATTGCAAGATTCTCGAAAAATGAACTACGATAGCAAGCTGCAAAACACGAGCTAGTTCTGCTACATACATGTGAGCATGTTGTCCAAGACAAGAATGACCACATAGTAGTCTTATAATATAACACTATCGAGTTCAGGCTAGGATCCATCATCAAGGATTTCGAAGTCTTTACGCGAGCTAGACTTCTTTGCCTTGAACAAGTCAATCAGTGGCTTGGTGTGCTAGGGATACATATAGAATGAAGGTTGCAAGTCTCCAAACCATAGTATACATCGCACATGTGCATGACTGACTTGGGATGATTCCAGAGGAAGCAAAACTAACTTTCTCGAATTCACGGCGGCAACTTTCACCAAATGCACATGAATCAGAGGTAGTCACTTCTTTCATCCAAACATATGCTTCATGAACGAAACACGAAGAAATGCTTACAAAGTTTCCAACACTAGTGTAATGTTCAACCAAATCATGGAGGAGACAAGGATGTTGTCGATGGGCTCAACAAAAAATCATCCAGGTTTACATATAAATGGAACTCCACAATCATGTGAACAAGGTGTTAGCATTAGTCAGACCCGAAAGATATAATGGTGTATGCTCGAGGAACAACCACGAGTAAGACAACAATACGAATATCGTTGGTTCTGATTTGATTTGACGTTAGCCCATACTCAAATCAAAGATTGGTTAAGACAATAGCACCGACAATTGATCACGAGGATCAATCGATGAAGATATCATCTTCCTTAAACACATGCACACACAAGAAGATATCCCTTAACATGAACTAAGTCATACAAGCTTTTATCTTCCAACTCTCCAAGTTGTTGTTTGGCTTAACCAACTAGCTCAGGGTATCCAACACAGATTTTTGGAGAAAGAGTGGTTTACAAGAAACCGGCTTGATCATGAGCTCAACATAATGGTCAGGGGACAACCTGGTGGTACTTCCGAGAGGATATTCAGAAAATCATGAACCACCGATAAGTTACTAAGCTCGAGAACAATCTTGTCTTTCGGGGCAAGACGATATATCAAATAAGCAAGGGATTGGCACAATCCTAACTCATTGATCAAAGAGTGCACTAGAAATAAGGACAAGGTAGCACGATCAATCCTAGTATAGTGATTCGATAACCAACACGCTAAGAATGATATTAATGTCCATTAACTACCAAGCAACACAGTTGCTAGGAGTATTGATTTCACACATCGTGGTCCACTTGTCGGCATTCCGGTTGCGACAACACAAAACCGAGGAATGAAAAATGATGGCAAGAAGTATCACTGCATCAAGAATTCATGGGAGATAGTGCAATTCTCATGACAATCCTGACATAAAGTGGGTAATACTCCGAGGTAGAACAGAGAAAAAGCTGGATTGGCATTTTGATATGCGAAATACGACTACTTTGACCCAATCCTAGATATGGATGAGGTGCTGGAGTTTGTTTATCCTAGTCATTCCAGAATAGAATGGCTTGATGAACCACAAGAATAATAGGCATTGATGAACACAATTGCACACATACTCTAGACTATCGATTGATAGACAATGGTCAGAATACAAATGAAGAGTAACAACTCAAGGAACATATATCTTTCTGAGTTGTCGATGCATAGATTAGTATGTCGAGCAAAGCTCAACATTTCTTTCAGATAACCCATGTAGAATGGTAGAACTGGCAGATTCACAATGTAGAATGGATAACTCATCAAGATCACTCTTATTGTGATCTTTTGGTTCAAAAGAACTTCTGCCAAGGATGATTCATGGTATTTGGAAGAATGATATACCACGGACCTCGAGGACTATCACAAAGGTTACTAATATCCTAAAGGAACGAGCAACACTACCAACATGAAGTAAGTAGGGTGAATCTCGGGTCCAAGAACCCAGGAATAGAATACCTACTACTAAATGGCATCACGGGATGCTATCGAGAATGGTGGCTAGATTACTAGGTGACTCCCTAGAACACCTAGGGCCATAATAATAGCTCCAACATATATGTCGAGGCAACAGAGTACCTCAACTCACCGATTAGTGTGATTAATCTGGCCCAAATGGACATCAGGAACAGGAGGAAGGGATTTGCAAATGCATCAGACTATTTAGAGACCTGGGATGAGTCGAACAGCATAAGGTTGTAAATGCTCAAAAAGATTTGAGACATCCTGCAAAATGGTGGCATAACCACTCAACATCACAATATCAAGGTTCCGAGATCAACTGTCAACATACGGAAGTAGTAGGAATGGAATTGAGGCTTGAAACAATCATTTCTATAACTCTATGGATTAGTAACACATCATCCTGATAGACAGATGAGAAGACCTAGTTCTTAATCCCCGTAGAAAACAAGAGATTGACTCAGATCAGAAGGACATAAGGTATAAGGAGTAAAAAGAGCCTTATGTTCCCTTCCACAATCAATTCCCTTACATAACTAAAGCATTTCTAGACACAACTTCGACCAGTTTGGCTTGGTAATCCTACAGGCACTCAGGCTCTGATACCAAAGCTGTCAGGACCCCAATTCTAAGTCACACCGATCTAGCCTATAACACCTCATATCACTTTGCGGCCTCACGCACGGTATCCCCACGGGTGTCGCCTTACCATGGCCCGGGACCGTTTGCGCCTTTTGGCTCACGTATATGATAGTGTCGCTAGCATCCATATGACAGAGAACCCGAGCCGACATGACTAGTCGCGAACCCAAAGTGGCACTAACTTACGGGAACAGGCATACATGAATCAACATCGAGCATGTCAGTCAACACTCTATGAATCCGGGCTATAGCAGTTGGGCTAACAGGACTCCGGGAACCCTGGCTGTAGCAGGCTAACAGGACTCCGGATGTCTCCATGTGACATTTCCCCGAAGGGATAGACACAGGAACAAAGTGAATCACATGCCGGCCAGTCTAAGTGTTCCGGAGCAGTAGTGCTGGGCTAGTAGGACTCCGGTGAACTGGGCTATAGCGGACTACTATGGCTCATGGAAGCACAAGACTACATTTCCCCATAAGAGAGGCTACCAAGGATAAACAACTAGGTTGTCGGATCCCACACATACCAAGCATTCCAATCATACACACAATATGCTCGATATGTGCAAATACAACATGGCATCACAACATAACTCTACGACTCAAGTATTTATTCAATAGGCTCCAAGGAGCGAGATATTACAAACATGGGTCTCATGACCCAACATTCACAGCATACAAGTCAAAGCACATGCAGAAGCTTAACATATCTGAGTACAGATATCTACAAATGAAAAAGGCTAAGAAGCCTGACTATCTACCAGATCCTGCCGAGGGCACAAGATCGTAGCTAAGGTATCAAGCTAAACGTCGAAGTCCACACAGAACTACTAGCGAGACCGACGTCTCTCTACAAAATATAAAATAGGCAAACGTGAGTACAAATGTACCCAGCAACACTTACATCAGAACTAGCTACATATGCTTCATTATCAACAAAGGGGGTGGAGTTTGACTGCAGCAAGCTTGCTTTGACTCAGTGGCTATCCTAAACTATGACTGCAAGTAACTCTTTGAGGTGGCCCGCACGAGTCCACATATTCACCAATCAATACACCACTATGGATCCGCTCCCGTCTCCCTACGAGAACGCCAATCCATAGCACTCACGCTTATCTTACGCATTTTAGAGTATCCACTTTCACTTGTCTTTGAACTGCATAGGCAACCAAGTAGTCCTTTACCGCGGACGCAGCTATTCGAATAGATGATGTTAACCCTACAGGGGTGTACTTCTCCATACACGCTCTCACCACTTACCGTCGTTTACACGACATGTACTCGGCAACCTTCAAGCGGAAGCCCAACGAGGGTGTCGGCCACGGCCTACCTAAACACTCAAGTCTCTAGTACAGGTTTATCGCCTATCCAGGTTCCATCCGCAGGGAGTCCAACCGAGGTTTCCACATACATCCCCGAACGATGTGTACATGGTTCTGAGACACCAAACGAGCGCCCGGTATACCCGGCCATGGTGTATCTACAGCATCATAGCCCACCCCTAGGGCCAGTGCTACGCACGGCCGCCAACACATATCCTATAAACACCAAAAACTAGTTGCAACTCCTGGACAGAGGACTAGGGTGGTTAAGAAGCTGAGAGGGTCCATTGGTTTCGGGCCCAATGCATGGTAGCAGCTAGTTCTTAAATCACACATATAGATCTTGGTGCTTAAGGACGGTTCCAATGAAACAACCCACCATGTACTCCTACATGGCCTCTCATCGATACCTTTACCAAATCGTGTTCACACACTTAGCTCTCAACAATAGGACATGTTCACACACCTTCGATTCATCCCCGATGAATCAGACCTGACTCAACTCTAAGCAGTAGCAGGCATGACAAACAAGCATGAATGAGTAGGCACATCAGGGCTCAAACAACTCCTACTCATGCTAGTGGGTTTCATCTTGGCAATGACAGGTCATGCAGAGGAAAGGAGTTCAACTACCACAGCATGTACAGTTGAATCATTGTTGTCCTAATGCAGTAAAAGAGAGCAGGAGCGAGAGAGTGGGATTATATCGGAATGAACATTGGGTTTTGCTTGCCTAGCACTTGTGAAGATAGTATAACTCTTCATCAGTGTCATCGAACTCATCGTCGAAACACGTCTACTGAGAGGGGACAATTACCGGCAAAGGAACATAAACAACAATCAATTAATGCAAACTACATCAAATTCCATCTCCAAGCCTATTTTTGAAATTTACCTTAATCATGTTTTATCCTAATCAGTGGGGTTAACTTGCTCAAACATGCATGAACATGGCATAAACAGATTCTTTGGATTTCTCTGATCATTTTTCATATATAATTTATTTCCATTGGAGTTATAGATTATTTTCTATGAATTTTAGAAGTTTTGGACATTTTATGGAATTTTCTGATTATTTTAAATCTAGAAAATGATTTACTGCGTCAGCATGATGTTAGTGTGACATTAGTGGGTCAACAGAGACGGTCCAGTTCAAACCTGAGCAGTGGGGGCCACACATCAGCGACACAGGGCTAATCTCGGTCAAACCCAGCACTGAGTGGGGTTTGACCAGGCCTGGGGCCCACTATCAGTGGCCGTGGGCGGTTTAAGTAGCGGGGTTAGCGCCTAATGGCCGTGCCACGTCGGCGTAGTTATGCCGGCGATGACCCGACGTGGCGGTGATCGCCGTTTGGCCGTTTCCGGCCACGGAAGCAAGCAGGCCTGGTCTCATTGGAACGGCCGCGATGCGGCGCGTCGAACGGTGGTGGTTGCAGGGGCTGGGGTGGCCGGAGACGACGGCGAGGAGCTCGGCTATGGCAGCCGGCGTTTGGGTGTGCGCAGGAGCGCGGCTGCGCTGTGCAAATGGGCGGGGCGAAGCACTAGAGATGCCCTACACAGTGTAGCGAGTTCGGTGGACACACGCCCGAGACCAAATTGTCACCGAAGCGTCGGCGGCGGCGAGCGGAGGCGGCGGCGGGGTTCAGTCATCGGCGAAACGGCGACTACGGCGTGCAACCGAGAAATCGGAGAGGGGGGAGGAGCAGCAGCTCACATCGGTTGCAGCAGGCGTCGAAGCTGGCTCGGGGAAGGCCGGAGCTGAGCGGGGCGGCGAGGTGAGGCGGATCTCCGGCAAACGAGGAGGGGAAATGCGGCGGGGTTGGCGCTTAGGGGCCCTTCCGGTAGCATGGCTCTGTGAGGAGGTTGGGAACAAGGTGGCGGAGCTCGGGGATAGCTCGGGGCGGCTCGGGGAACACGGTGGACGCGATGACAGCGAGCGGCAGCGACGGTCTCGCTCGGGTGGTTGCGGGCGCGAGCACTGGGGGAAGAGGGAGGAACCAGAGAAGGGGGAGAAGAAGTAGGGGTGTCGTGGTGCTCTTGGTGCCCTCCAGCAGCAGCGGCGGCAAGCAGGAGGTAGACGCATGGCGGTGCGCGCGCGTCGGGCACAGGCCATCGTGCCCACTAGCACGAGGAAGAAGACGCCCCTGTCCCTGGGCTGGGCCAGGAACAGTGTTGGGCCACCTGGGCTGGACAGGTGGGCTGCGCAGGTAAGGCCAGGTAAGTCTCTCTCTCTCTCTCTCTCTCTCTCTCTCTCTTTTATTTCATGTTTTCTATTTTCTGTAAGTTTTGAGCTTTATGAAAAATACCAAAACGTTTCCAAAAATCCTGAAAATAATTGTGGGCTCTGTTAGGATTATTCCTAACAGCCCACACTTAAGTTCAGAATTAATTGAGCACTTAAGATAATATATAGCATTTAAATGCCAAATTGTAAGTAGCATATGATTTAATTCAATGACCCTCTGTTGTCCTAGAAAGTGTGCACCATTTTTTTCATAGGTTCTAGACCAAGGTAGAGATGATTAACATTTTAGAAGGGCATTTTGGGTTCAGTGAAAATGATTTTATTTGGACCCTAGTTGAATTTCATTTGCTGCTAGGGTTTATCAGCCCCCATTTCAAAGTTTCATAAAATTTAGACATGATACATGGAGGCTAATGCAAAGGCAGGCAATGCCTGAACTGGGGTTGTGAAATTTTTAATATATTATGACACAATTAAAATGATGAATGACACAAACCAGTAAAATAGAACCAGTAAAGTTGAATTGATGAGTAGTGCAAGTAGGAAATTTTGGTGATGTTGATCTTTTCACTTTGAATGGTATGTTTTCCATGTCGAATAGTTGCATGATCATGGCATATGATGACTCGAGTTATTTTATTTTCAAGTTAAACCTGATGTTAATCCAGCTTGAACATAACGTTAATCGTGTCATGGTTTCACTGAATTGATTTTTTCCCAGTGCAACCACACTTGCCTTTATGGTAAGGTCTTGATTTGGTCTGTTGTCATGCCTCTGGTCGGTACCTCCAACGAGGGAAGGTTATGGGTGTGCGGTATCCTGGCCAGTAAGCATACATAACCTTGTGTGACCGTTTGTTGTTATGGTACCTTGTCCCCGTTTGGGACCATTTTTGCCACGACGGTGGCCGTTGATGCCTTTGGTAGGCACGGGGCCACCCATGACTTAGCCCAGTGGGGAGTTAATCGGAGTGGCTAAGGGAGTCCTTGATTAAGGGGTCCTCAGGCGTCTGGCCGGTGTGACATGCGCCGGACTATTGGGCTATGAAGATACAAGATAAAAGACTTCCTCCCGTGTCCGGATGTGACTCTCCTTTGCGTGGAAGGCAAGCTAGGCGTCCTGATGTATTATTTCCTTTCTCTATAACCGACTTTGTATAACCCTAGGCCCCTCCGGTGTCTATATAAACTGGAGGGTTTTAGTCAGTAGGGACGATGATAATCATACAAGCTAGACTTCTAGGGTTTAGCCATTACGATCTCGTGGTGGATCAACTCTTGTAATCCTTATACTCATCAATATAAATCAAGCAGGACATAGGGCATTACCTCCATCAAGAGGGCTCGAACCTGGGTAAAAAACCGTGTCCCCTGCCTCCTATTACCATCGACCTTAGATGCACAGTTCGGGACCCCCTACCCGAGATCCGCCAGTTTTGACACCGACATTGGTGCTTTCATTGAGAGGTGAACTCAGGACCTCCCGCTTACCAAACGGCTGCTCTAACGAACTGAGCTATAGATCCCTGCTATAACCTTCTGCCATTCCTGTTACAAATGGAAGGGTTAATGCCAATTAAGCATGACTCGGGGAGAGGATTGAGTAGAGTGATGGGATTAAAACTCACCCAGCTAGGAGGATTGTACATAGAAAATCCTTCCCAGAGCGTAAGACGAGTGAACTCCTCTTTGTCCCCTTTATACAGATCGACCAGTATTGCGGCCAGGGCGGTAAGGGAAACCGGACCCTTCCGTCCACAGCACGAGGCGTCATCTTCCCCATTGTAGTGCCACATGGGAAGCCCCCTTAATTGGAGCGGTTGTACACCTCGCACTACGGAAGTGGCCATTACCTCGATTATTCATAATCCGGGTTGGGTGAGTGTCCTTATGTTGCCCATTAATTGTTGGACTTCCGCACTATCTTCCTCCTCGAGGCTCCGAGGCCGCCAGTTGTGGCGTTTCTTCAATGGAGCACTGGTAAATCCAGGAAGGCCCATTCGGACTGGGTCAAGAGAGCGACGTCCTCAATATTGAACCACTCTGAGGGCCACTCTTGGGACGCCTTCTTCGGCATGCCGGATAAGTATCCGGTCCTGGCTATGCGCCACATTTCGGCGCCACCCACCTCAAATATAGATCCCTTTTGGGAGAGAGGGACGAGGCAGAACAGTTTCCTCCATAGCTCGAAATGGGCCTCACGGCCCAACAATAGCTCGCAAAGAGCGACGTAGCCCGTGATGTGCAGAATGGAACCCGGCGTGAGATTGTGTAGTTGGAGGCTGTAGTACTCCAGAAGACCTCGAAGTAAGGGGTGGATTGGGAACCCTACGCCTCTAATTAAGAAGAATTTAAAGCACACACACTCCCCCTGGCTGGAGTGGGGAAGTTTTCCGCCAGGGCTTCGCCCGTAAAAGAGGTTAATCCTGCTCGAATCAGGACTAGATCCACGGGGGGAAGAAATCCCTGTGTTTGAAGCTTAGCCAGCTGATCGTGGGATATGGAACATCTCTCCCAATCGCCTTTTTCGGAGCCATGGGGGAGGGAGGAAGAACTGGGAGCGCTAGCCATGCTGGAATGTTTTCTCCTAGCAAGCTCTAAGGATTTTCCGCTCGATGTGGAATGGGTAAATAGACGCCCTTCTTACGTGGCCAGGGTGGTATGTGCAAAAAGTACTCTGACCTTCTGTGTTCGCTTAACATGTGGAAGCCGAAGCGGTGGAGGTGCAGAAGCCAATGCGTACGACATTAAATGGAAAGCCGAGTATGACACTTTGGATCAAAAGATTTGAAGTGTTCAGAGGAAGAACCTGCCTTGCAATGTCGAAGACTATCAGCGCACTGGAAACATCGTCATTGAAGCCTGGTTCGGGGGCTACTAAGGGAGTCCTGGATTAAGGGGTCCTCGGGCGTCCGGCCTATGTGACAAGGGCCGGACTATTGGGCCATAGAGATACAAGATAGAAGACTTCCTCCCGTGTCCGGATGGGACTCTCCTTTGTGTGGAAGGCAAGCTAAGCGTTCGGATGTATTATTACCTTTCTCTGTAATTGACTTTATATAACTCTAGGCCCCTCCAGTGTCTATATAAACCGGAGGGTTTTAGTCAGTAGGGATGATCACAATCATACATGCTAGACTTCTAGGGTTTAGCCATTACGATCTCGTGGTCGTTCAACTCTTGTAATCCTCATACTCATCAATATCAATCAAGCGGGACGTAGGGTATTACCTCCATCAAGAGGGCCCGGACCTGGGTAAGACATCGTGTCCCCTGCCTCTTGTTACCATCGACCTTAGAAGCACAGTTCGGGACCCCCTACCCAAGATAAGCTGGTTTTGACACTGACTGTGGCCGGGAGAGTGTCATGGCAATGGGAGGGTTTCGTCGGAATACCATTGGTCAGATCGAATGGGATGAAGAGGTCATGGATTCCGTGATGTAGGTAAGGTGTGCTATCTCTGCAGATTGTATTTAATCTATCCATAGCCACGTCCCCAATTACGGACATAGGTCGTGAGTAAGTCACACCATGGATCAAGATTAATAAGTAATCTTGCACACTAAAAGTTTATTGTTGGCACTAGTCAATTATATGATGATTTGTGGGATCATGAGACGATCGTGGTTGGAACCAAAGTGTTGGTTTCATTTGTGATCCAGGTATGATCACCGTTCGGTTACGAGGTAACCCATCTGGTAAGAGAGTCCGAGTGACTCGGTGCACAAGTTGATTTCACCCCATCAGTAGTATGATTTGCATTGCATTAACCTGATTAATTGTCATGATATTGTTTGCCATTATGCGTATGTTTGTTGTGAGATTGCAAGTACATTCAATGTACTGACCTGGCGTGTCTTGCCAGATTTCAGGAAAGTCGTATCGGATCGGAGAGCTTCCCGCATCTAGATCATGTCCACATCGGTGTCCCTATGCTATGGAGTTCCACTTCGTCGTCGTTCCACTGTCGCATAGTTAGCGTGATCGAGGCCCACTCATGTTCATTAAATAATGTACATATTATTCATCCGTACTGTGTGTGCCGCTTGGCGTCGCTACTTGATAATATCAGACTTATGTTTCCGCTAGCATCAATAAAGCGGTTGTTTTCTGTACCAAGTTGTTGTGTGTTGCCAGAAGACTTGATCTCTGGGCTGGCAATGCAGGGTAAACCAGTTGCTCTGAGCTGGGGTGCCACAACACTTGGTATCAAAGCCGCACTTCCTGTAGGACACGCTAGACCGTTGATGCGCTAGATGAATGGTAGTTAGCTTAGTCTGAGTGCCGGTAGTTATAGAAATTGATTGTTGCATTGCATGCATTTATTTGTTGTTATTACTAACCGTCTGATGATTGTGAGTGTAGATAGCTCTAGTTCCGTGCATGTACTAGTCTGAGCCAGCCTCGTACACATCGCCGCACCTGCTTCAGGACTTGTGGCGATGTCTCTCCCCAGAGGGTGCTGATCCCGTGTATCAGGTGTATCGGGAGCATCTGGTTGGTTCGCTGTACAAGTAGTAGGCGGAGGTCACTCTACCCCACAGATCGCCCTCCGGACCTTACACCCGTTCCTCTAAGGATGGTTTTCTTCCACGCCATCTTAGGCTATCCAGTTTTCTGCACTTGAGGCTCTTGTAGACTTGCGCTACAACAAGGTTCGCATGCAGGCCCACCCAAGTTTCTATTTCTACCCGTCTCTGCACGAGAACGGGCGTATCCGCTTTCTTTTCATTGATCCGGTGTGCGATCGTCCTACTAGCCACCTTTCTCGCTATATCACCGCTAGTTACCTCTTGATCTATGAGTTAGCCCGAGAGCTAACCCGAGCCTGAATAGACCTTGCCACCGCTTGGAATAGGAACCCTCCACCTACTATCGGTTTCACTCCACTTGTTCCTCCAGCTTCTGTTACACCGGTTACTTCTATGACCACTCAGTGTACTACAAACCCTTTGGTAGTGACCCCTCGCAGGCCCTTGCTGCGTGGGCTTCCCTTGTCGCTACTCCTGCAGCCCCTATGCTTAGGTATTGTCTCGCACCTGACCCTAAGGTAGAGTCCTCGAGGCAGCGCCGCCATGTCACTTTTAACCCGGAGGTTTCCACTATCAGCTCAGGATCTGAGTCCGGCTCAGGAGAGGAGCCTGCCGCAGCGCCAGCTGAGCACTAGATCGTTCGAGTACCACAGTCGGCATGAGGTTGATGTACGGACGTAGTCATTTGTTTCATGATGCTTAGTTTCATGTATGAGGGTAGTCGAACCCATCATGATGTCTATCTTTCATGTATGAGTCTATGTATAATTAAGTTGGAACCTTTTTATTTATTCGCCTTGATTTCTTTTCGTTGTTTTCTTCTGGGTTTGTCACTCGCTTTCATTCCCATTTTCGAATATTCCTCATCTCGGTTCAATTATATTGGGAAAATAAATAATAGGATGACGCGGGGAGGCAGCAGTTGAAGGAAATATGCCCTAGAGGCAATAATAAAGTTTTTATTTATTTCCTTATTTCATGATAAATGTTTATTATTCATGCTAGAATTGTATTAACCGGAAACATGATACATGTGTGAATACATAGACAAACAGAGTGTCACTAGTATGCCTCTACTTGACAAGTTGTTGATCAAAGATGGTTATGTTTCCTAGCCATAGACATGAGTTGTCATTTGATTAACGGGATCACATCATTAGGAGAATGATGTGATTGACTTGACCCATCCCGTTAGCTTAGCACTCGATCGTTTAGCATGTTGCTATTGCTTTCTTCATGACTTATACATGTTCCTATGACTATGAGATTATGCAACTCACATTTACCGGAGGAACACTTTGTGTGCTACCAAACGTCACAACGTAACTAGGTGATTATAAAGGTGCTCTACAGGTGTCTCCAAAGGTACATGTTGGGTTGGCGTATTTCGATATTAGGATTTGTCACTCCGATTGTCGGACAGGTACCTCTAGGCCCTCTCGGTAATGCACATAACTTAAGCCTTGCAAGCAATGCAACTAATGAGTTAGTTGCGAGATGATGTATTACGGAATGAGTAAAGAGACTTGCCGGTAATGAGATTGAACTAGGTATTAAGATACCGACGATCGAATCTCGGGCAAGTAACATACGAATGACAAAGGGAACAACGTATGTTGTTATGCGGTTTGACCGATAAAGATCTTCGTAGAATATGTGGGAGCCAATATGAGCATCCAGGTTCCGCTATTAGTTATTGATTGGAGACGTGTCTCGGTCATGTCTACATTGTTCTCGAACCCGTAGGGTCCGCACGCTTAAAGTTTCGATGACAGTTATATTATGAGTTTATGAGTTTTGATGCACCGAAGGAGTTCGGAGTCCCGTATGAGATCGGGGACATGACGAGGAGTCTCGAAATGATCGAGACATAAAGATCGATATATTGGACGACTATATTCGGATATCGGAAAGGTTCTGAGTGATTCGGGTATTTATCGGAGTACCGGAGAGTTACGGGAATTCGCCGGGGAGTATATGGGCCTTATTGGCCCATACGGGAATAGAGGAGAGAGGCCAAAATGAAGGAGGCGCGTGGCCCCCCTCTGGTCCGAATTGGACAAGGGGTGCAGCCCCTTTTTCCTTCTTCCTCTCCTCCTCTTTCCTTCTCTCCTACTCCAACATGGAAAGGAGGAGTCCTACTCCCGGTGGGAGTAGGACTCTCCCCTTGGTGCGCCCTCCTCCTAGGCCGGCTGCCTCCCCCCTTGCTCCTTTATATACGGGGGCGGGGAGCATCCCATGGACACAACAATTGATCATTGATCTCTTAGCCGTGTGCGGTGCCCCCCTCCACCATAGTCCTCGATAATATTGTAGTGGTGCTTAGGCGAAGCCCTGCGACAGTAGAACATCAAGATCGTCACCACGCCGTCGTGCTGACGGAACTCTTCCCCGACATTCTGCTGGATCAGAGTCCGGGGATCGTCATCGAGCTGAACGTGTGCTAGAACTCGGAGGTGCCGTAGTTTCGGTGCTTGATCGGTCGGGCCGTAAAGACGTACAACTACATCAACCGCGTTGTGCTAACACTTCCGCTTTCGGTCTACGAGGGTACGTAGACAACACTCTCCCGTCTCGTTGCTATTCATCACCATGATCTTGCGTGTGTGTAGGAATTTTTTTGAAATTACTACGTTCCCCAAAATTGGCATCCGAGCCTAGGTTTTATGTGTTGATGTTGTGCACGAGTAGAACACAAGTGAGTTGTGGGCGATATAAGTCATACTGCTTACCAGCATGTCATACTTTGGTTCGGCGGTATTATTGGATGAAGTGGCCCGGACCGACATTACGCGTACGCTTACGCGAGACTGGTTCTACCGACGTGCTTTGCACACAGGTGGCTGGCGGGTGTCAGTTTCTCCAACTTTAGTTGAGCCAAGTGTGGCTACGTCCGGTCCTTGCGAAGGTTAAAACAGCACCAACTTGACAAACTATCGTTGTGGTTTTGATGCGTAGGTAAGAACGGTTCTTGCTAAAGCCCGTAGCAGCCACGTAAAACTTGCAACAACAAAGTAGAGGACGTCTAACTTCTTTTTGCAGGGCATGTTGTGATGTGATATGGTCAAGACATGATGCTAAATTTTATTGTATGAGATGATCATGTTTCGTAACCGAGTTATCGGCAACTGGCGGGAGCCATATGGTTGTCGCTTTATTGTATGCAATGCAATTGCGCTGTAATGCTTTACTTTATCACGAGGCGGTAGCGATAGTCGTAGAAGCATAAGATTGGCGAGATGACAACGATGCTACGATGGTGATCAAGGTGTCGCGCCGGTGACGATGGTGATCATGACGGTGCTTCGGAGATGGAGAATCATAAGAACAAGATGATGATGGCCATATCATATCACTTATATTGATTGCATGTGATGTTTATCTTTTATGCATATTATCTTGCTTTGATTGACGGTAGCATTATAAGATGATCTCTCACTAAATTTCAAGATAAAAGTGTTCTCCCTGAGTATGCACCGTTGCCAAAGTTCGTCGTGCCCAGACACCACGTGATGATCGGGTGTGATAAGCTCTACATCCATCTACAATGGGTGCAAGCCAGTTTTGCACACGCAGAATACTCAGGTTAAACTTGATGAGCCTAGCATATGCAGATATGGCCTCGGAACACTGAGACCGAAAGGTCGAGTGTGAATCATATAATAGATATGATCAACATATTGTTGTTCACCATTGAAAGCTACTCCATTTCATGTGATGACTGGTTATGGTTTAGTTGATTTGGATCACGTGATCACTTAGAAGATTAGAGGGATGTCTTTCTAAGTGGGAGTTCTTAAGTAATATGATTAATTGAACTTAAATTTATCATGAACTTAGTCCTGGTAGTATTAGCATATCTATGTTGTAGATCAATAGCTCGCGTTGTTGCTTCCCTATGTTTATTTTGATATGTTCCTAGAGAAAAACTAAGTTGAAAGATGTTAGTAGCAATGATGCGGATTGGATTCGTGATCTGAGATTTATCCTCATTGTTGCACAGAAAAATTATGTCCTTGATGCACCGCTAGGTGACAGACCTATTGCAGGAGCAGATGCAGACGTTATGAACGTTTAGCTAGCTCAGTATGATGACTACTTGATAGTTTAGTGCACCATGCTTAACGGCTTAGAATCGGGACTTCAAAGACATTTTGAACGTCATGGACCATATGAGATGTTCCAGGAGTTGAAGTTAATATTTCAAGCAAATACCTGAGTTGAGAGATATGAAATCTCCAACAAGTTGTATAGCTAAAAGATGGAGGAGAATAGCTCAAGCAGTGAGCATGTGCTCAGATTGTCTGGGTACTTTAATCGCCTGAATCAAGTGGGAGTTAATCTTCTAGATATGATAGTGATTGACAGAATTCTCTAGTCACCATCACCAAGTTAGTTGAACTTCGTGATGAACTATAATATGCAAGGGATAACGGAAACGATTCCCAAGCTCTTCATGATGCTGAAATCGACGAAGGTAGAAATCAACAAAACCATCAAGTGTTGATAGTTAACAAGACCTCTAGTTTCAAGAAAAGGGAAAATGGAAGAAGGGGAACTTCAAGAAGAACGACAAGCGAGTTGCTGCTCAAGTGAAGAAGTTGAAGTCTAGACCTAAGCCTGAGACTGAGTGCTTCTACTGCAAAGGAACTGGTCACTGGAAACGGAACTGCCCCAAATATTTGGCGGATAAGAAGGATGGCAAAGTGAACAAAGGTATATTTGATATACATGTTATTGATGTATACTTTACTAGTGTTTATAGCAACCCCTAAGTATTTGATACTAGTTCCGTTGCTATGATTAGTAACTCAAAACAAGAGTTGCAGAATAAACAGAGACTAGTTAAGGGTGAAGTGACGATGTGTGTTGGAAGTGGTTCCAAGATTAATATGATCATCATCGCAGACTCCCTATACTTTCGGGATTAGTGTTGAACCTAAATAAGTGTTATTTGGTGTTTGCGTTGAGCATGAATATGATTTGATCATGTTTATTGCAATACGATTATTCATTTAAGTTAGAGAACAATTGTTGTTCTGTTTACATGAATAAAACCTTCTATGGTCATACACACCAACGAAAATGGTTTGTTGGATCTCGATCGTAGTGATACACATATTCATAATATTGAAGCCAAAAGATGAAAAGTTAATAATGATAGTGCAACTTGTTTGTGGCACTGCCGTTTAGGTCATATTGGTGTAAATCGCATGAAGAAACTCCATGCTGATGGGATTTTGGAATCACTTGATGCTTGCGAACCATGCCTTATGGGCAAGATGACTAAAACTCCGTTCTCTGGAACAATGGAGCAAGCAACTGGCTTATTGGAAATAATACATATTGATGTATGCGTTCCGATGAGTGTTAAGGCTCGCGGCGGGTATCGTTATTTTCTGACCTTCACAGATGATTTGAGCAGATATGGGTATATCTACCTGATGAAACATAAATCTGAAACATTTGAATAGTTCAAAGAATTTCAGAGTGAAGTGGAAAATCATCGTGTCAAGAAAATATGGTTTCTATGATCTGATCGCGGAGACGAATATTTGAGTTACGAGTTTGGTCTTCAATTAAAACAATGTGGAATAGTTTCACAAATTCGTGCCACCTGGAACACCACAGCATAATGGTGTGTCCGAACGTCATAACCGTACTTTATTAGATATGGTGCGATCTATGATGTCTCTTATCGATCTACCACTATCGTTTTGGGGTTATACATTAGAGACAGCAGCATTCACGTTAAATAGGGCACCATCTAAATCCGTTGAGACGACACCGTATGAACTATGGTTTGGCAAGAAACCTAAGCCATCGTTTCTTAAAGTTTGAGGTTGCAATGCTTATGTAAAAAAGTTTCAACCTGATAAGCTCAAAGACAAATCAGAGAAGTGCGTCTTCATAGGATACCCAAAGGAGACAATTGGGTACATCTTCTATCACAGATCCGAAGGCAAGACATTCGTTGCTAAGAATGGATCCTTTCTAGAGAAGGAGTTTCTCTGGAAAGAAGTGAGTGGGAGGAAAGTAGAACTTGATGAGGTAACTATACCTGCTCCCTTATTGGAAAGTAGTTCATCACAGAAATCTGTTCCTGTGACTACTACACCAATTAGTGAGGAAGCTAATGATGATGATCATGTAACTTCAGATCAAGTTACTACCGAACCTCGTAGGTAAACCAGAGTGAGATCCACACCAGAGTGGTACGATAATCCTGTTCTGGAGGTCATGTTACTTGACCATGATGAACCTACGAACTATGAAGAAGCGATGGTGAGCCCAGATTCCGCAAAATGGCTTGAGGCCATGAAATCTGAGATGAGATCCATGTATGAGAACAAAGTATGGACTTTGATTGACTTGCCCAATGATCGGCGAGCCATTGAGATTAAATGGATCTTCAAGAGGAAGACGGACGTTGATAATAGTATTACTATCTACAAAGCTAGAATTGTCGCAAAAGGTTTTCGACAAGTTCAAGGTGTTGACTACGATGAGAGTTTCTCACTCGTATCTATGCTTAAGTCTGTCCGAATCATGTTAGCAATTGCCGCATTTTAAGAAATCTGGCAAATGGATAACAAAACTGTAATCCTTAATGGATTTATTAAAGAAGAGTTGTATATGATGCAACTAGAAGGTTTTGTCAATCCTAAAGGTGCTACCAAAATGTGCAAGATCCAGCGATCCATCCGTGGACTGGTGCAAGCATCTCGGAGTTGGAATATACGCTTTGATGAGTTGATCAAAGCATATAGTTTTATACAGACTTGCGGTGAAGCCTGTATTTACAAGAAATTGAGTGGGAGCACTACAACATTTCTGATAAGTATATGTGAATGACATATTGTTGATCGGAAATAATGTAGAATTATTCTACAAAGCATAAAGGAGTGTTTGAAAGGAGTTTTTCAAAGAAAGACCTCGGTGAAGCTGCTTACATATTGAGCATCAAGATCTATACAGATAGATCAAGACGCTTGATAAGTTTTTTCAATGAGTACATACCTTGACAAGATTTTGAAGTAGTTCAAAATGGAATAGTCAAAGAAAGAGTTCTTGCCTGTATAACAAGGTGTGAAATTGAGTAAGACTCAAAGCCCGACCACGACAGAAGATAGAAAAAGAGTGAAAGTCATTCCCACACCCACGACAGTACCATGGATCCGAAGTTTCCTTGGATTAGCCAGATACTACCGCTGCATTATCGAGGGATTCTCTAAGATTGCCAAGCCAATGACAGAACTCCTCATGAAGGATAAGAAGTTTGAATGGGATGAGGACTGTGAAAAGAGCTTCATGAGCTAAAAACCAGACTGACAATAGCACCAGTATTGACTCTGCCGAACATCTACCACAGCTTTTGATGTATACTATGATGCATCCAGGTAAGGCCTTGGATGTGTACTCATGCAAGATGGCAAGGTTGTGGCCTACGCATCTCGACAGTTCCGGCCTCACGAAGGGAATTACCCAACGCATGATTTGGAGTTGGCCACTGCTGCACATGCTTTGAAAATTTGGAGACACTACCTCATTGGAAAACGGTGCCAAATTTCACCGACCATAAGAGTCTCAAATATATATTCACTCAACCAGACTTAAACCTCCGGCAGCGAAGATGGCTCGAGTTGTTCAAGGATTATGACCTCGGGATAAGTTATCATCCGGTTAAAGCCAACATGGTTGCCGATGCCCTCAGCCGCAAGCCTGCCAGTCCGAATGCGACAATGGATTCCTTGCCCCGTGAACTTCAAGACGAGATTACTCAGCTCAATTTGGTGATAGTTGATGCCAGTCTTGCCAATATATTGGAAGTTTCTCCTACTCTCGAGGATGAAATTCATGTGGCCCAGACAGATGACATATCGTTACAAGCTCATGTCAAGCGTATGCAAGAAGGAAAGACTCAAGATTTCTCTAAGGATCAGCAAGGTACGCTAAGGTTTCGAGGACAGATTTGCGTACCTGAGCAAGCAGATCTAAGAAAGAAGATCTTGGCAGAAGCACACGAATCTTCATATTCAATTCACCTAGTAGGTACCAAAATGTACGAAGACCTTCGTCAGATATTTTGGTGGGATGGAATGAAGAAAGATATCGCATATTCTTTTGCTTGTTGAGATATATGCAACAAGGTGAAGGTGGAACACCAAAAGCCTGTCGGACTCCTCCAATCACTACCCATCTCGCAATGGAAATGGGATGACGTCTGCATGGATTTCATCATAGGCCTACCAAGGACTCACTGAGGCAATGATGCAGTATGGGTCGTGGTGGACACCCTGACAAAGGTAGCTCACTTCATTCCCATCCGGACCACCTATCAAGTCGACCAACTCGCACAGTTATATGTGTCCAGAATCGTCAGTTTGCATGGAGTGCCAAGAACAATTACTTCAGACTGAGGCTCTCTCTTTACCTCAGCTTTTTGGTCACATCTTCATCAAGCCTTGGGGAGTGCCCTAAAACAAAGCACGGCCTATCATCCTCAGACAAACGGGCAGACTGAGTGAGTAAATCAGATACTCGAAGATGTGCTCCGAGCATGTTCTTTGGCCCAAGGACCCAAGTGGAAGATTGCCTGCCGTAGGCCGAGTTCTCCTATAACAACAGTTTTCAGACCAGCTTGAAGATGTCACCTTATGAGGCTTTGTATGGCCGTAAGTGTCGCACTCCACTAAACTGGTCTCAAACCGGAGATGGCTGCATTTTCGGAACTGATTTGATGATGGAGGCTGAAAAGCAAGTCAAGGTGATCCGAGATAGACTGCAATTGACCAAGTCATGACAGAAGAGTTATTATGGTGCAAAACACTGTCAGATCATTTTTGAGCCTGGAGAACACGTGTATCTCCGAGTCAAACCCATAAAAGGATTCAAGAAATTTCAGACCCGAGGAAAACTGGCACCCAGATATATTGGTCCATTCCCAGACATGTACAAAGTTGAAACAGTTGCTTACCAGTTGGAATTGCCACCAGAATTGTCAGAGGTACACAATGTGTTCCATGCCTCACAGTGAAGAAAGTGTATCTCACCACTGGAGAAAAGGACTGATATGGCAGAGATAGAACTTCCTAAGGATTTAACCTATGAGGAGAGACCGATAAGAATATTGGATGAGACAGAAAGGGTCACTCGCAGCAAAGTGATAAAGTTTTACAAGGTTTAATGGGAGCATCACACCGAGGAAGAAGCAACCTAGGAAAGAGAGGAATTTTTAAGGACAACCTACCCAAAATTGTTTTCCCAAGCAACTGAATCTTGAGGAAGAGATTCATCCTAAGTGGGGAGGTTTGTGACAGCCTGGATTTTGCCTTCTCTCTTTTCCAGACTACATTTTCTCTTGCTTTGAAATTGGGTTTTTGAATCAATTCAAAAGGACATAAACACTTGGGCATGTCCTTGATACTCACCCAAGTGACATATCCACCTCTCATTCAACATTCTTTCTCTGAAAAATCCCCAAAATAACCCAAGGAATATTTTTCATAAAAGAAAAATATTCAATTTCTTCTCTGAAATTCAATTCAGAGGCTTGTGCTCCACAGCAACCCTCATTTTCCTTGCTTCCAAAAATTTGAGAAAATTCTCAACTATTCTTTGGACCCTGTCCCATCTTCCTGAGCAAAAATATTGCATGAGTTTTTGGAATATTTTTCCTACAGAAAATCATTTCTGTTTTGGCCCTAAAATGCACTTTCTACAGCAAGTACCATTTTCCTTGATCCATTGGGGCTGATTTTTCTTGAGCTTCATTACCCTCCGAAGTAAACCTTAACCCCAGAGAATCAGCCCTAATCACCTTATAGAAGCCCTCCAAACTTGGCGACCAAGTTTCCGACAAGAAACTTGCCAACAGGCTCAAGTCTCATCTGGTCGGCCCGGGAGTGTGCCATCACCCTTGCTAGACCTAACACTGCACGAACAACACCCCAGACATAGTTTGGCACCAAGTGGGTGTCGTATTGACCATGCCAGCGTGGTGACCGCGTGTGGAAACGGCTCTGGCAACACGGCCGACGCGCTTTGCACTGCGCCCGAGTGTTTGTTCAACGCGTGATCGATCCAGAGCTTGCCGACAACTGCCGCACCGCACCACCTCATTTTCTCCTCACCTTTGACCTCTCCCTGGCACAGGCCGATGCTGGAGACGCCGCAGCGGGCACGGGCACGACGCAACGAAAGCCATAGTGCGCCCTGTTCCTTTGTCTTCTTCCTCCACCGCCTCATGTGCTCGTCCGCATGTTGCATAAACTACATGAATGCTGAGCCCCTCCACCCCTCGCTGACACCGCTCGTCGGCTTCCAGAGAGCTTCGGCGGAGCCACGCACCCCTTTCCTCCTCCGGCTATAAACTCCAGCCCCTCCCACTGCTTCGAGCACTCCAAACCCACCACCCAACCTTTGCAAGCCTGCAGCATAGCCGCAGCCCAACCGGGCAAGCCTTTGGCCGTGTTCCCTGACCGAACTCACCGGCGATCCCCGCAGCCCATCCTCCTTGCTCCGGTGCCCCTTGAGCTCAAGCAACTACTCAGGTGACTCCCTGGTGGTCCACTGATGTTGTCTGGACATGTTGGAGCCCCTGGAACCGTCCCTCTCCGTCATATTCCTCATCTCCGACGAGACCCGACCGCAGCCGCCACTTGCAGGCTTGGTTCCGAGCTGCTCCGGCCGTCTCTCGTCGAGCCATGGGTATAGGCAGGTGCGCCTCGACCCCCTCTCTATTTCTATCCCTCTGGATCCGGCCAAGGACCCCTCCTCGCCGGCGTAAGCTCCAGCGAAGCGCCGCCTTCGCTCTGTGTCTCTCCCCCTCCCTCCACACCTGACTAGGGGGCCCCACTGCCAGCCTCCCCACTCGCGCCTGAAAATACACTATCGACGTCACCCCCCTGGTTTTCTGTTTAATTCAAATTAAATTCAAATCTTTGACCAGGATCTTTGACCAGCCATAACTCTTAAACTATAAGTCCAAATGAGTTGATTCTTTTTGCATTGTGTTTTTTTGAAAAGTTCTAGAAGCACACTAAAATTGGGATTTTTCCTTGCTGTCTAGAATTTCTGGTGATTTTCAGAGTGGCTCTTGATATTTTATTTTGCTATTTTTAAATACTTTCAGAGGGAGAAGCTTGTCTTGAAGATAACCAGGAGGAGTGTGAACCTGCTCTGCACTAAGGCAAGCCACACCAACATTTGTAGGGTGTCATTTCAATATCTATGATTTTTCCAACTTGAATATGAGTTATTTTCATGCATTTAATTAATTAAATGAATATGGTTTAGTGCTAGTTATTTTATCATGCTTGAATTGCTTTGTTACGATACTGGTTGAATGCATGAGCTAGTTTAAGGTAGTAGAAGAAGTTTTTATTGTGTGATTACGCTTTTATGAATAATGGTAGTTTCTTTTTGTGATAAATTGATTTTTAATATATTATGACTTAAAATGATGAATGACACAAACCAGTAAACTATAACCAGTGCAAGTAGGAAATTTTGATGATGTTGATCTATTCACTTTGAATGGTATATTTTGCATGTCGAATAGTTGCATGATCATGGCATATGATGACTCGAGTTATTTTATTTTCAAGTTAAACCTAATGTTAATCCAACTTGAACATAACGTTGATCGAGTCATGGTGCCACTTAATCGAGTTTTTCCCTATGTGACTACATTTGCCTATATGGGAAGGTCTTGATTCGGTCCATTGTCATGCCTCTGGTCGGTTCCTCCAACGAGGGAAGGTTATGGGCGTGCAGTACCCTGGCTCGGTAAGCAGACATAACCTTGTGTGCCCGTTTGGGGCCATTTTTTCCATGATGGTGGTCATTGATGCCTTTGGTAGGCATGGGGCCACCCATGACTTAGCCTAGTGGGGAGTTAGTCGGAGTGGCCGGGAGAGTGTCATGGCAATGGAGGGTTTCGTCGGAATGCCATTGGTCCACTCGAATGGGATGACGAGGCCACGGATCCCGTGATGTGGGTAAAGTGCGCTACCTCTGCAGAGTGTATTTAATCTATCGATAGCCCCGTCCTCGGTTACGGACATAGCTCGTGAGTAAGTCACACCACGGATCAACATTAATAATTAATCTTGCACACTAAAAGTTCATTATTGGCACTGGTTATATGATGATTTGTGGGATCATGAGATGATCGTGGTTGGAACCAAAGTGTTGGTTTCATTTGTGATCCAGGTACCGTTCGGTTACGAGGTAACCCGTCTAGTAAGAGAGTCCGAGTGACTCGGTGCACAAGTAGATTTCACCGCATTAGTAGTACGATTTGCATTGCATTAACTTGATTAGTTGTTATGATATTGTTGCCATTACGCTTATGTTTGTTGTGAGCTTGCAAGTACATTCAATGTACCAACCTGGCGTGTCATGCCATATTTCAGGCAAGTCGTATCGAATCGGAGAGCTTCCCACGTCTAGATCGTGTCCACATCGGTGTCCTTGTGCTATGGAGTTCCACTTCGTCGTCGTTCCATTGTCGCATAGTTATCGTGATCGAGGCCCACTCATGTTCATTAAATGATGTACATACTGTTCAGCCGCACCGTGTGTGCCGCTTGGCCTCGCTACTTGATGTAATATCAGAGTTATGTTTCCGCTAGCATCAATAAAGAGGTTGTTTTCTGTATCAAGTTGTTGTGTGTTGCCAGAAGACTTGATCTCTGGGCTCGCAATGCGGGATAAACCGGTTGCTCTGAGCCAGGTGCCACACATGTGTCCCTCAGGTTCGATTAATTAAAATGTAGTGCAAAAGCTAATGGATGCTACAATGTGTAATTCAGTGGCCTTGATGATTGAAATTTTCTCTATTGGAACTGCATATATGTAGTCTGCCCTGTGCCTAGCAGTGATGTAGCAAATGAGCTATGTTAACGGTCTGGGCTCAGCCTAAATGTTCGATAGCCGCCTTATGTGTGCGCAACTGCATATTTGTGTAGTCATAGGCTAACCCATGCTTAGCCATAGAAATATCCTTAATGTAGGTCATTTTGTTGGATAAAGCCTGAGGCAGGTCTTTTAGGCTAGGAAAAATTTATATCAAGTTAGGAAGATAAGAGTTATGGTTATGTAAAGAGTTTGTACTATGATCTGGCTTATGAATCAAGTTAGTTGGCTATATAAATGGCTATCGTGTAACTCTTCTCATCAACCAGTAAGTAATCCAATCATTCAACTTAGTTTCAGTGCCGTGCTACCAGCAGTGATTTGGCCCTAAAGTAGCTGGATGAGGCGAGTGTCCTGTAGTCCTCATGTCGTTCGTGGCGGGCTCGAGCTTGTGTGTTAATCAGAAAATTAATTAATCCGTTGCCGGTGAGAAATTTCTCCGGTGTGGTGCAAGTTACCATATTATGTCCACATAAATGGTTAACATCGTCTGTACCTGCCTCTTGGGTAATTTTGTGAGTTGTGATAGATTGCTCCTGATGATGCCTCCTCTACAAATTTCTAGGATTCAAGGTCCCCTGACCTTGGCCAAGGACTATGACATGGAGTGACATGTTAATGTTGTTGACACATCTTCTCTACATTTATCATGTATAAGCTCTTGTTCTAGACTTTATTTATATAGACACATATACCATGTGCTTATGTTGTTATGAACACGTCTCCATATAATTTGATCTTAGAGTACATAGCTATATCTTTATTAAAGAATATCAAGCACTCAGATAGTCATAATTAAGACATACATATTTAAGTACTTGAGCAGATGGAGTATCTCATCACCTTCGCAGATGTGATCTTAGTGTTATTTCACTTCCCATCTGTTGGCAAATTCTAGCCTATCTCTCTCACCTCACCTCGGTCTTTCTCTGAAACTCAGGTGGCAGGAAGAACAGGGAGGTTTTGCGCCGTGTGAACTTGCGACTTTTCTGATTTTCATTCCTCTCTACTTATTCAGAGTACAGCAACAGAAACGGGGTCGTGGCCCCCTAACTATGTGCCACCACAGATCGTGATGCTCGTGCCATCCCACGAGCGATCGGTGAGGGTGCCAGAAACGCTCCACGCGCTAACTGACTCGAGCTAAACTCGCTAACAGAAACCTGAAGCTACTGACGAAACTGAAGAAAAGACTGAAACTGACGAAACTGAAAACCAAAAACACTAGCTACTGCAGACTTGGGTTTATTCAACAATCACCCCCTAAATCCTAGTCTGCTTACTTTATTTTCTTCATTCCAATCTTCTCTCTCAGCTGGATGAACCTGACCCGTCCCAGGGGCTTCGTCAGAATGTCAGCCAACTGATCTTCAGTTCGGATGTAATCAACTGTCATCCTTCCATCCTCCACACATTCCCTGATGAAATGATACTGCACATCTATGTGCTTACTTCTGTCGTGGAGAACCAGATTCTTGCAGAGAGCTATGGCAGATTTGTTGTCCACCAGAAGCAGTGGCACCTGAAGTTCTTCACCTGTGATTTCTGCAAGCAAACGCGCCACCCACACGCCCTGACATGCGGCCGTTGTGGCTGCAATGAACTCAACTTCACATGATGAAAGGGCCACCACTTTCTGTTTCTGCGACAGCCAGCTGACAGGGCTATCACCGAGGAAAAAGACTCCCCCGGACGTGCTCTTGCGATCATTGATGTCGCCCCGCCATGTCGCTGTCGCTGTACCCGACGAGCCTGGCTCCGTTGGCTCGCCGGCGAGGAAAATGACACCCCAGATCACGAGTGCAGGCCACGTACCTGACGATGTGCTGAACAGCAGTCAAGTGCTCGACCGTGGGCGCTTCCATGAAACGGCTCACGTAGCTCACCGCGAAGGTGATATCTGGTCGGGAGTGGGTGAGGTAGCGCAACGTCCCCACCATGCTCCTGTACTCCGTAGCGTCCGTCGAAGCCGCTGTGCTTGCCTTGCTCAGCTTCAGACGCGCTTCCATGGGTGTCTGACGTGCATTACACCCCATCAGCCCCGCCTTCTCAATGATCTTGTCAGCGTACGCGCTCTGCGCAATGGTCACACCATCCACATCCTGGCGCACTTCAATGCCCAGGTAGTAGGAGAGCAACCCGAGATCGCTCATCCTAAACTTGCCCTTCATCGCCGTCTTGAAATTGTCGATCTCCGTGGCGTCGGCCCCGGTGATCACCAGGTCATCCACGTACACCCCCAGAAGAAGGAGCTCGCGGCCTGACCCGTGTGCGTAGACGGCATGCTCGGAGTTGCAGCGACGGAAACCCATGTCAACGAGCGTGGCATCAAGCTTGGCGTTCCAAGCGCGAGGTGCCTGGTGGAGACCATACAGCGCCTTGTGCAGCTTCAGTACCTTGCGCCTGTGGTCGTCGACGACGAAACCTGGCGGCTGCTCGACGTAGACCTCCTCCTTCAGCTTGCCATTGAGGAAAGCCGATTTGACATCCATGTGATGGATCGTCCATCCCTCGTGTGCTGCGAGTGCTAGCAGAAGGCGCACGGACTCCAGTCGAGCTACTGGGGCAAAAACCTCGTCGAAGTCGATCCCAGGCTTCTGCACAAATCCCTTGGCGATGAGGCGAGCTTTGTACTTGACGATTTCTCCGACCGAGTCCTTCTTGACGCGGAACACCCACTTTACCCCGATGGCCTGGTGTCCAGCGGGCAGATCAGTGAGCTCCCACGTGTTGTTTTCCTCGATCGAGTTTACCTCCTCGATCATCGCTCTGCGCCAGCTTGGATCGAGCTCCGCTTCTCTGAATGTACTTGGTTCTTCAGCAGAGGCGATCAGCAGTTTTTTGTCTGGCTGGACGGCGCCATAGTGGAGCCCGAGAACGTCAGACACACGGCGAAAGCGATGAGCTACGCGCGCGTCGTCATCGACGTCCAGCACTGGGCTCCCGGAGGGCGGTGTCACGAACTCCAAACCCCCTGGAGTGGCGGCTGCAGCAGGGGTTTGTGGTGCCTCAGTTGCCGATTCCGGGCTGCTGACCGACATGGCCGTGTCCGGACTGCTGACAGGTGCGGGCATGTTCACTTCAGAGCGTGATCTTGCCGCTGCAAGTTTCCGCGGAGCCGGCGATGTCTGAGGTTCTGCTTCTTCTTCTCCGCCACTCTGAGCCATCCGCACCTTGTAAGCTGGATAAGGTACAGTGAACGACTCACCCACTATTGCCGAGTGCCATGAGAGGAGTCCTCCCAGTTCCATCGTGCTGACTCGTCGAAGACAGCATCCCGCATGATCTGGACACGCTTCGTCGCCAGGCTGTAGGCGCGGTACGCTTTGCCGCCCTCTTCATACCCGACGAAAACCATCGGAGTGGAGCGGTCCTCGAGCTTGCTCTGGTGCGGTTTCACCGTCTTGACATGAACCACGCACCCAAAGGTGCGCAGGAAGTGCACCGGAGGTCGATCACCCTGCCACGCCTCGTACGAGGTCATGCCGACCACGGAGCGCGTTGGCGACCTGTTCAGGATGAACACGGCAGTGGTGACTGCCTCCCCCCAGAACTCTCCTGGAATGGATGCGGCCTTCATCATGCTCCTGGCCATGGCCACCACCGTCTGGTTACGGCGCTCCACAACGCCATTTTGCTGAGGAGAGTACAGCGCCGTGAGCTGCCGCTGCACCCCTCGGTCTGCACAGTAGTCGCTGAAGTCGACGAGGTGAACTCGCTGCCGCGGTCCGTTTGCAGTGCGCGCAGCCTGCGCCCTGTCTCTGTCTCCACGCGCGCCTGGAACCGCGCGATCGCCCCCGCGGCCTCGTCCTTGGACCGAAGCACTGACAGCCACATGTACCTGGACATGTCGTCGACGAGGAGGAGGAAGTAGCGCCGCCCACCAGCCGTGGCGGGCGTGATGGGCCCGCAAAGATCGCCGTGCACCAGCTCCAGGATCTGCTCCGCTCTGTAGTTCGCCTCTGCAGGAAACGAGGCACGCCTCTGCTTGCCGGCGAGGCACCCGTCACACACCTGGTCGACGTGGTCAATGGAGGGCAGCCCGCGCACCAGTCCTTGCTGGGTGAGCTTGCGGAGCGCCTGGAAGTTGAGGTGGTCGTATCTTGCATGCCACTTCCACGCCTCGTCCGTCGCGCACCGTGCGGCCAGACAGACGGGGCGCGCGAGCTGGAGCGCGTATGGGTACAGCCGGTTGCCGGTGCGCTGCACCTTTGCCACGATTCGACGCTGCTGGTCGTAGAGGGTGAAGACGCCGTGCTCTATCTCCGACCGGCACCCGATTTGGTCGAGTTGCCCGATGCTGATGATGTTGCTCTTCAGCCGCGGGATGAAGTAGACACCGCTCAGGACGCGGTGGCCGCCGGCGTGGTCGGTGAAGAGCACACTTCTGCGCCCTCGAATGTCGACGACCGATCCGTCTCCGAACTTGACGGTGCCAGTGATGTGATGGTCGAGCTCACTGAATGAGGCTTCCTCGCCGGACATATGGTTGCTGGCCCCTGTGTCCAGGTACCAGACGCCGGAGTGAGCGTCCGTGGCCAGGCCCAGATGAGCTTCCACGCGCTCTTCAACCAGGTCGACGTGTCCGTCGCGATCGCTTGGAACCGCGGACAGATCACACACATGCGCCATGAGGAGGTGCGTGGGATCGGCGTCGTCCCCACCGTGCCCTTGGGTGAGAAGGGCCTTCGCCTCCTCGTCGCGCTTCTTCTTCCTGTAGTCACGGGCCCAGTGGCCGCTGATGCCGCAGTAGCGACACTTGTCGCGATCGTCGTCGTTGCCGGTGCCACCGGCGTTTCCTCTGCCAGCACCCCCGTTCTGGCCGCGTCCGCCGCCACCGCCGCGGCGCCCACGGCCTCTTCCACGCCGGCCTCGAGACGAGCCGGAGCCCGAGCCACCAGCGTGAGAATCGCCGTTCTTGAGACGGGCGTTCCACTCCTCTTTAGTGAGAAGCAGGCGCCCCACGCTATCAGTGGTCTGCTGCAGCTCATGGCGTTCCTCCGCCGCTTTCAGTCTCCCAGTCAGCTCCTCGACAGAGAGCTGATCGAGATCGACCAGAGTTTCGATCGAGAGAGCGATCTGCGAAAACTGTTTGGGGACTACTGACAGAAATTTTCTCACAACTCGTTTTTCAAGGATGTTCTCACCGAGCTGTGCCATCTGCCCCACCATCGTGGTGAGACGCATTGTGAAGTCGTCCACCGACTCGCCGTCGGCGAACTTGATGTCACCGTACTGCCTGGTGAGCGTCGCGAATTTTGCCTCCCGCACCCGCGCCACACCAAGCCGCATCGTCTTCAGAGAGTCCCACGCCTCCTTCGCCGTCGCCTTGGCAGCGAGCGTGGGTCCCATCTCCGGCGGCACGCCGCGCAGGATCGCCTCGAGCGCCAAACGATCCTCGCTGCGCTCGGCGGTGCCCGTCTGGACGGCTTCCTAGAGATACCGTCCCTCCATCATGACCTGCATCAGGACAGCCCAGTCAGTGTAGTTGGATCGGGTCAGCTGCGGCCACGCCGCACCGCCGATGTCGCGCGCCATCCGCGCTGTGGATCTCTCGGCCACGGCAAGCTCGTTGCCGTCAGAGACCCGTGCCCGCGGAGTGGCCGGTGACTTGCCGCCACCGGAGTCGTCTGGACCTGCCATCTCCAAGACCAGAACAGGGCTCTGATGCTAATTGTTGGCAAATTCTAGCCTATCTCTCTCACCTCACCTCGGTCTTTCTCTGAAACTCAGGTGGCAGGAAGAACAGGGAGGTTTTGTGCCGCGTGAACTTGCGACTTTTCTGATTTTCATTCCTCTCTACTTATTCAGAGTACAGCAACAGAAACGGGGTCGTGGCCCCCTAACTACGCGCCACCACAGATCGTGATGCTTGTGCCATCCCATGAGCGATTGGTGAGGGCGCCAGAAACGCTCCACGCGCTAACTGACTCGAGCTAAACTCGCTAACAGAAACCTGAAGCTACTGACGAAATTGAAGAAAAGACTGAAACTGACGAAACTGAAAACCAAAAACACTAGCTACTGCAGACTTGGGTTTATTCAACACCATCTTTTTATTGAGAGAGATGATATTTTACAGGTATAAGGTGATGAGAAGATAATTAAATCACCGAAGATACATAATTAAAGCACCGAAGATACCCATTTGCAGATACAGTAATTTCTGAATGTTACCATTTTTTCTTCTATGTTGGCTTGATTATAATTGTTTCAGGACAAACATGGTGGATATGGTGGTGGACCTGGGCAGGTTTGCTCTAACCTCAAACTCTTCTTAATTCCCCACGTTGAGCTTTGGTAATACTATCTTTAGGTTGGTTAATCTTTTGCATTAATTCTTGAAATGCAATTTTTGGCAACCAAGGAATTTGGAACAGGCCATGTGAATGCTGGGTTGTAGAGATATTTGATCTGACATTACATTCAAATGTTTGCTTCAAAATGAGTGCTTGGACCATTCTAGGCTGCATGACATGTTCACACGAATATACGAAATAACTTTGCCCAACCAATTTAGCGTTATAAGAACTTCGAAGATATGTTTTATATGAAATATCTATTTGTGTGTTTGGTATTTGATGACCTAACGTGTTCATATAACTCAAGAAGCCTGTTGTAGTTGGCAAAGCTAGCTTTCGTAGTGGTTTTGTTTGTCCATCTTTTGGAAGTTCAGACATAGCATTAATCTTTTTTATTAATTAATCTACTGAGTCGGTTTCATGTTCGGTGGGTGGGGTGCTCGATCCGCTACTGATCTCGACGCGCACACGCGCTCACCTGTTTGTCTTCGGGCCCCTGCAGAGAACGGCGCCGCTGGGGAGGACGGCAGCGGCTCGCCCAATAGCATGCGTTGTTTGCGTTTAGTTAGAACGCTGGCTCGTGTACTTCAGGAGCCCAACCACATACGTACTCAAGCACACACACAACCAGCTCTTTATATACTAGCAGCAGTATGTGTACGTGCGTGTCTCCTCTTCTTTCTTCTCTCCATGGATTGATTGATCCCCTTACCCGTTTCTTCGATTTGGAGCAGCAGGAACCCTTCATGGATGAGGACGACCACCGGGACCTCCACAGTGATGTTGACGCCCCACACAAGGTCGAGCTAGATGGAAGAACGGTGCCTTGGTCACTAGCCGCGGTCGCGGTCGTCTACGCCAATGTGCTGCGGCCGAGCTGGCCCAGCGACCACATCGTGTACAAGGGCCAACTCCACCTATACAGCTCCTCAGGTAAGTAGCAACCCATGGTCCTTTCAGTTTTCAGAGTTTTTTTAGTCTTTATTGTGCTGATGCCTTCCCTTCTCCATTGAGGATCCTCAATAGGAAAGAAGAAGTGCCGTCACTGGTCTGAAACTCATGACAGGGGAAAGGATTCCATCACTGCCTTTTGAGTAGCAAGTGTAATGTCCATTGAGGATCGTCCCTGTTCAGTATTCCTCAACACAATGTCATCTTCCGTGCCCCTCTCTAGGCCCTCACTCTGAATTCTTTCAGTTTTAAGTAAGGAAACAATCTATATGCATGTAAAAAAAATTTCCAAGTTATTGTTGCTCTGCTATGACACAGTTTCTAGCTCTTGTTCATTTTTTTGGAAATGGAGGTATACCCCCGGCCTCTGCATCATGATGATGCATGCGGCCCTCTTATTGAAAATTCAGAAAGTATCATCGTAAAGGTCTTCCAGATCGCAAACGGAGCAAAACAGAGTACATAAACCTGAAAATTACAAGCGGACAAAGACAACCGATATGGTGATAATAAGGATAAGCTCTCTAGACTCCTATCTTGTTTTGCGAACGTCATCCGAACCGGTTGAATATAACCCGAGCCACCATCTCCCATTGGTTGCACCCAGTAACCAAAGGCTCCCTGGAGTCCATAGGAGTGAGTAAGGACCACGTACGGATCCAAGCTGTAGCTCTGAAGATAACCTGCAAAAAAGTTAGGTTGTGTTATCTGTTAAAAATCATATCATTTCTGTAGTTCCATATAGACCATAATAACGCACATATTCCAATCCGAATACGAACTGCCGTGATCTGTTCAACCCCAGCTAACCACGTCCCAAACAAAGATGCAATATCTACTGGAGGATTGATATTAAAAGCTATATGAATCGTTCTCCAAAGTAACTTGGCAAGTGGGCATTCAAGGAATAAATGTTGGATTGTCTCATTCTGAGCACAAAAACAACACCGCGAATTGCCTACCCATCACCTCTTAAGTAAGTTGTCCTTTGTGAGGATTACTTGCTTGTGGACAAACCACATAAAAAATTTAATCCGCAAAGGAACCTTAACCTTCCATATATGTAGTGACCTAGACAGGGGACCAGAATTGATCAGATCCATATAAAAAGATTTCACCGTAAATATCCCATTTTTAGTTAACTTCCAATGTGTTGAGTCCGGCATGTCGGAGAGTCAAACTTCAATCAATCTCCGAACCAAGTGCATCCAGGCCGTCCATCTCTCACCCACTAACGTACGTCCGAACTGGATGTTCAAGGGAATAGTTTGAAGGACGATACCGACTTAATCCTCCTTACGTTGCACAATATTGTATAGGGTGGTATATTGTAAGGCCAGAGGCATCTCTCCTAAGCTTGTATCCTCCCAAAATCTTGTTGACATCCCGATGCCAACCAAGAATTTGACCCTATGAAAGAACATATCCTTCGTTCTCATAAGTCCCTTCCAGAACAGCGAGTCAGTCGGTCTGATGGTAACCTGGGCTAACATTTTTGAGTGTAAATACTTATTGCGCTGGATTTGAGACCACATGCCCTCCGGCTCTGTCTCTGACCTGTACAACCATTTGCTCATAAGACATTTATTCTTAATTTCCAAGTTCTCAATACCTATACCCCCTTGGTCTTTAGGTCGACAAAGGATATCCCATCACGTGAGACCGTATTTCCTCTTGGCCTCATCAGACTGCCAAAAGAAACGAGATCCAAAGAAATCAAGTCGCTTTCGGACCCCTTTCGGAATTTCGAAGAACGAAAGTAAAAGCATTGGCATGCTAGTCAATACTAAGTTAATCAAAACTAGCCGACCTCCATATGACATCAGCTTGCCCTTCCAGTGGGAGAAAAGGGAGCGGCGATCTCTGCTAATCCGGAGGTGCTAAATACCACGACGGACGCTCTTCAAAGTGCATCCGTCCTAGACGAGCACCGCATCCTGATGGTTGCGGTGTCTGAGAAGATTCAGTCCGCCAAGAGTAGACTGAACGAAGCCTTCTCCAGCCTACTAGCATGCTTCGAGGTATGGAATGTAATGTTTTTGATCTTTTTTTATGAGAAATATGCCCGTATATAGATAGTAGGCCCTGAGACTCTGTTCGGTTTTCTGAAAGGAAAGTGAGTAGAGGATCAATAATTAGTTGTCAGGTGGTAACATGTTGTTTTATTTGAATTTCAAAACAGGCCTCTCTGTTAGCGGCGACAGATAGTGCTTTTGTGGAAGTTGAAGAGCTTTACGATGCATGGTTGTACAGATAGTGCCGTGGTGGTGGAGACCCTCAGAAGAGAGCTTGCTCAAGCCAAGGAGCAGGCACGGGTAAGCAAGGCAGCCGCCGATGAGGCGGCTGCGGACTTGACGGCCGAACAGGCCGCTCGGCGCCGTTTTGAGGAACATGTGGCCTAGATGGATCAAAAACTCAAGGACACCGCCGCCAGGTGCGAGTCCTTGGAAACAGATGATAAGGTGAAGGGGATCAAACTTGCCAAGTCCCTTCAAGATGCTCTGGAGGCACGGTCCGAATCCTGCGCAACGCACGAGGAAATCCATCAAGCCGGTCAGATAGCGGCTGGTAAGCCTTTTCTTTTACAGGCTAAATTTTGTGATCGTAAGTATGCCCTGCTTAATTAACTCTGTAGTTTTCCAGACGCATATGCGGATTTGCCAATGAGTGCTGCGGCCGCTGCCGAATTCTTCCAGGCCCAGGAGGGGTACGAGGCGCAGGAGCTCTTCTGCTCGCAGTTTGTGGGGCAGGAGCGTCCCCTACTGCTAAACGACCAGATGGTGCAATGGGTGGAGCTGCATAAGATGTCCGGCGTGGCCATGATGGACGTCATAGTCCGGTTGTGGCCGACTAAAGTCATTCCGGACAGCTACTTCGGCCTTGTGTGGTATCTCATTGATGCGCTGCCCCGGATTAACGCTGTCAAGAGGTAGCCATGTATGGAAGGAGCGCGTATGGCCTTCGCCCATGTCAAGATGCACTGCGTGAAAATGAATTCCGAAAAGGTGGCAGTTGAGGGTCCTCCCGAAAGCAAGGACCACCACAACCGGGGCGCTATTTTGAGGACATGCTAAAAGGTGCTCGCCTTATAGAGGGCTAATGCTCTAAGGACGTAGTGTTCGAATAAAAGGGTCCAAACTGTCCTTGATGAAAAGTTTTTATCCTCCTATGCGACCGTTTATTATATCTAAGAGTTCCCAATTGTTGGCTTCAGCCCCCATGTAGATGCTACTGGGGTGTTCAAAATTTCATAGAACTACAAGTTTGGGCCTTGCTAGAGGAGTTTTATTCAAAGCGAACTTTCAAGGGGTCCTCATAACACCCAACCGTGTAAGGAACGCAAAATCAAGGAACATAACACCGGTATGACGGAAACTAGGGTGGCAAGAGTGGAACAAAACACCAGGCATAAGGCCGAGCCTTCCACCCTTTACCAAGTATATAGATGCATTAATTAAATAAGAGATATTGTGATATCCCAACATATCCATGTTCCAAACATGGAACAAGCTCCATCTTCACCTGCAACTAACAACGCTATAAGAAGGGCTGAGCAAAAGCAGTAACTTAGCCAAACAACGGTTTGCTAGGAAAGGAGAGTTAGAGGCTTGACGTGGCAATATGGGAGGCACGATATAGCAAGTGGTAGATATCGCGACATAGCAATAGATCAAGCAACTAGCAAACAAAGATAGAAGTGATTTCGAGGTTATGGTCATCTTTCCTTGGATCCCGCAAGGAAGAAGAACGAGTCCATGAAGAAGACAAACACACATAGTCGAACGGATCCTCACAACCCCGGAACGAAACCGAAGCTAACGCGAGAAGCATCCCGGAAAGAAGCAAACACTATAATAAACAACCACCACATAAGCATGGCATGATGCACAACCAAGTATGATGCATGTCCGGATTAATGAGGCATGGCATGGCAAAGTGCACAAACAACACGACAAATTAAGTGGAGCTCAATTGCATATTGACGGAACACCACATGTATTATTTAGTTCTCTCTCGTTTATGTACCCAACAATATTAAATGTTGTTAAACATGACAAGAGGGTGAAGCATAAGAAAACTATACTATCTAAACAATTTAAATGGGGCCGGATATAACAAACAACAAATCCGGTAAACCCCCATATGCATTAGCAATTTAAGGTAACCACAACTTTAAACATTTTTAATGTTATTATCATGATGCGGATGACATGTTCAAGTTTATGCAATTTTTTAAGAAATTTTTTGATATGAGCAGATATGAGGCATTTGTCATCGTGGCGGAAATGAAAGGGGTGCCACGGCAACGTCTCCGAAAATGATGCCATGGAAACATATTGGTTCCGGTAGCTCATGGAGATACCGATGCAGAAGGAAAAGTGATGTGAGCATGTCATGCAAGATGGTGGGGTGATCCCGGTAACCGGGTTCCCACGAGTTAGGGGAAAACGAGGAGGACCGAGCAAGTGACAACTCGGACACGGTGCAAACATAGGGTGCATCTCATACAATCACATGCAATCCCTCTCGGAAGGTCGTCTCGGGGTTATACCTTCGAGGCGTGCGCTTCCGGATGGTTCAGGTTTGTAGAGGAAGTAGTCGTTCATGTCCGTAGATGTTTAGGGGGTCACGACACGGAACTTGATGTCCACGAGGTCATTGCGGGTCGACGGTAGTGGTTAACGTTTTGTAGCCGTTCGAGTCATCGGTAGAAGAACTTGACGCTTGCGTTACACGGGTCTTCGACGATGGTAGTGGTACACATGTCATCGGGGTACTTGTTGGATCCAAGATGTACTTGGCAACAGTAGTGGTACACATGGTCTTCAGCGTGAGCAGTTGTACACAGTCGAAGGGGAACTTGGGGCGTCATCGTGTAGTCATACATCGAGGTCCTCGTGCACTTTGACGACTCTGGAAGAGGAACTTGGCAACCACAGTCTTTACGTCAACGGTGCCAGGCAGCGGAGAGCACACACAACAGGGCACGGCAAAAATTGTGCACGACAGCAACGGGTCGTCCAAAGGAGGCAGAGGCCATGGCGCCAAGGATTAGCGGTGGCTGGAAGAAATGGCCGGCGTCGGCCTTGGCACGAAGCAGGGAAACGGTGGCGAGGGCATCACAGGAGCACAATGAGGCAGCGCTGCTCGGGGTCGAGATGCAGGGCATACCAGATGTTGGTGGCGGCGCAGAGGAAGGAGATGGACGGCCGCTGGGCTTGGGAAGGCGCCGAACTTGCTGGATCTCGCGGGGTACTGGTGGGACACAAGGTGACGGAGCTTCGGCAGGGTCGAGCATGGCCGAAGGAGCATCGGCAGGGCAGCCAAGGAAGGAAGGCCAGTGCTCCCATGACATGGTAGAGAGGAGGCAGAGGAGAGCTGGCGCGGAGGAGGTTGGGCGACGGGAGGACCTTCGCTGGCGGCAGAGCAAGGGCTCACTGGAGCAGTGGGTCGCGGGCGCCATGGCAAGGTCGAGGTGGCGGAGGTCGGACACGGGCGCTGGGGCCACTGTAGATGATCCTTTCGGGCAGCGCAGGAGGCTAGGCGCGACGCCGTGGGCAAGGCGCCGACGTGGAGGAGGCGGCGCTCGACGGCGGGGCTACCATCGAGGAGATGGGGCGGCATCGGGCGGGAGGAGGACGAGGGAAAGGAGAGGGAGTGGGACAATGAGCGAGAGATGGCGGTCGAGCATGGTGGCAGCGGGCAGGGGAAGAGATCGAGAGGGAGTGGTTGGGGCCTAGGGTTAGAGTCCAGATGGGCCTGGGGAATGGTTGGGTCGGCGTCGGAGGTTGGCCTGGGCTGGGCTTCTCTCTCCTTCTCTCTTCTCAAAACAGGGAAGAGAAAAAGAAAAAAAGGAAGGAAGCAAAAGAGAAAATTAGGGAAGGAATTTGGGAATGAGTTTACTTTTTCTGGACTCGCGAAAATGTGCTCGTTCCAAGAAAATTGGAGTGGGCAAGATAGCAAGGTTTAAATTCAAAAGCATTTGAATTTAATTCAAATGGTTTGAACAAGGGTAGGATTTTGAAGTGCCCAAAAATGTTTGGATTTTTGGAGGAACCTCGGTAAACGGGAAGAGAATTTTTAGCAAGGTTTTGAAGTCAAGCTTGAACTAGGAAAGACATGGGGAAAATGCAAGTGTGTTATGGTGAATTCCAAAAGAATGGAAAATTTATTATAACTCCCTAATATCGGGAGGATATGTTATAAAGAGAATCACCATGTGAATTCCCTCGGTTTAAATGGACCAAAGATCCATACGATTTATTTAGTTGAGCTGGAAAGATTAAAGACATGATGATATGATGCAATGCACATGATGCAATGATCAATGCAACGACCCAAACAAATCACACGACGAAAATCCGGAAATCAAGGAAGGCATCTGAAGCTCCGGTCTTGGGGCGTCACAACACTCCACCACTACGAGAGGATCTCGTCCAGAGATCTAGGATGGCACTGAAGGGAAAAAGAAGAGGGAGAGAAGAGGTAAAACTAAGTTGCTTCTTTGACAAACGAGTGAAAACATGAACCTTGAGAGCTTGAACAAATTGAAAGAAATAATACAATGGAGATGAACGAAATGAAAACACTCTATTGGACAAGGAACCAGAAATACGGCGAAAAAGACGAGCTTAAGTGACAAGATAGACATTGAAGCCACTCCGGTCAAAACAAATTAGGAAAGGAATAAGAATGATATAATTTGGGCAGCACTCCGACTGAAAATGGAAGGAAATGAACATGAATTTGAGGAGATGGGATGATACTTGACGAAAAAAATAACACATTGCCTCCGAAATTATTGCAAAAAATGGCAGAAGGGGTAAGAAAGATTTCAGACAGCACTCCGGTTGAGAAGGGAGACAAAACTTGATAATATGAAAGAACTTGAATGAAGGACACGACACTCCGGAATGAATGGATAAGCAAAGGAAAGAACATGGTCCTGACAAAACAAGATGAAGAGTGAAGAGAGCAACATCACAATGCTTTCGGAACAAAAAAAATAGAAGCTAGATTGTTGGGATAAAGGGACTGATAAGAAAATGACAACTTCTGCCACAAATGAGCTTGAAAAAGCATCTTTAGGAGAAGGGTCGAACGTAGTTGTTGGAAAACCAACAACGAAAAGAGTAAGCTTGTAGTGGGCTTATGGAGAACATCTCAAAACTATGAGGTGAAATTCCGCCACTAACGGAAACAATAGATATGATTGAGAGCTAGAAAAGAATAGAAATCTTCTTCCACCGAGGTGATAAGAAAAACTTGGATCATAGATAATCACCACAAGGAGCAACATTCCCAATGGAAGGCTTTAGGTGAAATCTATACCAAGATAACTCCAAGGAAGAAAATGATGGGTTTAAATATCTCATTCCTGACAACTTTTGAATCATGAAACATGGAGGAAAAATTGTCAAGAAAGACGTAACACCACCTGAAAAATATAAGATAGAAAGAATTGCACTTCGGAATGCAAGATGAAGAATACTTGAGCTCCTCTGAAAAGAATGTCAATGAACACTTCGAGGAGGAATTAAATCTTTGATGAACCGTCATGTAGAGCCTCCATGAAGAACTCCGGTCATAAAAGGATGATATAAGGAAATTGAATTTAAAAACACAAGGTGAATCCTTGCAATGATATAAATGGAGCTTCGTGGTGACATACTTGAGAGAGCTTGGAACTCCGGGAAAAGAAAAAATAAATCATCTCGAACCGAGAATGTGATATGATGAACCACTCTGGAAAGTAGGAATTGAATTTACTCGATGAAACAAGAATAAGAATTACATTATGCTTATCCTTCAACAATTTAAATTGACGACAATCAACGGATTTGGCATACTACTTATTCTCGTAGAAATGATTAAGATAGATATAGCACAAACTTTAGAAAATCTTCGATGAACCACCGGTAGGATTGAAACAACGAATGAATAAATAAGATAACCATGGAAGAGAATCATGAGAAAACCACTGTAAGCATTGAAAATGATTGAAGAAAAGATAAAGAAACACCGGGAAGAATTAGAGAACGAATAAATATACTTGAGGGGATTTAGATACATGAGAACGAAGAGATCACGAGCTGATAAGAGAATGCTTGAATGATGCACCGGTAAGATTTAGAGAAAGAGAGATGAAAGCTAAGAATGAATAATTTTGAGATGATGGGCTCCGGAGAATCAAACTAAAAAGACTCCTGAATTGCTCCGGATGGGTGAAAAGAATTCTCACAATAGGAAACAATTACGAGAGGATGGCAGCAAGCTAGAACCATGAATCCTGAAGAGAATGGAGCAAGATTTAAGAGAAACTCTTCTTCGGTCTTCAAAATTCGAGAATGATGACGAGAAACACCACCATGAATTTTTTAGACACTCCGGTCGAATCAAAAGCGAAGAGGTTGAGCCAACGATGAAGAGAATTTGACCGATCTTGGAGAAATACATATGACTGATGATAATTCATTCTTACGTCAAACTTGGACAAGAATTTGTGAAGCTCCGGGGAAAATTAGAAGAGTTAGGTAAGATCCTGGGAAAAGACCTGCGGGTTAGGGCCCACTCAAAAGAAACACCGTCGAACAATTACTTGAAAGGGAGATTTCACCCGTTGATTTAAATGGCTTGGATAAGATACCAGTCTCGAAAGAGCTTGAACGAATGCAGAGTGGAAACACGAATCTTCAAGATAACTTGAACACTCCGGAACAATCGAATAGCAGGTTAGGAATGATTATGAGGTGCACCGGTATGGGAAAATATTTGAAACGAGGAAAAAGGGGTATGATCAACAACACTTGAATTGAATCCACCGGATAAGAAAAGAATGACGAATGATGAACTTGAAACTTCCTTAGTATCTTCCTGAGAATCAACGGATAAGAACATTGACGGAAAAGAATTGAGAGACTTCACATCAATAAAAAGGATACTTGATTAAGAAATCAGAGTCCATGAAGAAAAAGGGTGGGAGGGTGGGAAAGCAAAGGCAACTTGGGACGGATGAAACAAACAATATTGAGAAGACTTGAGTTGATCAGGCGGATGTTGAAAAAGATCGGATCCACTTGAAGAGAAACACGCCGGTTGAAAAGGATTGACATGACAATCTCGATTATTAGGAAGGATTAGTATTCACATAGAAATATGAGAACACTGCTTAGGAAAAGTATGGAATCAACATTTGACTTCGAAGCAACTCGAATACCACAACCGAAAACAAAACAAAGGATTGGCTTGCAGAATAAGCCGGAACAAACATATGATAGAGATTTCGTCCGAAGTTTTCATGGTGGGGCCCACACGGGCTCGATCGTACAACACCATCATGTAGAAGGCAGTGCACATGACATAGGAAGCGTCCCCGATTCAGCATAGCGAAGGACTCTTTAAGACACAACGAGACCACTGTAAAACCAACCGTGAATAGGTGGACCACTAGACGTCGAACCCCAATTTCATATCAAACATCTGTTGGAAAGATATCCTAGGAGTTACTTGAAATCCCACTTATAAACTCCCGAAACTTTTCGGTTAAGCAATCAGGTGTTGTGAATAGAGGGGAAGCATAATATCTCACCCAAAACTAGCAAATCCTACATCCAGCTGTATCCATCCTTCAACACATAACCAAGAAACCTTCGGAAATCGTTTACCTCAACATTCGAAAAGCATCCGTTATACAAGTTATGGCAATACTCCCGAACTCCCACCCCAGTACTGGGTGGCGTCGAGGTTATCTCACCAACAACTTCATAAAAGAGATTTTCGATGTCGGCGAACTCAGGTATTCCAGAACTGCAACGATAAAATTGTGACGACAACACCTCGGAGCTTAACTCCCCGGGACACTGCCACAACCCCTAAATGTCAGGAGGCACCAAGAACAATGTTCTCGTCATAAAACCATCGGAACGATTACAAGATACCCGCGTGATCCTAAATTTTTTTTGTGAAATTTGAGAAGAGGAGAGTCAAAACTCTATGTTAGGAGGCCTCACCAGAGCGACGAAGGGACCGAGGAGTAAAAAGAATCCTACTCTCCGATGTATATAATCCTAAGACTCAAAACATTTTTTTCTATACTCAACAACGCCAGCGATTCGATCATGCAGGGGGCTCCTAAGTCGGGGAAGGCTCTGATACGACTTGTTACACCCATGATGCGGCTATATCTCCCACGTGTCGGAGCACGACTTAGAGGCATAACCGCATAGTAGGCATGTCGCAAGATGGGTAATCTTTACACATCCCATGTACTGAATAAGAAAGGGATAAAGAGTTGGCTTACAATCGCCACTTCACACAATACATAAATATAGCATTACATCATGCAGAATACAATCAAGCTCCTACTACGAAACCAAATAAAGAAAGACAACCCCAAAATGCATAGATCCCCGATCGCCCCGACTGGGCTCCACTACTGATCACAGGAAACACAACGACACAACGAACAAGATCTTCATCGAGCTCCCACTTGAGCTGGGTTGCGTCATCTGCACTGGTATCATCGGCACCTGCAACTGGTTTTGGAAGTAATCTGTGAGTCACAGGGACTCAGCAATCTTACCCCCTCGCGATCAAGACTATTTAAGCTCATGGGTAGGAAAGGGTAGTGAGGTGGAGCTGCAACAAGCACTAGCATATATGGTGGCTAACTTACGCAAATGAGAGCCAGAAGAGAAGCAAAGCACGGTCGTGAACTAGAAGTGATCAAGAAGTGATCCTAAAACTACATACGTTCAAACATAACTCCAAAACCGTGTTCACTTCCCGGACTCCGCCGGAAAGAGACCATCACAGCTACACACGCGGTTGATGCTTTTTAATTAAGTTAAGTGTCAGGTTTTCTACAACCGGATATTAACAAATTCCCATCTACCCATAACCGCGGGCACGGCTTTCGAAAGTTCAAACCCTGCAGGGGTGTCCCAACTTAGCCCATCGCAAGCTCTCACGGTCAACAAAGGATATTCCTTCTCCTAGGAAGACCCCGTCAGTCTCGGAATCCCCGTTACAAGACATTTCGATAATGGTAAAACAAGACCAGCAAAGATGCCCGATGCGCCGACATCCCGATAGGAGCTGCACATATCTCGTCCTCAGGGCAACATCGGATGAGACTAGCTACGAGTAAAACCAAACCTCAAGTTTCCCCGAGGTGGCCCCGCAGGTAGCTCGGTTCGGACCAACACTTAGACAAGCACTGGCCCGGAGGGTTAAAATAAAGATGACCCTCGGGTTGGCCAACCCGAGGGAAGGGTAGGTGGTGGTGAGGCAAATGGTAAAACCAAGTTTGGGCCTTGCTGGAGGAGTTTTATTCAATGCGAACTGTCAAGGGGTCCCCATAACACCCAACCGTGTAAGGAATGCAAAATCAAGGAACATAACCGGTATGACGGAAACTAGGGCGGCAAGAGTGGAACAAAACACAAGGCATAAGGACGAGCCTTCCACCCTTTACCAAGTATATAGATGCATTAATTAAATAAGTGATATTGTGATATCGCAACATATCCATGTTCCAAACATGGAACAAGCTCCATCTTCACCTGCAACTAACAACGCTATAAGAGGGGCTGAGCAAAAGCGGTAACTTAGCCAAACAACGGTTTGCTAGGAAAGGAGGGTTAGTTCCTTGACATGGCAATATGGGAGGCATGATATAGCAAGTGGTAGGTATCGCGACATAGCAATAGATCAAGCAACTAACAAGCAAAGATAGAAGTGATTCGAGGGTATGGTCATCTTGCCTTAGATCCCGCAAGGAAGAAGAACGAGTCCATGAAGAAGACAAACAGACATAGTGGAACAGATCCTCACAACTCCGGAACGAAACCGAAGCTAACGCGAGAAGCAACCCGGAAAGAAGCAAACAACATAACAAACAAACAACACATAAGCATGGCATGATGCACAACCAAGTATGATGCATGTCCGGATTAATGAGGCATGGCATGGCAAAGTGCACAAACAACATGACAAATTAAGTGGAGCTCAATGTGCAACGAGTTGCATATTGACGGAACACCACATGTCTTATTTAGTTCTCTCTCGTTTATGTACCCAACGATATTAAATGTTGTTAAACATGACAAGAGGGTGAAGCATAAGAAAACTATACTATCTAAACAATTTAAATGGGGCCGGATATAACAAACAACAAATCCGGTAAACCCCCATATGCATTAGCAATTTAAGGCAACCACAACTTTAAACATTTTAAATGTTATTATCATGATGCAGATGACATGTTCAAGTTTATGCAATTTTTTTAACAAAAATGTTGATATGAGCACATATGAGGCATTTGTCATCGTGGCGGAAACGAAAGGGGTGCCACGGAAACGACTCCGAAAATGATGCCATGGCAACATATCGGTTCCGGTAGCTCATGGAGATACCGGTGCAGAAGGAAAAGTGACGTGAGCGTGTCATGCAAGATGGTGGGGTGATCCCAGTAACCGGGTTCCCACGGGTTAGCGGCAAACGAGGAGGACCGAGCAAGTGACAACTCGTACATCATGCAAACATAGGGTGCATCTCATACAATCACATGCAATCGCTCTCGGAAGGTCGTCTCGGGGTTATACCTTCGACGCGTGTGCTTCCGGACGGTTCAGGTTTGTAGAGGAAGTAGTCGTTCATGTCCGTAGATGTTTAGGGGGTCACCACACGGAACTTATCGTCCACGAGGTCTTTGCGGGTCGACGGTAGTGGTTAACGTTTTGTAGACGTTCGAGTCATCGGTAGAGGAACTTGACGCTTGCGTTACACGGGTCTTCGACGATGGTAGTGGTACATATCATAGTGGAACTTGGTGCATCCAAGGTCTTCGGGCGTAGTGGTGCACATGTCATCGGGGTACTTGTCGGATCCGAGAGGTACTTGGCAACAGTAGTGGTACACATGGTCTTCAGCGTGAGCAGTTGTACACGGTCGAAGGGGAACTTGGCACATCATCGTGTAGTCATACATCGAGGTCCTCATGCACTTTGACGACTCTGGAAGAGGAACTTGGCAACCACTGTCTTGACGTCAACGGTGCCAGGCAGCGGAGAGCACACACAACAGGGCACGACAAAAATTGTGCACGGCAGCAACGGGTCGTTCAAAGGAGGCAGAGGCCATGGCGCCAAGGATGAGCGGCGGCTGGAAGGAATGGCGGGTGTCGGCCTTGGCACGAAGCAGGGAAACAGCGGCGAGGGCATCACAGGAGCAGGGCAACGAGGCAGCGCTGCTCGGGGTCGAGATACAGGGCACACCAGATGTTTGTGGCGGTGCAGAGGAAGGAGAAGGACTGCCGCTGGGCTTGGGAAGGCGCCGAACTTGCTAGATCTCGTGGGGTCCTGGTGGGGCATAAGGTGACGGAGCTTCGGCGGGGTCGAGCGTGGCCGAAGGAGCATCGATAGGGTAGCCAAGAAAGCAAGGCCAGTGCTCCCACGACATGGTAGCGAGGAGGTAGAGGAGAGCTAGCACAGAGGAGGTTGGGCGACGGGAGGACCTTCGCTCGCGGTAGAGCTAGGGCTCACCGAAGCAGTGGGTCGCGGGTGCCATGCCAAGGTTGAGGTGGCGGAGGTCGGACACGGGCGCCGGGGCCGCTGTAGATGACCCTTCAAGGCAATGCAGGAGGCTAGGCGCGACGCCGTGGGCAAGGCGCCGACGTGGAGGAGGCGGCGCTCGATGGCGGGGCTACCATCAAGGAGACATGGCAGCATCGGGCGGGAGGAGGACGAGGGAAAGGAGAGGGAGTGGGACAGCGAGCGAGAGATGGGGGTCGAGCGTGGTGGCGGCGGGCAGGGGAAGATATCGAGAGGGAGTGGTTGGGGCCTAGGGTTAGAGTCCAGATGGGCCTGGCGAATGGTTGGGCCCGCGTGCGAGGTTGGCCTGGGCTGGGCTTCTCTCTCCTTCTCTCTTCTCAAAACTGGGAAGAGAAACAGAAAAGAAAAAAGGAAGGAAGCAAAAGAGAGAATTAGGGAAGGAATTCGGGAATGAGTTTACTTTTTCTGGACTCGTGAAAATGTGCTCGTTCCAAGAAAATTGGAGTAGGAAAGATAGCAAGGTTTAAATTCAAAAGCATTTGGATTTAATTCAAATGGTTTGAACAAGGGTAGGATTTTGAAGTGCCCAAAAATGTTCGGATTTTTGGAGGAACCTTGGTAAATGGGAAGAGAATTTTTGGCAAGGTTTTGAAGTCAAGCTTGAACTAGGAAAGACATGGGGAAAATGCAAGTGTGTTATGGTGAATTCCGAAAGAATGGAATATTTATTAGAGCTCCCTAATATCGGGAGGATATGTTGTAAAGAAAATCACCATGTGAATTCCCTCGGTTTAAATGGACCGAAGATCCATACGATTTATTTAGTTGAGCTGGAAAGATTAAAGACATGATGATATGATGCAATGCACATGATGCAGTGATGAATGCAACAACCCAAACAAATCAAACGACGAAAATCTGGAAATCCAGGAAGGCATCTGAAGCTCCGGTCTTGGGGCGTCACACTACGGGTCCATAGTTATTAGCTAGATGGATTCGCCTCTCTTTTTGTATCTCAATACAATGTTCTCCCCCTCTCTTATGGAGATCTATTCAATGTAATCTTCTTTTTGCGGTGTGTTTGTTGAGACCGATGAATTGTGGGTTTATGATCAAGTCTATCTATGAACAATATTTGAATCTTCTCTGAATTTTTTATGTATGATTGGTTATCTTTGCAAGTCTCTTCAAATTATCTGTTTGGTTTGGCCTACTAGATTGATCTTTCTTGCAATGGGAGAAGTGCTTAGCTTTGGGTTCAATCTTGCAGTGTCCTTTCCCAGTGACAGTAGGGGCAGCAAGGCACATATTGTATTGTTGGCATCGAGGATAACAAGATGGAGTTGTCATCATATTGCATGAGTTTATCCCTCTACATCATGTCATCTTGCTTAAGGCGTTACTCTGTTTTCATTAACTTAATACTCTAGATGCATGCTGGATAGCGGTCGATGAGTGGAGTAATAGTAGTAGATGCATGCAGGAGTCGGTCTACTTGTCTCGGACGTGATGCCTATATACATGATCATACCTAGATATTCTCATAACTATGCTCAATTCTGTCAATTGCTCAACAGTAATTCGTTCACCCACCGTAGAATACCTATGCTCTTAAGAGAAGCCACTAGTGAGACCTATGGCCCCCGGGTCTATCTTCGTAATATTAATCTTCCAATACTTAGTAATTTCCTTTGTTTTTTACTTTGCTTTTATTTTACTTTTCATCTTTATCATAAAAATACCAAAAATATTATCTTATCATATCTATCAGATCTCACTCTCGTAAGTGGACGTGTAGGGATTGACAACCCTTTATCGCGTTCGCTAAGAGGATTTATTTGTTTTGTGCAGGTATGAGGGACTCACGCGTAGCCTCCTACTGGATTGATACCTTGGTTCTCAAAAACTAAGGGAAATACTTACGCTACTTTGCTCCATCATCCCTTCCTCTTCAAGGAAAACCAACGCAGTTCTCAAGAGGTAGCATGTGCCACTAACAGGCCTTTTCCTAGTAGTGCAAAGCCTCGTTTAGGAGTGGGGTTTGAACATGGTTAGAAGTTTCTGGGCCGAGCTCGCATGACGCGGGCCTCCAGGTTTCGGAAGTAGTATCCAGAGAAGAGTCCGGCCTTGCAATGATTGTCGGAGACGCTATTCTTTCGGTGTTGAGCTCTAAGGCTGCAAAGTGTCCGGCGGGATCTAAACTCCCGTCTTCAGACCTGATGATGCGCACCGGATCTAAGGACAGAGCGGTGGTTGAGGCCGTGAACCCTTGGAAGATCAAGTCTCCTCGGATATTAGTGACATAGTTCAAGTATCTAAAACTATTCTGGTGACTAGGGGCGTAGTTGTTGATCTGCTCTAGGTGGCCAACTGAGTTGGCCCGCAGTGCGAAGCCGCCGAATTCAAAGATCTGGTCGGGAAGAAAAATATCCTTCGCGGCAGCATTGTTGTAGATGATTGATGGAGCCATTGAGCCTTTCGACGACAGCACAGTGGAGATCTCAATGAAAGCACCAATGTCGGTGTCAAAACCGGAAGATCTCGGGTAGGGGGTCCCTGAACTATGCATCTAAGGATCAATGGTTGTCGGTGTGAAAACCGGCGGATCTCGGGTAGGGCATCCTGAACTGTGCGTCTAAGGCGGATGGTAACAGGAGGCGGGGGACACAATGTTTACCCAGGTTCGGGCCCTGTCGATGGAGGTAATACCCTACTTCCTACTTGATTGATCTTGATGATATGAGTATTACAAGAGTTGATCTACGACGAGATCGGAGAGGCAAAACCCTAGAAGCTAGCCTATGGTATGATTGTTCTTGTCCTACGGACTAAACCCTCCGGTTTATATAGACACCGGAGGGGGCTAGGGTTACACACAGTCAGTTACAAGGGAGGAGATCTACATATCCAAATCACCAAGCTTGCCTTCCACGCAAAGGAGAGTCCCATCCAGACACGGGACGAAGTCTTCAATCTTGTACCTTCATAGTCCAACAGTCCGGCCAAAGGATATGGTTTGGCTGTCCGAGGACCCCCTAATCCAGGACTCCCTCACTAGCCCCTGAACCAGGCTTTAATGACGATTAGTCCAGCGCGTAGATTGTCTTCATCATTGCAAGGCAGGTTCCTCCTCCGAACACCCCATAGAAAATTTTGAACACAAGGATAGTGTCCGGCTTTGCAAAACAAATTCCACATACCACCGTAGAGAGTATAATATTTCCACAAATATAATCTACTGACAACTTTTCATAACATGACATCACGCCATGGCCACGGTTATTATTCTAACCGTTTTTCTCAACCAGCTACTGCATATATTGCGAGTCGGTTTTCTTGGCACGTCTTGTCGAAGCAGACATCGTGTCCCCTTATCCCCGGATCCTCATCAATATGGGCGTGGGTAACCGAACCACGCCATCAATCACGACGCTTGGGGAATAAGCGAGTTTTACCAGGCAAGTGGGGAGGCACGCAGTTTCTACCGCCCTTATAAAGGGATAAGGACTCCTCTTTTTTACCCATGCCCTCTTCTTCCCTGCCTATCCATTCTCGTGCACTCGAGATCTAGCGCCCAAGTTTGCATCTTCTCCGCAAAAACACTGCGAACTTTTTCGGAGCGGGAGGCAAGTGGATGGCCTCCTCCATTACGGAGGAGAACATCACGAAGCTCCACAGATATCATGCACTGGCTCCCAGGCGCGGGGCAGATCGTTCCTACCCCCGAGCCCCAGGAAAGGGTTGTATTCGTTACCCATTTCGTCCGCGGGCTGGGATTTCCCCTCCACCCATTTGTTCGTGGGCTCATGTTCTACTACGGGCTGGACTTCCATGATCTGGCCCCCAATTTCATCCTCAACATCTCGGCATTTATCATCATGTGCGAGGCTTTCCTCCGCATCAAGCCCCACTTTGGCCTGTGGCTGAAGACCGTCAATGTTAAACCGAAGGTGGTGGTCGGCCAACAAGCGGAGTGCGGAGACGCCATGGCGAACAAAATGCCCAATGTCACCTGGCTCGAAGGCTCCTACGTGGAGACCATGAAGGCGTGGCAATCGGGGTGGTTCTACATCACCGAGCCGCGTGACACCAACTGGGTGGCGGCCCTCAAATTCCGATCCAGCATCCCCATGCGGCTAACCTCCTGGAAGGAGAAGGGCTTATCTTGGGGTTCATCGGTGGAGCTGACCGGACTCCAAAACTGTGTTAAAAACATGATAAGCATGAAAATCAAGCTTGTCAACGTGGTCCAGGTCATGCTCTTCCGCCGGATCCTCCCGTGTCAAATATGGGCATTCAATATGTGGGAGTTCGACTCGGCAAGGCACCAGACGTTGTGAGAGCTCTTTGACACGACACACCAGGACATCTGGAGGGTGTTGTTCAAGTCTGCCGAGGTACCTCCTCCCCTTACCGAGGACCGTGAACTCAGCGCACATCGCCCTGCTAATCCGGTAAGCTCCTTATATCTCATAAGGCGTTTCTTTCCTTAGTATAATTATGTGAGGGATCTGAGCCTCCACATTATTTGACAGGAATGGGTCGTGACAGCGGAGCGGATCGACTGTCCGGCCCCACTGCTCGAAGATCCAACAAGTACTCTCTTGACAGAGCTGCTGGTTCCGGCGCCCTATGAGGCGCCAGAGAAGAAGGCCAAGAAGAAGGCCACAGGGACCAGGAAAGGTCTCCAGCGCAAGGTTGTACTGGACTCGTCATCCTATAACACCGAGACGCCCTCCTCCCACGAAGACGAGGAGGAGGAAGAGGAAAATTCTCCCTCTCCAGCCGGGGGAGATAAGAAAAGGAAGGCCGCCCCATCCGGGGAGGCCAAAGGGTCCAAGAAGGGAAGAGCCCTCCTTCCGGACCGCTCCACCACGACCGCATTCAACGACGAGGAGTGGTTGCCCAGGGATAAGCCCCTGGCGAAGTCGTAAGTATCAGTATACCATAACAGTTCTGGTATATTTCTTTTTATTGTTTCTTATCATGTCGAACATGATCATGCATCCCACCCAAGGACCGTCTTGACGTATCCTCTTTGGATGGGTCTCTGGGCCTATCGGAGATGAACAGTGATTCGCTCCCGACCGCCACCTCCCCCCGCCCTAAGGATGACGCCGAGGTGTTGTCCCGAAGGGCACCAAGCCAAGGGAAGGTAGTTCTGGGGGCACCCCAAGGCGACCTCCCAGACGTCGGGTGCATGGGAGGCAAGGCTCCCATGGGCCCTAATGATGGGGGCAGCAAGTCCGGCCCCCGGCCGAATATTGCGCCGGAACCTCCAGTGGTTCTGGACTCTGTCGGGTGACCCCTCACTAAGGGGGGCGAGCCGTCTGTGCTGATGGCCTCTGTCCATCCAGAGGCATCGGAAAACTTGCTGCAAGCGCTTCGCGTCGCTTCCATTGACGAAGAGCACCGCACTGTCATGAGTGCGGTGGTAGAGAAGGTTCAGTCCGCTAAAAGCGGACTGACTAAAGCCTATGCCAGCCTCCTAACAGGCTTTGTGGTAAGTAATCAATTTATAAGAAAATGTTATAGCATAGACAGTAGCCCCTGATGCCCTGTTTGGCGTTCGCAAAGAAAGGCCGAACAGAGGATCAAATAATAATCACAGGAGTCTAATCAGAATGTGTCTTATGTGAATAAGCAGGCTTCGCTGCTGGCTGCTGCCGCTCGCACTGCGGAGGTCTCCGTACTGAAGCGGGACCTTGAGCGGTCCGAAAAAGAGCTCGGCCTTACCAAGAGGCAGCTCGAAGAGAACAAAGGTAAGTAATACCCGTACGTATATTGATAAGGAATAAAAAAAGAATGTGGTTGTTAAGTCACAGGATCATCATGAATTTTGCTAGGGGCCATGACCGAAGTGGCGGCCCTGAAGGAGGCGCTGTCCGAGGCCGAAGACAAAGCGGCCAAGGAGCGCACCGAGCGCGAGAAGCAAGAGGCTTGAGTCGGCGAGGTGCAACAAGAGCTCCAGGATTTCGTCAAAATATACCCGTCCTTGGAGCGTGACTCTAAGACGCAAGGGTCTGAGCTTGCGAACGCCCTTGAGAACGCAAAAAATGCCAAGGCCAAAGCCCACAAGGCGCTCCAGGAGCTTCAGACGGTCCAGAAGATAGCGGCGGGTAAGGAATTCATTATGCAAAGCAACCATGTGAAGGAAACTTTCCTTTTACTTACATGAGTTCGGAGCTCTCCAGGAGCGTTCGCAGATCTTCCCCGCAGTGTGTCCGATGTCGTGGAATCTTCCCCGCAGTGGAGCTCGACGGAGAAGTTATCCTGGTCTCAGTATACTGGGACCGAACATCTGATGACCTTGTGCGACCAGTTGAAGCAATTGGTCGAGCTCCACAAGGCGGCCGAACAGGCCATGAAGGGCCTCATAGTCCGGATGTGGCCTGGTGAGCCCCTGCCTGGTAGCTACTTTGGCCTGGTGAGGCGGCTTGTGAATGCCTGCCCACGACTTGAAGTCATAAAGCGGTCTGTCTGCATTGATGGTGCGCGTAGGGCTTTTGCCCGAGCGAAAGTGCACTTGGCGAAGATGGACGCCGAGAAGCTGGTGAAGGAGGGGCCACCGGAGGGCAAGGAGTATCGCCGCCCCGAAAAGTATTATGACAGCGTCCTGAATGGGTGCCCGCCTTGTGGCGGAGGAGTTTTCTAAGGATGTAATATTTGAATGAATGTACTCATGTGATCCTGTAATATGAAAACAAGCTCATATGCGCTATATAACGCTTGTTTATAAATTCTGTGCGACCGTTTATAAATTCTAAGAGTTGGCTACTCGTTGGCTTCTACCCCCATGTAGCTAGTACGGAGGTGTTCGGGATAAATCTGATCACTCTTTATCCTAGTTTTGGGTCCTTCGAAGGAGCTGTTCAGCACAACGAACCAGGCAATCGGATTATAAAGCTTTATCACTCTCACTTAGCCATAGAAGTCTACAGTTTTAAATTTTGGTGAAGCCCCTAGTATTCGGAAGGTCGAAGTTGGGGCGCTATGAACGCCTAAATCAGACAAGGCCGACTCCTCGCCTGAAGCGGAAAAAATCTTTAGGGATTTGGGACCTCTCGAACAGTGACCAGCTCTCGCAGCATCATGATAGTCAGTTTTCGGCTTTCTCTACTGAGGTGCTCATCCGGAAGAACCGGGACGCAATCGCAGTAGTTCTCCCAGTGCTACCTTAGCCGATATAGCGGAACGTAAGGCACCAAAACATGGGAGCCGGGAAAACCCAACTATTAACCCAAGACATGATTCGGAGCTGATGCATATAATGCTATAAGTTCGGGGTGCCGCACTGTCGAAAGTGTTCAGACTTTTCTAGCCGTGTTATGGGGTACACTAAAGCCCCTGGCGTACTGGTCGTACCAGAATGTATGGGAGCAACTTGTCATGAATAGACAAACAAGGAAAAAAAGATGAACAAATGTAATAATAAGCTGACACTGTGCATTGTTATTTATAGGATACGTCAAAGCGTATGTGTATAAGTAGTACAATAAGCAAAAATATGACTATCTGACATGTCCGATCCAAGGGCGAGCAGCGTGTGGGTATGTAAAACAGGTATAATGATCAGTATGAGAGACCACCTGGGGATTCCCTTGTAAGTCAAAGCTTCTTGCTCCCTTGGTGCTTCCCTCCCATGATGGGTCCGATGATCTAGCTATCGCAGAGGGCCTCCAGAGAATAGGGTCCTGAAAGGAAGAAAATGATAAAGATATACTGGTCCTGAGGTGGTTGAACTGTATGTCGGCGTTCTGGGAACGGGGGTCCCCAGACTTGCCTGCCTGCGGCCTGCGGCGTGGCTCGAAGAGGGGCCCAGCACGGCCCATCTTCATCAACACAGACCCAAGACCCTCGCGAGGGGTCAAGCCTCGCGGGGCGGACGACACAGAGCTTCCTCAGGCACGGCCTCATCAGGCTGGCCCGCAATGAGGCGGAGAGATCAAGGCGGGGTACCTCACGACGTGCCCGTGACGCAAGCCATGACGACCAAGGGTGCCAGGCGGGCGCCAGCCCGCGCAGTGTCCTCCTTTCCTCTTTGGTGCAAAGGGAGCAAGCGCAGGCGAGAGCATCAGGCAAATGCACCCGTTTCGGTGCAACGAGACCAAGACCAGCCCAACGGCAGGGAGGAAGTCATTGTGGAGCCCAAGCCATCGTCACCACCAGAGCCTTTGGCAGGCGAGGACCAACTTTAGTCAGGATAAGTGTACCAGATTTCCCCCTTCGAAATGGCCAATTGTTGGCGCCCTTCCCGCTCAATATTTGGGAAGAGGCCCAGGGCCTTTGCCTATAAATAGGACTAGCCACCCCCAGGGTAGAGGGAGAGAGAATCGAGAAGAGAGAGAGAGAGAAGGGTGACTGAACTCCTCCTAGCAGTTCATCCCCCCAGCCAAGAACAGACCCTCGCGAGGCTGTTCTTCCTTGTATTGCTCATCATCATCAGCCCAAGAGGCAATCCACCACACCACACACTGGAGTAGGGTATTACACCACAACGGTGGCCCGAACTAGTATAAACCCTGTGTCTCTTGTGCTGTTCTTTCCATAGCTTAGATCTTAGCGAGGCGGAGGGGTGCAGGTAGGTAGAAGGCGAAATCTCCGCGCACACCCCAGTGTTCGAACCTCAAGGGTCTGCCGGAACCCGAAATCCGACATTTGGCGTGCCAGGTAGGGGTGCACCGGAGTTTTCGCTTCCGCCACCGCCACGACCTGCCTCGCGATGAGTAGCGCGTCGCCCGCTCCGGCCACCGGCGCCAGCACGAGGGCCAGGGGCCTCCGAGCCCTGGCCCAGCCCTGCAATGGGTACGGTGGCCGGACAAGTTCAAGCCAATGACGCCGCCGTGCTGCAGCGGCGCGACTGATCCGCTGGCCTTCTTGCTGGCGTACGAGGAGGCCATCCTCAAAGCTGGAGGTGACGATAGGGTCATGGCCAACTGGCTCCCCACGGCCCTCACCGGCGCTCCGCGCGCATGGCTGCTCCACCTGCCGGCAGCCTCCGTGGCCTCTTGGGAAGAGCTCCGCAGCCTCTTCCCCGCCCACCATGCTACACCAACACCCCCGGTCGTCGTGGCCCTCCTGGGCGGCTCGCAGGCGCCGCCTACAAGTCACCATGTCAAGCCGTTCATCCGCCAGGTCAGCGCCGCTTCCACGCTGCAGGGGGCTCTCCCGGACCGGGCAGCGCCCAAGGCCGGCCTGACCTTCAGCTCGGAGGACCATCCCTCCAACTCGGCCTGCTCGGGTGCGCTCCCCATGCCGTGCACCCCCACCATCTGCCAGGTGGCCGTCACCAGAACTCTCATCGATGGTGGTGCGGGCCTCAGCATGCTCTCAGTTGACGCCTTCAACCTCCTCTGCATACCCCTGGAACGGCTACAACCCAGCCGGCCCTTCTCAGGCGTTGGGGGCGGATCATCCAGCTCCTTGGGACAGATCTGGCTCCCAGTAACCTTCGGCACCTACAACAACTTCCGCACGGAGCTGGTCGACTTTGGCATCGCCCCCATCGGCCTCCCCTACAACGCCATCCTCGGCTACCCAGCGCTGGCCTAGTTCATGGCCGCGACACACCCGGCGTACAACCTCATGAAGATGCCCGGGAGCAGCGGCGTCCTCACCGTGCACGGGGACACCGGAGACGCGCTGCGAGTGCTCAAGCTCGCCTTCAAGATGGCGGCGTTGGCACAGCCCGCCGACTCGGAGACCCCCAAGCCCAAGGGGGCTGCACCCGCCAAGAAGAAACAGTTGTTCACCCAAGACAAGGCAGAAACCAAGCAGATACCCGTCGATGAGGATGGGTCCACCCATGCCACTTTCACCATAGGCGCCAACCTCGAGCCTGAGCAGGAGGAGGCCCTAGTCAGGTTCCTGCGCGCAAACAAGAAGGTATTCGCTTGGGAGCCTGACCAGTTAGCGGGGATCCCTAGGAGCGTAATCGAGCATCACCTCAACGTGTGCCCCAACGTGCGCCCTGTGAAGCAGAAGGCAAGGCGGCAGTCCACAGAAAAGCAGGCCTTCATCATCCAAGAGACCCGCAAACTAGAAGCCGCTGGGGTCATTCACGAGGTCCGATACCCGGATTGGTTGGCCAACCCTGTCGTTGTGCCAAAGAAGGGAGGGAAGGAGCGCATGTGTGTCGACTTCACCAACCTCAACAAGGCATGCCCGCAAGATCCGTTCCCGCTCCCCCGCATCGACCAGATCGTCGATTCCACCGCAGAATGCGACCTGCTATGCTTCTTGGATGCCTTCTCTGGGTATCACCAGATCAAGATGGCGGTAGAAGACATCGAAAAGACAGCCTTCCTAACCCCGTGTGGGGTGTACTGCTACACGTGCATGCCATTCGGGCTGCGTAACGCAGGGGTGACCTTTCAGCGGCTGATGCACATCACCTTGGGCCCGCAGCTCGGGAAGAATGTTGAGGCTTACATCGATGACATTGTGGTGAAGTCTCGGGAGGCCAGGACCCTAATACAAGACCTGGAGGAAACCTTCGCGAGCCTCAACCCAGAGAAGTGTGTGTTTGGAGTCCCCTCGGGCAAGCTCTTGGGTTTCCTCGTGTCCCACCGAGGCATCGAGGCTAACCCGGAAAAGGTCAAGGCGGTCGAGGACATGAGCCCGCCAAAGACCCTCAGAGAAATGCAGAAGCTCACTGGGCGCGTGACCGCGCTGGGGCGCTTCATCTCCAAGTTGGGGGAGCGAGCGCTGCCCTTCTTCCAGCTAATGAAGAAAAAGGGGCCCTTTGAATGGACTGAAGAGGCCGACAAGGTGTTCCAGGATCTCAAGAGATACCTGACCAGCCCTCCGGTCATGGTGGCCCCGCGCCCTCAAGAGCCCCTGGTGCTTTACCTCGCCGCCACTCCCTACTCCGCCAGCGCAGCCCTGGTGGCGGTTAGGGAGGAGCGTCGAATCAAAACCACAACAGCAGCTCGGGACAAGGCAAAACAGGAACAAGGAAGGCCCACGGAAACCGCCACCACGGCTGAGGAGGATCAGCCGCTGCAGAGGAGTGCACCGGAGGCGGAAGAGGCCCCTCTCCCAGATGGCCAGCCTCAGGAGGCCTCATCTCCTCAGGAGGCGCCATGGTCTCCGGAGGGCGCCACCAGCACTAACGCACCCAACCTTGTCGAGCACGCAGTGTACTTTGTCAGCACGGTGTTGCGGGACGCAAGGGCACGGTACCCCATGCCTCAGAAGCTCCTCCTCACGCTACTGGTGGCCTCGGGCAAGCTGCGGCACTATTTTCAGGGTCACCCCATCAAGGTCATCTCGTCATACCCCCTGGAGAGAGTGCTCAGGAGCCCTAATTCAGCTGGAAGGGTCGCTGAGTGGAACATAGAACTGCAAGCGTTTCAGCTCGAATTTAGCATGACTAGATTCATCAAGGGAGAAGCATTAGCGGATTTTGTGGCAGAATGGACGGAGGCACCAGGCCTCAAGGCTGACGAGGATCGGTCCCTCTCCCCGGGAAGCGAGGCGCCAGAAGGCTGGGTCATGTACTTCGATGGGGCGTTCTCCAGACATGGCGCTGGGGCTGGGGCGGTGCTTATATCGCCCACTCAGGACAAGCTCTACTACGCTGTACAGCTCTGTTTCCAGCAAGGTGAAAAGGTCTCCAACAACATAGCGGAGTATGAAGGTTTAATAGCAGGCTTGAAGGCCGCAGCTGCCCTGGGGGTGAAACGCCTCACCATCAAGGGCGATTCGCAGCTCCTTGTCAATTTCTCCAACAAGGTGTACGAGCCGAAAGATGAGCACATGGAAGTCTACCTTGCGGAGGTCCGCAGGATGGAGAAGCAGTTCTGGGGGTTGGAGTTGCAGCATGTGCCCCGTGGCACCTATCAGGAGGCCGACAACATCGCCAAACGGGCGTCCAGGCGGTTACCTCAGGAGCCTGGCGTCTTCGAGGAGTGGCTCTTCAAGCCCTCAGCCCTGCCGTCATTGTCAAACACGGCTTAGTCTTGGGAGGAGCTCCCCCAGCCACCTGCCTCAGGAGCCCCGGTCTGTGGCCCGGCCTTAGGAGCACGCCTGCTCCTGACGATGGAACCTCAGGAGGGGTGCTAGATCATGGAGCTCCGGAGTTACTTAACACAAGGGACCGTGCCGGAGAAGGAGGAGGAAGTGGAGCGTGTGGCACGGCAGGCCACGTCATACTGCATCAAGGATGGAGAGCTCTACCGGAAGTGACCAAATGATGTATCCCTGTGCTGCATCTCCAGAGAGCAAGGAAAGGAACTGCTGGAAGATATACAGGGCGGAGACTATGGACATCATTCATCATCACGGACCCTCGTCGGCAAGGCGTTCCGCAATGGGTTTTATTGGCCCACCGCACTCAATGACGCCGTCGAACTGGTGAAAGCTTGTGAGGCCTGCCAGTTCCACGCCAAGCAAATCCATCAGCCGGCAGGAGGCCTGCAGACTCTATCCCTTTCGTGGCCATTCGCAGTCTGGGGGCTGGACATCCTAGGCCCATTTCCTCGGGCGCCAGGGGGCTACCGCTACCTCTACGTCACCGTGGACAAGTTCACCAAGTGGGCTGAAGTAGAGGCCGTCCGCACCATCCCCGCGGGTTCCGCGGTCAAGTTCATTAGGAGCATCGTGAGCCGGTTCGGGGTGCCGAACCGCATCATCACAGACAACGGTTCGCAGTTCACCAGTAACCTCTTCAAAACATACTATGCTAACCTTGGAACGCAGATATGCTACGCTTCGGTGGCGCACCCCCGAAGCAACGGCCAGGCCGAGCGAGCCAACGCAGAGGTCCTGAGGGGCCTCAAGACCAGGATGTTCAAGAAGAAGTTGGAGGCCTGCGGCAGAGGTTGGTACGACGAGCTTCAGTCCGTGTTGTGGTCCATCCGCACAACCGCGACCAAGCCGACTGCAGAGACCCCGTTCTTCCTGGTCTACGGAGCCGAAGCGGTCCTCCCTCACGAGGTCAGACGTCGCTCCGCGCGGGTCCTGGCGTTTGACGAGGCGCAGCAGGATGCCATGCGGGGGATGGACCTCGTGCTGGGGGAGGAACATCGCCGAGAAGCTGCACTGCGAGCGGCGAGGTACCAACAAGCACTGCGACGATATCACTGCCGCAACATCCGCCCCAGAACTCTCGAGGTAGGAGACCTCGTGCTCAGGCGGGTTCTCTCTAGGGAGGGACTGCACAAGCGCTATCCCTTGTGGGAGGGCCCGTTCAAGGTTGTTCATGTTTCCAGGCCCGGCTCCGCATGCTTGGAGACTCAGGAGGGGGTGCCGGTCCAGAATGCATGGAACATCCAGCACCTCCGGAGGTTCTACCCCTAAAAAGGCCCAGAGCCTGTGAAGAAGGCGAATGCCTGTGAAGATTATCCTTTTTGGAAAAGGCCCAGAGCCTGTGAAGAAGGCAAATGCCTGTGAAGCTGTCGCATTTTGGAAAAGGCCCAGAGCCTGTGAAGAAGGCGAATGCTTGTGAAGCTGTCGCGTTTTGGAAAAGGCCCAGACCCTGTGAAGAAGGCGAATGCCTGTGAAGCTGTCGCGTTTTGGAAAAGGCCCAGACCCTGTGAAGAAGGCGAATGCCTGTGAAGCTGTCGCGTTTTGGAAAAGGCCCAGAGCCTGTGAAGAAGGCGAATGCCTGTGAAGCTGTCACGTTTTGGAAAGGGCCTGGAGCCAGTGAAGAGGGCAAATGCCCGTGAAGCCTGCTTTCCCCAAGAAAGGCCCGGAGCCTATGAAGAAGGCCAACGCCTGTGAAGCTCGCCGCCCGTGACACTCTCACGTAATAATGAGTTGGGGCTGTACACGCCCCGGAGTCTTAGGAGCGCTGGCCTAAGGCCCTGGGGCACCCTCCCACGCCCAGTGGCAGCACTTAGCTCCGCACTGGTGAGAAGACATCGAAGACTAGATTAGGTGTCGGACGCGGCTTTTTCATTTGCTTTCCGCAGTTGGCTTGTTCATTCTCATTCGAAGTTTTATTGAAGCTGTTGCCGTCTTTGGCTCATGGTTCTTCGACTTTTCACTCTCCTGCCTCGATTTCTCTTATGCAAGGCCTCGCGAGGGGGGTAGCCAAGCGCCCTCGTGAGTGTTCCTGTCCTAGTCGTTCAAAGGTTTCTCGACCTAGGTCCATTACAGGAGCACCCCTCCAGTCCGTGCCCCACGGGCACCGCGACACGAACACAGGGCCTAGGTCGGTCGCCCCCCCACGGCTGGGGCCGGGAACTATCCATGCGCAGGCATGTAGCCGAAAGGCACGATAACAGAAGCAAAGCGATGATTAACAGCAATAACCCAAACACGCCCCTGCGGGGCTCCACGCTACTGTCTTTTTACACAGGAAAAAGGAAAAAAAGAACAAATCAGCACAGCTCGCCTCACACCAGCCTGCAGGGAAGACTCGAGCTGCCTCCGGGGCTCAGGCTGACTCCCTCTCGCACTTCACCGAAGCGCGACGGCGGGCAGACACGCTACCACCTCCCAAGCAGGTACGACGGCGTGGAGGCTGACCGCGGCCATCGCTAGAAGAGTCGCCGCCTGAAGAAGAACCGGTGAACCTTGGGGAACCCTGAGTGCCGCCAATCACGCGAGCACTGTCCTCTCCATCATCGCCGGGGCTGGGTTCCCGGCCGCAGTCGTCATCCTCAGGGCAGCACCCTGCGCGGCGACCATCTTCCCCAAACACCCTCGCGTAGAGGGTGGCATCGCCGTCAAACTTGAAGTGCAGGGTGCACCGACGGCTCAGGCCACGCGCGCGGGCAAACATCTGCCAACCACGGGTAAAGGCCAGGCTCCTGGCTGCGGAGACCTCTAGTGAAGCCCATGAGGCCCGGCTGTAGCAGCTGTCTGCCTGAAGCCAGAGGCCGCCTGGGGAGCCGCCCGGGAGCTCACCGAGGAGGAAGCGAGGAAGTTGAAGTCGGGTGCTAGTCGGCTCCGCCGACCACACAACGAACTCTGGCAGCACCTCTGCAGCGCGGAAGCGTGGCCTAGGGGAACGCGCGACCGAAGCACGCCCCCCGGCCACAGCAGTCCTCCCGTCACCGTGCTAGAAATCGTCTCCACGGCCGCGGGGAGCTGCCGTGGTGGCCACAGGATGTTTGCGAGAGCGCCCTCGGCCGCGCTTGGGCGGGGGAGAGGCAGGCTCAACCTGGAGAGCCTTCCCCTTTTCTGCGGCCGAGAACCTCCTCGACAGGGCCATGAAGAAGAAGGAGAAGCAAGGGGAATGAACTGGAAGGGCGCGTGCCGATCCGTACTTATAACCGGCGAGGGCCAACTGTCGGCCCCCACGATCGTAGGTAATCATGACCCGCTTTGCATGCAGGGACTTGTCCAATCCGTGCAGTTGCCGAGGCGCCGTGGGGAAGTGGAGACGCCCACGTCCAATCAACCGCCATGCGGCACCCAAGGCCACAGGCTGTTAGGGCCCGTGGCGCTTCGCACTTGCCCTTTCGCCTCCCTGCACGGCCAAGTCCGGGAGCGCCCTGGGCCCGGGGGCTACTGTTGGCGTTCTGGGAATGGGGGTCCCCAGACTTTCCTGCCTACGGCCTGCAGCGTGACTCGAGGAGGGGCCCAGCATGGCCCATCTTCATCAACACAGACCCAAGACCCTCGCGAGGGGTCAAGCCTCGCGGGGCGGACGACACAGAGCTTCCTCAGGCACGGCCTCATCAGGCTGGCTCGCAAGGAGGCGGAGAGATCAAGGCGGGGTACCTCATGATGTGCCCGTGATGCAATCCATGACGACCAAGGGTGCCAGGCGGGCGCCAGCCCGCGCAGTGTCCTCCTTTCCTCTTTGGTGCAAAGGGAGCAAGCGCAGGCAAGATCATCAAGCAAAGGCACCTGTTTCGGTGCAACGAGACCATGACCAGCCCAACGGCAGGGAGGAAGTCATTGTGGAGCCGAAGCCATCGTCACCACCAGAGCCTTTGGCAGGCGAGGACCAACTTTAGTCAGGATAAGTGTACCAGATGTCCCCCTTCGAAATGGCCAATTGTTGGCGCCCTTCCCGCTCAATATTTGGGAAGAGGCCCAGGGCCTTTGCCTATAAATAGGACTAGCCACCCCAAGGGTAGAGGGAGAGAGAATCGAGAAGAGAGAGAGAGAAGGGTGACTGAACTCCTCCTAGCAGTTCATCCCCCCAGCCAAAAACAGACCCTCGCGAGGTTGTTCTTCCTTGTATTGCTCATCATCATCAGCCCAAGAGGCAATCCACCACACCACACACTGGAGTAGTATAAACCCTGTGTCTCTTGTGCTGTTCTTTCCATAGCTTAGATCTTAGCGAGGCGGAGGGGTGCAGGTAGGTAGAAGGCAAAATCTCCGCGCGCACCCCAGTGTTCGAACCTCAAGGGTCTGCCGGAACCCTAAATCCGACACCGTATTGTGGGACGTACCATAGTCGTGCCTCCGCCTAAACCCATGGTATCTTTAGTGCGTAGTTATGTACACGCAGCGCAAATTTCGTCGCTTGACTGGGACTAGGACGGAGGCTGAATTGCTAGGCAATCTCTGAACGCGCCTGGTGATTCTGTTGCAGGTTATTCCAGACTCGCTTGAATGTGTCTGTGGACCTTGTCCCCGAATTGGCGGTTTGCCTCAAAAGGCTGCTTTGCACTTCTGCTGCAAGGGCCGCAGTGTGCTCCTCTGTGCGGAGTGAGCGTTCTGTGTTTCCGTTGACTGTTATAACCCCGCGAGGTCCTGGCATTTTGAGCTTGAGGTATGCGTAATGTGGTACCGCATTGAATCTAGCGAATGTTGCTCGTCCGAGTAGTGCGTGATAGCCACTGTGGAAGGGGACGATATCGAAGATTAACTCTTCACTTCGGAAGTTATCCGGAGATCCGAAGACCACTTCTAGTGTGATTGAGCTCGTGCAACAGGCCTCTACACCTAGTATGACACCTTTGAAGGTGGTTTTCGTGGGTTTGATCCTCAAGGGGTCTATACCCATTTTGCGCACCGTATCCTGATAAAGCAGGTTCAGGTTGCTGCCACCGTCCATAAGGACTCGAGTGAGGTGGAATCCATCAATGATAGGATCAAGGACCAATGCGACAGAACCGCCATGACGGATACTAGTGGGGTGGTCCCTGCGATCAAAAGTGATCGGACAAGAAGACAATGGGTTGAACTTCGGGGCGACTGGCTCCATCGTGTAGACGTCCCTGAGTGCACGCTTCCGTTCCCGCTTGGGTATATGGGTTGCGTATATCATGTTCACCATTTTCACTTGAGGAGGAAATTTCTTCTGTCCTCCTGTGTTTGGCGGCCGGGGCTCCTCCTTGTCGTTGCTATGCAACCCCTTTTCCTTGCTTTCGGCATTCAACTTGCCGGCCTGTTTGAATACCCAACATTCTCTGTTGGTGTAGTTGGCTGGCTTATGGGGGGTGCTGTGAATTTGACACGAGCAGTTGAGTATGCGATCCAAACTGGACGAGCCCGGATTGTTTCTTATGAACAGCCTTTTCCGCTGACCGGATTTAGAGCCACTGAATCCGGCATTGACTGTCGTGTCTTCGGCGTTATCGCCGTTGTTGTGGCGCTTGTATCTGTTGCGACGTGGCTTGCCGTTGTTGTCTCTGGCCTCCGATGTGCTAGGGTTTCTTGCTGTGTTGTTGCTACGGGCCAACCAGCTATCCTCGCCCGTGTAGAAGCGGGTCATGAGTGTTGTGAGGGCTGCCATGGACTTTGGCTTCTCTTGGCCGAGATGTCTGGCGAGCCACGCGTCACAGATGTTATGCTTAAAGGCCGCTAGGGCTTTGGCATCCGGACAGTCCACAATTTGGTTCTTTTTGGTTAGGAACCGAGTCCAAAATTTCCTGGCTAACTCTCCGGGTTGTTGGGTTATGCGACTTAAATCATCAGCATCTGGTGGTCGCACATAAGTGACCTATAAGTTGTCCAAGAATGTGTTTGCCAGGTTCTCCCAACTTCTGATGGAGTTTGCTGGCAAGCTATTTAGCCAATGTTGAGCTGGTCCTTTGGGTTTTAACAGGAGGTACTTGATGGCATGTAGATCATCCCCGCGGGCCATGTGAATGTGGAGGTAGAAATCCTCTAACCATACCGCGGGGTCAGTAGTACCATCGTATGATTCAATGTTCACGGGTTTAAACCCTTCTGAGAATTCATGATCCATTACTTCATCAGTGAAGAATAGGGGGTGTGTGGCGCCTCTATGCCGGGCTATGTCATGACACAGTTCGTACGAGTCTTGTCTGCTGTGTTTGTCACGACCGGATTTGCTTTTGGTATATCCTGCATGACGGTCATCGTCATGTGTTGGGGCGCGCCCTCGTGATCCTAAGATCGATCTTTTGTGTCCTGCTTTGTTTTTCAATACGTCTCGCAGGTCCTGTGTGTTACCCCGGGCCTTGTTGTTTCTGTTTGACTGGTGACGGGGTGCGGGCTGGACTTCGGGCTTATATGCCACTTTGTCCCGGCCACGAGGTGGCCGGTCTGCCGCATCATACGGTGGAAGCGCATGCTTTAATGCTTCCTCTTCGAGTTGCGCTATCAACCTGTGCTTTGGGAAACTTTTGATTGGGCGCTTGAGTTCGTGTTCCTCGGCTGCCAGGACCTCAGTCCATCTATCTGCTAGCAGATCTTGCTCGGCTTGAAGTTGTTGTTGCTTTTTCTTAAGGCTTTTTGTTGTGGCAATAAGCCGGTGCTTGAAGCGCTCCTATTCAACGGGATCCTCAGGCATGATAAATTCTTCATTGCCGAGCCTCACCTTGTCTTCGGAGAGAGGCATGTAATTGTCATCTTCTGATTCTCCATCTGCTGCCTGTTCCTTAGGGCTGGCTTGCCCATCCTCCTGCTCAAAGCATGGCTGGAGGGGATTGTCTTCGTCTTCGGCACTATTTGAAGCATTATTGTCTCCTGTGCCGGTATCGATGTTTTTACTATGGCGGGGCTTAGGGCGGCGCCGATGACGCCGGTTCTTGGATTGCTTCTCGGGGGGATTATCCTCCGTTGCCTTATTGCCATCGCTTTCTTTGGGGGTGTCCACCATGTATATATCATAAGATGAGGTGGCAGTCCAGCGCCCTGTGGGTGGTGGTTCCTGTTCGTCTCCCGCATCATCGTCCATACCATCGATGTCTTCGGGGTCGAAGTCGAGCATGTCGGCTAGGTCATCGACAGTGGCTACTAAGTGGGTGGTGGGTGGGGAACGAATTTCTTCGCCGTCCGCTTCCCACTCGAGCTGGACAAAGTTCGGCCAAGGGTCTCCTAACAAGGAGAGAGACCGTAATGAGTTTAGCACGCCACCTAGGGGCGAGTGCTGAAAGATATCCGCGGAGGTGAACTCCATGATCGGTGCCCAATTAGATTGGATGGGCATGGATGCGAGCGGTTCGAAGTCTGTGGCCGGGGACGAATCCGAGTGTCCAGCAACATAGGTCTCATAGGAGGTGAATTCAGTATTTGGCTCTATCGCCGCTGAGTGTGCAACCTCCGTGGCGGGGTCCATCCACCCGTCCTCGGATGGCGCGATCTGTTCCGGATTGAGGGCTGGAGTAGTTACATGTGTGATCTCCCGAACACTGTCCGACGACAGAGCTAAATCATGCTCATCGTGACTGTGCGGCGCACCTTACATGGGTTCGAATCCGTCGAAGATCAAGTCTCCGCGGATGTCGGCGGTATAGTTCAAGCTTCCAAACCTGACCTGATGGCCAGGGGCGTAACTCTCAATCTGCTCCAGATTGCCGAGCGAGTTGGCCCATAGTACGAAGCCGCCGAATACGAAGATCTGTCCGGGAAGGAAAACCTCACCCTGGATCGCATCGTTGCTGATGATCGAAGGAGCCATCAAGTGTTGATTGTGACGGCATAGTGGAACTCTCAATGAGAGCACCAATGTCGGTGTCAAAACCGGTGGATCTCCGGTAGGGTTCCCGAACTATGCGTCTAAGGCGGATGGTAAGAGGAGGCGCGGGACACAATGTTTACCCAGGTTCAGGCCCTCTCGATGGAGGTAATAGCCTACTTCCTGCTTAATTGATCTTGATGATATGAGTATTACAAGAGTTGATCTACCACGAGATCGGAGAGGCTAAACCCTAGAAGCTAGGCTATGGTATGATTGTTCTTGTCCTACGGACTAACCCTCTGGTTTGTATAGACACCGGAGGGGGCTAGGGTTACACAGAGTCGGTTACAAGGGAGGAGATCTACATATCCGAATCACCAAGCTTGCCTTCCACGCAAAGGAGAGTCCCATCCGGACAAGGGACGAAGTATTCGATCTTGTACCTTCATAGTCCAACAGTCCGGCCAAGGGATATAGTCCGGCTGTCCGAGGACCCCTAATCCAGGACTCCCTCAATGGTAACAGGAGACAAGGGACACGATGTTTATCCAGGTTCGGGCCCTCTTGATGGAGGTAATACCCTACGTCCTACTTGATTGACTTTGATGAGTAGAGGGGTTACAATAGTTGATCTACCAATAGATCGTAATGGCTAAACCCTAGATGTCTAGCCTATATGATTATGACTGTCTCTTTGGACTAAACCCTCTGGTTTATATAGACACCGGAGGGGGCTAGGGTTGTAGAGAGTCGGTTTACAGAGAAAGGAATATTCATATTCGTACGCTAATCTTGCGTTCCACGTCAAGGAGAGTCCCATCCAGACACGAGGGAAGGCCTTCTATCTTGTATCTTCACGACCCATCTGTCTAGCCCACATCACGTAGCCCGGACACCCGAGGACCCCATAATCCAGGACTCCCTCACCCGGCAAGGAAACTGCCGCATGCGTTGACTGCCGGGAGGCTGTGGCTGCCGAGAAGGCTGGGAATGGCAATGGGTCGTACTACAAGATTCATCAAACCAAAGGCCATGATCTCCAAGAGTGTCATCGAGTTGAGCAGCTCGTCAAGAAGCAGAGGGCTGAATATGAGAAGCGTGACAAAGAAAAAGGTCAGAATGGCACTAGCGAGAAGGGCCGAGGTGGTGAAGCAAATTGCCTCGGCGAGGCTTTTCGGAACCAAGGAAAACCCGCTAGGGGCCAAGAGAAGGAAGGTTACAATAATGAGAGTGATGGAGGGGATGAAGAGGAAACTAGCGAGCAGGAATTCCAGAAGGCCACTGACGCCCTGTGCATTGATGGGGTGCATCTTTTCACTCCTCTCACCGCCAACTTAAATATTGGCCACGTGAGGTCAATGATGTGGAACCAGTGGCAGAGTCTCGGAAGCCGCTCAAATGGTCAGGCACGCCCATCATCTTTACCGAAGAGGACCATCCTGACTGCACCAACATAGTAGGGTGTTTGTGGTTGTTGGTCTCTCCAACAATTCGCAACCTCAAGGTCACAAAGATGTTGGTGGACGGTGGGGCTGGGTTGAATCTGATCTCCCCGAGAGTTATCGGCAAGCTTCAGATAGCAGAGGAAGAACTAAAGATCACGGGCATGTTTCAAGGAGTCAATCCTGTCAGGAGTCATCCTAAGGGAAAGATCAAGTTGCCAATGACATTTGGTGGAGAATTGAACTACTAGACTGAGAAGGTTGTGTTTGATGTGGTTGACCTCCCCTTGCCGTACAATGGGATCCTTCGACACCCAGCTTTGGCAAGTTTCATGGCGGCATCCCACTATGCCTACAACACCTTGAAGATGCCAGGGCCGATAAGAGTCATTTCCATTCCTTCAGATGAGAAAGGCACAATCATTTGCGTGGGTAAGATGTACCGGGATACAGTCGCGACGGAGGCTGCAGTAGCAACAGTTCCCGCCAAGGAGACAAAGGAAATAAGAAGGATAGGAGGGACACCAGGAAGGAATCCGGGAAGCGTACCTCTTCGGAGTGTGCAATGCCTGTCGATGACTTGCCGGAGAGTTCCAACAGCAAGATATCCAAGGTTGTTGCACCACATGTGTAAAAGGTCCTGGCAGGGCTGGCTGGCGTTGATGGTACCTTTGCTATCAACGCCACCCTTGATGACAAATATAAAAGCGCGCTCATTGCCTTCCTGCGGGTGAATGTCGGTGTGTTTGCCTAGCAACCATCTGATATCCCTGGTGTTCCCAGGGAGGAAATCGAGCACCACCTTGTTGTCTGCCCACATGCCCGACCCATCAAGCAGAAGGTTCGGAAGAAGGCCTTAGAGAGGGAGCAGTTCATTTCCAAGGAGATTAAGAAGCTTGAAGCAGCTGGTCTGGTCAGAGGAGTATTGCATCCAACATGGTTAGCAAACCTAGTGGTCGTACGCAAGGCTAACGGGAAGTGGAGGCTTTGCATATATTTCACAGATCTCAACAAAGCTTGCCCAAAGGACCCATTTCCCTTGTCGCGCATCGACTAGATTGTGGACTCCACTTCAAGTTGCGATTTGCTCTTTTTTCAGATTGTGGACCCATTTCTCATCAGATTTTCATGTCCAAGGAGGACGAAGAGAAGATTTCATTCATCACCCATGTGGTACATACTGCTTTTTCTGGATGCCTTTCGGGTTAAAGAGTGTTGGGTCCACTTTTGCAAGAGCAGTCCAGATTGGTTTTGAACCACAGTTGCACAAAAACATTGAGGCATATATGGATGATATTGTGGTCAAGACCAAGGATAGATCAACCCTCATCCAGGATTTGGAAGAAACATTTGCTAATCTGCGCAAGATCAACTTGAAGCTAAATCCAGAGAAGTGTGTGTTTGGCGTTCCCTGTGGCAAGCTACTTTGGTTCTTCGTGTCCCATCGGGGGATCAAAGCCAACTCCGACAAGATCAAGGCTATCGAGAAGATCCAAGCACCTAAGACAGTCAAGGATGTGAGGCGTCTGACAGGGTGCGTTGCTGCACTTAGTAGATTCATCTCCAAGTATGCCGAGCGCGCCCCACCGTTGTTCAAGATTTTGAAGAAGGCAGGGCCCATGAAGTGGACCCCGGAAGCAGACGCGGCATTACAAGACTTGAAGACCTACTTGTCCTCTGTGCCCACCTTGGTTGCCCCCAAATCACAAGAGCCGTTGCTGCTATACCTAGCGGCAACTAATCACGTGGTAGTGGAATAGTGGGAAGTAGAGGAAACAGAGAGTGAGCAAAGCCCGGCAAGACCGGATGAAGGTTAGGACAAAGAAGGACATGGCAACAGGGGAAACTTCAAGGACGCGGCAAGGAAGAAAGTGGTGCAACGCCTAGTGTACTTCGCTAGTTCCCTGTTATAGGGGGCTAGATCGAGGTACTCTGGTGTGCAAAAGTTGATTTTTGGCCTCGTCATGGCCTCAAGGAAACTCCACCACTACTTCCAAGCCCATAAGATTGCTGTTGTCACCCGCTTTCCGTTGCAAAGATTACTCCGAAACCCTGAGGCTACCGGGAGAATAGTGGTGTGGGATTTAGAGTTATCCAGCTTTGTCCTAAAGTTTGAGAGCACATCAACAATTCAGAGAAGGGCATCAGCTGAGTTTTTTGCAGAATGGACGCCAACTCCTGATGAGGAAGTGCTGAAAACAGTTACCCCGGGCAAGGAGGCACCCCAAGAATGGATTATGTATTTCGATGGTGCATTCTCCCTACAAGGTGCTGGGGCTGGCATGCTTCTAGTTACCCCCACTGAGGAGCAGTTGAAGTACGTCATCCAGATGCATTTTCCATGAGAGGAGGCAACCAACAATACAGTAGAATATGAAGGGCTCCTTGCCGGCTTAGTATTGCCAAAGAATTGGGAATCAAGAAGTTGATCATTCGAGGAGATTCATAACTTGTGGTGAGACAAGTCAACAAGGCTTACCAAAGTCCATTGATGGAGGCATACATTAAGGAAGTGAGAAGATTGGAGGAGCAATTTGAAGGATTTCAAACTAAGCACGTACCCCGTGCGGAAAAGAGCATACGTGATCATCTGTCAAAGTGTGTTACGCAAAAACGTTTTGTGGAACCAAGAACTTTTGTTCTCCATCTTACTCAGCCCTCCGTATCCCCGGCAACAATGGACCAAAAGAGGAGGAAGTTGCACTCCGGTAAGCTTGTCCCGGTAGAGCCTCCCGGGGCTCCTGGTAGGGACCCTGCTGGAAACAACTCCCCATCAATTGCCGGGTGGCACTCTCCTGCTGGGCCAATGGTCCCTGCAGTCGAGGAATGTGCTCCCGCAGATGAGGTGGTGTTCCTAGTCCTTGTTGCCGAGCCCCAGGCTCCAACTTAGGCAAGACACATAATCCATTTCCTCCAAACTGGAGAACTGCCCGATCAGCAAGATGAAGCTGAAAGAGTAGCCCGGAGGGCCAGTATGTATGAGTTTGTCGATGACACTCTATATAGAAGGAGGCCCAATGGTGTGAAATTAAAGTGCATCTACCGGGAAGAAGGAAAGGAACTGCTGGCGGAAATACACAAAGGCATGTGCTGAAGGAAATACGCCCTAGAGGAAATAATAAAGTTATTATTTATTTCCTTATATCATGATAAATTTTTATTATTCATGCTTGAATTTTATTAACCGAAAACATAATACATGTGTGAATACATAGACAAACAGAGTGTCACTATTATGCCTCTACTTGACTAGCTCGTTGATCAAAGATGGTTAAGTTTCCTAGCCATTGACATGGGTTGTCATTTGATTAACGGGATCACATCATTAGGAGAATGATGTGATTGACATGACCCATTCCGTTAGCTTAGCACACGATCGTTTAGTATGTTGCTATTGCTTTCTTCATGACTTATACATGTTCCTATGACTATGAGATTATGCAACTCCCGTTTACCGGAGGAGCACTTTGTGTGCTACCAAACGTCACAACATAACTGGGTGATTATAAAGGTGCTCTACAGGTGTCTCCGAAGGTACTTGTTGGGTTGGCATATTTCGAGATTAGCATTTGTCACTCCGATTGTCGGAGAGGTATCTCTGGGCCCTCTCGGTTATGCACATCACTTAAGCCTTGCAAGCATTGCAACTAATGAGTTAGTTGCGGGATGATATATTACGGAACGAGTAAAGAGACTTGCTGGTAACGAGATTGAACTAGGTATTGAGATACCTACGATCGAATCTCGGGCAAGTAACATACCGATGACAAAGGGAACAACGTATGTTGTTATGCGTTCTGATCGATAAAGATCTTCGTAGAATATGTAGGAGCCAATATGAGCATCTAGGTTCCGCTATTGGTTATTGACCGGAGACGTGTCTCGGTCATGTCTACATAGTTCTCGAACCCGTAGGGTCCGCATGCTTAACGTTACGATGACAGTTATATTATGAGTTTATATGTTTTGATGTACCGAAGGATGTTCGGAGTCCCGGATGTGATCACAGACATGACGAGGAGTCTCGAAATGGTCGAGACATGAAGATTGATATATTGGAAGCCTATGTTTGGATATCGGAAGTGTTCCGGATAAAATCGGGATTTTACCGGAGTACCAGGAGGTTACTGGAACCCCCCGGGAATCAAATGGGCCTTAGTGGGCCTAGGTGGAAGAGAGGAGAGGAGGCAAGGGCTGGCCGTGCGACCCTCCCCCCTAGTCCGAATAGGACAAGGAGAGGGGGGAGGCGCCCCCCCTTCCTTCCTTCTCCTCCACTCCTTCCCCCTCAAGTCCTAATCCAACTAGGAAAGGGGGGAGTCCTACTCCCAGTGGGAGTAGGACTCCTCCTGGCGCGCCCTCTCCCTTGCCCGGCCACACCCCCCTTGCTCCTTTATATACGGGGGTAGGGGGGCACCTAGAGACACAACAATTGATCATTGATCTCTTAGCTGTGTGCGGTGCCCCCCTCCACCATAGTCCACCTCGATAATACTGTAGCGGTGCTTACCCAAAGCCCTGCGTCGGTAGAACACCAACATCGTCACCACGCCGTCGTGCTGACGAAACTCTCCCTCAACACTCGGCTGGATCGGAGTTCGAGGGACGTCATCGGGCTGAACGTGTGCTGAACTCGGAGGTGCCGTACATTCACTACTTGATCGGTCGGATCGTGAAGACGTACAACTACATCAACCGCGTTGTGCTAACGCTTCCGCTTTCGGTCTACGAGGGTATGTGGACAACACTCTCCCCTCTCGTTGCTATGCATCACCATGATCTTGCGTGTGCGTAGGAAAATTTTGAAATTACTACGTTCCCCAACATGTGCGGCTCCCAAAGTGGATCAAGGATTGTTGTTGGGAAAGCATTCCTGATAACCCACAAGTATATGGGATCGCAAACGTTTTCGAGGGTAGAGTATTCAACCCAAATTTATTGATTTGACACAAGGGGAGCCGAATATTCTCAAGTATTAGCAGCCGAGTTGTCAATTCAACCATACCTTGAAACTTAATATCTGCAGCAAGGTATTTAGTAGCAAAGTAATATGATAATAATGGTAACGGTAGAAAAAGTAATATATTTGGGTTTTATAGTGATTGTAATAGTAGCAACGGAAAAGTAAATAAGCGAAGAACAATATATGAAAAGCTCGTAGGCATTGGATCGGTGATAGAGAATTATCTCGAATGCGATCAATCATGCAACAGTTATAACATAGGGTGACATAGAACTAGCTCCAGTTCATCAATGTAATGAAGGCACGCATTCCGAATATAGTCATACGTGCTTATGGAAAAAAACTTGCATGACATTTTTGTCCTACCCTCCTGTGGCAGCAGGGTCCTATTGGAAACTAAGGAATATTAAGGCCTCCTTTTAATAGAGTACTGAACCAAAGCATTAACACATAGTGAATACATGAACTCCTCAAACTACGGTCATCACCGGTAATGGTCCTGATTATTGTCACTTCTGGGTTAATGGATCATAACACATAATAGGTTACTACAGACTTGCAAGATAGGATCATGAACTCACATATATTCATGAAAACACAATAGGTTGACATCTGAAGTCATGGCACTCGGTCCCTAGTGACAAGCATTAAGCATAGCAAAGTCATAGCAACATCAATCTCAGAACATAGTGGATACTAGGGATCAAACCCTAACAAAATTAACTCGATTACATGATAAATCTCATCCAACCCGTCAATGTCCAGCAAACCTACGATGGAATTACTCACGCACGGTGGTGAGCATCATGAAATTGGTGATGGAGGAAGGTTGATGATGGCGATGGCGATGGATTCCCCTCATTAGAGCCCCGAACGGACTCCAGATCAGCCCTCCCGAGAGAATTTAGGGCTTGGGTGGCGGCTCCGAATTGTAAAACGCGATGAATCCTTCTCTCTGATTTTTATCTCCATGAACGTGAATATATGGAGTTGGAGTTGAGGTCGGTGGAGCGTCAGGGGGGCCATGAGGCAGGGAGCGTGCCCAGGGGGGTAGGCCCACCCCCACCCTCGTGGACAAGGTGTGGGCCCCCTGACGTGGATTCTTCTTCTAGTATTTTTTATATATTCCAAAAATAATCTCCGTTGATTTTCAGGTCATTCCGAGAACTTTATTTCTACACAAAAGTAATGCCATGCCAATTCTGCTAAAAACAACGTCAGTCCGGGTTAGTTCCATTCAAATCATGCAAGTTAGAGTCCAAAACAAGGGAAAAAGTGTTTGGAAAAGTAGATATGACGGAGACATATCAACTCCCCCAAGCTTAAACCTTTGCTTGTCCTCAAGAAATTCAGTTGATAAACTGAAAGTGATAAAGAAAAACTTTTACAAACTCTGTTTGCTATTGTTGTTGCAAATATGTAAAGCCCGCATTCAAGTTTTCAGCAAAGATTATGAACTAACCATATTCACAATAACATTTAGGTCTCATGTTTACTCATATCAATGGCATAATCAACTAGCGAACAATAATAATAAATCTCGGATGACAACACTTTCTCAAAACAATCATAATATAATATAACAAGATGGTATCTCGCTAGCCCTTTCTGAGACCGCAAAACATAAATGCAGAGCACCTTTAAAGATTAATGACTGACTAGACATTGTAATTCATGGTAAAAGAGATCCAGTCAAATCATACTCAATGTAAACTAACAGTAATGGATGCAAATGACAGCGGTGCTCTCCAACATGTGCTTTTTAATAAGAGGATGATGACTCAACATAAAAGTAAATGGATAGGCCCTTCACAGAGGGAAGCAGGGATTTGTAGAGCTGCCAGAGCTCGATTTTGAAATAGAGATGAATAATATTTTGAGCGGTATACTTTCATTGTCAACATAACAACCAAGAGATCTCGGTATCTTCCATGCTACACGCATTATAGGCGGTTCCCAAGAAGAATGGTAAATTTTATACTCCCCCGCCACCAACAAGCATCAATCCATGGCTTGCCTGAAACAATGGGTGCCTCCAACTAACAACAATCCTGGGGGAGTTTTGTTTGCAGTTATTTTGATTTGATTTGAGCATGGGACTGGGCATCCCGGTGACCAGCCATTTTCTCGTGAGTGAGGAGCGGAGTCCACTCCTCTTGAGAATAACCTGCCTAGCATGGAGGATACATACAACCCTAGTTGATACACGAGCTATTCGAGCATACAAAACATAATGTTTATTTGAATGTTTAGAGTTTGGCACATACAAATTAACTTGGAATGGCAGGTAGATACCATATATAGGTAGGTATGGTGGACTCATATGGAATAACTTTGGGGTTTATGGAATTGGATGCACAAGCAGTATTCCCGCTTAGTACAAGTGAAGGCTAGAAAAAGACTGGGAAGCGACCAGCTAGAGAGTGACAACAGTCATGAACATGCATTAAAATTAATCAACACTGAATGCAAGCATGAGTAGGATACAATGCACCATGAACATAAATATCGTAGAGGCTATGTTGATTTTGTTTCAACTACATGCGTGACCATGTGCCAAGTCAAGCCACTCGAATCGTTCAAAGGAGGCTACCAGCCTATCATACCACATCACAACCATTTTAATAGAATGTTGGCACGCAAGGTAAACCATTATAAATTCCTAGCAAATTAAGGATGGCATAAGCAACTACAATCTCTAATTGTCATTTCAAACATGTTTCATTCATAATAGGCTGAATCAGGAACGATGGACTAATCATATTTACAAAAACTAGAGAGGTTGAGTTCATACCAGCTTTTCTCATCTCAATCAGTTCATCATATATCATCATTATTGCCTTTCACTTGAACGACCGAACGGTGCAGATAATAATAATACTGCACGTGCATTGGACTAAGCTGGAATCTGCAAGCATTCAATTCAAGAGAGAAGACAAGGTAATATGGGCTCTTTGTTAGATCAACAATAATGCATATAAGAGCCACTCAACATTTTCATTAAGGTCTTCTCCTCTCGACCCCCAAAGGAAAGAAAAGAAATAAAACTATTTACACGGGAAAGTTCCCAACAAGCAAAAGAAGAACGAGAAATCTTTTTGGGTTTTCTTATTAATTATACTACTAAAGGCATGGAAAGTAAACTAGTTGAAAGCTACAACCAATTTTTTTGTTTTTTCTTAAGGTTTTTCAAAAACACAAAAAGAAAGCTTAAAAAGAAAATAAACTAGCATGGATGATACAATGAAAAAGTATGAGCACCGACAACTAGCATGAGTGTGTGAACATGAATGTAATGTCGGTGAGAAATACGTACTCCCCCAAGCTTAGACTTTTCGCCTAAGTTGGTCTATGCCCATGCATCAAAACTGTAGTTGGGGTCGTGCTGAGATGGGTCCTCAGATTGCCACTAGCTGGCGATCTCCTCCGGATTCCACTGATAAACGGACTGATGGTGGCTCCGGCTCTGCAGCTGACATTTGGTTCCGGTAGGCAAGAATGTCCTACGGTGGAATAAGGTATGTGCCTGGAAATATGTTAAACAAAGAGGGCGCAGGCAAGGTAATAAACTCAAAATAATTTTTGTTAAATATCAATTTATATTTGAGTGTCTTATTTCCATCCTTAACAATAAACTCATGTGCTACCATACTCTTATAACCTAGAGCAATAGGAGGCAGCAACTTTTCCTCTTTCTCATAGTGCCTGATAGGTATGTTAAAGTGTGCAACAAGGCGCGAGGCAAAAATGCATCCGAGGACGGGGTCGTTTGTATGGTTTAGATTTAACCGTCTAGCAACAATAGCGCCTAAGCTGAAAGTAGTATCATTAAACAAGGCATGGCTCGAAATAGCAATATCAGGAGCACTAAGATTCCCATAGTTCCCGCGACCAATTAAGCATCTACTAGCAAATATTGCGAAGTAACATAGAACAGGAAAATGTATGCTAGTGATTCTCGCATCGGAAACTTTCCTCGTTTCCCCTACAGCAATCATATCAATAAATCCCTCCACATCATTGCGATGTGGTTCCTCTATGCTTCCCTCAAAGGGTATCAAACAGACCCGGCAAAAATCATAAAGTGACATCTCCTTATGAGCATCATATAAATAAAATTCCACCGAAGGTGGTGATCTCCTAGCATGGAAATGAAAATTTTGCACAAAGGTATTGGTGAGTAAGAGATATTGTTCACGTTGGTCGTGGAAGAAGGCGGTGAGGCCTGCATTCTCAGCCAAATGATAAAAATCTTCATGAATCCAGGCTTCTTTCAAGAACTCATCACAAGGCCATTCACATGGTCGAACCTCCACAGTACGAGGGAGATTATACTTGGGATTCTTTTTCTCTTCACTTTGCTTAACCTTCGAGCTTCAGCGCGATGAGCCCCTCAAAAATCTCTTCATCTTTTTCTGAAAATTTCTGTATTTTTTAGTAAATTAAAATAGAAGTGAGGCAAACTCAACAAAATTGATAGCAACTACTCCTACAAGTGCCTAGAGGCCATATCATGCATTAAAACTATTTTTGACCACATAAATTTGACATGCAAGCTCAAGAACAGGGTCACCTAAGCAACAAAAAATTGCAATGAATAAAGCACTAGAACAGAAACTAATTGGACCGTTGGAGGAGTCACATACCAAAGAACAATCCCCCAAAGCAGTTTTGTGAATGGAGCTTTGAGCAAGGAGATCGAAAATGGCAGCAAGATGAGCAAGAACTCTGGTTTGAGCTGGCTAGTGAGTTTTTTGGGAGGAAGAAGGAGTGTGTGGTGGCTGGAATAAGTGGAGGGGACCCATGTGGGGTCCACGAGGTAGGGGGCGCGCCCTCCACCCTTGTGGGCACGTGGCTGCTCCCCTACTATGTTCTCAGTGCCAGATATTCTCAAATATTCTAGAAAAAAATCATATTTAATTTTCAGGGCATTTGGAGAACTTTTATTTTCGAGGTAATTTTTTATTGCATGGATAATTCAGAAAACAGACAAAAAATATTATTATTGCTTTATTTAACATAAATAACAGAAAGTAAAAGGAGGGTACAGAGAGTTGTGTTTTCTAAATTCATCCATCTCATGCTCGTCAAAAGGAATCTACTAACAAGGTTGATCAGGTCTTGTTAACAAGCTCATTCCGAATCGCATGAAACCGAAGAATTTACTAATAACACGAGATTACCTCAACGGGGATATGCACATCCCCCACAATAAGAATATCATATTTCTTCTTGACAGTAGGAAGAGGAAATTCAAAAACTCCAATAGTAATTTTTGAAATTTTTCCAATAGAATTGATACTGTGGACTTGAGGTTGTTTCCTCGGAAAGTGTACCGTATGCTCATTACCATTAACATGAAAAGTGACATTTCCTTTGTTGCAATCAATAACAGCCCCTGCAGTATTCAAAAAGGGCCTTCCAAGAGTAATAGACATACTATCGTCCTCGAGAATATCAAGAATAACGAAGTTCGTTAAAATAGTAAGATTTGCAACCACAACAGGCACATCCTCACAAATACCGACAGGTATAGCAGTTGATTTAACAGCCATTTGCAAAGATATTTCAGTAGGTGTCAACTTATTCAAATCAACTCTACAATATAAAGAGACATGCATAACACTAATACCGACTCCAAGATCGCATAAAGCAGTTTTAACATAGTTTCTTTTAATGGAGCATGGTATAGTTGGTACTCCTGGATCTCCAAGTTTCTTTGGTATTCCACCTTTAAAAGTATAATTTGCAAGCATGGTGGAAATTTTAGCTTCCGGTATCTTTATTTTATTAGTAACAATTTCCTTCATGTATTTAGCATAAGGATTCATTTTAAGTATATCAGTTAAACGCATACGCAAAAGGATAGGTCTAATCATTTCAGCAAAGCGCTCAAAATCCTCATCATCCTTTTTCTTGGATGGTTTAGGAGGAAAAGGCATGGGTTTCTGAACCCATGGTTCTCTTTCTTTACCGTGCTTCATGGGAACAAAGTCTCTCTTATCATAATGTTGATTCTTTGATTGTGGGTTATCAAGATCAACACCAGGTTCAATTTCTACATCATTACCATTGCTAGGTTGAGCACTAACATGAACATCATCATTAACATTATCACTAGGTTCATGTGCATTACCAGATTGTGTTTCAGCATTATAAATAGAAATATCATTGGGGTTCTCAAGTATGTCAACAACAGGTTCACTAGAAGCATGCAAAGTCCTATGATTTTTCTTTTTCTTCCTTTTAGAAGGACTAGGTGCATCAACATTAGTTCTCTGAGAATCTTGCTCAATTCTCTTGGGGTGGCCCTTGATACTTCCATTTTGCATCATGCTATTATATCAATATTTATTGCATTATGGGCTGTTATTACACATTATGTCACAATACTTATGCCTATTCTCTCTTATTTTACAAGGTTTACATAAAGAGGGAGAATGCCGACAGCTGGGATTCTGGGCTGGAAAAGGAGCAAATATTAGAGACCTATTCTGCACAGCTCCAAAAGTCCTGAACTTCACGGAAGTCAATTTCAGAATATATAATAAATATTGAGCACGAGAAGTTCACCAGGGGGGCCACACCCTGCCCACGAGGGTAGGGGCGCGCCCCCTACCTCATGGGCCCCCTGGTGGCCCTCCGATGGGGCTGGGGGACCTGTTCTGCTGGGGAAACTTCCCTCCGGGAGTGGGAAATCATCGCCATCGTCATCACCAACGCTCCTCTCATCGGGAGAGGGCAATCTCCATCAACATCTTCACCAGCACCATCTCCTCTCAAAACCCTAGTTCATCTCTTGTATCCAATTCTTGTCTCCAAGTTTGGGATTGGTACCTGTGGGTTGCTAGTAGTGTTAATTACTCCTTGTAGTTGATGCTAGTTGGTTTATTTGGTGGAATATCATATGTTCAGATCCTATATGCATATTAATATCCCTATGATTATGAACATGAATATGCTTTGTGAGTAGTTACGTTTGTTCTTGAGGACATGGCAGAAGTCTTGCTATTAGTAGTCATGTGAATTTGGTATTCGTTCGATATTTTGATGAGATGTATGTTGTCTCTCCTCTAGTGGTGTTATGTGAACGTCGACTACATGACACTTCACCATTATTTGGGCCTAGAGGAAGGCATTGGGAAGTAATAAGTAGATGATGGGTTGCTAGAGTGATAGAAGCTGAAACCCTAGTTCATGTGTTGCTTCGTAAGGGGCTGATTTGGATCCATATGTTTCATGCTATGGTTAGGTTTACCTTAATACTTTAGTTGTAGTTGCGGATGCTTGCAATAGAGGTTAATCATAAGTGGGATGTTTGTCCAAGTAAGGACAACACCCAAGCATCATTATCATTCTTCTTCTTATTTGATTCATTGAGAAAATCATTCTGAGCTTTAAGTACTTCTTCCACTTGAGTGGTAACCATAGAAGCATGTTTACTAATAAGTTTAAGTTCACCTTTAACATTAGCCATATAATCACTCAATTGTTCAAGCATATCAGCATTTTATTTCAATTGTCTACCAACATAAGCATTGAAGTTTTCTTGTTTAACCATAAAGCCATCAAACTCCTCCAAGCACTGGCTAGCAAATTTAGTAAATGGAATTTCACATTAATTAAATATATACAGAGAATTTACCTTTACTACCTTTGTCGGGTTATCAAGACCATGTATTTCTTCAATAGGTGGCAAATTCTTAACATCTTCAGCTTTAATATCATTTTCTTTCATAGATTTCTTTGCCTCTTGCATATCTTCAGGACTGAGAAATAGAATACCCCTTTTCTTCAGAGTCATTTTAGGAGTTGGTTCAGGAATTGTCCAATTATTTTCATTAGTCAACATATTATTCAATAGCAATTCAGCTTTGATCAACAGTTCTTTCCCTCAAAACACAACCAACACAACTATCCAGGTAATCTCTAGAAGCATCGGTTATTCCATTATAAAAGATATCAAGTATTTCATTTTTCTTAAGAGGATGATCAGGCAAAGCATTAAGTAATCGGAGAAGCCTCCCCCAAGCTTGTGGCAGGCTCTCTTTTTCAATTTGCACAAAATTATATATTTCCCTTAAAGCAACTTGTTTCTTATGAGCCGGGAAATATTTAGCAGAGAAGTAATAAATCATATACTGGGGACTACGCACACAACCAGGATCAAGAGAATTAAGCCATGTTTTTGCATCACCCTTATTGAGAACGGAAATAACTTAAGGATATAATAGTACCGAGTTTTCTCATCATTAGTAAATAGGGTGGCTATATCATTTAATTTAGTAAGATGCGCCACAACAGTTTCATATTCATAGCCATAGAAAGGATCAGATTCAACCAAAGTAATCATCTCAGGATCGATAGAGAAATCATAATCCTTATCAGTAATAAAGATAGGTGAAGTAGCAAAAGCAGGTTCATATTTCATTCTAGCATTCAAAGACTTTTCTTTAAGCTTAACTAATATTTTCTTAAGATCAGATCTATCATTGCGAGCTAAGAAGTCTCTAGCAGTTTCTTCATCCATAACATAACCCCTAGGAACAACATGCAATTCATATCTAGGGGAGAATCTTCATCATCACTTTCATCAATATTATCAGTTTCAATAATTTCATTCTCTCTAGCCCTAGCTAGTTGTTCATCAAGAACTAGGGGACATGGGAGAAGTCTTGCTATTAGTAGTCATGTGAATTTGGTATTCGTTCGATATTTTGATGAGATGTATGTTGTCTCTCCTCTAGTGGTGTTATGTGAACGTCGACTACATGACACTTCACCATTATTTGGGCCTAGAGGAAGGCATTGGGAAGTAATAAGTAGATGATGGGTTGCTAGAGTGATAGAAGCTGAAACCCTAGTTCCTGTGTTGCTTCGTAAGGGGCTGATTTGGATCCATATGTTTCATGCTATGGTTAGGTTTACCTTAATACTTTAGTTGTAGTTGCGGATGCTTGCAATAGAGGTTAATCATAAGTGGGATGTTTGTCCAAGTAAGGACAGCACCCAAGCATCATTATCATTCTTCTTCTTATTTGATTCATTGAGAAAATCATTCTGAGCTTTAAGTACTTCTTCCACTTGAGTGGTAACCATAGAAGCATGTTTACTAATAAGTTTAAGTTCACCTTTAACATTAGCCATATAATCACTCAATTGTTCAAGCATATCAGCATTTTATTTCAATTGTCTACCAACATAAGCATTGAAGTTTTCTTGTTTAACCATAAAGTCATCAAACTCATCCAAGCACTGGCTAGCAAATTTAGTAAATGGAATTTCACATTAATTAAATATATACAGAGAATTTACCTTTACTACCTTTGTCGGGTTATCAAGACCATGTATTTCTTCAATAGGTGGCAAATTCTTAACATCTTCAGCTTTAATATCATTTTCTTTCATAGATTTCTTTGCCTCTTGCATATCTTCAGGACTGAGAAATAGAATACCCCTTTTCTTCAGAGTCATTTTAGGAGTTGGTTCAGGAATTGTCCAATTATTTTCATTAGTCAACATATTATTCAATAGCAATTCAGCTTTGATCAACAGTTCTTTCCCTCAAAACACAACCAACACAACTATCCAGGTAATCTCTAGAAGCATCGGTTATTCCATTATAAAAGATATCAAGTATTTCATTTTTCTTAAGAGGATGATCAGGCAAAGCATTAAGTAATCGGAGAAGCCTCCCCCAAGCTTGTGGCAGGCTCTCTTTTTCAATTTGCACAAAATTATATATTTCCCTTAAAGCAACTTGTTTCTTATGAGCCGGGAAATATTTAGCAGAGAAGTAATAAATCATATACTGGGGACTACACACACAACCAGGATCAAGAGAATTAAGCCATGTTTTTGCATCACCCTTATTGAGAACGGAAATAACTTAAGGATATAATAGTACTGAGTTTTCTCATCATTAATAAATAGGGTGGCTATATCATTTAATTTAGTAAGATGCGCCACAACAGTTTCAGATTCATAGCCATAGAAAGGATCAGATTCAACCAAAGTAATCATCTCAGGATCGATAGAGAAATCATAATCCTTATCAGTAATAAAGATAGGTGAAGTAGCAAAAGCAGGTTCATATTTCATTCTAGCATTCAAAGACTTTTCTTTAAGATTAACTAATAATTTCTTAAGATCAGATCTATCATTGCGAGCTAAGAAGTCTCTAGCAGTTTCTTCATCCATAACATAACCCCCAAGAACAACATGCAATTCATATCTAGGGGAGAATCTTCATCATCACTTTCATCAATATTATCAGTTTCAATAATTTCATTCTCTCTAGCCCTAGCCAGTTGTTCATCAAGAAATTCACCTAGTGGCACAATATTATCAAGCATAGAAGTAGTTTCATCATAAGTATCATGCAAAGCAGAAGTGGCATCATCAATAACATGTTGCATATCAGCATGAATAGCAGGTGTAGGTGTCGCAAGTTTACTCAAAACAGAAGGTGAATCAAGTGCAGAGCTAGATGGCAGTTCCTTACCTCCCCTCGTAGTTGAGGGAAAAATCTTCGTTCTTTGATCTTTCAAGTTCTTCATAGTGACCAACAGATATAAATCCCAAGTGACTCAAAGAATAGAGCTATGCTCCCTGGCAATGGCGCCAGAAAATAGTCTTGATAACCCACAAGTATAAGGGATCGCAACGGTTTTCGAGGGTAGAGTATTCAAACCAAATTTATTGATTTGACACAAGGGGAGACAAAGAATATTCTCAAGTATTAGCAGTTGAGTTGTCAATTCAACCACACCTGGAAACTTAATATCTGCAGCAAGGTATTTAGTAGCAAAGTAATATGATAATAATGGTAACGGTAGTAAAAGTAATATTTTTGGGTTTTATAGTGATTGTAATAGTAGCAACGGAAAAGTAAATAAATGAAGAACAATATATGAAAATCTCATAGGCATTGGATTGGTGATGGAGAATTATGTCCGATGCGATCGATCATGCAATAGTTATATCATAGGGTGACACAGAACTAGCTCCAGTTCATCAATGTAATGTAGGCATGTATTCCGAATATAGTCATACGTGCTTATGGAAAAGAACTTACATGACATCTTTTGTCCTACCCTCCCGTGGTAGCGGGGTCCTATTGGAAACTAAGGGATATTAAGGCCTCCTTTTAATAGAGTACCGGACCAAAGCATTAACACATAGTGAATACATTAAATCCTCAAACTACGGTCATCACCGTTAATGGTCCCGATTATTGTCACTTCTGGGTTAATGGATCATAACACATAATAGGTGACTATAGACTTGCAAGATAGGATCACTAACTCACATATATTCATGAAAACACAATAGGTTCAGATGTGAAATCATGGCACTCGGGCCCTAGTGACAAGCATTAAGCATAGCAAAGTCATAGCAACATCAATCTCAGAACATAGTGGATACTAGGTATCAAACCCTAACAAAACTAACTCGATTACATGATAAATCTCATCCAACCCATCACCAAACAGCAAGCCTACGATGGAATTACTCATGCACGGCGCTGAGCATCATGAAATTGGTGATGGAGGAAGGTTGATGATGACAATGGCGACGGATTCCCCTCTCCGGAGCCCCAAACGGACTCCAGATCATCCCTCTGGAGAGAGTTTAGGGCTTGGTGGCGGCTCCATATTGTAAAACGTGATGAATCCTTATCTCTGATTTTTTTTCTCCCCGAACACGAATATATGGAGTTGGAGTTTAGGTCGGTGGAGCGTCAGGGGGCCCACGAGGCAGGGGGCGCTCCCCCACCCTCGTGGACATGGTGTGGCCCCCCTAACGTGGATTCTTCTTCCAGTATTTTTTATATATTCCAAAAATAATAGGTCATTCCAAGAACTTTTATTTCTGCACATAAATAACACCATGGCAATTCTGCTAAAAACAGCGCCAGTCCGGGTTAGTTCCATTCAAATCATGCAAGTTAAGAGTACAAAACAAGGGCAAAAGTGTTTGGAAAAGTAGATATGACGGAGACGTATCAATTCCCGCAAGGATTCTATTGGCCCACAACCCTCCAAGATGCGGTCAAGCTAGTCACCAAGTGTGAAGCCTGCTAGTTCCATTCCAAGAACATCTATCTGCCTACACAAGCTCTTTAAACAATCCCTTTGTCATGGTTTTTTTCGGTCTGGGGGCTCGATATCCTCGGCCCTTTCCCCCGAGCTGCCGGGGGCTTTGAATTCTTATTCGTTGCCATAGACAAGTTTACAAAGTGGCCGGAAGTAGATGCTATGAGAAAGGTGACTGCTCAGTCAACTATCAAGTTCTTGAAAGGATTGGTGTGCCGCTTCGGGGTCGCTGCCCGGATCATCACCGACAATGGCACCCAGTTCACGAGCCACGCCTTCATGCAATACGTTCATGCCCTCGGAAGCAAGATCTCATTTCCCTCTGTTGCACATCCCAGAAGCAATGGACAAGCTTAGAGGGTGAACGCTGAAGTGTTGCGAGGACTCAAGACGAGAACATTTGATACGATGCAGAAGTGCGGCAGGCGATGGATAGATGAGCTACCGGTAGTTCTTTAGTCCCTCGGAACGACACCAAATCGAGCTACGGGCAGACTCCCTTCTCCCTATTCTATAGAGCAGAAGCAGTTATCCCCATGGAACTCATTTGTGGGTCACCTCGAGTACTTGCCTACGACGAAGTAGTGCAAGATCAGCACCAGCATGATGACGCTGTGCTTCTCGAGGACAACCGTCTCCGGGTGGCTACGCGTGCTGCACGCTACCAGCAAGTCCTGCGTTGCTATCATAGTCGCAGGGTTCACGCCCGGTGTTTTGAGGAAGGCGACCTAGTCCTTAGGTGCGTTCAGTCCGCCAAGGGTACAAACAAGTTGACACCAAAGTGGGAAGGCCCTTAATAGGTAGTTCGAGTCACCAGACCTGGCACAGTCCGTTTGGAGACCGGAGATTACATTGAATTGCAAAACTCATGGAATATTGAGCATCTCCGCAAGTTCTACCCGTAAGGCGCGGCTTTCGGGCCCTGCCCGGCATCCACCCTTTTGTACATGAATTGCCTCAGTTGCATTAACCCCTTGTACAAAGCCAGGCGCAGACCCTGAGGAACAGAGAAATAAGTGAACCGCTGGGGGGGCGACAAGTTGCATGCATGCATAAGCATTTCATGAGCATCACATGTTCATGTAGATAAGATCACATTTGGCATCATTTCCATTTGCATAAATTGCAGGCTCCTGCCGAAGACTTGGCCTCCTAAGGGAGATGGAAAGATGAAGCCTACACTATGATCTTTGACCAACCAAATAGATAAGTTATATCTCTTGTCCGTACATGTTCTGTAAGCAAAAACCTGTGCATAAGAGAACCTCGCTGCTTTATGGAACTTAGGTGCTCCCACAACTTATCTCGAATGATGCTTCAGTCGGGTTTGTAGCAGTGTCCTTTGTTGAAAAAAGATTGGCGGGGGGCTGGTCACTCATCACAATTTGTGCTCGGTAGGCTTGACTCCCTGACAACAAAATAGAGGGTACCGACAGGATAGCCTATCGGGGGAAACTCGTTTATTTAAAAATATAGAGACACTCCGCCTCTGCATGGACATATACATGCACGAGTCCCCGACAAGGTACATCATTTTCATTAATATGCTGATCAAACAAGTAAAGACCTTACATAACACAAATGCGGATTCAAGAGATTACATTATTTGAACTAAAATTTGGCAATTGCCTACAATTTTATGGTTGAAAAAATATAAGTGCCCCGTAATCTCCTCTTTTTGTTTTCCCTCCGCTAGGTATTGCGGTGGGAAGAGGAGAGGACTAGAGGAAGAACCCAAGCAGGAGCCCATCCCGGCCCCGTCATGTCCCGTCGGAAGTGGCCTGACAAGATCAGGAGTGGCGAGGCTGTGAAGGAGGGGCACGGGGAGCAGGTTGGCGGTGCGCTGGTCACCACCTCCAGGACCAACAGGAAGCCCTGGCTTGAGCACCAGTGGAGTCATCCACCAAAGCTCAGCTGAAAGACTGTTGCAGGGGAGGAGAAGGCAATAAGGGAACATCCCTCTCCTGCCATCACCCAAAGAGACTAGTGATGATGATGTCGGGGAGGGAGGGGCAGAGCGGAAAGATAAGGCGGTAGGTCGCCAGTAGGAGGCAAAGGCATCAGCGCCTCATACTCCGACCTGACGCCCTGCCACCCACCTTCTCCGTGTTCCCTTGTTTTCTCTCCATCACCAGCGCTCCACGGAAACGCAAGGCCCCCAGCCCGACACCTTCCCCGGAGAGGCAGCCGAAGGCCAAGATGACTAGGGGGCTCAAGGTGCGCTCCTCCCCACCTTGGCGGGAAGGAAGGTGCGCCTGCCTTCAACATCAGCCCCAGACCCACCGGAAGGGGCAGAGCTAGGATTAGCAACAATCCTTAGCTCTATATACCGGACAAGTGTCAAATGCCCCAAGAACCTGGTCGCCGGGCCAACAAGAGGCAGCAGCTCAAAGCAAGATGCCATGTTATGCAACAGATGGCCAACCGAGGCAGGGGAGACAAGCATTTCACTGCAATGGGAAAGCTTGATATCTCCCACGCCACAGACGACTCGCCCACCACGGCATCTCCAGGGTTGGACCAGACTCACTCCCCAAGCATTAGCACGGGCAATCGGTATTCCCAACCTCAAGCTACAACCTGGGACTGGATCTAGGCTCTTCCCTTCAACATAACTAGCAGGAAGCAAGGGATGAATGAGAAGGGATGTGAGGACGAATGACTCCGCTCCTCCCCCGCCCCTCCTTTTATAGGCGGGTTGGGGAAGGGAGCCGGTCCCTCCATGGGTAACCGCCACCCTCCTCCACTAATTCAAGAAGGTCGAGCCCCTTCCTTGATGCTCTCCAGCACCATGTGCCTCCGTTACCTACCTCGCGCGATGCATGCAGCATACGTGGCTGAGGATAAAGGCGTGGAGGGAAAAGTGAATTGGCAGTTACTCCCCAGTGCGTTAAAGTCATTTACAGGCCATTACGAGAGTGTCCCCACCATGACTGGCTCTATGCGATGCACGGGAAAACAGGAAACTGGCTCGAACTCAAGATAATGAAGAAGTAGAGAAGATCTCAAGGGGCCAACCGCTTCCTCGCCCCTGCCTGTGCACTTATTAGGGCCTACCCCGGCGATGCCCAACAGCGCGTTCGGGGCAGGCCCAGGGGCTTCTGTCGGTTCAACAAACCCTTGGTCCGTTGCCCAGACTATGCACATGCACAAGAACAAGTTCACAACACCAAGGGCATATTGGAGGACAAGGGACCCTAAACCCTAAACCCTAAACCATAAGCCCAGCAAGGTTGGGTCTGCCCTGGAAGCATGCCTTCAGGCTGCCTCGGCAGGCCTACCGGGGCTTACGGAAGCAGAACCATGCCACCGCACCACCTCATCAAGACCCAAGTCGTCAATCAGTGCGGTGTCAAGCTCCAAGGTGACTATGTGGCTGGCCACATGGCAGCCACTTCCTACAAAAAAAGCCTCCAAGTGACACATGTCCTGAGACGTGTCATGTAAGCAGGCGTGAAGCTGGCAAAACAACCCGGCAGAGCCTGCCGGGCAAGCTGTGATGTGACGTTGAGTGGCGCATTTAAGGCGCCCTGTCAGCCTGGAGAGTTAGGTATGATAGCACTGTTTGCTATCTAATCAGTGCATAATGACCGATTTGCCATTGTGGTGACCCCTTGATCTATAAAAGGAGGCCCAAGGCAACCATAGAAAGGGTTGGACAGTTGAGTAGCTAATCCACGCCCTCACATACTCATATACGCACAGGCGCTTCCGTCCCGAGGCAATCCGGTCGGGCAAGCGTGTTGTTCCCACCACCATTTTTCCACCATCAATCCACCAAAGGAGTAGATTTTTACTCCTCACAGCGGACCGAACCTAGGTAAAGATTGCCCGCATGATCTCTGCCGTGCTGTACCATGCTCCTCTGCTCTTTGTCCAACGTGCCATCACCCACCGAACCAGAAAGGGACAATTGGTCCCATAGGTGGTCGTGGTTTCTTGTGACACATATTTGCCGCATAGCACACACATCTTGTTAAGACGAATCGTTTGTTTTCTTCTGGATCATCACAAAAAGTTCATCCGAGTGATGTGTTCTTCTGGATCATCATAAAAGTTCATCCGAGTGATTTGTATGCCATCTATCAAACACATATTGTCTTGGGTAATCATTTGTATTATTTCTGCTCATCGCAAACAGTTCATCCAAGTGACCTATAAGCTGTCTATCGCACACACCTTGATCTATCTAACCGTTCTTGTTGTTTTGGCTCATCGCAAATAGTTCATATGTATCAGCTGTATGCCATGTATCGCACACGCAATTATTTTCTGAATCATATTTGATCGATCCATCATCGCACACAGTTCATCTTATTGGTGATGGTTTTATTACCATATTGTTTAAGATTCATGCATCGCACATAGTTTCATCAATTGGTTTGTGATACATGTGTCGTGTCAGAAACATCCTTTAGTAGTGATACGATCTCGACGTACGTAGATCAACTTGTACTCCATACTCCTTTATTAATATAATCAAGCAGGGCGTTAGGTTCTACTATTCAAGAGGGCACAAACATGCGTAAAACTCGTGCCCTTTATCTCCTATTCACCATCGTTCCATGATCCACATTGCGATACCCCCTACCCGAGATCTGCTGGTTTTGGAACTAACATTGGTGGCCCATACAGGTCCAGTTGTGTCATCAAAAAGGATCGATGGCTCATTTGCAGATCAACTACGACATCGCCTGCAGTGACATCTTCGTCTCCGATAAGCTTTATGCGTTCGGTGATAAGTATCCAATGTATCTATAATTTTCATTGCTTCATGCTATTATATTATCAATATTGGGTACATTATATGCATTTTATCTCACTTTTGTGACCAAGCCTATTAACCCATGCCTAGTGCCAGTTGTTGTTTTCTCCTTGTTTTTGATTTTCGGTACCAAACAGAGTCCAATGCTACAGAACATTTTGACAATTTTTTTCCGGACAAAAGTGACCCTAGATGCTTTGGGGGGAGACGAGATGCGAAGCAAGCAGACGATAAGGCAATAGGGTGCGTCCAGGGTAGTAGGGCACGCCCTGTTACCTTGTGGGCCCCTCGTGGTTCCGTCTGACCTAATTCCATTTCTACAAATGATCAAATATTAGGAAACCCCAGAGAGCCACCAGAAACACTTTTTCCTCCGCCACCAGGTTCTGTTCTTTCGCGTTCCCATATGGAGGCCTTTTCTGGTACTCTGTAGTAGGGGGAATCGATCACGGAGGGCTTCTACATCATCCTTGCTGCCTTCTGATGATGCGTGAGTAGTTTACCATAGACCTACAGGTCGATATCTAGTAGCTAGATGGCTTATTCTATCTCTTTGATGATCAATACAATGTTCTCCCCGATCTTCTTAGAGTTATATCTGATGTAATCTTCTTTTGCGATGTGTTTGTTGTGATCCGATGAATTGGGGGTTTATGATCATATTATTAAGTGAAATTAATTGAGTCTTTTCTGAACTTTATTATGCATGATTAAGATAGCTTTGTATTTCTCTCTGATCTATCCGTCTAGTTTGGCCAACTAGATTGATTTATCTAAGTGGGAGAGGTGCTTTGTCATGGGTTCAATCTTGCGGTGTCCTTAACCAGTGACTTAAGGGTAGCGAGGCACGTATTTATTGTTGCCATTAAAGATAAAACGATGGGGTTTATTCAGATTCATTGAGTTTACTTTGTCTACATCATGTCATCTTACTTAAATTGTTACTCTAGTTTGTGATGAACATTATACCATAGATGCATCCTGGATAGCAGTCAATTGGTGCATTAATAAAAATAGATGCAAGTAGGAGTCGATCTACTTGTCACAGATGTGATGCCTATATCTGTGATAATTGCCATGAATAATGTCATAACTACGTGCATTTCTACCAATTGCCCAACAATAATTTGTTTACCCACCGTATCCTATGTGTTCGAAGAGAAGCCTCTAGTGAAAACTGTGCACCCCGTGTCTACTTTTATCATATTATTAAAACCGAAAATACCTTGTTGCAATTTTATATTTTTTCTTTTACTTTTGTTTTCTATCAATCTATTACTATCAAAATTAATCCTTGCAAGTAAATGTTATTTGTAAACTGCATTGGTATTTCCCTGAAGAGGAGGGGTGAAGCAGTACAGTAGAGATAAGTATTTCCCTCTGTTAGAACTAATGTTATCGAACAAACAGGAGAACCAAGAAAACTCCTCTAAGCAACACCCACACAAACAAAATCAAATACTTGCATCCAACACGGGCAAGAGGGTTGTCAATCCCCTTGAACTCGTTACTTGCAAGGATTAATTCTAATAGTGATAGATAGATATAATGCAAAGTAAATAAATTGCATCAAAGTATTTTGTTTTTGAGAAATATGATAAAAGTAGTCCCCGGGGCCATAGTTTTCAATAGAGGCGTCTCTCAAAGCGTACGGTAGGTGAACAAATTACTGTTGGGCAGTTGATAGAAAAGCGCATAATTATGACATATTAATGTCAATGATCATGTATACAGGCATCATGTCCGGGACAAGTAGAACGACTCCTTACTGCATCTACTACTATTAGTCCACCAATTGACCGCTATTCAGCATGCATCCATGGTATTAAGTTCATGAAAAAACGAAGTAACGCCTAAAGCAAGATGGCATGATGTACGAGTGATTCAAGGAAATTGTCTATCGTTTGATATAGTGACATCAATACTCAGGTATACTAACAAACAATCTTTCCCTTCAAAATAAAGAATGCTAAAGAATGTTATCACTACAAAATCATGTAGCCCATCATGCTTAGTCTTCCTAGAATTAAGATATTAACCATGAACTACCCTAATGACAAGCCGAGCAATTGGATCATACTTTTTAACGCGCTTCAACATTTTCAACCCATGCAATACATGAGCGTGAGCCATGGACATAGAAGTATAGGTGAAATAGAATGCGGTGGTAGAGATTAATAATGTGATGTCTCGAAACCGACGCTCCAGTTGCCTTGCTTTTTTTTAATTGTAGCCGTGTGATTCAATTGTTTGTTGCATTCATCATCGCATCACTTGCATTGCATCGACACCCATGTTGTCATCCTTATCAAAACATGCATCCGTTCATAGTTGTCGTGGAAGATCATGATCACCTATGGGGCCATGAGTCCCTTTGTGGTTCAGCAAAGGGAGAGCTCACGTTGCACAAAGAGCAGAAGCCATGAGGCAGCATAGCGGCAATGACACTGGAGGTTTTTACCCACGTTCGGGCCACCATGAGGCATAAAATCCTACTCCTGCTTTAGTGGATTAGATGGAGGAACACAACAACATGCAACACTTGAACCTGGCAAGGTTTCCTTAGGGGTGCCTTGGCGGGAGTTTCTACCTTTGGCAGACCGACAAGCCTGCTGGGGCAATCTTGGAGTTGTCCATGGGGGCAGCCTCGACCTGACCGGGCTCTCCTGCCCAGCAAGGGCGTCCTTCCCAAGGTGGTGCTCCGTTGTCTCGTATATTGACTTGGTTTTCATGGTCTGGTCATTGATCTCACAAAGACTAGTTTCTCTGGCTTGGCTTTGCTCTGTATGTTAATGTAGCCATTCCTTCATCAAGCTCTGGATGCCGGGATGGAGGTATTTCGTCTATGCACAAGTCAGGAGAAACACACCCCTATTTGTGTACCCCGACAGAAGCCCCCGGGCCTGAGCCATATGTGTCCCTGGGCATGTTGGGTTAGTCCCCAAACAGTGCACTGACACGCGTCGAAGAAGTGATGCACATGCAACAGTTGTTATGATGACTAGTCAATCCAATGTCCACTCCGCGTAATTACCGCAGGTCATGGGGTCGTGGAACAGTAGCAATTAATGGGTAATGCACCTGCAAAACGGTAACTTTTTGAGGAAAGATAGCGAAGAACCTGCCCTTGCGCCTATTCCCAAGAAAAAGGCAACATGAAGGGGCACTGCTTAGTTGCATCTGTCCCTCCTTCATTCATCTTCTTCCTCAAGCCAAGCAACTGCTCCCATTGCCAACATCCGCCCCCCCCCCAAAGCTCTGCTTGATCCTTTGCCCATCCTGTGAGCCCAATAGATGTGGCAAAAGACGGGCACCACGAAAGGGAAGCGGGCGGCCGCTGCAAAAGATGTCGCGGCGGAAGGGAGGAAGAAAAGGGCGGAGGAGCTGGACAGGAAGCGGCAAGATGACGTGGTCTTCTTCCTGTTGAACTTGGGTGGTAACACTATGATCGCGAAGTATGAAAATGTGTGGGGGTGGGAAGTTTCAAAAGGGCAAGGAGCACCCGTGGTCTTGCCGGAGGGGGCCAACATGCCATCGGATTTGTACCGCTTCTTCTGCGTGTACTTCCTCTGTGACCTCATCTCCCCTTTTTCTGATTTCTTTGGTGCCATGATGATGGTGTACGGATTCCATCTTATGGATTTCACGTCCAATGCAATGGCATGTATGGCAATCATTACCCATCTGTGCGAGAACTTTGTTGGAGTTGTCCCCAATCTGGACTTGTTCGGGCACTTCTTCGTCCCACGGGTTGAAGACAAATCTCACCACTCCAGGAATATAAGCTGGATTCCCCAGGGCAAGAAGAACGAATGGGATTATCTACCCGGCCGGCAGCGAAGCATATGGGAGGAATGGAGGGTGGATTGGTGTTGGACTTAGGACAAGGACGCTCCATAGTTCTGCGTGGCACAGACTGAATGAGTCATGTGCGGCAGCAACTAGAGCAAGTTGGGCCTCACTGATACAGGATCCGCCCGACGATGAACATGATTGCTCGCCTCAAAGCTGCCTGGCTAACCATCGAGCATGTGGGGGCCGACTTCCTCCGGCGTCGCATCACACCGCTGCATAAGAAGGACAGGTTTGCCTAGTAATACAGGAATTCTGTCGACAGGATGCACCTTTACCCAGGCCCCATCAACAACTTGTCGATATACGACCACGGTTGGCTGTGCGAACAGCTAGTCGGCGGCCTAGGGCCGTTCCATTTGCTGGCAAGGATTGTCCCACTACATGTCAACTCTTCTCGGGACCAGATTCTGAAATAGGTGCCAGACTGCAACGCCTATGGAGTTGAGGCAGATTGGCAATTGCTTGAACTAGACGCAGAGATAGAGTGGGTCTCCAGTTTGGAAGAAACGTCTTCCAGGGTGGAGAACAACCTTGTGAGAGCACCTCCAAGGCAGAAGGGGCGTTCATCACAAAACCGATTGTAGAGGATAGAGCACTCAAGGCCGTTGGAGGAACGAGGCTCGGAGACGAAGAGGAGGAGGATGCTAAAGGTGAAGGTTCTTCAGATGAGGGGAGCGAGGAGCATGACACAGAGCAGCTTGTTTGGATTGACCTTCCGCGACTAGAATTCATCAGGCCACCACAGTAGAGGGCCAAGAGGAAGGCAGGGCAGCCCAATGCAGAGTAGGAATGGCTCGCGATGGGCCCTCAAGCCCAGGGCCTGATCCAGATCAACTCCTTCGCAAGTGAACCAGCCAGGGAAAAGTGGCCCCTGCCTCCTCGACAGTCACAATAAGGGTGAAGAATATTGCCTCTAAGGTTGACATGTCAGAGGTGGTACGTCGCCAATCCACTCGCCTGTCGGAGGCCAAGACCCCACCCGCCAAGCGACGTGCTATCACGGGGGTTTATCTTAGCCCCCAATCGAGCCCAGCTTCTTCACAAAGCTCGATCCTGCTAGGAACCTCGGCCCCACCGATGAGTTCAAGGCTACCGGGAAGTTCTGCTCTCCCAACCCTGAAAAGGGGCAGGGTGACCTTGCCACCTGCTACGTAGGAGCTCAGTTCCATGCTTGTGGACCTAGAGTAAGGAGAACAACCGAGCTTCTTTTTGAGGCATTATGCACTTCATAATTGTTGACTCAATCTTGTTTTGTTGAATTGGCAGAGATGAAGAACCCCTCATCCAGCGGGCCAAATGAACCAAGCACGCAGTAGCGCTGGGACCTTCAGCGAGCACGGGTCTGGTGGGGGATAGGATAGGGGATCCTGTACCCAGCCCCCAGCCTAGCTCCCGGCATGAAGGCATGGGGTAGAGTTCGCCTGCTAGAGAGATGCGGAGGAACATGCTTCATCACCCACCAAGGGAGAGGAGGAGATCCATTAGGATAGGGTCCACCAAGGGGGGCCCACCGCAACCAAAGTACAAGTATAAGAATCACCATCAAGGGCCTCCACCGAGGGGTCTGCTCATGCTGAGGTCACAACCACCGAGGGAGCGGACATGGACCGCATGCCGGCAACTGGCATTGCCGGGGAGGGGGACGTTCCCCCACAACAAACACCACTGGGTAATCCACTTGTCTTTGTCTCTTCTTTCTTGAAGTGCTTAACCTCTTGGACCTTGATCTTCGGCAATTTACAACTTCTTATTGTTCCACCTGTCGATTTTATTCACAACCCCGGCAACTGACGTACCAGATCTCTTAGAGGAAGTGGCCAGCATTGGGAAGGATGCTACCGAGGAGGCAGCTGGAATTGCTGCCGCGGAAGGCGAGGAACAGACTGTAGGGGATATACAGGAATCCCCCAAAGAGACGAAGAAGGTCCCCGACAGCACATCCGGCACAGACGCAGTCATTCAGGAGAAAATCCCTCTCCAATCGATGGGTCCCTTGCTTCTGAACTACCCTCTGGCCACAGCTCCGCTATCTTCCCCAAGAAAGTTGGCGTTGATCCTTGCTCAATCTGGGCCCACTGCCTCAAGCTCATCTGTATCAACTGATGCAGAATTCAATGAAGAAATCAGATGCATACTTGCGCCGCTATCTCAGAGAGTTGAAGAAACTAGTGCTTCTGCTGATGGCACCAAAGATTTGGCTTTCCTGGAATCCATGGTGGCGAGGGCTCAAATATGTGAAGCACAGTTACAATCTCAAGGCGCATGTAGTCAAGGAGCAGTGTGATTCTGCTGATCTTATGGACAAGAAGCTAGCGGACAAGGGCAATGAGCTACACGAGTGGTACAAGAAGCAGTCCCACTCCATCATGCGGCAAGAGGAGGTACTAACCCTGGCCAAGCAAGATATCACTCCCGGGGAGGTTCGCTTGGCGGAGCGTGAAGCGCTTCTAAACACCAAGGAGAAGGACATCTCTGCTAAGGAAGGAAACCTCGAGGCCACCCTTCGCGGCAAGGATGAGGACTAGAGGCTCTTGTCGAATAGCATACCAAGGACCTAAAGGATAGCCATAAAGCCACTGTCATCTCGCTTGCTCTTGATTCCTCAGCCTAATTGAAGAAGGTTACCGATGAGCTAGTTGTTGCATCTGCCACCAAGACTGGTCTTGAACATCAAGTGAGTAAGCTGATGGAGGACCTTGCTAGGAGCAACAAGGAGATCGCTGCTCTCAAGGAAGAAGTGCAGAAAGTAGAGACCATCCCGAAGGAGGTGCAATCGCAGCTTTCCTCCAAGATCCAGGACATTGACACTGCCAACGGTGCCATTATTGATATGAAGGCAAGGCTCAACTTCTTGGAGAAAGAAATTGAGTCTGTCGGTTGCTGTGAAAGGTTTCCGATCACAAATCTGACCAAGGCCAGGGCTCTCCATAAGGACGCGGAAGAGAAGCTTGAAAACCAAATCCAACAGCATGACCTCTGGATTAAGAGCATGGTTGACATAGTTGAATGCCTCACTACCCAGATCTCGAAGATGGACATGAAGAGTTGGGCCTCCTCCGTTGGTAAGCACGAAGTCCCAAGTGTGAAGCTGACACTTTTCTTTGGAGGCTTGATTAGAGGGCTGAAGACATATGAAGACGACAAGGCCGCTTGCTTTGCTCACAAATCCCGGAAGCTTGCTCGCAACGCCCTCTTTCACGTATTGAGCAATCTCTCCTTCCACACAGACCTCAACCTTGCCCATGGTTTCAAGAAGCTGTCATCAGGCGCTGACACTTCTACCGCTGCGGCGAAGGCTGCCCGCCTCGCCGACAAGGTTCTCTTAGTCCCAAGGGTTCCTGGAGGTCGCCGCGCCCAGCCTTGAGCCATTCTTGTTGCCGTAGTGCCCTGCAATAAGACACAACATGTATCATGTCTTTAGGCTCTGTACTGTTCTTGCTTTGGTGCTTGTCGAACCGATGTTTATTATGCTAATGCATACTATCCCTCTTGTGTTTATGCATTGATATTCATATGGTTAGTTTCCCTTGCGTATTTTGGTTGCCCGCCAACAGCATACTGCCACAATTGCTTAGAGGAATGGGTCATTAGCATTCAGCTGGCAAGGGTACTCTGCTGGTGATTTTTTCCTTAACATTCCTTGATGCTGCCACCCATTTTGTTGAGAAGGCTCGTAACTAAACGAGGGCATAGAAAAATATAGTAATTTTCCATTGTACGAGGGGCTTGCCATACAAAACCTTGGTTGTCCAAGGGATGTGCAAGTGCATGTTCTGGAGAAAAGTTAACAAGCATGCCAACTTAGCTTTTTTCTATGCTCCCCTCTTGCGGGGGTGTATATTCGATTAGGCATAACATCGCCTCTTCCACCTGTGGTTGCCCTTCCTATTCGTCCCCCCTTGGGAGACTTGTGCTCGCACATACATTTCATTTTGCAAAGAAAGAAAACCAAAAGGAGCACAAGGGAGGGACTAGGCAGAACATTAGTTATGCACCCAGCCCCAGCACGAGCTAGGGGAGTCAGCGAAAACGTTCGCAACTAATTTCATATGGTGGGAACGGAATAGGATCGAACCCCCTCCTTTTCCTCTAATTCCAATGGTCTCACCGCGGATGGCATCAAGGACATGTTGGCGCAGAAGACCTTGCCGGGGTTCTCTTGTCGGGAGCGCCAGCCAACGGATTCGCTCCAGTGTGCAACTCAGGATTTACCCTTGGCGGGATAAATGCAGAACCAAGCTCCACGCGGGTTTATCGACGCTGGTGGCCTCACCATAGCGCAACCTAATCATTGGTGACCGAGGAGTGAGGGGGAGGCCCATTAAGCACCATTTTCTTGTCTTCCCGCCCAAGTGACACCTTTTGGGATCGGATACGCTTTGACAGGAGACCGTGAGGAGGGTGGCGTCGCCACACGTCTTCCTCCTTCTTCTGGCTGTGAGGTTGTACGGTGGCCATGCCATCCGCACCAACCATGGCAACCGTATCACCGCCGCCCCTTGTCCTAGCCGTCGCCGCCATAGTGGCGGAGATGAGTGATAGGGCGTGAGAGTAGCAGCGTTCCTCTTCTTCGAAGCCATTGATGAAGAGGGTGACAATGAAGAAGATGATGATGATGGATGCACTGTTCACAACTTCAGGTTCGCGCAAGCATGCTGCCCCCTACCTGGCGTGCCAAAGATGTCGTGCAAGATCATGATCACCTATGGGGCCATGGGCCCCTTTGTGGCTCGGCAAAGGGGGAGCTCATGTTGCACAAAGAGTGGAAGCCATGAGGCAGCACGACGACGTTGACACTGGTGGTTTTTACCCAGGTTCAGGCTGCCATGAGGCATAAAACCCTACTCCTGCTTTAGTGGATTAGATGGAGGAACACAACAACAAACAATGCTCGAACTCGGCAAGGTTTCCTCGGGGGAGCAGCTACGCGCATAGAAGTGTGAGAGGTAGCCAAAGTGGCAAAACAGTCTTTATCAAGTGATTAGATAGCTAACAGTTCTATCATACCTAATTCTGGCAGTTAGGACAAAGTGCATTAAATGCACTGCTAAGTGTCATGTTGAGGGAGAAGCCGAGCAAGCCTGTCATCCGCTTAATCATCCTTTTCTTATCTATTCGACACGCCTCTGGACGGGTGTCAAATGGGTGTGATCTATCTCCCAACGGGCTGCCACATGCTTAGTGGAAGCCAATTAATCATCAGGAGGCTCAACACCGCACTCATATGTGATTTGCGTCGCTGTGTGATGCAGCGGTGATGCCTTGGTGGGAGTTCCTGCCTTTGGCGGACCCGGCAAGCCCGTCGGGGCAATCTTCGACTTGTCCTTGGGGGTGACCTCGACCCGGCCGGGCTCTCCTGCCTGGTAAGGGAGTCCTTCCCAAGGTGGTGCTTCGTTGTCTCGTATATTGACTTGGTCTTCTTGATCCGCTCTTTGATCTCACAAAGAGCGGTTTCTCTAGCTTGTCCTTGCTCTGTATGTTGAGGTAGACATTCCTTCGTCAAGCTCTAGCTGCCGAGGTGGAGGCTTTTCGTCCATGCACAAGTCAGGGGAAACACACCCCTATTTGTGTACCCCGATAGTAGTTGTCAGCTTCCCCACTCTCTCCCTTGTCCGTTCTGGGTCCGTCCACACTCGCACGTTCCCGTGGCACCTCCGAAATATTATTTTATAGGTGGGATAAAAATGTTCTTGGAATGGGTTGAAAGTTGGCGTGTGGTCTCGTTATATTGTAGGTAGATCGCCTACCAAATCTCATCGCATACCGAGTCTGTTCGATACCCCAACTGATAAACCTATGTCAGGCCGCTCTTCTCTTCTATCCTCTTTGCCCAGTCTTATCTACATAGCCCACTAATCCCCGCTTAAACCGCCTCTGGCCAGAGCCGTTTGATCGTCATTGGATGGTCCAAAGACATCCCCAAACCCCTCCATCTTGCCCCCTTGTATATATATAGACAGCCTCCACGTCCAAATCAAGCAACCCTAGCATTCCCCTAGCTTCAGCCGCCACCCCCACCTCACATTCTGCGCTGAACCACTACCATCTCGCCACTTTATGTGGCCCCACTCACCTGCGTCGCCGCCACCAGCCAATCAAGAGCCACCAAGCGTCACCCACACGGCACAGCCTCCCACCTCCGCCGCTCAAGTCCCGCAGAGCCCTTCTCCGCCCCGCCCCCGGGTCAAACCGAGTCGCGCCTTTGCCCGCGCGTCTTGGCGCCGCCACTGCTCGGGACCTTCCTCATGCCTCAACCATCCCCACTGTGTTCCGCCGCCCCGGCATCTTTCTGGCTAGCCTCCAGCGACTAGCGCCGCCCCGTGCCTCCGACCCCATCACCTGCAGGTCTCGCCGCCACCCCCTGCGCCTTCTCTCCTTCTTTCTCCCTCTAAACTCTCTCTACCTCTGTCCAGGACTCCGCCGCTGACCGGATTTGCTCGCCCCCACGCTGGACCTTCCCCGTTGACCACGTCGTTGGGAGCACCGTCACTGGTCGTCTCCGTCCCGCCTCCGTTCAGATCTGGTGGCCCCACCCTGGATATGTCGTTCCCCATCGCTGGAAGCCTCACCAGCGCCGCCCTCTCCGCTACCCACTGTCGACGAGGACCACCGCCACCTCACCCTCCCCTACCTCTACTCGTCCTGCTTGCCTCCGGCTCTCTGCCAAGGACCGGCCGGTTCATGTGAACCATCCTGGACCGCCCCGAACCACCCCGATCGACCGCCTGAACCGAACTGCCCCAAACCAGCCCTGACTGGCCCATGGGCCCTATGGTGAGCACCCTCTGATAAGCCTCGCCCCGTAGCAACATGTGATCTTGTCATGCGTCATACTTGGTTGTGCATCATGCCTTGTTCATGTGTTGTTTGTTTACCATTTTGTTTGCTTCTTTTCGGTTTTGCTTCTTCTCGATAGTTCAGGTTTCGTTGCGATTGTGAGGATGCGTTCAACTACGTTGGTTCATCTACTTCATGGACTCGACCTTCTTCCGAGCGGGATTTCAGGCAAGATGACCTTTACCCTGGATATCACTACTATCTTTGTTTTCCTAGATGTCTCGATGCTATCGCTATGTCGCGCTACCTACCACTTGTTTGTCAAGCCTCCCAAGTTGCCATGATACATCCTCTAACATTTTCACCATCCCAGCAAACCATTGTTTGGCTATGTTACCGCTTGCTCAACCCCTCTTATAGGGTTGCTAGTTCCAGGTGCAGTGCTTGTTGTTCCATGTTCGTACATGGATATCATGGGATATCACAATATCTCTTGTATAATTAATGCATATATATACATGGTAAAGGGTGGAAGGCTCAGCATTTTGCCTAATGTTTTGTTCCACTCTTGCCACCCTAGCTTCCTAGATACCGGTGTTATGTTCCTTGATGAGCGCTCCAAACACATGTGGGTGTATGGGAACCCCCTGACTAATTGCTTAGGAAAGAACTCCTCTAGCAAGGCCCAACTTTGGCTTTAAAATTTGCAAACATCATAATATTGATAATGATAAATTGACGCATAGGGAGTTAGCTCTACCAAGGATTCTTAATTCAACATAATACGGGTGGGCTAGTGCCAATGGTGTTGGTCTAATACATCTCCGTCGTATCTAAAGGTTTTTGATTGTTCCATGCCATTATATTATCAACCTTGGATGTTTTATATGCATTCATATGCTATTTTATATGATTTTTTCGGCTAACCTATTAACCTAGATCCCAGTGCTAGTTTCTGTTTTTCCTTGTTTTTGACTATCATAGAAAAAGAATATCAAACGGAGTCCAATTGACCTGAAAATTTACGGAGATCATTTTTGGACCAGAAGAAGCCCAGTGAGCATCGGAGATGGACCTGAAGAGCCCGAGGCCATCACGAGGGTGGGGGCGTGGCCTACCCCCTGGGCGCGCCCCCTATCTCGTGGACGCCTCGGAGACCCCACTGACTTGTTCCCGACGCTAACGCCTCTTATATATCCCCAAACTTCTAGAAAACAACCTAGATTGGGAGTTCCACCGTCGCAAGCCTCTGTAGCCACTGAAAACCAATCTAGACCCATTCTGGCCTGCCAAAGGGGGGAATACCTCTCCTGTGGCCATCTTCATCACTCCAGTGCTCGTCATGACGAGGAGGGAGTAGTTCACCCTCGGGGCTAAGGGTATCTCCTAGTAGTTATGTGTTTGATCTCTCTCTCTCTCGTGTTCTTGATTCGACACGATCTTGATGTATCGCGAGCTTTGCTATTATAGTTCGATCTTATGATGTTTCTCCCCCTCTACTCTCTTGTAATGGATTGAGTTTTCCCTTTGAAGTTATCTTATAGGATTGAGTCTTTAAGGATTTGAGAACACTCGATGTATGTCTTGCATGTGCTTATCGGTGGTGACAATGGGATATTCACGTGATCCACTTAATGTATGTCTTGGTGATCAACTTGCGAGTTCCGTGACCTCGTGAAGTTATGCATAGGGGTTGTCACACGTTTTCGTCTTGACTCTCTGGTAGAAACTTTGGGGCACTCTTTGAAGTTCTTTGTGTTGGTTGAGTAGATGAATCTGAGATTGTGTGAAGCATATCGTATAATCATACCCATGGATACTTGAGGTGATATTGGAGTATCTAGGTGACATTGGCGTTTTGTTTGATTTGTGTCTTAAGGTGTTATTCTAGTATGAACTCCAGGATAGATTGAACGGAAAGAATAGCTTCGTGTCATTTTACTACGAACACTGGAATAGATCAATCAGAAAGGATAACTTTGAGGTGGTTTCGTACCCTACAATAATCTCTTCGTTTGTTCTCAGCTATTAGTGACTTTGGAGTGACTCTTTGTTGCATGTTGAGGGACTGTTATGTGATCCAATTATGTTATTATTATTGAGAGAACTTGCACTAGTGAAAGTATGAACCCTAGGCCTTGTTTCAACGCATTGCAATACCGTTTTCGCTCACTTTTATCATTAGTTACCTTCCTGTTTTTATATTTTCATATTACAAAAACCTATATCTACCATCTATATTGCACTTCTATCGCCATCTCTTTGCCGAACTAGTGCACCTATAAAATTTACCTTTGTATTGGGTGTGTTGGGGACACAAGAGACACTTTGCTATTTGGTTCCAGGGTTTTTTGTGAGAGACCATCTTCATCCTACGCCTCCCACGGATTGATAAACCTTAGGTCATCCACTTGAGGGAAATTTGCTACTATCCTATAAACCTCTGCACATGGAGGCCCAACAATGTCTACAAGAAGAAGGTTGTGTAGTAGACATCAAGCTCTTTTCTGGCGCCGTTGCCGAGGAGGTTAGTGCTTGAAGGTATGATTTTAACTTTCAATTGGATTATGCCTCACATGATAGTTATTTTGTTGAGTTTGCTCCCACTACTATTTATGAGAAGAAATTTGCTTATGTGGAGAGTAATAAAAATTCTATGCTTGTAGATCATGAAAAGAATGCTTTATGTGATGGTTATATTGAACTCATTCATGATGCTACTAAAAATTATTATGAGGGAGGAATATATGCTTGTAGGAATTGCAATAATATCAAGTTTCCTCTTATGTGTTAAAAATCTTGAAGTTATCCTTGTTTTTCCTTCTTATGCAAGTTGATTCTTGTTCCCACAAGTTGTTTGCTCACGAAATCCCTATGCATATGAAGTGGGTTAGATTTAAATGTGACATTCATATGCTTCATGATGCTCCCTTTATATTTCAAATCTTATCTTTTATGTGAGCATCATTGAAATCATCATGCCTAGGTAGGGGCATTAAACGATAGCGCTTGTTCGGAGGCAACCCAATTTTATTTTTGTCCTTTGCTTTTTGTTCCTGTTTAGTAATAAATAATTTATCTAGCCTCTGTTATGATTGTGTTTTTATGTTTTAATTAGTGTTTGTGCCAAGTAAAGCTTTTAGGATCTTCTTGGGTGATTGTTTTTTGATCTTGCTGATAAAAACACAAAAGTATGGGCTCACGACAATACCAATTCCTGCTGCAGTAGATCAATATTCAAATTATTTAGGTCGTCCTAATTTTTCAGAATTTTTGGAGTTACAGAAGTATTAGAAATCTCCAGATTCCTACAGACTGTTCTGTTTTTGACAGATTCTGTTTTCGATGCATAGTTTGCTTGTTTTTCAGTTTCTATGGCTTATATTGCTTAATATAAATTGTAGAAATGGTATGTTATAGTAGGCTTCATGTGATAAAAATTATGAATCTTGTCTTGACAGTACCTAAGTGGTGATTTGCTAGTTTTCTGTTAGTATAAGGAGTGGCTTATACTAACGGAGCTTACTAGTTTTCTGTTAAGTTTAGTGTTGTGAAGTTTTCAAGTTTTGGATAAAGATTCGATGGACTATGGAATAAGGAGTGGCAAGAGCCTAAATTGGGGATGCTCAAGGCACCTCAAGGTAATATTCAAGGACAACCAAGAGCCTAAGCTTGGGGATGCCCCGGATGGCATCCCCTCCTTCGTCTTCGTTCATTGGTAACTTTACTAGAGGCTATATTTTTGTTCACCACATGATATGTGTTTTGCTTGGAGCGTTATTTTTTTTGCTTGCTGTTTGAATAAAATACCAAGATCCGAAATTCTTAAATGATAGAGAGTTTTCACATAGTTGCATAATTATTCAACTACTCTTTGATCTTCACGTATATCTTTCGGAGTAGTTTGTCGTTTGCTCTAGTGCTTCACTTATATCTTTTTAGAGAATGGTGGTGTTTTTATTTTATAGAAATTATTGATCTCTCATTCTTCACTTATATTATTTTGAGAGTCTTTTAGAACAGCACGGTAATTTGCTTTGGTTTTAAAATTAGTCCTAATATGATGGGCATCCAAGTTGGGTATAATAAAAACTTGCATATAGAGTGCATTGAATACTATGAGAAGTTTGATACTTTATAATTGTTTTGAGATATAAAGATGGTGATATTAGAGTCGTGCTAGTTGAGTAATTGTGAAATTGAGAAATACTTGTGTTGAGGTTTGCAAGTCTCGTAGCATGCACGTATGGTAACCGTTGTGTGACAAATTTGAAGCATGAGGTGTTCTTTGATTGCTTTCTTTATGAGTGGCGGTCGGGGATGAGTGATGGTCTTTTCCTACCAATCTATCCCCCTAGGAGCATGCACGTAGTGCTTTGGGTTTGATGACTTGTAGATTTTTGCAACAAGTATGTGAGTTCTTTATGACTAGTGTTGCATCCATGGATTATACTCACTCTCACCCTTCCATCGTTGCTAGCCTCTTCGGTACCGTGCATTGCCCTTTCTCTCCTTGAGAGTCGGTGCAAACTTCGCTGGTGCATCCAAACCCCGTGATATGATACGGTCTATCACACATAAGCCTCCTTATATCTTCCTCAAAACAGCCACCAAACCCCGTGATATTGACATCGTAATATGGCATTTCCATAGCCATTCTGAGATATATTGCCATGCAACTTTACACCGTTTCGTTTATTATGACACGCTCCATCATTGTCATATTGCTTTGCATGATCATGAAGTTGACATCGTATTTGTGGCAAAGCCACCTTCATAATTCTTTCATACATGTCACTCTTGATTCATTGCACATCACGGTACACCGCCGAAGGCATTCACATAATCATATTTTGTTCTAAGTATCGAGTTGTAATTCTTGAGTTGTAAGTAAATAAAAGTGTGATGATTTTCATTATTAGAGCATTGTCCCATGTGAGGAAAGGATGATGGAGACTATGATTCCCCCACAAGTCGGGATGAGATTCCGGACAAAAAATGAGGCCAAAGAAGCCCAAATAAAAAAAGAGGCCATAAACAAGAGAGAAAAAGGCCCAAATAAAAAAATGAGAGAAAAAGAGAGAAGGGGCAATGTTACTATCCTTTTTCCACACTCGTGCTTCAAAGTAGCACCATGATCTTCATGATAGACAGTCTCTTATTTTGTCACCTTCAAATACTAGTGGGAATTTTTCATTATAGAACTTGGCTTGTATATTTCAATGATGGGCTTTCTCAAAATGCCATAGGTCTTCGTGAGCAAGCAAGTTGGATGCACACCCACTTAGTTTCTTTAGTTGAGCTTTCATATATTTATAGCTCTAGTGCATCCTTGCATGGCAATCCCTACTCCTTGCATTGACAACAATTGATGGGCATCTCCATAGCCCATTGATTAGCCGCGTCAATGTGAAACTTTCTCCTTTTTTGTCTTCTCACACAACCTCCATCATCATATTCTATTCCACCCATAGTGCTATGTCCATGGCTCTCGCTCATATATTACTTGAAAGTTGAAAGAGTTTGAAAAGGCTAAGTACGAAACAATTGCTTGGCTTGTCATTGGGGTTGTGCATGATGGGATCATTTTGTGTGACGAAAATGAAGCATGGCCAAACTATATTATTTTTTAGGGATGAGCTTTCTTTGCCTATGTTATTTTAAGAAGACATAATTTCTTGGCTAGTATGCTTGAAGTATTACTGTTTTTATGTCAATATTAAACTTTTGTCTTCAATCTTTCGGATCTGAATATTCATGCCACAATAAATAAAACTACATTGAAAATTATGTTAGGTAGCATTCCACATAAAAAAATTGGTTTTTATCATTTACCTACTCGAGGACGAGCAGGAATTAAGCTTGGGGATGCTTGATACGTCTCCAACGTATCTATAATTTTTGATTGTTCCATGCTATTATATTATCAACCTTGGATGTTTTATATGCATTTATATGCTATTTTACATGATTTTTGGTACTAACCTATTTTACATGCATTTAACCTAGTGGCCAGTGCTAGTTTCTGTTTTTTCCTTGTTTTTTAGTATCACAAAAAAGGAATATCAAATGAAGTCCAATTGACCTAAAAATTTACGGAGATCATTTTTGGACCAGAAGAAGCCCACAGAGCATCGGAGATGGACCAGAAGAGTCCCGAGGCCACCACGAGGGTGGGGGGGCGCCCTACCCCCTGGGCGCGCCCCCATATCTCGTGGCCGCCTCGAAGACCCCCCTGACTTCACTACAAAAAAACTACACTTCCGTGATGATACGAGTTTGTCACAGTAGGTCGCTTTTTTGTCATGCATGTACATCCATGACAAATTTATGATAGAATCAAGATAGTCATACCTGTGCTGTCGTAGAAGTGTTCCATGACATTACCAAAATTATCATCACGGAAGTGTCCAATTCCATGACGATAAATCGCGCGTCACAGAAGTGCTTTCGTCAAGGGTGACCGACACGTGGCATCCACTGTAACGGAACGCCGTTAAGCTATCGGGTCGGGTTTTGGATCCGATAACACGTTAACAGCCCCGACCAATGGGGATTTTACACGTGTAAAATCATCATTGGCTAGAGGAAACACGTGTCGGCTCATCGTCGGGACAGATGTCATGCACTCACTGGACAGAAGGCGCCTATGATACATCGACACATGGCACGGCCCAACAAGTTTAAATGGGCCAGCCCAACTAAAGGCCCACAAGATTTCGCGGACCATAATGGGACGGCCCAGCTAAAGGCCCACGAGATTTTACAGACTATAATGGGCTGGCCCAGCTAAAGGCCCACAAGATTTTGCGGGCCATAATGGGCCGGCCCAGGTAAAGGCCCACAAGATTTTTGTGTGCCGTAATGGGACGGCCCAGGTAAAGGCCCACAAGATTCTTGCAGATCATAATGGGCCGGCCCAGCTAAAGGCCCACGAGATTTCACCGACATTAATGGGCCGGCCCAGCTGTAGGCCCACAAGATTTTGAGGACCCTAGTAGGCCGGCCCATTAACTGCCTGCCATGTTTTGGGCCAAATGCCGGCCCATATTTGATCTGGTCCATTATTGGCCTGCCACGCTCCGGGCCTAATAGTGGCACATATGATATCCGGCCCGTTAAAGGCCTGCCACGTTCTGGGCCAAATTACGGCCCAGATCGGGTCCGGCCCTTTAAGAGGCTTTGGGCCCAATTATGGCCCATATCAGATTCGGCCCGTCAACTGGACACTATGCTTTTGGGCCCACTTGCTAAAGGCCCACTTAGTAATTCAGCCTGATATTAGTTCTGCCCTGTTAAGGGCCCGTTTAACATTTCGGCCCTATATTAATTTCAGCCTGTTAAAAGCCCGTCATATAGTTGGGCCTAACTATGGCCCGGTTTGCATCCGGCCTGCTCACAGCCAATATCTGATTGGGCCAAACAAGGACCGAGACAATTTTTTGGCCAGTTAAAAGCCCGTGATTTGATTCGCACAATCATGGGCTGGGGTTCATTTCGGGTTGCTGCCGGCCCGTGAGCTGTTCGGCACGTTTCAGGCCCAACCTACATCATGATTGCATGACGGCCCGATTATCTACCGTAATTTTACGGTTTGGCCGGTTCACTGCGAAGACATGATATATATACAGTAAAATAACTGTAGCATCGTGAATAAGAAAAAACCTAGACTATACAATAAAGAAATTATGGCATATTACATTCATTGGGCATCAAAGTTTGCCACTATGATAATAAAGCACCAACACATAGCAGATTACATACACTGGGCATCAAAGATTGCCACCAGTGCAAATAAACATGCCGACAAAATAATATACAAAACCGACATCACTTCAATAGAGTTCAGGAAAGGTTGCCCTGCTGGGGAGCTGCAGCGCAAGTAGCTGAGCAAGATGATGAGACTGCGCTTGTTCAACACTTATATCTTCCTCACTCTAAAAGATAAACAAGCAGACAGATGACAGGTTTTGCACATAAAAGTATCGGTGCTGACAATTCATCACATTTCTTACTGACGAATAAAGTGACACACTTTAAATTTGCATTAACACAATATGGTATTGTTCAGATCAAGACATGGCAGGAAATGACATTATGAAGGAGTTGGCAGCTTCACGACACCACTGGATTACAGATCAAGAACTCATAAGTATCAATGGTTAGTGTGCTGTCAATTTATACCATTTCAGATTGGCAAATAAAGAGACGGTTTAAATAATAGTACAATGATATGACATTGTTCATAGTTAAGACATTGCAGAATATGACATTGTGCTGTAGTGGGTAGGTTCACCACACCACTGGATTACGGATGAAGAACAGAAGCATATATGCACTGCAAAAGAAGATCACTTGCTCTATATAGTTTAATTTACATGGTATGAAGAAGGAACTTGGTTGTACAACTGAAAACTTACATTGAGAAAGGACAAACTTTTGTTTATGAACAACATATAATAAACTTTAAACAAGCAATTTGATGCAAACACCAAAAATAAATAGCTGTTGCAGTCATGCCTAACCAAATATATACAACAAAGTTTGAAGGCTTGAGATGGACAAACTTACATTATTGGTGAAGACAGGCTCTATAAAGGCCTTGTCCATGCTGATGGGGGCGGGGGAATTCAAGAAGTTTACCACAGAATTTTCTTCAAAAGCATTGCCATTATTCTACATTTTGTTAAGAGTAAATATAGATGTGATAATATACGAAAAAATGGAGAATATTTAAGATAAGATGAAGAGTGATGCTACATAACCAAGTAGCTACAAATTTAAGTGCAGCGATACAGGCAAAAGATACAGCCAAGAGCAATGCACAGCTAAACTTCTTCAGTACCAACCTTATGGTAAGAGTAAATATAGATCTGATGTGTAGAAAATGGAGGTCAAAGGAAAATAAGCTGCAAAGTAATGGTACATGAACAACTACCTGTCATTATAAGTACACTGATAAAGGACAGCATGTACTTACAAGAACAATGCAGAGCTAAAAAAACATTGGCATTGGATATATTCTACACTAATGTAACCATTCATACAGATCAGATAATTTGGAGTGAACAATTGATAAGCAAGCTATCATGCATACTGCTGTCACATAATGAACCAGGTATGTATGCAAGTACAGTGATACAGGACAACAGGTACTAACAAGAGAAAAGCAGCGGGCAGCATATTTGCGATATCCTGTCGTTCTTGTCAAACCGGAATTCTTCTTCGAGCAGATTTCTTGCAAAAAAGATCCGTAAGGCACATGCAAAAAAGTAGAAGTTCAAATTGTCATGTGATTTCATAGACAGTACGTCATCCTAGGAACGAGACCAGTGCATAACAAGGTTTTTGCATTCAATGTCTTCTAAATTTAGCACAGGACACCTCACCGGAAATTCGTTTATAGACTTGCCATCAAAGTGTGATTTCCTCAGGTGACACCGATACTGCTGCAATGCTTCCTTGGAAAGCACAAGCAAGATTTGCTCGTCATGACTATCCAGATTGACACTCGCCTAGTTACAACAATGTAATTTAAATCATTGATGTGTTCAATCAGCAGAAAACAGGAAAATAATAACCATGAATAATAGCACTTACACGTAAGTTGGATAGGAAGATGTGAAAATGGTGTTTGTCTTCACAATAATCTTCCCATGATGAGAATATATGCACGTAGTCCCTAACAACATTGAAAGCATTGTATTTTAAACTGGGAATAAATGGAATGGGGTTCCAATCTGCAAGAATTGGTTGTCTCTGTAGTTAGGATAGGTCTTCGGCCGGTGGACTTGCTGTACTTTTTGCTGGAGTGGGATTTTTCTGTGGTACAGCTGGTGCTATGGAAAATGAAATCAGTATACCTTTTGCTGGAGTGCAGGTCCTGTGTGGTGGGGCTAGTGGTGTGGCCAGTGAAGTATGGGTACAATCTGCTGGAGTCGGTCCTACGTTTTGTGTCACTAGTTGTACAACCAATATAAGTGGGGTGTTGTCTGATTTCTCCGGCACCACCACATTTTTCAAGGACTTTGCTGGTGCTCCTTCAGGTTCGGCAATCACCCTCTTCCTTTTTTATGTCTGATGCATAATAACAACATTTGAGTGGAAAAACATGGTATGATGACAGATGGAATATGTATTGATAATGGATGGGCATGGCATCTCGACATATATGATGAGTAAACTAAGAAGATGGCGGTGCAACAAAGTAGAAGAAATGCAAGACAACATATGCAAGATACGCGCAATCAATAAAACGTTGCCAAATTAGAACAGGCACCTTGATGGGTGAACAGGACAGGCCATCTGCCTTTGACTCCTCGAGGTTAGAATAGTCATTAGGATGATATTCTGAACAAGAATCAACAGGTGGGGAGCATACGAGTTTCATTGCTTCTAGAATGGCACTCAATGCCTTGCTGCCAATTTTGTAAGTCATTGCAGTGTTCCACAATATTCTTCTGATGCCGGATTCTGATATTCACTGTAATTGCGTATAATATCTGAGAACCATGAAAACATAAATAGTTCTGAGATTATCTTTGTAATGCAGATGATATTCTAATATAGGGGCGCCCCTGTAAACACTTGTGTGCTATCACTGGATTCTGATGAGAGAGCTCATGTGTGATGTAATATGGTGCGTGCATTTATATAATCTGGCACAAGTACACAAAAAAATAGGCTCCAGAAGTAAGGATAGCTGGCAAATGATAGGTTCATAATATACTGTATAGAGAGTTTATTGCCAAACCATGATAACAAGAGCACACATCAACTAGGCAGATCATAGGGGCTTTTTGGTTTTAGGACTAGCATTGCCACACTTTGCCACACATTTTTGCCAAACTTGACTAAGGTTAGTTCATCAAAATGAGAGCCACAAGTTGGCAAGCCTAAGGGAATCTTGCCACACATTTTGTGTGTATGCCATGTGGGGGTCCAAGTGTGGCTTGCCTAAGATGTGGCTTGAACCAAACACTCACCTAAGTTGGTCAAACTTGCCTAACCTTAGGTGTGGCAATCTTTGGCAAAGTTAGTCAAAACCAAACAGCCCCATAGTGTACATAACAGGGGTACACCATAACCAGGATATATAAAGCGTGAAAGTGGAACTGGCTAGAAATTACGGTGTTGTATTGCCGCTAGTAATTGAAAGCCTATCGATCACGTACAGGCCAGCTCTATCAGCTGTTGACTGCAGATGTCCCTGCTCCCCTTCCTGACAAGGAACATACTATGCTTCCCATACAGAACACCGCACGGGCCGCCGGCCGAACCACCGGCCCCACCGCCTGTGTTCCTCCTCCACCCCCACCCCCGCCCCCCACCCGCGTCGAGTTTTCTTTGTTCGACAAGGCCCCACCACTGCCCCCCACAACCACCGTCCCCACCCGAGCCCCGTCGATCGCACCGGCGAACTTGGGCGAGCTCTGAAAAATCGACCGACCCAATTTTGAAATTTAGCCTACTGTGATTTAACTAGTGTGGAATATAAAAGGGGAAAACCGAACATGGTGTTGAGCGTGCCATGGCGGATCTGAAGGTGCAAACCGGACAAAGGCAACTTCGCAACCAAGACAAGAAATCAGAGTAAAGCAGTGGCGATCTATTTTCTTGCTGTGATAAATAAGTTGAGCAGACACGAAAGAGTACCGCCTCTGGTGTGGCGCCGTGTATGCATCTGCTGAGAATTTGATGGTGCTGCGGTCGCGATGGCTGTCGGTGGCATGGAAGCAGATCTAGGAGGGTAGATGGTGGTGGTGGGGCGCGGTGGATGAGACAGTCGTAGGAGCGGCACCGACAAGGTAGACGACGGCGGGGATGAAGCGAGAGGACAGGATGCAAGGATCCCGGTCCGAAGCCATGGATGAGAGAGGTCGATCTCTTGTAATGGACGGCGGCATCGAGGTATCAGGTCCGGCATGGTGGAGGAGGACGGCGGTGGATGGGGTGGCGGACGGTGGCGGACGGAGGAGGGTGGGGTGGAGAGGATGTTTTGGCGCCCACGGAGTACGAATGGGGAAAAGGGAGGTAGAGAGGAAGGGGGAACCATGTATTCAGGGCGCGCTTGTCTCAAATGCGAGGAAATTTACAAACTTAGCCCCTGTTTCAAATTTCTACTACATCACAGCAACACTAGTCGGTTGGGGATAAGACGGTAATCTCGCATACACCAAATATTTGCCGACGAGAGTTTGTTTTTGGCGCCCATCGTGTATGAATATGAATCGGGGAGGGAGTCGATTTCGGCCGAGGACACACTATGTTTTGGTGCCCACCATGTATGAATCCGGGTGAGAGGCGGTTACGTTACGTTTGGTTGAAATTACAAACCTACCCCTATCAAAACCTATAGAAATCTAGCATATAGGCTTTGCATGGCAGGGATAGGCAGTAGTGATTTCCATCTCGCAGAATTTGGTTTCGGGCGGTTACTGCGACTTTCCCCCCATCGTTCAAATTTTGCAGAGTGCACGTTTACCGTGCCAACTCAATTCTAATCCTGTTTGTATTCCATTTTTTCAGGCGGGATCCATTTTCAATTGGAATTACATTCTATATACATCATTTTTTAATATATACTTTCAAAAGCACAACACCATTTATACATAAATATGGTTTACAAATGGCATGATCTCAGATTCATAAGGTTGTATCCATCAATTTGGATTTTCAAATATTTGAAACCACTTTATGTTGAAATCCAATGTATGCATTCCTCGCTAACTGTCTCCAATTAATGTGTGTTTCATGCGGGTTTTTTTACTTCTCAAACATGTATAATGTGTTTCACACACGCAACATATAGTGTAATCCCGTTTAGATATTAATTGCATATAAACCATACATTGTTTGTAGTTGAAGAATCTATGGATCACCAATATTGATAAACTATATAACATTACACGTGTGCCCAAATTCAAATGAATATGCATGTTTGATACACCAATTTGCGTTATGATATTATCGATGTCGTGATCTCCAGTTTAAATATTTGAATCCCCTTTAATCCAGATATTCGTCTCATATAGCTATCACTCATGCTTATATAGGACTATCTCTCTGGACCTATACGCGTTCATCGTCTCTCAGGTATCTCTCGTGCTACCTGTATGTCGACAATGATCTTTTATCTTCATAACACACTGACACTACTCTCTTCCTCGACCTTCATCACTCTATCTCTCTCTAAGTATATCTCGCTCCCTGCTATGTGTCTCTAACTATGATTCTCCATGTGGAATCTCTTTCTCTCACACAAACACAAAACTTTGTCTCCCGGGGTCTCATTTCTCTCTACTATTCCCATGTGTGCCACTCGCACACCCCTCATACAGAGATGTCTTTTGCTCCTTAGATATGAGAACCTACGACTCTTCCTCTTCAATATCTCTTTCTCACACACAAACACAAACTCTGTCTCCTAGGGTCTCATATTTCTCCATTTTTCTCTTGTATGTCGCTCACACACACCCTCTCTCCCTAGAGATATCTTGCGTTCCCTTGTGTGTCTCTCTAGCTATCACTCTCGTTGTGAAATATCTTTCTCTCTCGTAGACACAAAACTCCGTCTCTCTGGATCTCATTTCTCTCTGATATCTGTTTGTATGTGACTCACACGCACCCTCTCTTATCTCTCTCACACCCACACACATAACCCAGCCTTCTGATCCACTCGACTCCTATCTCTAACGCACACTAGCTAGCATCTTTATCTTTCTATTTATCTGTTTCTCCATCAACCTTCTTCGCCCTCACTCTTGATTCCTATCACGCACACTACATATGTTTCTCTCTACATGTAGTCAAGTGCCCTCTCACACACATATATAACTTCACCCTTTGAACCACCCGACGGTCATCTCCAACACCCAAACTAGCGGATGTCCCTCTAGCTAGCATATCCATCTCTGTATCTATCTGTAGTTTCTCTGTCAACATTTCTTTCTCGCACGGAGTCTTGCTTCCTATCACCCACACTATATATGTCTCTCCATACATATGCATTTATAGGTTGGTCTCTTTTGCACAATCGTTGCGCCTCACTCCCTCTGCTCACCATAGATGCATGCTCCAGCCCACGCCACTATCTCTTAAAGACAAAAACACATGCTCAATTGTCGGGACTTCTTCCATGCATTCTCACATGCATGCATATTGTCATACCGATCCGTCTCTCCCATGTCGTTGATCTTATGACTTGTCTTCTTTCTTTTATCTCGATCATGCGCGCGCCACACACACACATCCCATGTATACATGTATACCTCTCACACATGCACGTTCAAGGTCTCTATGTCTCCATATGTAGTTAATTACCCTCAATCCTAACGCCACATCGAATCGTTCTCCTCTTTTGTGCACATAACTTACGCCTGGATGGGTAAAACACACACTCACACTTAACAATCTCCTTCTAGCTACACCCCCCCCCCGCCTCTCACTCTTCCCCTATATCCCCGAAACCAATAAGACCATCCCTTAGTTTAATTCCCGCCTACATGCACCATCAATATATAGTAGTCTTCCTCAGTGTCTCTCGAACAAACACGTTCTCTCGAAGTCGACTCCTCTCACACGCACACACCTTCTCTTCCCTCTCTTCGGAGATTTTCTCTCTCGCACCCCATCGTTG